>NC_062547.1:140885262-141485262 GCF_016906955.1 Phacochoerus africanus
AGAGAGAGAGAGAGGAGAGAGGGAGAGGAGAGAGGGAGAGAGAGAGAGAGAGGAGGGAGAGAGAGGAGCGAGAGAGAGGAGAAAGGGGGAACCCTGCTGCTCACAGGAGCGGGCCCGGCCCACAGCAGGCCCTCCGCCGAAGCGGGCCGGCTGGTAAGGTGAGGGGGCCCTCGATGTCCACCCTCTATTCTCCCCCCGGCCCCAGCTTCAAGGATCAAAGCTGACTCGGCACAGGCACACGGAGCCGGCCTCCGGCTCTGAGCCGGGAACCTGCAGCCCCTGCCACTGCCCCTTCGCTTGTGTCTGAGGAGCCGTCTGAGGGCTGGGGTCCCTGGGGAAGTAGGCTGACCGCTCCCCCAGCCTGAGAGAGGCAGCGGGGCTTCGGCAGAGCGGGGGCTGCTTGGGGCTGTCTCTGTCTGAGGCAGGGTCCAGGAAAAGTCGGCGACCACTCCGAGAAATTCACGCACATGCCAAACGCAGCCTCGCAAAGCAGGGGGGCTGCGAGGCCCGACATGGCATCAGCCCCGGGGAGCAGCACCCAGGAGCCCGGGCACAGACAGGGTCTCCCAGACGGCGGGTGGAGCTTCGTCCTAGTTTACAGGCCTGCTGAGAACAAGGCCATCGGCTGGCCACCCTGGGAAGACAAGTGCAGCACTCAGGAGCCGAGGGGCCCCAGGGAGTCCAGCCGAGCAGCTCCCGGGGAGCAGCCTGTCCCCTCCTTGGACGCGGCAGGGGAGAGACAGGCCAGGACTGGAACCCAGGCCACCCAGGCCTCACCTGGTACAAGGGAGCGAAGACCCAAATCCCAAAGGAAACCAAAGCACCAACGAGGTGCAAGCTGGGAGGGGAAGGGGAGGGCCCGGCTCGGGTCGGCAAGTCCCTAGGCTCCTCTACACCAAGGGCGGGGCCAAGAGCCAGAGAGAGACACGGCTCCCCGGCACGTCTGTCCAAGAGAGGCCCAGGGTGGGTGACAGAGGCCAAAGAGCACCGTCCTAGGAAAGATCTAGAAGCACGGCACTGCCAGACAGTTGCTCAGAGAAGCCCCATCGGCAGGACAGATCCGTGGGGACACGCAGGCTGAGATGTGCCATTCGACCCTTGACAAAAGCCAGCTCTACACACAGAGAGGCGCCACCCCACCACACCGTACTGACAGGTTTCGAGGGGAATAAAGGAATGGCTACGTATCTTTAGGCCAGACCGTGTGGCTCTGAACCTGAGAAAGCACGGTCTGGTTTGAAAGAGCCAGGAGGGCTGCCTGTAAGAAGAGAGACGCAGGAGACGGGGAGTACAGGCGAGGAAGACGGCCTGAGGACTGGACGAAGGCCCCTCGCTCGGGGAAGAGCAGACAGCAACCTGTTCTCAGAACCTCTTTCTCCAGGCAGCTCGTCCTCAGGCTCTGAATGGTCAGTGCTGGATGTCTGGGGGGAAGGAATGCCCAAAATAGCTCAGCGAGAGGAATACGGGACATGCCAGAGCCAGAGCCTGGAGAAGCCTTGGTGAGAATCCTGTAAACGGGGGCTGCTGGCCTCGGGCAAATCCCTCCACTTCAGCTTCTCCACTTGTGAGGCGGGGCCAAAACTACCCTGAGTTCAAGAGAGAATAGCTATCGGAGGCCAAAATGCACTGTGACGGAAAGATAACGACAGTGGGTCTGCTACACAAAGAAGCCAGACCGTATCCTTGCGAACACAGCCTTTATTCAGCGCAGATGCCCCGGGGCTCATCGCCCTTGGCCGACAGACTCGGGACCAGAGCTGCCACCCACGCCTGTTGCTGGCGGTGGGGGCGTCTTGCTGGCTCGAGGATAGGTGTCCTGATAATTGGGGATTCGAGTGAGTTAAAAGGGCAGGGGCCCGGCATGCCTCTCAGCGACATGAGTGGCGCTAGTGTGCTCAAAGTCAACAGAAGGATATGAAGGACAAAGCTCGTCTCGATGAGATAAATGAGAATAAACCTTGTTCAGGGCTAAGCCGGCTGGACTGAATAAATACCATTAGCACTTGGATTACTGGGACGGCCACAATCAGCAGGCGAGTCAGCTGTCTGTGTGCAGAGGGATGGCAGCAGCTGCCACTTCGTACATCTTGGAGGTGGGGCTGGGCGGGTGGCACTGCAGAAAGGGAAGTGATTGCATGTGCAGAAACCAAACAGTCTGGGTCAGGGTGACTGGGGCGGGCAACGTGCCAAGGGCCAGAGATCCTCGTTTTGCCAACCAAGCTGAGCAAGGGGGGCGGCGGGCGGGGGAGGGAGCTGATCTCAGGGTGCCTGGCGGGGGCGGGGGGGGGGGGGGGGACGCTGGAGAATGCCGCCCACTTCAGACTCTGGAGCCGCCCTCCTCCTTCCCTGGCCCTCAGGCCTGGCTGCGTGACATGCATGGAAACGTGGGGCCCCTGTTCTAAAGCTGCCGGGAATGTCAAGATGGTGAGGGCGGGGCAGTAAATCAGTGTGGGGTCCTCTGCGACACTCCAGACCGTGACACAGGCACTGCTGGCACCAGGGTGTGTGCACAGAAACAGGAAGTGCAAGGAGACCCTGCTCGTGGATGGATCAGGATGACGGCGCCGAAAATCAGTTTGAGTCGGTGGAAAAGGAGAAAAACGGAAAGGCAGAGCTCCAGGGTGGGAGTAAGGAGTAGGCTGACTGCTTGGATGGGGGCTGAGCAGACAGGAAGGGAAAGCCTGGGTGCGGGGCTGGGTCCTCCAGAGGCCCAGTCCAAACCTAGACGGCAGACTCGTCCACGGCACACTGGGGACACGCAGGGCCCGTGTTCTCAGGAGGCCTTACGATGTTTCCAAGTAGGACGATTACGATTTCTCTTGTCTTAGTAGCGGAAGAAAGAACTGCCATTGTTCTGAAGCGCTCTCTGAGAAGATGCTGTGTGGTGGGGAAAGGGGCCCACCTCAGGGGCTCTGAGGTCAGCTCCACCTTCTGTGACCCTGCCTGCTGAGGTCATGCAAGCTCACCGTCCTGCCCAGAGAGAAAGAGTCCTTCGCTGATCACCTGTGAAACCCCAGGCTTTGCCGGCTGTGCACTCCTGAAGGAGGCAGGCTCATTAGGGATCTCTACTCGCCTGCCACGTAGGGCTTAATGGGGCTACGCCATCGAAGAAGCCGTCAAGATAATGGACAGTGACCAACGTAAAAAATAAAAAGAGTACGTTCACCAAAAGAAAATTAATGCCACATACAACCCTTCCACAAGAGAGCAAATTTCCCTGGAGAGACCAAACATCCAGCCCGTAATGACCTTGATGCCGACTAAGCACAGTGGGTGGGAAGCACGCGAGGCCCCTGGAGGCTCCTATGGACGCCGAGAGGGGAAGGAGCATCACTGGACCCTTCAAATCCCGTCCCCAACCGGCTGCCAGTCACGTAAGCAAATGCAGGACGCCACAGTTCCCAGTGGTGGAGCTCACAAGCCTATCTCCAGACACACACACACACACACACACACACAGACGGAGAATGTGCCCACCTCTGGAGAGAGAGAAGGGGCCTCAGAGGAAAGGCCACCGAAGCCTCTTCCGACATCTGGTAGCTCTCAAACATAGCTCTGCATCACAGTCACCTG
This sequence comes from Phacochoerus africanus, assembly GCF_016906955.1. Lineage (NCBI taxonomy): Eukaryota > Metazoa > Chordata > Mammalia > Artiodactyla > Suidae > Phacochoerus > Phacochoerus africanus. The sequence goes on from NC_062547.1 coordinate 140,888,836, forward strand.
GGGGCAATTTTCTCCCTTAAATCACTTCAGAATGGGCACTTAAAAATTACAGAAAGTCACAAAGAAAAATAACCTACAGAAACGTTTCAAAATAAAAAAGCACTTCCATCAAGAGTCACGGATTATTTACCTTTTTACTACGTTTGCTTTTTCATTTTCTATCTCGGTATTTACACATCTTTCCAGAAACATCTGAGAGGCAACCGCAGACTTGATACCCTTACCCCTGACTGTATCCACTGCGTAGGTGCTACCAACATAACCGCAGCACAGTGGTCAAAAGCAAGAAATTAACATTGATACTCTGATCTACACATACTCACTTTTTGCCAACTGTCCCAATAATGCCCTTTTTAGAAAAATAATTGTGGTCCAAGGTCCAATCCAGGACTCACACGATTTGAGTAGCAGGTTTCTGACCTTGACGTGACCTTCCCTGGCCTCTCCTTGTCTTTCCTGACAAAGACAGCTTTGAAGAGCACAGACCAGCTGTAGAATGTCCCTCAGCCTGAATTTGATGTTTTCCTGATTTGACTGAGGCAGTGCGTGTTGGCAGGACTGCCACAGAAAGCACTGTCTTGCCTTTCTCAGCGCATCATATCAGGAGGCACATGATGGCACTCAGGCTCACAAGTGGTCGTGTCCACTTTGATTACTTGATCATGGTGGCATCTGCCAGATTTCTCCACTAGAAAGATACAACTGTCCCTTTGAAATTAATAAATATTTTGTCTGGAGACTTTGAGATATGAAGACAGCCTGTTCTTCATCAAAATTTCACCCATTAAGAGTTCCCGTTGTGGCTCAGTGGTAATGAACCCAACTAGTATCCATGAGGATGCAGGTTCGATCCCTGGCCTCGATCGGTGGTTGAGGATCCATTGTTGCCATGAGCTGTGGTGTAGGTCGCAGACTCGGCTTGGATCCCAAGTAGCTGTGGCTGTGGTGTAGGCCGGCAGCTGTAGCTCTAATTCGACCCCTAACCTGGGAACCTCCAATGTGCCATGAGTGCGGCCATAAAAGGACCTCCCCCCCGCCCCAAATTTTGCCCATTAGTTCCAGTGTCCATCAAAAATTCTTATTTAAAATAATGCCATAATGTTGATCAAAGACAGATATTCAAATCCCATCGTGTTTCCCTCTGTATCCATTGGCATTCTACCTGCGGAGGTCTTCCTTCTACCTCACTTGCTCATTCAGAGCAGAAAAAACCCAGAGCCCTTTCATCCTAGCTCCTGCGTCCCCCTGACATTATCGCCATCATTCTCTGAGCCCCTTCTGACTTTTTGGCACAAGATGTTCTTGTCGAAGACAGAGTACTCTTCCTACACCCGCTGTGCAAGCAGCCATTTCTCCAAGAAGCGCTTGGGACACTTTTTAAAAATTCTAATGGATTCTAACACTTACCCCATACATACTAAATCACCACCTTAGAAGATGGGGCTCAAAACCTGATTTTTCATAAATGCCTCTCATGATTCTTACCAGGAGGCCTGGCACTGATCCGAGGACCAGCACCTGGGATAACTAGAGCAGTGCACAACCTTGTCTCCAGGACAGCCACTCTGAGAACTGGATGCCCATGTGACGATTACAGCAATAGGGATCTCACCATTGACACAGGCCCCTGATGCTAGTTTTAAATGCTTTCAACTGCTAGAAAAATGTCCTCAATTACCGACCTGAAACACAAGTACAGCAGGCAAAAATCAAGTTACAAATGCTATGGGTGGACTGACACCATATATTTGTTCCTGGGTATAAGATTTTTTAAAGAAATTCAAGTATAGCTGATTTACAATGGCGTGCAAATAAGACTTTTTAAAAAACAATAAATATGGGTTATTTGTAAAATTAAAAAATTAATAACAAAATTTAAACTGTTGTTTTGCTACCTGGGCCCTTCATCCTAGGCTGTCACCATTCTTCTGAGCCCTCATTCCGTCACGTATCTGACATGCTGGTCATCTCTTCCATGTCCTCACGTAAGAACCTGAATGCAGGTTGGACAGACATGAGCTCTTTGGCACCTCGCTACAGTGAAGGCTCTGCTGACACTTAACCAGTTATAAACAAACCTCTGTTAGGTCTGATTGTTCAAGTGGTCACAAATCCATGGCTTTAAAATTAATTCCTCTACCTGACTTATGAGATTATCATGAGATTCTGATAAACGATTTTGAAATGCAGATTCCTTCTTTGTCCATAACATTGGTCTAACCCTCCAGGTTGGCAAATCTTCCTGAAAAATTAATTAGAATTAGGAGAACGCATGAGCCTCTTCTAGGGTGCTGACAAGGTTCTATTTCTACACCTGGGTGGTAGCTACACGGGTACGCTCACTCTTCAACAGTCATCAAGTGGTACACATAGGAGTGATGGACGATTCCACAGAAAGAGAGGCAGGAGAAAGGAAGGGATATTACGCTTTATTTTATCTTGTTTTGTCTTTTTAGGGCTGTACCTGCGGCATATGGAGGTTCCCAGGCTAGGGGTCCAATCGGAGCTATAGCTGCCAGCCTATACCACAGGCACAGCAACGCCAGATCCAAGACGAGTCTGTGACCTACACCACTGCTCATGGCAACACTGGATCCTCCCTTAACCCAATGAGTGAGGCCAGGAATCGAACCTGCGTCCTCATGGCTCCTAGTCAGATTCCTTTCTGCTGAGCCACGACGACGGGAACTCCGATATTAAGTTTTAAACCAGTCTATTTCCATGCAGCCCACATGAACTTCAAGAGATCACTTCTCTTTAAAAATGCTCACACAGGATGTCTCAAAGACAGGCCCTGTTATTCTGAAAAGCAGAACAGTTACCACTCTGTCTCCTTGCTCCTCTCTCAACGAATCTTAAAAATTTACATATGCACGGGTCTCGTGATAATACCCTTAATTTTCATTTGATTTCTCAGTCCCTAATGAATCTGAAGAAGCCCGCGGCTCTTTTCCTCCTTCTGCACACTTTTGGGCTCAAGTTCTTCTTCACCATGTCTGTTTTATTCTCTCTGGCAGGAAGCTCGCGCTCCTTAAAAGAGAAGTTACAGGCGAAACAGAAGAGAGGATGGCGACGCCCTCTCTGTCACCTGCTACATTAACTCACCTGACTGACGCAGGGGACCAAGGCTTCCCCGCCATTCCCCGCACTCTGAACACCACCTGCCCCGCCAGGTCCTTTGTCTTTGGCGTCCCAGGTCCCTCCCACCTAGTGTTCCTGATATTTGCACCCTGCTCTCTCTCTGTTCTGGTTGTAGGCCCCTCTGTCATCACTTAGACTGCTCCCCATGCACCCTGGGTGGTCTGTTTAGGTGTCTCCTCTCTGCTCCTTGCAGGAATCACTTGAGATGATATGCAGCACAGTTCACTGTTCAGCCTATGAGTCATCCTTCCCTTCAAAGCTCATGCCCAAATAGCCTATCTACTTTTTCCTGAACCTTCTAAAATCTGCTTTCCCCTAAACTCAGAGATCTGCATTTCCCATGGCTTCTCCAAACATGGCCACTTCCGGCTAAGGTCCCTAACACCTGCACTTCACCAAACAAATCCTCCTTGATGCTCAGAATACAGTTTCAGTGGCGTCCTTCTCTTTAATCATCTGACACATAAAACTGTCTGAAAAGTGAGTTGAGAATTAAAGCAATTCAAGAACTGATCAGAGTCTTGTTTTCTGCAGGTTTCCAGGGCCCCAGAAACATAAAGACCCATTGTGCCACACAGGTCGCTTCTGCACCCAGTTGTTTGTTTGTTTTTTTGTTTTCTAATTATTTTTTTTATTTTTTTTTTTTGGTCTTTGTCTTTTTAGGGCTGCACCCATGGTATATGGAGGTCCCCAGGCTAGGGGTCTAATCAGAGCTATTGCCTCTGGCCTACACCATAGCCACAGCAATGCTGGATCTGAGCCACATCTGTGACCTACACCACAGTTCACGGCAATGCTGGATCCTTAACCCACTGAGGGAGGCCAGGGATCGAACCCACAACCACATAGGATCCTAGTCAGATTGGTTTCTGCTGCACCACGACGGGAACTCCTGCACCCAGTTTTATACTCTCAATTCAAGAAGCCTTTTCTACACTGAGGGTAAATAGCTGACATCTTATCCCGGGGTTTGCCTGTCTCTTGTTGGTGGGCTAAGAGCCAGTATCTGGATTTCTATTTTATCAAAAAGCCCAAACTTGGTAAGCAAACTACTAAATAGGACCTGCTCTGCAGTCAGAGAGACCTGAGTTCAAGCCCCAGTTCTAGGATTTTCAAGCTGTGTGACTGTAGGAAGTTACTAAACCTTTTGGACCTCAGTTCTTCATCTATAAAATGGAGATTAGTATTATTTATCTGATAAGGTTGGTGGGGGGATGAAATGCGACAATAATATAAAGAGATCAGTGCACTTCCTAGAAATTACTCTTTTTACTTTCCTGCTAAGAAAGGCAGAACACCTAGGTTATCAGGCTTCTCAGAAGTGGGACGGGCGACCTGCAGCAGGCTGTCAAGAAGAATGTGCCACCTCCCGTTGAGGGGCCTGAGCTTCTCATCCTCAGCTCCTCTGGCCAGACAGACAAAGCCAGGACAGGACAAATGCATGGGGGAGAAATACAATTAACGAGCTAGCGTGAGACACAGGAAGGAAGGATCAAAGAAGCTAATGAGAACTGGCGAAAGGGAGGCCAGAGAGCGAAGACCGTGGGAGAGAGAGAGCAGAAGAGAACTTATCTCTGGCCTACAATTATTCAACAAACGTCTCCCAGAAACTGTCTCAGGCAGTTTGAGGGAAGCAAGGGAGGACCAACTCGGTTAAGGCAAAGAAAATCTAGGCTAAAAACTTTGGGAGATTTTTCTCAGTGAGATTTATCAAGTTTACAGAGACCCCAGAGGGGGTGCTGGCCAAGCCATCTACACCAGGCGGTGGTGTGACTGTGCTCCAAGGCACTGCAGGAGAGGGAGGGCAGCGCGGGCGGCCCCCAGGCTGAGAGGGCTCCAGGGAGGTCACCCGGCCGACCCCCATTCCCAGCTGTGGGCGACCCCTTCTCACCAGGCCCTGAGAGGCTCGGGGGGAACTTTCTCACTCACCAGTTCTTGCTCTCAAGGGCTCTGAGACACGTGCTGGGAACCCCCGCTTCCTTCCCACCTCCGCGTCTCTCCCGGCAGAGCCACCGGAATCCAGTGGCGCCTGTTTTGCTTCTGCCACGTGACTGCAGACATGTTTATGAATGAGCCACCTCTTAACAGCAAAGGAAAAGGCAACGATCGTGGGATGGTCTATAGCAGAAAATGACAACAGCAAAGCGCTTCATTTCCAGGATTTGGAAGTTGTATAGACTACAAATCTCTCTGCTGCACAACATACATAACAAGTCCCCAAAATATCCTTTGTTTGCTGAGGTTCTGCTTAGATATTTAGGGTTTCTGACAGTTTAAATATGGTGAACAATATGGTGAACCATCCAACTATTCTGCCTCATTGGTATTTGGAAAGATCCTTGTGAACAATTAGTTCCAGTTCCGAGAGGCGAGAACGGCACCCAGGCTCCTGGATTTCCACGGCGGAGGAGCAACGTGGCTCCGGGGCCAGCTCCGTGTCAGAGGACCCTTCTGTCGCGTAACAGAGGAGAAAACTGGACGGAATGGGTCTGCTGAGTCCCCAGCCAGGCGCATGGCTCACCAGGTCTCCTCTAGCTTAAGCAGGACACAGAGGTTCCCTGATGCAGGAACAAAACGGGGAGGCCTGGCCGGGTCACTAGACCCCGGAATGGGGGCCGAAGAAGAAAGCGAAGAGTTCCCACTCGGTGGAGAACGTGAAGAACTGGAGAAAAGCGCCCATTACTCACAGCTTCCGGAGACAGAAGGATGGATGGTTCTGCCTGCGAGCATACTATTTGTCTGAGGCTCTTTGTCCCGTCAGCTGGTGGACAAAACCTGAATGAGCCCAGAGTACACAAGGTCCTCAGCTAAGCATCATGGGGCCAGAGCAAAGGATGAAAATAGTTCGTGCCCCTCTCAGACAAAACTAACAGCTGACAGGCCACGCAGAGAGGCGCTCTCCTAGACAAGAAACGTGCAAGAGGGTGGCTTCGGTAATATGAGGTGTAATCTGAAAAGTACACAGCTTTGACCAGGAGGGTGCCCTGGAAGAATGACCTCAGCAAGATCAACAGTCACTCAGATAGGAGTTCCCTTTGTGGCTCAGTGGTTAACAAACCCGACTAGGATCTGTGAGGATGCGGGTTCGATCCCTGACCTCGCTCAGTGGGTTAAGGATCTGGTGGTGTTGCCGTGAGCTGTGGTGTAGGTCAAAGACACAGCTTAGATTCCGCATTGCTGTGGCTTCGGTGTAGGCTGGCAACTGTAGCTCCGATTTGACCCCTAGCCTGGGAACCTCCATGTGCAGTAAGTATGACCCCAAAAAGCAAAAGCAAAAAAAAAAAAAAAAAAGGAGGCACTCAAATGTTTGCATGTATCATCCAAATGAATTCAGGAAAAAAAAATCTACTTTTTTTCTTTCAAAGAAAATATTAAGGTCTGTCACCTTCCACAGACCCTTTTAACTCTTTTACTAATAAGTCTTTAAAAGGCCTTCTGTTGGAATCATTCTAATGTCAATGAAAATGTTACACTCGTAAAATAGTTAATGTCAAAATGTAAATGGTTTGTTTGAGATTCAGCAATTGTTGCTGAATCAAACACATAATCTCTATGGCTTGAATAGCAAGGGAAACAAAAGGCTCGACGATTTATGCTCACTAAAGCCTGTCTGGCTGAATTTTAGATTGCAACTTAAAAGAAAAAACATTAAACCAGTTCGAGTGTGAACTGACATATGCACAGCCGTTTTCAGCTGCCTGCAAATGGGGCAAGGACACAGTCTGGAATGTGACTGGCACACACAGGCTGTGGGTAGGCGTGTTCCCAAGTCCTGGGGACAGGGATAGAGCGGGAGGTGAGCAGAACCCCAGATGAGAGAGCCCTGGGACGCAGAGCCCAGGCTCCCACCAGTGCCTGAGTTCAGCGCAGTGTAACTGCCCAGCCCCAGGTAGCTTCTTCCTGCACGAAGGCTAAGGGACTTGAGGACAGCCAAATGGTAGGCTGGGGCTCGCTCCTGCTGGGAGAGGTGGGAAAGCATAAGCTCCTTGAACTTCCTTCCCTTTTGTGGCCTGCCTTGTCAGACACTTCCATGAAGCCAGAGAAGGACTCTGCCTTGATAAATCTGGCTGGCCTTGTGACCATCACAGGCCCCAAGTCTGGTCTCAGAAATAGTCCTTTGCGGTAGGTTTGTGGAGTGATGATCAGAACCTTTCTTTGTCTGAATCCTCTTGGCCACTGGGCTAGGAAAGTGCTTAAAATTTCACCATCTGGGAATTGTTTCTTTGAGTCTTAAAGATAATTCTGCTTTCAGGGTCCCTACTAAAATGCCACTGCCTCTGGGTTGGGAGAACCAGTCATGTATAAGTAGGGTGACCATTTAATTTATTGTCCAAACTGGGACACTTTTAAGAGTGAAAAGAGGAGTTCCCGTCGTGGCGCAGTGGTTAACGAATCCAACTAGGAACCATGAGGTTGCGGGTTCTGTCCCTGCCCTTGCTCAGTGGGTTAACGATCCGGCATTGCCGTGAGCTGTGGTGTAGGTTGCAGACGTGGCTCGGATCCCGCGTTGCTGTGGCTCTGGCGTAGGCCGGTGGCTTACAGCTCTGATTCAACCCCTAGCCTGGGAACCTCCATATGCCGCGGGAGCGGCCCAAGAAATAGCAACAACAACAACAAAACACAAAAAGACAAAAAAAAGAAAAAAAAATAAGAGTGAAAAGAAGCACTGTTAATTACTGCACTGGGACGAGAGACATAAATAGAACATATGGTCGCCCTCTAGAAGATTTTGCGTTAAGTCCATGAAGATTCAAAGGTTAATAAAAAACTTGCACAGCCCTGGACCCTGGACACTAAGCTGAGGAGCAAAGGGTGCTGGGAACAGGCCAAAGCCAGGCACCCATGGGCGGGAAAAACCAACCCCCCGAAACATCACGGTAGAATCCAAGGAGGCAGCTTCACAAAGGGAAAGACCACACGTGGGCTTTGGAGCCAGAGAGACCTGGGTTTGAGTCTCGGACCTCCTTTCTGACAACCGTGGTTAAACTGCCTTTGCGCGCGCAGGCTTCCTCACCTGTAAAATGAGGACGATTCCCCGGAAGGAGGGAATGCGGTACCGGTGTAACAGCGCCTGGCACATACTGTTCGACAGGTTTAACCTTATTAGCATCACCCGGACCAGCCCTCCACCTAGAACCCAGCTCGTTCTACACATGCCCCGGTCAGAAGGTGGAGGCGAGGCAGGAAGAGAGAATAACTCTGGAAGGGCAGACTGAGCTGCTTCTTGCAAACTAACCCTGAACGGCCCCTCCTTCAGGGCTGAGCACTCAGGGGCCTGGACGGCGGCCGCCCCAAGGCTCTTGGCGCCGATGATGCCGGCCTTGCCCTCTTTGCCTTAGACTTCGCTGACCCAGCCTAACAGCCGCAGCTCCAGCTTCAACTCCTGGAGGCACACGCTTCCCCTGGGCCAGTTCCCTCAGCACGGACCGCAAAGAGAAGGGCCTGTCCAAAGTGACCGAGCCTGGTCCTGACGGCTCGAGATGTTGCTATCTGTTGAGCAGCACTGCCTTCTCCTGGGCCTCTTATGACAACGGAAATGCCAAAGCAAGGGCAGCTCCTCACAGTCACCAGGAGCATGGATTCTGGGGGCGCCACCGCTTCACGGCTCTTCAAGACTGTCCAAATGTTAAGTCACACAATCCCTGTGACAACTCGATGGGGCAGATGCTATTATTACCCCATTTCACTCATCTATAAACTGAGTCAGAAGTAAAGCGGTTTTTCTCAAAGACACAGAGCTAACAAGGGGCAGAGGCCTGAGAGTTCAAAAACAGGGGCTAAGAGACATGGATTCCACTGGAGCTAATCACAAACTACTAGCTGAATGGCCAGGAAGGAGCCCTTACCTTATCTGAACCTTCCTTCTATTATTTGTCAAGAAACTGGGATCTGCCTTGCATATCAAACAATACAGGGCAAGTGAAATCACTGCAAAAGGGTTTAAATATTAGGAGTTCCTGTCGTGGCACAATGGAAACGAATCCAACTAGGAACCATGAGGTTTCCGGTTCGATCCCTGGCCTCTCTCAGTGGGTTAAGGATCCGGCATTGCTGTGAGCTGTGGTGTAGGTCGCAGACATGCCTTGGATCCCGTGTGGCTGTGGCTGTGGCACAGGCCAGCAGCTGTAGCTCTGATTTGACCCCTAGCCTGGGAACCTCCATATGCTGCAGGCATGGCCCTAAAAAAAGGTAAAAAAAAAAGTGTTTAAATATTATGATGGCACTGCCAACATCCACCGTGATTTAGTTTCAGAGAGCTGGGCTCGGTATGAAGCGGGAACCTGGTTCCCCACTACTCTTCCAACCTTAGGACCCCAGACACTCTGGCTCAAGGTCAAGGAGGAATTACACTAACAATGGTTTTCAAAGTGTGGGCTCTGGACCAGCAGTACCAGCATCACCTGGGAACTAGTATGAAACAAAAATTCTCAGGCTCCAACCCAGACTTACTGAATCAGAAACTTCAGGGAAGGGGCTGGGGATGAGTTTTTTTGTTTTGTTTTCGGTTGGTTTTTTGTTTGTTTTTTTTTTTGGGGGGGGGTTGTTTTGTTTGTTTGTTTTGGCAACCCTGTGGCCTATAGAGTTCCCAGGCCAGAGATAAGATCTGAGCTGCAGTTACAACCTACGCTATAGCTGTGGCAATGCAAGATCCTTAACCCACTATGTTCCCAAGACACTGTTGATCTCACTGCGCCACAGCGGGAACTCCACCCCACCCCCACCCCGCCCATCAATCTGTATTTTAACAAGCCTTCCAGGTTCCTCAGACACATGCTTAAGTGTGAAAACGCCTAGGCTAGAGGGTCCCTGGACAGATGACAGGCTGGGCTCGCTCTAGCCCTGGCGAGCAAAGGCCTGTTTCAGGAGCCTGAGCTTTTGCAAGGGCCACTGCCAAGAAGATGAAAAGCTCCCAATAAAACCCAAACCCACATGGTCACACTGATCAAAATACAATAAAGAAGAAAGTGAGAAATCTGACAAAAGGAAAACGCAGCTTCGGTGGGGGGCAAATACAACAATCTTCTGTGGGAGATGAGAAGCATAAAAGGGGTGTTAGATGTTCAAAGAACCAAATGCCGAAACGACAGAAAATACAAGAACAAAGACAAAGTGTGGACATCAGTGCCACCCGGGCCTCAGTCTAATGACGGCAGCAGCAGGAGACATCAGCGTCCCCAGGAGCGGAGCCTGTGCTCCCCGCCCCCAACACGACAGCCGACATAAACAGAGTCTTGAGGGAAAAAGTACCAGCCGTTAGTCACTGAGCCCTGCTTGCGGGAATGAGGAAGCGCTTGTGAAAAGTCACCAGAGGCTCTGGTGAGAAAAGCTTGGCCAAGGAGGCCACGTGGACTGAGGCGGGAGCGCCATCATCACGGGAGGAGTCCTGTGGGGTGTTCCTGGCGGGCTCCGATGCCTGCCAAGACTTCACCTGGAAGGGAAGGCGGAGGGCCCGCCCGCAGCTATAATGAGCTCCAACCTGGCCCCACAGCCAAGTCCGAAAGCCTTTCACGCGGGCCGGGGCCAGAGGCAGGGCCGGGGCAAGGAGGTGTGGAGGGCAGGAGGCGTCCTCAGCCCAGGGGAGCAGCCCCAGCCCTGGGCTGTGGGTACCTTGGAGGATGAGGCGGTGAGGAGAACACGGAGCCTCTGACCCGGGCGCCTCCACACAGAAAACCTACCTGGCCACGTACAGGCCGACCCCTGGCCCCGAGGCATCAGTCGTGTGCCTTCAGCGCTTCTGTTCAGCAATCTGCTGCAAATGACCCTATGGAAGGACCACAAAACGATCCCCCCCGCACCCCTGCAATGAGTTTCTCCACTCAAATGGGCAGTGCCCTCTGCTGCCTCTCTGCCAGCGTGTCCCCCCCAACCCCACGTCATCAGGCTCGTTCCCCCTCCTACAGGCCCTCTCTAAACACAGCCTCAGAGAAAACTTCGAGACCACCTAAAGCACACAGGGCCCCGTCCTGCCTTCCTGGGCCCCCTGTTCTCCTTCATCACACTCCACAGATCGGGTCTGAGTCTCTCTCCCTCCCTGAAGCCTTAGCACCTCGAGGACATGGCCCGTGCCCTGTTCCCTGCTCACCCGTAACCTCCTCTTCCAGGTGGTCTGGCCCAGTGCCCAGTACTCAGCCAGCAGGAGCCGCCCAGGAGGATGCGCCTGGCTCCAGGTCCCTCTCCTGTGGGGGCGCTCAGGCCCGGATTGCCCAGCCCAGCCCCACAAATGGCTGTGTGGACAGATGAGACACGCGCTCCTCCCTCCCCTTCTGAGCACCTACCCCCTCTAAGAGCACACCCTTAGAATGGGGCGGACCCCAGCCAGGCCTCCATTCTGCCGTCCTTTGCTCCCCTCTTTGCTCCCCTTAACCAGCTCCCCGGGGGTGCCCATCACCCCCCTCCCACCCCACCCCCGCCGACTGCTTGAGAAAAGGGAGACGGCAGAGGTGTTCAGTGAGCCCTGGGGTACCCCTTCTGGGACTACCTGAACACCCCAAAGAGAGGTAACAGATGTATTAAAAAACTAAGACATTAATTCCCAACAGTATTAACAAAATTTCAGGCAGAGGCAGGAGGAAAACAAAAGATTTGGGGGTCAGGACCCTCCATGTGGTTCCTGAAATCAACCTCTCACAGGTAACTCTGCCTGCGCCATGTCTCAGATCAGCCCTGACCCAATCCTAACGTCAGCCCCCTGCCAGCCGTGGCGGCGCAGACACAGACGTGTCTGCGGGCAGTCTCTGTTAGCTTCTTTCAGCCTGACTTCACGTGGCTGCCCTCCTTGATAACAGCCCTCTGGCTAAAGACCAGAAACCCGGGCTATAGCTATGGCTGTCTTTTCTGGGACCCTCATGCTAACCTAACTTTCCAGACCAATGTCAGGTTAGCATGGCATCAGAGGTGGCCCTTTGGCCATCATCCTCCTCCTGCAATGCTCCGAGCTCTACCCAACCTCTGCTCCATCTAAGAGCCACCCACAGTCAGCTCTGCCTGGGGGCCCTTAGACACAGACATGCTGGCGATCCAGTGAGGAGGTGGCACAGAGCCACACAGAGGAGCACACACACTGGCAGAGGGCAAGGTCAAGTCGAAAAGTATACAATGAGAAGGAATTGCATGAACTGCAGTGACATAATGTAGCATAACAGATGGATAATTAGATTTATTCTAAGAGCTGTAAAAGTAAGTAATTAAATAAAAATATGGAACAATGAATCTGCCACAGAGAGACACCTCACAGCCTCGCGAGGGCCCTGCAAGCTGGCACAAGCAGCCTGGGAAAGAAGCAGTGGGCAAGGAACCTCCAACACTGCCTGATGTTTTAGGGACAATAAATTCAGCACCAGCTCAATCTGGGCACCAGGGGACAGCCCGATTACAGAGGGAGATAATCAGACCCGCGGCTGCAGAGCGGATGTGCCGCGGGAGTCTGGTCCCCCGTCTGCACATGGAAGACAGCAGCCGGAGGTAGACTGATCACCTCTCCATCCCTGGCATGTTTGGCAGGGCCCCTGCAAAGCGAGGCTGACAGATTGTATTTATCTCTGCAGAAGCAGAGGAAGGAGTTGAAAAATGCATGCATGGATGACAAGATTAACTGACACCAAGAGGCAGGCTGGGAGGCTCAGGCCTCCACCCTCCTCCCACAGGTTGGCAGCAGATGGTGAGGGTGTCGTCCCCACCTAAGGAACACGAAGTAAGTAAGCACCCCGTGTGTGTCAAGTACAGTGTCCTGCACAGGGTGCCGCCAACGAAGCAGCAGCCCTGCACACGGTATGGGCTATTTGGAAGCAAAGAGGCAGATCGGCTGGAAGCTGTTTTCTGTGAGTCAGGACTCTTTTTGAGGGACCAAAACTGATTTCGGACTCATCTAAGGAAAAAAACTAAGTTTGTTGGGTCCCATTACGAAGAATGATGACAAAAGGAAAAGGACAACGGGTCCAGAGGCTTAAGGCCACATGCCAGGCCCTTTCTCAGGCTGCATCTCTAGGCTTTGCTTTCCTCTCTCGATGAAGCTGCATTCTCTAGGCGGAGATGAGACTGATGGCCACTGGAAGCCCCTAAACACCTCCATCCCAGCACAAAGAATTCTCCCTCTCAAGTGGTTCAGAATTCCAGGGCAGGACTTCAATTGGTCCCGCCTGTGTCACATGCCAATCCCCGGGCCAGTCACTGCACAGATGGAAGAAGCCCCCTGAGTGGCTAGTCTGGGTCCTAAGACCGGCCCACGCTGGGAAGGGGGAGGTGGGTCACAAAGATGAATAGCCTGACCCGACCACGCGGCTCCGGTAAAGACACTCCCAGAGGAAAGCCATGTTTTCCAAAGGAAGAAGACGGAACAATGTTTTGAGAGACCAAAAGCAGCGTTAAGTCGAGAGGCTTCACGACTCAGCACGTTGTTCTATGCCACCTGGAGCCCTGACCCTGGATAACAATGCGCAGCTTGTGGCCAGACCGGGAGTCAGGCCAGGCAGGCAACAGTCTGGCTGGGGCTCTCCTTTCAGAGATCCAGTTTGACCCAACCAATTTCAGAAGCTCCGAAGGCCTGCTGACTGTGCCTTTAACAGCGGCCCGTCCGTGTGACCTGTCCCCAGAGCCCAAGCCCTGGACCCCGTGGACCCCCAGTCGCTTTCCCCTGAGGAAACTCTCGCAGTACTCAAGCATCAAGGCCCCAGGCAGCCAACTCCTTGGCGGTTTTCCACACCCACTACTTGCATCTCTGAGCTAGAGCATCAGCCGTGGAAAATAAACTCCCCCCAACCTGGAAACCGCAGCTCAGTATCTCGGAGAAGGAGCCACAATTAGGGATGAGGCTCAGTCCAGAACCACTCCTCCCATTCCCACCAGCGCTTCCACGGGTGGCTTCTCTCCAAGATGCTCCTGCTACTGCAGAGGGAGGCAGGTAGTTTATTCCATTTTATTTTACTTTTACTTTTAGGGCCGCAGGTGGGGCATATGGAAGTTCCCAGGCTAGAGGTTAAATCTGAGCTTCAGCTGCTGGCCTATGCCACAATCACAGCTGCTCGGGACCCGAGCCGAATCTGTGACCTACACCACAGTTCAAGGCAACACAGGATCCTTAACTCAATGAGCAAGGCCAAGTTTTCAAACCCACGTCCTCATGGATCCTAGTCAGGTTCGTAACCTGCTGAGCCACAACAGGAACTCCCTCAAGTAGGCATTTTAGGTTCAGAAATAGAAAGTCTACCATATCCCTGTCGCCACAAAAGCCACCACTGCTCAGTGCCCAGGACAAGGTGCTCACCCTGGGGCTCTTCCTGAATGTGACTTTAGGAAGAGCGTCCCTGGCCCTCCTGCACACGCCTCTACCCTCTCATCAGGCCCCAGCCAACAGCCTCAGTTAGCTCTCTGGCTAATCATCAAAGCTAATTATCCCCTTCTCAAAGGACTGTGGGAACTCAGATCTCCTTCAGCCTAAACATATCACGACTTTCTTCTGAAAGCCCAGAACAAGCTCTGCCAGGGTCCCTGGGGAGAGCTGAGACACATTCAGGCAGCCTCTTTGTTCTAAGGCCAGCTGGGGACTGGGGATCTCAGGGACCTGTGGGAGCCGGACTCAGCACAGGCATCTCCATGCTGCAGCTCCCAAGTTTGGCACATTCGTAAGCGATTCCAACAACTTCACCACGGACCTGGGGGCTGCCCTCGCAGAGTTGCTGGCCGACACGCGGGCTACCAAGTTCTTTCTGCCACTGAGGTCTTCTCTAGAAATTCAGGGAAATGAGGCTCGGCCCCCACGTGGAGCAGCTAAATGCTCTGGCTATGCCTGGTACTCCGGAGCCACGTTTGAAGGTCTGGCCCAGTGCAGCCATGCTGGGCTCAGATGTAAAAACCTCCAGCCAGGCTGACAAGCAGCTTGCCCGCAGATGGGCCCTCTGGCCCAGAGCTCTTTGAGCTGGCTCCACTCCTGCTCCACACACACCACAATTTGCTGCTGCCATTAAGAGCCCCGCAGACAAGAAAGTGCCTGCCTCCACTTGCCCCTGCCCCTCCGAGGACAGGCTGGAGCCAATCAGCAGCCAAGACCTAGAGTGAACCTCAGTAACTATGAACCCCAGACGGAGCCAAAAACAACTTTTCTTGAGCCACAAACTAAATGAATTTTTTTTTGTTTTTTTAACTCAGAGAAACAGTTCCAACAGAAACTAACCTTTCTCCCTCACCCTTCAAAATTACTCATCTCGGACAGACCACACACATCAAAACAGTATCTCTATCAAGAGTTTAATTCTACCCACTGGAAGCAAAGAGGGGGCCAGGTGGATAGTTTCAGGGTACCCTGAGCCCAGCAGATGCAAGGGAAATGGTCCCTGGGTCCATCCTCAGGAAGGAGAAGAGGGAAGAGTGATAAGAACAGGAGGAAGCCAACGACCGCGGGCTAAGGCACTGGAGACGCAGGGAGTGGGTCTTGTTTAGCCCCAACAAGGAGAACGGGACTCGAGAGAGTCCGGGCCATGGTATTTTACCAACAACGCCCCGCTGACCACCAGGTTGAAGGATTCTACACAAATTATTGAGTTTACCCCAAAACTCAAGCCAGTGAAAGGCTGTGTACCATAACGGTTCAGAGGGCTGGTACCAGAATATCCAACAGGAACGTCTCTTTTAATATAATTCTATCATTTAATTAGAAAATGATATAAGCTCATGCCCCCCCCCCAAAAAAAGAAAAAAAAATCGGAATTTCCGCTGGGCTCAGTGGGTTAAGAAGTCGACACAGTGTCCTCGGGCATGGGGGTTTGATCCTGGCCTTGTTTAGTGGGTTAAGGATCAGGTGGTGCTATGAGCTGTGGTGTAGGCCGCAGACGAGGCTAGGATCTGGTGTTGCTGTGGCTGTGGCTGGCATCTAGCTGCAGCTCCGATTCGACCCCTAGCCTGGGAACTTCCATATGCCCCAACTGCGGTTGTTAAAAAAAAAAAAAAAATTTCGGAGCTCCCATCGTGGCACGGTGGAAACAAATCCAACTAGGAACCAGGAGGTTTCGGGTTCAATCCCTGTCCTCAATCAGTGGGTTAAGGATCTGGCATTGCCATAGCTACGGTGTAGGTCACATACACGGCTCATGGCTGCTATGGCTGTGGTGTAGGCCAGCGGCTACAGCTCCGATTCCAACTCGCTTGGGAACCTCCATATGCCTCGAGTGTGGCCCTAAAAAGACCAAAAAAAAAAAAAAATCATACAGTATAGAAGGTGCAAAATAGAAAAGTTATTCTATCTCATAACCTTACTCCTTCTATTCTGAGATAAAAGCTGATTATGATATATTTATATGCACTGTAAATTTATACATTAATCTTCACACATTTACTTTTCATATGAATGGACCATTACTATACATGCCATTTTCAAGGTAGAGACCCTACTTTACAGAAAGGAGAGGCTCATAGGCTCTTCTGATGCCATCCCCTGATGCCAGGGAGAGCAGGGAAGAGGGTGGTCAATCTTTTTTCTGTCTTTTGAGGGCTACACCTGTGGCACACGGAGGTTCCCAAGCCAGGGGTCAAATCGGAGCTACAGCTGCCAGACTACACCAGAGCCACAGCAACACCAGATCCGAGTTGTGTCTGTGACCTACACCACAGCTGATGGCAATGCCCCAACCTACTGAACGAGGCCAGGGATAAAACCTGCGTCCTCATAGATACTAGTCAGATTTGTTAACCACTGAGCCATGACGGGAACTCCAATCAATCTTATTCAGAAAGACTCCAGGAAGATTTAACATTTCAGGGTCAAATTTCATTTTATTATTATTATTTTGTCTTGTCTTTTTGCCTTTTCTAGGGCCACTCCTGTGGCATTTGGAGGTTCCTAGGCTAGGGGTCTAATCAGCGCTGTAAGCCACAGCAACTCGGGATCCGAGCCGTGTCTGCAACCCACACCAGAGCTCACAGCAACGCCGGATCCTTAACCACTGAGCGAGGCCAGGGATCAAACCCTCAACCTCATGGTTCCTAGTCGGATTCATTAACTGCTGAACCACGATGGGAACTCCCAGGGTCAAATTTCAATCTGGAGGTTTCCTCAAAGAAGCTTGACCCTAGACTCCAGGGGCCTCCTCCTCTGCTCAGGGCAAAGGGAAGGCACCTTTGTAAACCGTTCCTCCCTGGCTCTCCGGCTCTGCATTCAGCAGCTGTGCCTCCCCAGTGTGTCCTGCCAGGGCTCTCCCCCGTCACCCTCAAGCCTGTCGCCACCCCACGCTCTCCTCTTGGGCTTGGCACTGCAGCCTCCATGCGCCGCTGAAACATCACCAGTGGCAGGCCTGAGCAACAGGAACAACGGGGGCTCACCTCCTGGCTTTCCCATGCTGATGCCAGCGCCCAATTACTTGTCCTGCTGAATAATTGAAAGAGGAGGCTAATCTGCTGACCTGATTGGAGAAGCTGGCCAGGCACACAGATTCTCTCAGAGTGAATTATTCACACCAGACAATTGGGAGTTGCCTACACTTCTATTTGTGGTTCAGGCATCGTGTGGAAGAACATTCAAACTGGAAAGTATGACCACGGAGGAGGGAAGGCCCAGAGCCCCTTGGTGTCATGGGGTAAGTCATGGCCCCTCTCGTGGTCTAACTTTGGGCCAAAGAGCATAATCGTCTATCATGATGATGAGACTGATGCTAATGACGGCATTAGTGACAGCTCTGATTGCGTTTGTTTACCATGCGCCAGGCTCTGTGCTAGAGGCTTTATTTATTTATACATTGTCTCATTTAATCCCCACAGGGAGTCAGTGAAGCCACACTGCCTTCTCCACTTCTCCGCTGAGGAAGCTGACACTTAGGTTAATTAAGTAAGTGTCCAGGATACAGAGTGTCAAGATGCCTGTGTATCCAGAGCCCAGGCTCTCACCTAAAGCTGTTTTGCCACCTGGCTCTTACTTCTCCCACTTTGTAAGGGAGAGTCTTCCTCACAGAATGCATGAAACTATAAGTAATGAAAATACCCCTTTTCTAGTATAATACCATCTACCCTCATCTTGAAATGACTGGTTTTTATGCCTTTGTATATAGTTCCCTCCCATTCTGAATCATGGCTGAGCTGTGTGACCAAAAGAATACAGAGGAGTTCCCTTTTCCGTGGTGCAGCGGAAATGGATCCACCTAGGAACCATGAGGTTGCAGGTTTGATCCCTGCCCTTGCTCAGTGGGTTAAGGATCCGGTGTTGCTGTGAGCTGCGGTGTAGGTCACAGAGGTGACTCGGATCTCACGTTGCTTTGTCTGTGGTGTAGGCTGGCAGCTATAGCTCCGATTCGACCCCTAGCCTGAGAACCTCCATATGCCATTGCTACGGTCCTAAAAAGACCAAAAAAAAAAAAAAAAAAAACTCCAGAGGAGGTGATGGCGGATGGTGTTGACTTCTGAGGCTACCTCACAGAAGGCATGGCCGCGTCTGCTTGCTCGCTTACATTGTTTGCTCTAAAAGGAGCCATGCAGACACATGAACGGCCCTGCGGAGAGGCTCACATGGAGAGGAAATGAGGCCTCTTGCCAAGAGCCAGCACCAACTTATCGGGCGTGAGAGTTGAAAGCAGATCGTGTAGCCTCAATCTTGGCCAACATCTTGACTATACCTTGAAATTCCTGACCCACAAAAACGGTTGAGAAACAGTAAGTGAAAACTTAATAATCAACAAGAGAGACGGTTCACAGCATTGTTTCCTGAAAGTGACATCAACGGAAGAAATGGGTCTGGCGTCCCGGTCACAGGCCACCAAAAGCCCTAAGGTCCAGAACAGCACACAAGAGAGGACAATCCCCTTTAGAGCGCAGATACTCCAGCTCTCCAGGTTAAAAAAAAAGAAAGCTTGCAGAAAATACAATGCCCACGCTTCCGCCTCCAGTCATGGTAACAGCAATTAAAATAATAAAGCTACCATTTCTGAGGGCTGCCCAGCAGGTGCCAGGCACTCTTTTTACATTATCTACCTCATTCCTCACAATAAATCCCAGAGGATGCACATAATAGGCACTCAATAAGTATCTGCTGCATGAGTGAATCAACTACCATTAGGCAGCTTTCCTCTGCAACTGATCTATGTCCTTTTGATGTGACTTCAACTTTCTATATTACACATTAATGTTTGGAAAGCTTATACTGAGCATGTTATTTCTTTGAGTCAGAGAAAATACATGAAATTAAAGAAAAATATTTGCAAAGCAAGCAGAACTCTGATGAGTATGTGCCAGCCACCACCCTCCCCAGAGAACTGCACTTCCATCTTGAGCCGACTTTTTGAGATAATGTTTGGGTGAACAAAGAGACGGTAATAACAGCAGTTAACACCCTCTGATCACTACTGAGCAGACATTCTTCGAAACGCTTTACAAGTCTCACCACACTTAATTCTCTGTAATAACCATGCTCAGGTAGATGGGTTATCCCCATTTTATTGATAAGGAAACTGAGAGATTACAAAAACTTGCCTAAGGTTAGAGAGTTAACAGGTAGTGGAGTCCAGATTCAAATCTGGGCCATACTGCCCCTGCCTTATATTCTAACTCACCGTATCACTAGCCTCTCAAGAGCTGTAAAAAAGGTCCTTCTAACCTTGCCCACTGGGTTGTGGGACTTCAAGACAGCACCCTCCAGTTTGTCCCCAACCTCAGGACAAGAAAGTAGGTATGGTGCTAGCTGCTGGACGCAGAAGGGTTGCCCTATTCATCTTGGGGCCAAGGGACTAGGACCAGAGCCAGCCCCGCAGTGGAAAACCCAGGCAACACCACAGTGCTGAATTTGGCGATCAAAGAAGCCGCATCCATGGAGAGACACGGACGCTTTCTGACTTCGTTTTATCTGGAGAGCAATGATCTCCCAGGTTAGGAAGGGCTATCATAGCCATCAGCTCTACCACTCAGAATCCTGTTGAGAAGGGACGACTTGAACAAGACACCATGAACTTCCTATCACGAGAAGTCTAAGATGACACGAGAGGGGGCTCTACATTCTGAAAACATAAAGAGTTCCTTCCCACAAGGCAACCAGAAGGATCACTGAAAAAACGGCTATCAGATCTGGTTACTCCTCAGATTCCAATTACCCTTAGAATAAAACCCAGGATATCTTACCTTGGTCTCTAGATGCACTGCTAACTTCCCCAACCTCACTTCTTAGTTTCCCACTCCATTCCAGCAACATGGGCCTTCTGGCTGCTTCACCAACTGGCCAAGCTTGCTCCTGTACCAGGGGCCTTGAGCTGGCTTTTCCTCTGCCTAAAAAACTCTCAGCCTAATGTGAGCATGGCTGACTTCATCTTGACATCTGAGTTGAGGCCAGGTGGACATCTTTTCAGAAAGGCCTCACTAAGCCATTTTAAAAAATCCCTACAGGGAGTTCCCTTGGGGTCTAGCAGTCAGGATTAGGCACTCTCACTGCTGCAGCCCAGGTTCAATCCCTGGTCTGGAAACTGAGATCCCATGTCAAGCCACTGCATGCACCAGCCAAAAATAAATAAATAAATAAATAAAATCCCCATGCAATCCTATTTTTTCTTCATAACACTCCTCACTTTTAAAAATAGCTTAACTGAGATATAATTCACAAAACATTTAATTTACTCATTAAAATTGTATAATCTGGAGTTCCCATTGTGGCTCTGTGGTAATGAACCCGACCAATATCCATGAGGATTCGAGTTTGATCCCTGGCTTCGCTCAGTGGGTTAAGGATTCGGCACAGCTGTGAGCTGTGGTGTAGGTCACAGATGCGGCTCAGATCTGGTGTTGCTGTGGCTATGGTGTAGGCCGGCAGCTACAGCTCTGATTCGACGCCAAGCCAGGGAACTTCCATATGCCATAGAGGTGGCCCTAAAAAGACAAAAAATAAAATAAAAGTGTCTGATCCAATAGCTTTTAGTATATTCAGAGAATTGCGCAAGCATCACTACAGTCAATTTTAAAACATGTTCATCAGCCACCTTCCCCCTAAAGCCCACACCTATTAGGAGTCACTCCTCATTTTTCCTCAACCCCCATGCACCCAGGATTAGGCAACATCTCATCTATTTTCTGGCTCTGTAATGTGCCTCCTCTGGCCGTGTCGTATAAGCAGACTCCCATGCAGTCCTCCGGACTGGCTTCTTTCACTCAGCGTGCTTTTAAAGTTTCGTCCATGTGTATTATGTATCAGCACTTCATTTCTTTTTATTCTCAAATAATACTCCACTGTATGGATAAAGCACATTGTATTGCTCCGTTTATCAGTCAACAAACATTTGGGGTGTTTCGACTTTTTGGCTGTTACAAATAACGCTACTGTTAACATTAATGTATCAGTTTTTGTGAGACTTATTTTCAGGTGTCTTGAATGCATACCTAGGAGTGGAACTGCTAGTCATATGGTCATATGCTAGGTCATATATTTAACCATTTGAGGAACTGACCATCTTTCAAAGTTGCTGGATCTTTTTTTTTTTTAACTTTTGTTCTTTTTTTTTTTCTTTTTCTTTAGGGTCACACCCGCGGCATATGGAGGTTCCCAGACTAGGGGTGAAAGTGGAGCTGTAGCCGCCAGCCTATGCCACAGCCATAGCAACACCAGATGCAAGCCGCATCTTTGATCTACACCACAGCTCATGGCAACGCCGGATCCTGAACCCACCAAGTGAGGCCAGGGATCGAACTTTCGTCCTCATGGATGCGAGTCAGATTCATTTCCATTGAGCCACGATAGGAACTTCTGCTGGATCATTTTACATGCCCACTCCCAGTTAATAAAGGTTCCAATTTCTGCACATTCTCACCCGACACTTATTATCATCTGTTTTTCTGATAACGACCATTCTAATGAGTGTAAAGTGTTATCTCATCAGGGTTTTGATTTGCATTTCCCTGGTGGCTAATGATAGTGAATAGCTTTTTATGTGCTTATTGACCATTGTACATCTTCTTTGGACAGCTATCTATTCCGATCCTTTGCCTATTTTTTAAATTGGGTTATTTGTCTTTATTACTGGATTGTCAGGGTTCTTTACGTATTCTAGATATGTCCCTTATCGGATAAATAACGTGCAAAGTTTTTCTCCCATTCTGTGAGTGGTCTTTTCACTTTCTTGACTGTATCCTTTGAGGCACAAACGTTTTTAATTGTGATGATGTACAGCTGACACTTGAACAACCTGGGGGGTTACCCCCCATGCAACTGAAAATCCACATGGAACTTTTCTGTCATCTCTTCCCAGCCACGGTCCCGCATCAGCTCCAACACATACCCTGCCAGGGATTCGACCAACCTCGGATCACAGGGTACTGCAAGGCATGTTTATCGAAAAAATCTGCCTATCAGAGGCCCTGAGCAGCTGTATTGTATGAATTAACCTTTAAAAATTAATTTCTGGAGTTCCCGTCATGGCGCAATGGCTAACGAATCCGACTAGGAACCATGAGGTTGCGGGTTCGGCCTTGCTCAGTGGGTTAAAGATCCAGCGTTGCCGTGAGCTGTGGTGTAGGTTGCAGACGTGGCTCGGATCCCACGTCACTGTGGCTGTGGTGTAGGCCGGTGGCTACAGCTCCGATTCGACCCCTAGCCTGGGAACCTCCATATGCCGTGGGTGCAGCCCTCAAAAGACAAAAAGACAAAATAGTAATAACAATAATAATAATAATTTCTGACTAAAAGGTAAACTATTTAAGAAGGGAGACCTACCTTTCTTGTTCACCACTATATCCCCGGTACGGCAGCCGAGCATGTGGTAAGTACCCAATACATGCAGTTTAATGAATAAATGAATTTTTAAGACCAAAAGAGGGAGACGTGTCAGATGGGCTATGAGAAATGGCTTCCCTGCTAGGAGACAGGGCTGCGAAGATGGCATGTGAGGTCGTTTCTGGTCCAGGGGGATCGGAAGAGGGCGAGAAGGCAGCTGTCGCCAGAGCGCAGGCAGGAGCCCTGAGGGGTGCTGGATGCACACACCCGAGAAGCGCGTCTCACCCAAGATCAACTCCCTCGTGTGACTGCCAGGCAGTCGTCCTTTGTTTTCAGACACCGGGGCACCAAAAGACGGAACAATGGCTCGGGGAAGGGCCCGTCTCAGGCAGAGGGGACCAGCCTCAAGGGGACAGTCTCTCCAGGGTCCTCTGCTCAGCCTACCATCCCTGAGGCGGCTCCAGGCTCCTCTGTTGGTCAGAACAGAGGCTTGTACGGCACTGTGGCTCTGTGAGGAAAACACGGAGGTGAAAGCTGGCTCCTTCCCCCGCTCCCCTCGCCTTTGCCAAAAACATCATCGACCTCATCAGAGCACCTCAGGGATCCTGCACTCGAGGCCCGAGGGGAAGCATCCCCAGCCAGGCAGAGGCTGCAGGTGCGGTGCAGGGTCTCAAGGCGGCTGAGTTGCGGGAAAGGTTTGGATGAGCAGGGCAGGGGGCCAGAGAACTTCGCAGACAAGCAGGAATGTGCAACACAGCTACAGGGACTTGTCAGCATCAAAGAAGGCTTCGAAGACAAGAGCCCCTGCATTCCACTCTGTCACCTTTCCCGCTAGGAAAGGAAGGAGTGGCAAAATGAGCTTGAGTGGCAGGAGTGTGCACGCACGTGCTCACACACACACATGGAAACACAAACACCTATGTGGAGTTGCCTCTGGGAGGGTAAATAAATATTCATGAACAGTGCGGCGGGTGAAAAGCAAGGACAGAGGATGACAGATGATGCCAATTAGAAAGAAAGGGTGGTACCTATTTTTAAAGTGGCTGAATGAACAGCAGAGGAGTGTGTGCTAAAAATACTGTGCTGGACCCTCTCCCCACGGCCGGGTCCCTCTCCTGTGCTTGGTGACAAGAGGCAAACTCTCCTCCCAGGGTGCTGGGTCCAGTGCTGCCGTGGCAGCCTCATATTTGCATTAGAGGTTCACCCTGGATGCGTGTCTCCAGCAATAAGGAGGTGACTTCTGCTGAGAAGCATCCTGGGCCCAGGAGCCCAAGCTGAGACGGACACTCCCACTCTCAGAGATTCCAAAAGCAGCCCTTGGTGAGGAGGGCGCAAGTGAATGAAGGACCCCGATGAAGACTTCACCCCCAGAGGCAACAGAACCCGCGTACCAAAAAGGGACGGAAGAAACCCCAAACTACCTTCCCTCGGGCAAGGGGTCCCTTGTGACAGGCCTGCTTGACAAGGGTCATTTCATGGGACTGGTAAGCCACCAAAATTTTAAGTTTTTCATCTACTGCCACTCCTAAGAGACATCCTGATTTTCTTCCTGGGGTTGGATCTGACCTCTGGCACATGGAAACAAAGGCAAAGAATAAGGCTGAGAAAACAACAGAAACCCAGATATCTAGTGGCCCTCTTTCAAGATCTCTCCCTCCCCACCTCTCCTCCCTTGCTCTCTCTCACTCTGTCCCTCAGTGTCTCTGTCGCTCTTGTGGCATCTGTCATCACTTGGCACGGCCCAGCGAGGGAGTTACCCCACTCGGTTTCCGAGTTACCACCATCTGGGATCCCGGCTCAGCTCTAACGCTGTCCAGCTGTATGACCCTAGGGAAATAATTCCCCTCCTTAGGTCTCAGTTTCCTCACGCACAAAATGGAGATGATAGTTTTACTTATTCCTAATAGTACTTACTTGGATAAATTCAATGAGAAAATGCATGAAAACCTCTTAGCTCAGCGTCTGGAACTCCGTAGGTTCTCTGATCATTTTGAAATGTTTTTCATGCCTTGATATAGACTCTCAACATTTTGAGGGCAGTAAACATGCCAGATGCATTTTTCTATCTCTTTGGAATGGAACAAGAGTTGAAATTCAGTCAACGTTTGTCAGATGAGCTGGACTCTCTTAGCCTGTTTGCCATGAGCAATATGCACGGCCGCCAAATGCCTCTGCCCAGTTTACAGATCCGCTGTGCTCATCACCTCGCTGGTAATCCGCCCAACCACCAGTGAGGTATGCAGGGTGGGCAGCACCTGCCCCTCCTTTCATCAGGAAAAGGTGAGAACAAAACGGAAAACAAACAAGCGTGGGCGCCTCTAAGTGATGCCCTATCGATTTTCAAGTGTCACTATTTATAACAACAACAACAACTGGCAGAAGTGCAGCATTTTTCTTCCAAGACAATCAGAGCATCTTATAGGGATAATCTCATCCCGCTCCACGGCCCCAGGAGGTACAGGAAAATACTCCCTAGTTGCAGGTAAGAGCACAGAGAGGCCACGGACTTTAGCTAAGGTCCCTGAGCACGTCAGTGGGACCTTGGTGCTTCTGGCTTGTGGGTCCCTCTGCATCCCTGGATGGCATCTCTGCTTCCTGTGAGGCTTCCCCAGCATGGTCCTTATAGGATGTTTAGCTAAGTCACCTCTTAACAACTCACCCATGGTGGAAGGGGGCATGCAGCACTATCCCAAAAAGCATCCCTCTTGGTGGGAAGCCCTCGGCCATTGCTGCAACCTAGCTTGTCCTCCGCTTTCAGCCTATCATCAAAGATCACATGTGTATAGCAATCCAGCAGCTGGGGTACCAGACAGAGGAGCAGGGCAAGAACAGTCCCTCAAGCTGCATGAGACACACAGGAGATACATGTCCAAGTAGATGTCTGTCCTGCCACCCCCTAGCCCACACTAATGGGTCTTCTGGGCTCCAGCCCTCCCCGAGAGACCCTGTCTACCTACCCAGTCACAACAGAGAACACTTCCCCCAAGAGAAGAGGGGCAATGAGGCCTGGCAGAAACTCTGAACATGAGTGATGCTGATGCCCAAGCAAAAAGAGACAGTCTCTGTGAGCCTAAGGCTAGGAAGCAGCCCTCCTCCTAGAGACAGGTCCACCCTCCACCCCTCCTTTTTTTTTTTTTTTTTGTCTTTTTGCCTTTTCTAGGGCCGCTACCATGGCATATGGAGGTTCCCAGGCTAGGGGTCAATTGGAGCTGTAGCCGCAGGCCTATGCCACCACCACAGCAATGCGGGATCCGAGCAGCATCTGCGACCTACACTGAAGCTCATGGCAATGCTGGATCCTTAACCCACTGAGCGAGACCAGGGATCGAACCTGCAACCTCATGGTTCCTAGTCAGATTTGTTAACCATTGCGCCACAACGGGAACTCCAGGTCCATTCCTCTTGGACGAAGACTTCCTCTGCTGGGAATAGCTCTTTCTGCCATCCCTCTGACACACACCCTGCCCACAGCACTGGCACTGGACAGAGAGGAGAGCCACAAGAGCCACAAGTAGTGTGTGTCATCTCAGAAAACACAAGCTTCCTGCCACACTGGGCTTTATTGAGGGATTAGCTAAGGCAGCTAGAACGCCCCCACCGCCTCACAAGACAGGTTCTAACTAAAGTCTGGAGGATCAAAGCCTAAAGAAAGCACTGCTCAGTCCTCTTCCACTTGTTTTGTTTTTTATTTTTACTTTTTTCAGCCACATATGGAAGTTCCCAGGCCAGGGATCGAATCTGTTGCATCTGTGAACTACGCTGCAGGAGGGGCAATGCTGGATCCTTAATCCAATGTGCCAGGCTGGGGATTACATCGGCAATGCCACAGACACAAGCCGCATCATTAACCCACTGCGCCATGGTAGGAACTCCTCTTCTACCTTTTATAATCAGCAGGGTTAAGTGTCTAGCCTGTCCTCTTGTCACTGAAGCAGGAGCATTTCCAGGGCTCCAAGAAAAGTAATGGTCTAGACCGATGAGAGGAAACATCTAAGCTCGAGCACAAAAAGAGGCGTGAGTCCTGGGATCCTGGATGCCAAGGATTACTTAGTCCCAGGCCAGACTGGCAGGCGCTGTATCGCCAATTCCTCCCTTTCTCCTACCTCCTCCAGCCCTATCAGATCCGGGAAACCAGGCATGGCCCCCTAGGCGTTGCATCCCATCATGGTCTCACACCCACACAAAAGCAAGGAGCAAATCTGCTGAGCACTGCTGGCTCTCTGCAGGCTTGGAAAAGGCAGAAGGTCCAGCTGAGGCTGAGCTGGGAAGGGAGGAGATGCCTCTGACAGGAACAAAGGCTGGATGGGACCCAGGGGGATTAGATATTCTCAGCTCAGGGGATTAGTCACAAAGGGGACTCCAACAAAATAGGCAAATTAAAGTCCTTTGTGCCTGATACAATGGTAGCAGTGGAAACTACAGCCAGAGCAGCCAGCAGGACACGGCAGGACACGGCAGTGGGAAAACGGGGGGAAGAGAAGCAGGGCTCAGTTCTTAGCTAAACAGAGGCCGGAGCGTGTAGTGTGGACTTTGGTTTTGCCTTTTCTGATGTGAGCCCAACAAACCTCACCTTGCTCCCTTTGGGATGGGGCTCTATGAGTTTGCGCGATTTAGAGAATGCCAGCGTTGAGACGTGCCATCAAGGAGGGTATTTTTCAGCCCCTTGTCTGGTGCTCTGCTGTATTCACCTCCGTCTGGGGATGAGTGAGATCCCTCATGATTCCCTCTGACCTGCCTGGTTAACAAGTCAGCAGGAAAACACCTCCCACAGCAAAATGAAATGAAAGTAGACTTCAAGCCGCTTTCCTTCTGGCTGTCTCCCATGTAAATGAGTTGCCTGCAGCCTGACTCACAAGAGCTCAAAATGGAAAATGAAAAAAAGAGAAGAAAAAAAAAAAGGCTCGTTCAAAGGTAAGGGTGAGGCTAACCTACCAGATGCAGCTTCTATGGGCTAAACCCAGCACGAGGCCAGGAACCTGATGCGAGCACCTGGCAGACAAGTCAGAATCGAAAGGGGCAGTGACAAACCGGAGCGCCTCACCTCCACAGATGATGCTTTGCACTAGCAGGCCCCCTGCGGAGGCACCGGGACACCCGTCCCCCAGGGGACTCAGATATTAACGTGGCTGCAGTCTCTCGAAGCAAGGGGCTTCTCCCCTCTTGCCCCTTGAATAGCAGGGTCCTCACAGGCAGAAGCTGCCCTAGGTGACAGTTTGGTCTAAACATGAAAAAAGAACACATCCGGAGTTCCCGTTGTGGCCCAGTGGAAACAAATCTGCCGGTATCCATGAGGTTGCGGGTTCGATCCCTGGCCACGGTCAGTGGGTTGAGGATCCGGCATTGTAGTGAGCTGTGGTGTAGGTCGCAGATACAGCTCGGATCTGGTGTTGCTGTGGCTGTGGCGTAGGCCGGTAGCTGCAGCTCCAATTCGACCCTTAGCCTGGCAAGCTCCATATGCCACAGGTGCAGCCCTAAAAAGAAGAAAAAAAAAAAAAAGAACACATCCATCAATTCTCTAAGGAAAAGAGGTAGTCATTTCAAACCTATGCACTGTGAATCTCTCCCGGAAAGAAAAAAGAGCAAACTTCACCTAAAATTCTCTCTGCAAGACTTTTGCCCCAAAAGACTGAAGAATCCTCTACAGTTGTACCCAGTTCCCAATCTCAAGCAGCTTTCTGCTCCCCCTCCTCCCTCTCTCCCTTCCGGCTGGACAGCTCCAGATGTGTTGCTGCGTTTCAATGATTCACTCTATTGATAAAGCCCCTCAGAACAAATCACGGACTCTGATTGATTTAGGAGGTGACTTGCACAGATACCTGTAATCTAGTTCTAATCGTGTTTGTTTCCATTCCAATTATCCTGCATCAATGGTTTAAAAATGGGAACTGTCTGGTGCCCACATTTTAATAGAGGATCAATTTGGGTTATTGCAACCCTTTCCTCTCTCAGGCTCAGGATAGCACCAGCCGTCTCAACGCACTGATTGGGCCGAATCAGCTCTAACTCTATTCAACTCTTCAAGGATTCAATTAATCATAAAGCCAATGCCATTCTGGGCTCCATCTGTCTTGCCTCCTTCAGGGACTAATAATCACTCACTGTGTGTTTTTACACACTAGTTGAGCTGAAATTAAGACTGATTTCATCATGGAGTACTCAGGAAGAAAATGCATTTCTAAGAGGAAAATTTCAGAGCTATTCTAATGTTTAGTTTGGGGAGAGATATTATCAAATAAATAAAATATTAAAAAAAAAAACCCTTAAAATTCTTGACATTGTAAAATAATTCTTGCCATCTAAATCTTAAGAAGAGGGCAGCTCCTCAGGAGAACTAGAAACTCTCAATGTTAGATCATGCAAGAGACACTCAATTTGTCCCTGGGCATCAGCAAAGCATGAGTACCCAAAAAATGTCGGGAAAAAAATGCAGTCAATTTGATATCTGATACATTATTGTAAAAAGCCTAACTAGCTATCCATCCTGGGGCTAGTAGACTTAATTTAAATCGGGAGTTCTTTTTATCTTGAATTACCTATTTGTAAGGAGAAGGAGATTGGGGAGGGGAGGAATCTGGTCATCTTAAGCTGGCCCCGATGACTCTAAGCCCGTGCGCCTCTCTAAAGGAAAAGAAATGCGGCTTTTGTCTTCTGTAAACAGCCTGGCTCTCCCAGAAGCATTAAACTAACTGCCCTGGCAAACGCTCCAGGTGGAGTCATCCTACTCGCCCCGATTCATCCCTCTGACTTTCTGGGATCATCTCTTTACTAAGAACGTGACTCCAAAAGGGCTACCGCCCAACCAGTCAGCCACCTGAGTCTGGAAGAATTTGCAACTTGTCAGCAGGTTTAGTGGGAGAAACACAAATAGCTAAGCTTTTCATGTTTACTTTTCACAGCTGCAAAGAGAGTATCTGGGCATCTCCAGGGTCCCAAGCGCCTGGTGGTCATGGTGTATCTAGTGCAGCCCCTACACCTGACTGTTACAAAACGGTCCCTACACAGTGGAGGGGCGGCGCTGCAGCCAAGGAGAGCAGCAGGGGCTGCTTTACTGTCTTAACGGGTTTTAAACTAAAATCCTGAATTGTACAAACTCCCAATCAGAACTAATGACACAGTCATCCTAAACTTATCACCAAAGATGTTCTGTGAGTCATACTGGCTCTAAAAAGCCAGCAGTAATCACTTCTTAGACACAACAATTAAATATATCCTCCATTTAAACAATAATTTATACTTAGTAACAAGTCTAATTAAGTGGAGCACTGCCATTTTTAAACATGGGTCAATGCACACACTTGCCCAAAAGTTTCCACCCGAGTCATTCCACATTTATTTAAAACAAAAGCCACCTCCTAGGAAGCTGTTTCTGTGCTGATAAAGAATGATATCTAAGATATATTGCTAAATGGAAAAAAGTAAATTGTAGAATCATGTACATATAGTAACCTACCTTTTTGTGTAAAAACAGGGGAAAAATACTCTATAGGTGTATTTGCTTCAATATAGATAAACTTCTCTAGAAGATGGAATTCCCATTGTAGTGCAGCAGAAACAAATCCAACTAGGAACTATGCGGTTGCAGGTTCGATCCCTGGCCTCGCTCAGTGGGTTAAGGATCTGGTGTTGCCGTGAGCTGTGGTGTGGGTCGCAGACATGGCTCAGATCTGACGTGGCTGTGGCTGTGGCTGTGGCCGGCAGCTGTGGCTCCTATTCGACCCCTACCCTGGGAACCTCCATATGGGTGCCGCCCCCCACCCCCAAAAAGCGAAAAAAACAAAAACAAAAACATCTCTAGAAGAAACTGGCGACATTGGTTGCCTTGAGGAAGGGAAGCTGGCGCAGGGCTGAGGTGGGAGCAAATGTTTTCCTCATGTTCTTTAGGGCCCTTTGAATTGCCAACCATGTGACTCTATTGCCAAATCAGAACTGAAGACGTAAACTTTAAGTTACCTCATAGACACTAATCTGAAGATTTGCCAAAATACTACAGAGAAACCTAAGCACATTCCACGGAGAAAACGAGTCTTACATGTCTCTTGCCCCACGGTTTAGTGAACCCTCGAGTAAAGGCAGCGGCAAGGAGATTACACAGCAAGAAGGATGTTGGGGCCCGAGGGGTCACCACGAAAGCCAGCAGACAGGCTGGCGCGACACGGGGGGGAGGGAACGAGTGGAGGGAAGAAGGGAAGGCTGGACGGCTCTGTGGAAGACACTCGCTGCCCCCGAGGTGCTGTCCAGCCTGATAAGCCTCCAACGGTTTCTCACCTTCGCAGAAGGGGAAACTGCAGCGCGTCTAAGGCACGGTTCACTGGGGGTCACAGGGCTGGAGAGAGGGGTTTCTCTCAAGCTTGCAGGAACACACTCTTCTGGGTTCCAGGAGTTCTCTGTGTGGAAAATGCCACCTGAAGGCCATATTTTGCCTGAAAAATCAGACCTTCTGACTCATCTTCTCATTCTGGCTGCCAGCTGGCTCTGTGGTCTTGAAGAAATCATTTCAACAGAGGCACTGAGGGGGACCTGAAGCCCCTCCATTCAGCTCCTGTCCACAGCTCTCAGGCAAGAGCATCCGAGCATGTTAAACGGCAACGGTCTGCACCAGGGCTGCCTGCTTCCTGTCTTCTCCTCCTGCCTAAGGACCACCCAGCAAGTTCCCTCCTGGGTCCACTTTCTGCTTGGCCTTTGCTTCTCTTTGACTCTGCATGCCCACCCCAATGCGGGCATACACTTCGCCAGAAAGAGTTTACCACCAAGACGATGAGGATTTTGAAGAGACCCCTGCTCGGAGTGAAGGTCCCAGAGCGACCGTCATGAAGGGCAGTCCTGCAGGGCGCCCCGAAACCCCAGCCAAGCAGAAACCCTACTAGGACAGCCCATACTCTCAACTCCCTGCCGTGACCATCTCAACGACCGAGCTACAAAAAGTAACTTGGATTGGATTCCTGGGAAGGGCGCAGGGGGACTGTATTTTATTTTTCATGTACTTTCTAGCTTCAGAAAGCCTCCGGCTCCCCCTTTATCCTTCCCATACGCCGGATGCTGTGCAAAGGGAAGGTTCCATGACAGCTTAAACGACCCTGCGCTTGTCAGATAAAGAGAGCAGGAAGCCTCTGAAACGCCCTGTGTTCTGGCATGTTGACCAGATGCTCTAGATGAGGCTGGGGCATGAGGGCTCCGCTATAATCCTTTCCCGGCAAGCCTGGCTGAAGTGGCAGTGGGACTAAAGCAACTGATTAAATGCACTATAAAGGCTGAGAGAAATGAGATAGAAATAAATTAGCTTTAAACCTCAAGACTGTGTACGCAAAAGAACTGCAGTGGGGGCTGGGAGGCAGCCTGGGAAGTCAGTGTCAGAGATTTCCCTGAAACAAAGGGATTATGGATTGTCCACGACGAGGAAATCCTTCTGTTCCACAGCCGAAGGACAGCCTCTTACCCGGTGCTGTTCATTAAGCGCTTCGCACACATCCCGAGGTAATGGGATGTAGCCAAGTGCCTGAAAAAGCCCTGCGAATGCCCCCGACCCTCGCCCCGCTCCCAGCTTATACTCGGGCGGCGCGGGCTGCAAAGCATGACTGTCGCCAGCAGGGACAGTCAGTATTTCCTGCCATCTCTCACTACTGCCCTCCACCTTCTCTTCATGGATTCTCCTCTTTAAGTTATGGACACTAGTACCTGCAGAGGAAAGGCTGGGAGAGAAAACTTCTAACTGATCATAATTCAATAATCAAAGCACCCTGGGAGGAGGAGGAGGACAAGAGGACCCACAACAGGAGAAGATTCCCCTTCTCTAACCTTGTGACTTAAATTCCAGAGAGAAACCATGCGGCAGGGGCTCGACTGTTCTGAAAAATGAACTAGAGCAGCGGAGTTTGAAACATGCTTGCCCAGGCCTATTTCTGGAAAGGTTTGTCAGAGCTGTTTTCAGGGTTCGTTTCGAACGGGCAGAAGCCTGTGGCCATTCATTCTGAATGAGGCGCAATCCAGTCAGTGCCCCATGGGCCCCTCTACCGATGGTCCACGGAGACCACGGAAGGAAAGGAAGGTACCGAACAGACCTTCACCAAGTCACACCCTGACTACCACTCGGACTACTGGCTATGGCAGCAGCCTGAACAAAAAGACCTTTCCATAAAGCCCACCTGCTCCCTCCCCATCTCAATCCCTGCAACCTCAAAACACCAAAGTCAAGAGTTTGCATGACTCATGAATAAAAGGACTAAGGTCCCAGTCAAGAAGCTTAAAGGCATGGCCCTTTCTGTGGGAGTCCATTAACTCTTCAAACTAAAGAACGAAAGGCTTTGACATGAAAGCTCTGTGTTTAAAGTGCAGCCCTTCCAGAAATTCTGAGCGCCCTTGGCCAAGAACCCTTGCAGTAAAGCGAGAACACCCAGCCCAAGAGTTGTTGCAAGGATTAAAGGAGACCTTGTAAGTAAAGCCCCTGCCCCTAGCAGGCTCCTTGCCCACAGCCAGCCTCCTCATACCCACACTGTACCTGGTCCAGCTCAGTCTAGTCCTCTCTGGCACACTGCACGGTTCAAGTCCTCCCCATTCTAGAGAAAAGACACTGAGTCATTGATAATTTCTCAAATCTCAAAAAAAAAGGAGATCATTTTATGTTAAACTATGCCAGAGCAGAGATAACTTTTTTTTTTAGCTCAAAGCTAGTTATGGTAGAAATTGCTAGTGGCTCCTCATTATCTGTTCTCCTAGTCTTCCACTGCAGCTCAGTTTTGCTGGGCAAATAAGGCATAAGTGCAACAGTACACTTTGGCCATTGGGATATAAGAAGAAGCATCAATTGCCACCTTTTAAGATGCTCCTTAAAAGATATGAGACTCACTGGCTTCCTCCTCTATGTCCCTTCTTCAACTCTGCTTCCTGCAATGCAGATCTGGCCATTTAAAATGATGAAAAAGGAGTTCCCACTGTGGCTCAGTGGGTTACGAACCAAACTAGTATCCATGAGGATGTGGTTTCGATCCCTGGCCTGACTCCGTGGGTTAAGGACCGGGCATTGCCATGAGCTGTGGTGTAGGTCACAGATGCGGCTTGGATCTGTTGTGGCGGAGGCCGTGGTGTAGGCTGGCAGCTGCAGCTCCAATTCAACCCCTAGCCTGGGAACTTCCATATGCTGCAGATAGGGCCCTAAAAAGCAAAAAAGTAAGAGGTACTCATTAGGGATGGCACCCCATTGTGACTGGAAAGAACTCCAGACACGGGTCTCCCTGGAGAAGGGCTGCCACACCAGCCTTCAGCTGCTGATCTGAAGATGATGTTTAGGTGAAAGAGAAATAAAACACCTATCCGCGCGCGCCACACACACACACACACACACAACGATTATCTGTTACTTGCAGCCAACTCATAATGTCAAGACCAAATGCAGACACATTCCCTTAAGTAGGAGATACGACTTACTTCTAACCGACACAGGAAAGTTGACAGGGTGTATGTGACTATGGGTTGGTGTCCGCACACTGCCTAGCCCTGTTATGTCTGTTTAGCTAAGAATGCTCTCCTTCGCTGGCACTGAAGAAGCAGGCCGCCATGCTGTCAGCTACTATGGGGACAAAAAACTGAGGTCAAGCTCCAGCCAGCAAGAAACTGAGGTCCCTCAACTGACAACCTGTAACTGAATTCTAGCAACTACCACATGAGTTTAGTACAATATCCTTCCCCAGTCAAGCCTCAGATTGGACTCCAGCTCTTGCAGGGATGCACAGGATCCACTAAGTCAGCCTGGAGATCTGAACCACAGAAAATGACACAATAAATATGCATTGCGTTAAGCAGCTAAGTTTGTGGTAACTTGTCATGCAGCAAGAAATAACTAGCACAATCATCAAGATGATATATATCTATATATTACCTACTACTGGATAATATATAATTCACCAAACAAGGGGTCACAGTGAAAAGATATCATACAGTCATCTTGGTAAATGGCAAAAGGCATACAATTCACCACAAATTCCTCTTAGACTCTCTCGGTGAAAATGAAATTTATGTATACATACTTAACAGTACTGTAACTACTTACTGAACCTAAACATATGTAACATAAACAAATACATACACAACTAAATAGATAAAACACAAACACATACCTGTCAAATGAGAGCATCAAGTACAATCATGAAATACCAAAAGGATACCTACCTGTCAAAAACAGATACAAAGACCCTACTATCACCACTAAAAAAGAAAATATTTATCTTTCTTTGTAGGTATTTTGACTGTAAAAACTAAAGAATAAGCTGAAAAGCTTTTATAAACAATAAAATGGTTTAGTAAAGTAGCCTATAATATTAAAAAAAAAAATCAATAGCCATCTCTCATTTCCAATAATGATGAGTTAAGAGTATTCAGACCAAACCATTCTTTGGGAGAAAAAAACCCCGAATATATATATAAAAAATCTCCCTTTAAAACAATCAGAAAAGCAACAAAATGATTAGGAACTATAAAACCAAAAGCTAAGGAAGAGAAGGAACCCAAAAAAGTAACCAGAGTATTGACGTCACTCCAGCCTCCCGCATTCACCGATTACGTCAAACGTGGGTTTTGGTTTGGACAGGCTGGTGGGGAAAGGAGAACAGAGTCGAGGTCTGAAGCCACCCAAAGTAGAAACACTCCACACGTTCTTCCTGAGAGTTTAGTCTTTGGAAGTTCTAGCTTAAAGGTGAATCAGAAAGATTGCCCTGGCAATAAGCAGTACAATGCAGGTTGGGGGTAGGAAAGAAAAAGACAAAGAAAGAACTGACGCTGAAAGTTGAAGCTACAATCAGCCTTCACATGGTCTACAATCTAGGTTCACATCCCTTGGGCAGCCTAGGAAACCTCAAGTTGTAAACTTGATTTGAGATGGTTCTAGATTGTTAATTACCTTCAGGCACTTGGCAAAAGTAAACCCCAATCTTCTCCAGCCACAAATAATTTTTAACAATCAATGAGTAGTCAGTAAAAAAAAATAACCAAGCACATAAGGAAACAAGGCAGCACTGATGCAAGCTAGCATAAAAAGACTTGGACTTTTAAAAATATAAATTATAAAATGTGTGTACCATATTTACATAAATAAAAGACAACCTCAAAAATAACTTCAGTGAATAGGAAACTTAAAAAAAAAGGTATAAATCAGACTTTGACAAAGAGGCAAATAAAACTAAAAATGAGAACTAGAAATCCACAATTTAGTATTTAACAGACAGATGCAACTGTAGATTAAACAGATTAGAAAAGAAAGTAACTGGGGAGTTCCCGACGTGGTGCAGCGGTTAACGAATCCGACTAGGAACCATGAGGTTGCGGGTTCGGTCCCTGCCCTTTCTCAATGGGTTAACGATCCGGCGTTGCTGTGAGCTGTGGTGTAGGTTGCAGACGCGGCTCGGATCCCGCACTGCTGTGGCTCTGGCGTAGGCCAGTGGCTACAGCTCCTATTCGACCCCTAGCCTGGGAACCTCCATATGCCTCGGGAGCGGACCAAAGAAATAGCAAAAAGACAAAAAAAAAAAAAAAAGAAAGAAAGAAAGTAACTGGAAAATAGATCACAGGAACATCTAGATTTCAGCAGAAATGTGGCATACATATGGGAAATAGGAAAAAAAAGTAAAGAAACACAAAAGACTATTGAGTAAGAAGGTCTAACATATATTTAATTGGAATCTGGAAAGAAGAGAGAGAAAGAGGTGGAGACAATATCTGAAGCTATAATGGCTGAAAATGTTCTAGAACAGATGAAAGACACATATCCAGGTTCAATAAATTCAACAAACTCCAAGCAGAATTTTTTTTGTTTAAATTCACACCTAAACACATTATCATGAAAAAATATGAAAAATCATAGACAGAGAAAATCTTAAAAGTAGATAGAGGGACATGGGTGGAGATTCCTTCCCTCCTTCCTTCCTTCTTTTTTCCATTTTTTAGGGCCAGACCCTCGGCATATGGAGGTTCCCAGGCTAGGGGTCAAATCAGAGCTACGGCTGTTGGCCTAAGTCACAGCCACAACAAATCGGGATCCGAGCCGCGTCTGTGACTTACACCACAGTTCATAGCAACGCCGGATCCCTGACCCACTAAGTGAGGCCAGGGATTGAACCGATGTCCTCATGGATACTAGTCAGCTGCGTTTCCACTGAGCCACAGTGGAAACTCCAGGAGATTACCTTCAAAAGAGTGACCAACTGACAGCTTCTCAACAGCAACAAGAGATGACTGAAGGGAATGACGTATGTAATGTGCTGAGAGAAACAAAGGTCATCATAGAATCACACATCGAGAGCAGAAAGGGGCAAAAGGGAAGAAGAAAGGGAAAGGCAGGCAGGCTATCTCATGAGCGAAGCGTAGAGTATACATTCTTTTCAGGTACACGTGAGTATGGGAACTGATTACATACTAAGAGAAAGTCTTCACTATTACCCAATGACTGAAATAAAAAAAGAATTTGCCTAGCCACAAACAAGATGTTACTAATAAAAACATAACTAGAAACTTTCCATTATATTTAGAAATTCAGAAGTACACTGAAATATAAATCACGAATCAAGTCATAACTGAAATTTAAAACTATTTTAAATGCACAATACTTAAAATAATACATATCAAAACTTGACTACTTTGCCAAAGAAGAAATAATTAGAAGGAAACCCCTACAAATGAAAAAAAAAAAAAATAGCCATTTAAATTGCAACTTTTTTTTTTTTTTCTTTCGAGGGCTACACGTGCTGCAAATGGAAGTTCCCGGGCTAGGAGTCAAATTACAGCTACAGCTGCTGGCCTATGCCACAGCCATAGCAATGCCAGATATGAGTAACCTACACTGCAGCTCATGGCAATGCCGGATCCTTAACCCACTGAGCCAGGGCCAGGGATCGAACCCACATCCTCATGGACACTAGTCAGGTTCCTTACCATTGAACCACAATAGTAACTCTTAAAGTGCAACTTTTGGATATAATAAACACATTAGATACTACTGAGTAAAGATTAATTTAATTGAAAATAAAGTAGAAGAAATCATGCAGAAAAAGAGATGAAAAATATGAAGAAACAATTAAGAGAGGTTAGGATATCCTAATTATTATCATGATATAATCCCGACAAAAGTTTAGGAAAAGAATAGCGACTCGGGGGGAGAGCCAACAAACCAGGTAATGGCAGTGAAACTTCTAACGGAAATCTAAAATTGAAGTAGGATATTGAGAGCCAAACAGGATAAATTAAATTACATCCTTGGACATATAATGATCAAACTTGATAATAATTAAACACAACTGAAAAAAACTTAAAACAATGGGGAAAACAATGTCTACAGAAGGAAAAACTATTAGACTGGCAATAGATTTTCCATCAATAACAACAGACACCAAAAGAATAACCAGATACACTATCATTCAAGAAGGGCAGGAGTTTCCATCGTGGCTCAGTGGTAATGAACCCAACTGGTATCCATGAGCACGCAGGTTCGATCCCTGGCCTCAGTCAGTGGGTTAAGGATCTGGCACTGCCGTGAGCTGCGGCATAGGTCACAGGCGTGGCTCGGATCTGGGGCTGTGGCTGTGCTGTAGGACAGCAGTTACACATCCCATTGGACCCCTAGCCTGGGAACCTTCGTAAGTCATGGGTGCGGCCCCATAAAGACAAAAAAAAAAAAAAAAAAAGATTTCTGGGAGATGAAAAGGAAAGGAGGAGGAGGAGGCTGAGTTCAAATTCCAACCTTGTACTCACAGGTTTGGTGACACAGAGGTGGAGGAGCAGGGGCACATTACAGAGACAGATACAAAAGAAATGCAGAAGGGACGAGTTCATTAAGCAAAGCGGTGCCTCCCTCCCCAGAATGAAGTGCTAGTTTCTTCAGTACTCAGGACTCAGAGCTGGTCAGGCTTAGAGGTTTGTTTTTTTTTTTTTTTTGGTTTTTAGGGCTACACCCGAGGCATGTGGAGGTTCCCAGGCTAGGGGTCTAATTGGAGCTACAGCTGCCGGGCTACACCACAGCCACAGCGATGCCAGATCAGAGCTGCGCCTGCGACCTCCACTGCAGCTCACAGCAACGGCCAGATCCTTAACCCACTGAGCGAGGTCAGGGATCGAATCTGCAACTTTGTGGTTCCTAGTCGGATTCGCTTCCGCTGCACCACAACGGGGACTTCAGAGCTAATTTTCCATTTGTCATTAATTGCCATTTGAAAAAAGAAATCAGACAATGAATGCAGCTTTAAAAGCTATAAGGCTGCCCGACTGCCCAGGTCAACTTGGTTAATATGCTAATTAATTTATGAGATACAAAATGGTTTCAGCACCTCCCTGGCCCCTGGAGGAGTGAGAAAAATTAGGTCCTGGAGTCAAGGGGTCAGAAGCAGTCCTAGGAGTCACCCTTAAAAACTTTTATTCAAATGGTGGCATTTCCAACATCTGACTTCATCCCAATCTCTAACCTTCTATTTTCAGGGCCTTCAGCCGGGGGTGTGTGGAGGGGGGACGCTGCTACATATGCATTGCTGTGGCCTTAGATTTTCAAGGGTCAAGGTGAGGTATCCGAACCATCCACTGTTGCATCATTAAGACAGCATGCTCCACTCAGCCCTCATACACAATCTGAAAAACAGTTCATTTCCTGGGTATCACTCTATTCTTCTGTTTCTTCATGTATCCATTCAATAATTATTTCATAGCACCCAATGCTAGGTCCTGTGCTATATACTAGGGAGGTAGCAAGATTTAAGATGGAAAATTAATCCTGTCCTCCTAGTACTGCCTAACAGGTAGTCAAACAAATATTTAATTGCAAATTGAGATGAGTGCTATGAAGAAGCAAGGGTATTTAGAAGGAATTTTAAAGATCCAAGAGAGAAACTTTGGAAATTTCTTACGATGAAAATGTTCAGAAGCAAGTAACAGAATAATGAATTACACTGTGCTTTTTGGTTTTTTTAAGACAATTATCTCTCACAGCAAACGTCTGGAAGTAGATGGTTCCAAAACCAGTATAGTCGCTAAGATACATCGTAAAGGAGCTAGCCTCCTGTCTTTCCCCTCTTTTATCCCCCTCAGCATGCTGGCTTTTTGTCCTTGTGCACCTCATCTCACTGGTCTAAGCCAGCTGTCGCTCCAAGCCAACGGTACTCAAGGCAGAAAGATGTGGACCGGGTCTCTTTACTACTTTCCTTCTCCTAAGAGCATAATCCTTCCCAGAAGCCTTCCCAGCAAACCTCTCTTTGTGTCTCATGGGTCAGAACTGGGTGATATGCTTATCTCTAAATCAAGCTACACTCATGGAAACTGGCATTACCAAGTGTGGGTTAGCATATTCAGGGCTCCATTCCTGGCACTGGAAGAGGGAGTCCCCTCCCTAAGCCAAGAATAGGTTAAAAAAAAAAAGAAAGAAAGAAAGAAAGAAAGAAAGTGGGAAGAAAAACCTAGTTTAGGAGACAGACAAAAAGGAATTCCACTCTCTGCTCCCTCAGTTTGAGGTCCAATGACACAGTCCGATGGAAGTCGAGGAAGGGACCTGAGGAGGAGGGCGGGACTTAGGCACTGAAGTCATCCACAATGAGGCAGAATTTGAAACCATGGGACTAGGTAGGACCATTGGTGGGAAAAAATGAAGAGAGAAAAGGGACAAGGCCATGACAATCTTGGTGAAGAGCCATCATGAGGAGATGGTGAGATGCTGATGTTGCCATAGAAAGAAAAGGAGAGGCAGTAATTAATTACAGACATCCAAGAACCAAGGGACTCCAATCACATGGCAGCCAAGAAGTCAAGTCTGCAAAGGAAAGCAGTGGTCGGCCTTTTCGAATGTTATGACGCTGTCAGTAATGCCAAATACTCTTGAAAAGCTTCAGGAGCAGTATACTCCTGTGCAGTGATTTGGATCCCTTTTTGTCTACTCTTGTGAAAAAAGTTTGGAATGGAAGGAAAGTACAGGTTGGCCTGTTGGAGGCAACGAACAAGTTGGTGGCAGGACAGGGTGAGTAGATAGGTAGCTGTGAACATTTGTGAGCTAAAAGGAAGGAGCCTGGCGAGAGGGAAAACAATGAGGTGCACTGACAGTTCAGGGGAAAAGAGGAGGCCGTGCAGAGGCTGGAGATCATGACAAGGATAAAAACCACATTTAACAGGAGGGATGGAAATGTCAAGATGTAACGGAGGTGGTCAGAAAACATGAGATACTGGAAAAAATGGGAAATGAGTTTCAAGATATCCAGTGCATGACAGCAGTAAAGTCAAGGTCAGTGGAATTGAGAATGTTAATCCCCAGCAATCTCACAAAAGCCCACGAGAAGAGAGAGAGGAGATACGAGCACTGAAATTCACTGAGGCAGCAGTCAAGACATCTGGAAACTGGACGCCAACAGATGGACGTGGGACACAGTGATCTGACACGGGCCAAATGGTTAATATTAACTGCTAAAGTACCAATGGGAAGAGTGCAACTGAGAAGACTAGAGATGCAACAAAGCCTGGGGTGAGAGGGGAAGGGCAGTAGGGAAAACATTCACTCTATAGAGGGGTGTATATAACCCAACATTTGCTGAGGAGGTTCCAAAGAAGAGGTCCAAGAGGGGGTAGAACATAATCCTGTTCCAGGGATCCAGGATCTCAGAACGTAACCCCACTGGGACTGAGAGCACACGTGCTGCCCTTGCGTTACCAGGCGCAGGTTCATGACCTACTGCAAACTATGGACAGTTCTGGCAAAAGTACTGCCTTACCATGAGCCCAGGTAATTGAATAGTAATTCATACATATGCATATGAGAATGTGAATTATTAAAGATGGATAGAGGACACCAAAAATGACTGAGAGAAGGGCATAAGAACAGCAAAAGCCATTAATCCCTGGGATAAGCATGCCCGTTTCTTGATAATTTAACTTCTGACAGTTAGAAGGTAAAGGCTACATACAGGGAACTAAGAGGAAAACAAAAGAAGGCAGCCAGATATGCACACGGAGGTATATGGAACCAAAGGGGCCCTGCTGTAGAGCACAGAGAACTCTACCCAGTATTCTGTGATAATCTCTGGGGAAAAGCCTCAGAGAGAATGGTTATGTGTCTATGTACGACCGGGCCACTTTGTTGTACAGCAGAAATTATCACAGCCTTGTAAATGAACTATATGTGAACAAAACTTAAAAAAAGGAGACAGCCAGTTTGCTGAGAATGGAAACCAAAACCAGATTATAGAAGGCTGCATGACTTCTGAAATTCACAAGGTGTTTCTAAGACTTCCCAAACACAGAAGGACTCTAGAGACTTCTCACAGGCCAGACTGCAAATA
Source organism: Phacochoerus africanus (assembly GCF_016906955.1). Classification (NCBI taxonomy): domain Eukaryota; kingdom Metazoa; phylum Chordata; class Mammalia; order Artiodactyla; family Suidae; genus Phacochoerus; species Phacochoerus africanus. Next base: position 140,930,920 of record NC_062547.1, read on the forward strand.
GACACACATAGGGGCCACTGGGAGATGAAATCTGCCCATACAAAGACCACTGAAAATATCTCATTTGAAGAAAGGAGAAAGGAAGGGGAAAGGGAGGCAGGGAGAAAGGGAGGAAGAGAGGAAAGATGAAGATGCCACAGGCATCAGACTCCGACCTCCCTATCTTTGCCTATCTTCTTACGGCCTGACTTGAATTGCGCATGGACAGCAGAAAATGAATGTGTGTGACCCATAAGTGTGAGCAATATTTAAATAAGGGAACAAACTGTTCCAGTGACCATGACAATTACATTTATGTCAACTCTTGCTGCTTGATCTTAGAATAACTGCTCCACAGTCAACACCAGGGGAAGAGCTCTCTTCATCCACAGAAATGAGTATGGAAGCCTATTCAGCAATTAACACAGATAAGCAAATGAATACCTTTACAGTGCAGCAAGAGTAACACCAAGAGAAATACGTGGGAAAATATAACCACCTAACAGAAGAGAAAACAAGGAAGACAAAGGTTTGTCCTGTAAAAACTTAAGAAATGCGAACTGCCTTACAGTGCAAACTCCGAGGAAAAAGGACACATGATGAGCATGATGATGTTCTAGCCCTTATCACTGATAAGTGCTTTACCGCATTTTCACAGGACTTATTGTATATTACTTCACATTCATTCAATCTTATGAAATGCTGAGGAAATCTATTATTTTTTCTAGTTAACTAATGAAAAAGGTGTGACTTAGAATGTCCAAATCTCTTGCAGATAAGAAAACAGACAGGCAATGATGGAGACTGGACTTAAACCTAGATTTGCTCGGAGTCCCCATCGTGGCTCAGTGGTTATCGAATCCAACTAGGAACCATGAGGTTGCGGGTTCGATCCCTGGCCTTGCTCAGTGGGTTAGGGATCCGGCATCGCCGTGAGCTGTGGTGTAGGTCGCAGACGTGGCTTGGATCCCACGTTGCTGTGGCTCTGGCGTAGGCCAGTGGCTACAGCTCCGACTGGACCCCTAGCCTGGGAACCTCCATATGCCGTGGGAGTGGCCCTAGAAATGTCAAAAAGACAAAAAAAAAAAAGAAAAGAAAGAAAAGAAAAAAAACCTAGATTTGCTCACTCTAGATACTGGGGTCTACTTAGTCCTCCCAAATACGTGAACATTTGGACTGACTGAGCAGTATTCTTGCTCATCAGCAGAAAAATGAAAGGAATGACCTCTCAGTAAGATCCCCAAACCATGAGACTCCATGATTCCAATGTGCTCACTACACCTTGCACACCCTCCTGACAGAGAGCCAGCTCATCCCATCCCTCTGTGTACACACACACGTGTACACACCTGCACACATAGCCAATATTTAGGACATCAAGCATGAATAATGAACATCTGACCCGACCACTGAAACCTCACTCTCTGCATAGAAAGAGTCTTCCCTTGCATCAAGTTACTCTTTGCATAAAACACTGACATTTTCATGATGTTCAGAAGCCTGCTGTTGGCTTCCAAAAGCTCTGGCACCAGACCGTGCTGTCACCGTAACTGCCCTCCGGTGGGCCATCAAAATCCCAGCTAGAACATTCTGAATACAGCAGTTTTCTTGCCACCAAAACACTAAATTGCAATATTTTATATTTATCTCTATTTAAATTTTAGTGATGCTGCATAAATGTTAACGTGGTCTCACACCAATACAATCAAGGAAAAGTCTTAAGAACACCACGGATTGGCATCGCCCCCGGCTGAGTCCTGGCTTGCTAAGAAGGCCCAGCGCATGCTTCTCAAGTCACTTAGCCCCCTTTAACTAAGATGTTTCCCCCAAGAAATGTGTTTCCAGAAGCAACAGTAAGTACGTATAAGGTCATTTGTTCACAATCGAAGTAGAAACCAAGTACTGAGGATTAAAGAAAAGATTTCCAGAAATGGTCTCGGAGGGAAAGGTTAGTAACGTTTAAATCAATTATTTATGGCTTGGGAAACAAAGAGTGAGTCTCAGTAAGTTATCAAACCAATAAAGCCTTAGGAAGATAAGGACTTTAGCTTGTCCAGGGCTGAAATCACAGCTACCACAGACAAATGCGGATTCTTCATGTTTCTAGTAGACACACAGGCAGCAATTTCCCTGCTTGGCTCAGGAAAGTGAGAGCAAGGAAGGTGTGCCCTGGAGTCCACGGGACAAACAGGGCCCGAAGATCAGGTGGGTAAGCCTTTAGGGAAACGAAGACCTGCAAGGCTCTCACCCTCTCCCATGGAACAATCCTTCTGGCCTTCCCAGCTTTGTCCCTTAATTTACTAAGAAAAGATGCTTAAGTCTTCCAGAATGAGAAAGCATCAGACTGAGATTCTGATCAAATAAAGATAAGCAGAGATGAAAGGCAAGGGAAATCTCTTCAAAACAAAGATTCCAACAGGGAGTTCCTGTTGTGGCACAGCAGTAATGAATCTGACTAGGAACCATGAGGGGGCAGATTCAATCCTTGGCTTCACTCAGTGGATTAAAGATGTGGCACTGCCGTGAGCTGTGGCTCAGCTCAGATCTAATGTTGCTGTGGCTGTGGCGTAGGCCAGCGCTGTAGCTCTGATTGGACCCCTAGCCTGGGAACCTCCATATGCCACAAGTGCAGCCCTAAACAGCCAAAAAAAAGAAAAGAAAAGATTCCAAAGGTAAAAATGTTCAAAATTGCCTTTCCCCTGCAACATCCCCTGCAGGCCAGTGAGGCAACCCTTAGTGGCCACCACCCATATTCATTTTTTTTTGTCTTTTTGCCATTTTCTTGGGCCGCTCCCACGGCATATGGAGGTTCCCACGCTAGCGGTCGAATCGGAGCTGTAGCCACCAGCCTATGCCAGAGCCACAGCAACGCAGGATCCGAGCCGCGTCTGCAACCTACACCACAGCTCACAGCAATGCCGGATCCCTAACCCACTGAGCAAGGCCAGGGACCGAACCCGCAACCTCATGGTTCCTAGTCAGATTCGTTAACCACTGAGCCACGACGGGAACTCCACCACCCATATTCTGACAGCGAGAAGCAGAACACTGGTTCCTGTTTTAGAGGAACAAAGGGTCCTAGGAGCAGATAATGGAACTATAGCTCCAATGCAGCTTGAAGAATCTGGACTTTTTTTTCGGATGAGTATTAGAGCGTGATGCTCACATCTCTTTCTGCATCCACTCTTTGGAGATGCTGTCTCCTCACTCCTCTTGCAGGATCAGTCTTCTAGCATTACCCAGACAAAATTTAATTAACTCCTAACCCAGAGAGTGTGCCAAACTGACTGCAGGTTGACTGGGTCCAGGCAACCAGGGGAAGACACATTTCTCCTCCCCGCCCCCCAAAATAAGGCCCTCCTTGGTCAGGTTCATCATTTACTCAGTACATACAGCTTTCCTGACAAAAGGATCAGCTCTTGGAATTCATTCCCTGCCCTTTCAACTATCTATAATGTCTACCTTCTAAGTAGCTTTGAATAAAACAGAAAAAGTGACCTAAAATACGTCACTAAATGACCATGTATTTAAGATGAGGGGGAACAGAAAATCATAGATGGTGACCACATGGGTGAGAATTCCTATCTACCTGGAGTAAGGGCCGGGATCAAATTCCTACTCTAGTTTCGTTGGAATTACAGGCACATGCATGACTTCAAACACAACTTTCTTCCAGACCAATCAGGCCAAGAGCAAAGCTCGACTTCACCTGAAGGGTCCAAAAGATCCTGGCTAATGGGATATCCATCGACACTGCTCACCTGGAAAAGGCAGCTCCCAGCACAAAGGCCGCGTACTCCTTCACCAGGGGCTCTGTGCTGTTCAGCCCATTGATCACCACTTGAAGGCCACCGAAGGAAAGCAGGTCTTGTGCATTATCCATCTGCAACAGAGGCGCTGCTTAGTATAGTGCAGACATCAAGGAAAGAAGAGCCTTTGTTTTGGTGACTATTCAGAACAAACAAAAAAGTCAAGTGAAATGCATTGGTGACCTTTCTGACTAGTTGGGAAAGGGTTTATAAAAACAAAAATTTTCAATCATCTTGAATTTGAGAACCCCTAATTCATCTAACGTGATTGATAAGCGCCTGCGGGAGAACTGCAGACATGGCACTTAGCTATTGCTTATGCCAAACATGTCCTGAAAAATTCTAATACTCTAATGAGTCACAAAGCTTACTCGTAATGCACAAGCTGTTAACACAAAGATCTGGCGTCATCAGCATTAGGACAATACTTCCTGATGATGTCCAGCCTCCTCGGGGACAGGGGCGGCAGCAGACACTTAAGAACAAAGCTGATTTCTAATGAGAAGTCAGGGACTCGAGGAGGAACTCTGCTGCAGGGGGAGGGCTGGAAGACTGCGAGAAGAACAGCAGCAGCCTTTCTTCCCTCCTCCTCACTGCAGGGTCTCAGCGTGACTGAATCTGAGGACACTCGCCATCCATCTGCACAAAAGTCTCTCTCTCAAAAGCTGTGGCCTCCTCGCTATTGGCTGTTACTGGACAATGCAGAACGTATCCCTCATCCCATGAAGTCCTGGTCTGGGCTGCACTTGAGGTCCAAAGCCCCAAGTTTAAACTCTCTCTCTTTTATTCTACTCCGCAAACGTCATTAGCATGAACAGGAAGACGCACTTTCCTCAGAAAGGTTGCTGGATCCTCTTTTCTTTCCTGACCCTTTTCCTAGGGCCTCACCTGCAGCACAGAGAGGTTCCCAGGCTAGGGGGTCAAATCAGAGCTGCCGGCCTGTGCCACAGCCACAGCCAGGGCAGGGCCCAACTGCGTCTGCGCCCTATGCCACAGCTCACAGCAACGCTGCGCCCTTAACCCACTGAGTGAGGCCAGTGATCAACTTGAGTCCTCACAGATACTAGTCGGGTTCATTTCAGCTCAGCCACAAGGGGAACTCTCCTTTTTTTAATTTTAATTTATTTCTGTTTATGACTGCTGGACACATGGACGTTCCCAGCCAGGGGCTGAAATCAGAGCTACAGCTAGAGGCCTACACCATAGCCACAGCAACACCAGATCCAAGCCAGATCTGTGACCTGTACTGCAGCTTATGGCAACACCAGATCCTTAACCCACTGAGTAAGGCCAGGGATCAAACCCAAATCCTCATGGATGCTAGTTGGGTTCTTCTTTTTTTTCCTTTTAGGGCCACATGCGTGGCATATGGAAGTCCTCAGGCCAGGGGTCAAATCGGAGCTGCAGCTGCTGGCCTACGCCACAGCCCCAGCAAGGCAGGATCCCAGCTGCATCTACTACCTATACCATGGCTCACAGCAATGCCAGACCCCTAACCCACTGAGTGAGGCCAGTATCCTCCTGGATACTAGTCAGGTTTGTTTCCACTGAGCCACAATGAGAACTCCCACTAGACAGGTTCTTAACCTGCTGAGCCACAACAGGAACTCCTGGGTCCTGTTTTCCCCAGGCAGTAGCTACATTCTCCCTCAAAATTATCTTTGTTGCTATAAAACCTGCCTCTTGCCCACATGCTAATCCACTCTACAAACCATCAGGAAAACTCAGGAAGCTAGAGCCCAACAACAACGTAACTACTACCCACTGTTTCCCCCAGAGGTCAGGGAGCCCATTCCTACCTAACTCAAGCTTTCCCAACTGGATGACGCTCTGAAGAGAAATCCAGTGTGAAGGGCTGTATTTGACTCTACCTATGTTTGAGGGTAGGCCTCGCCTGTTTTTATCACTTAGAAGATCATTCTTATATATTCTGATATAACCTACACAAGAGCAGGGTTTTTGTCGGCCCACAGTATGGGTTCAGTGATTAGAAGAGTCTAAGCACATAATTAGATGTTCAATAAATAATCATTAACCAATGAATAAATTTGATGAGGAAAAGATGTGATTGAAGTAAACTCCACTGTAAATAAGAAAGGGCATCTGTGCCAACGAAATGGATGGGTTTCTAGTACCCCAGCCCTAGAGAGATGGCCAGTCCAGGGCCATGCAGGAGGCATGGAGTCTGCGCTGCCCTAAGGCCCTCAAGCCGGTGTTGACGTTTGCCTCCCTAATCTGACTTGATGAAGAAGAGCGATTCATGGGCCACAGCCCAGCTACCTAAGGAGATGCAGAGCTGGGTGCTATGCTAACATAAGCACAAGAAATACTGAGTCGTCCTTTCTCATATACTGACTTCAACATCACTCCCTCGCCTTTGAGCTTCCTTTCTCCAGGTTTTCTAGATATAGAGTCTGTAATCCATGCCTGAGCCGGCCATCGATCCATGCAGACGGGAGTTCCCAGCAGAGCAGCTGCCACTCTGACAACCCCAAAGTGACACAACCCAAAGCCACAGAGGTCTATTCTGCTTCAGTTTATCCTTATTACTACAAAAATAATCCTGGGTATTCTAAGTGCTGACATTTATATTAGCATTTCAGCCTTTTCAAGATGTTTTCTTAATTGTTGTTTCACTGGAGATGAGGAAGAAAAGAGTCCCTCTGGCCACTGCCCACTCAAGTTCCAAGGTCCAGGCCCTGCCCAGTACCACACAGGAGAAGAAGGCATGACCAGGGCCCGGGTCTGTGGCCAGGGCTCCTCCCAGGCCGCCTGCAGGAACGGGGCGGGACAGGCAGAAAGAAGCTCGAGGTAGGAGGAGGGAGCACCTGGGAAGGAGACCAGCGTGAACTGTGCCGCCGCGCAGCAGGACAAACGAGAACCAGAGCGCGGATGAGATGAGAGAACAGGGAGAGAGAAAGGGAGACCCGACCGGACACTGAGCAGTCACGGGAGGGAGGCCAACACGCCGCCCAAGGTGGGTGGCGCAGACAGCGGCTGCTCCTTGTAAGTAACTCATAAACCGTTTCCACACACATGGTTGTGCTTTTCCCAAATCTTGTTTAATAATTCAAATATAAGAGTTCCCACTGTGGTGCAACTGCAGAGATGCAGGTTTGATCCCCAGCCCCGTGTAGTGGGTTAAAGGATCTGGTGTTGCCACTGATACGGCACAGACAGCAGCCATGGGTTGGATTAAATCCCTGGCCCAGGAACTTCCATATACCCTGGGTGTAGCCATAAAATTACCAAAAAAAAAAAAAAAATTATTATTCAAACACAGCTGTGAGGAATCCTTAGGCAGCTTCGGTTTGCGTCCTTGAAGCCCATGGCTCCCTGAAACCTCCAATCAGTGAGTAGAGAGTAGGAGTGGACTAAGTAAGTTCCCGGCAAGAAGAGTCCTTGGAGCTGTAACCACCGGCCTACACCAGAGACACAGCAATGCCAGATCTGAGCCATGTCTGCAACTACATCACCCTGATTCTCCACTGCACCTGGAACTTGAGGCTGAAGTGTATCTTCTTTAATCCCCTTTATGAAATCACAACTTATCATTATTGCATGGGTGGAGTTGCCACCGTGGCACAATGGAAACAAATCCTACTAGGAACCCTGAGGTTGCGGGTTCGATCCCTGGCCTCGCTCAGTGGGTTAAGGATCCGGCGTTGCTGTGAGCTGTGGTGTAGGTCGCAGACATGGCTCAGATCTGGCATTGCTGTGCCTCTGGTGTAGGCCGGTGGTTACAGCTCCAATTGGACCCCTAGCCTGGGAACCTCCATATGCCACGGGTGCGGCCCTAAAAGGACAAAAGACAAAACAAAAACAAAAACCAACACAAAACAACAAAACATTGTTGCATGGAAGCCTGACACATCAGCCCAAATTAAAGACCTTATCCATAAATCCAGGCAAAAGACCAACCACCCAGAACACCTAGGACTCCTGCTCAGAGGTAAGTTTCGCCTCTAACGGGAATGATCCCAGGCTGATCACAGGCTAAGTTTGGTGACGTCCGAGAAACTGTTAACCCCATCCAGTGACCCATGAAAGCAGAATGGAATGTCACCCTAGAGATGACACTGCAGGGTGACAAAAGAACTTGCAAGGGAACTAAAACTTATTAGGGTCCTGCTAGCCTCCTATGGACTCACTCCCCTCTAGGTAAGATAAGCTCTCATAAAAGGTCATTTTGGCCTTTTATGCTGCAACTAAAGGAAAAGCCTATAGAAACCTGATACCTAAAGATCCATCCAAGTATGTAAAGACGAGAAAAAATAAAAGCTGTCAACATCAGAGCAGGACTGAGTCGGCCGATAACCCTTTAAATATCTATAACGGCAAAGCTGTTGGAATTTTTGTTTTTTCACCCTGGAGAGAAAGACTGGAAAGAGGAAAGAGAACCCAGGTCCATTTTCTCCTCTCTCAAAGGATCACAGACCTGCTATTTGAGGCCTGAGAAGAGTTGTGAGCAGAGAGAGATGAAGAGGGCACCCCATAATTCCTGCAGACACAGGACACACTCATCCTCCCTCACACAAAGGCCGGCAAAATCCTAAAGAAAGAAAGTCCTCCAGCCTAGTTTACAGAGAACAAGGACGCTGAAGATCTGTGTCTCGACAAGGATCTCACACAAGCCTTGGCTAATGCTTCCCCCGCCTTCCCGGGCCACCAGTGCCCCTGGGCTGGATGCCCGCAGCAGCCTCCTGTCTGCTTTCCCTGCTTCTCCCGGGCCCCTGGGCCACCGGCTATTTCTCAGCAGGGCAGCCGGAGGGATCCTTTCAAGGTAAGTCAGATCAAACGGTTCTGCTCGAAATCCTCCCAGCAGTGCCCCCCCCGCCCCCCGGCCCCGTCGTTCTTCTCCAGGCCTGCGAGGCCTCCACGTCCTCCCTCCATCACCTCGCCAAGCCTCAGCCGCTCTTCCTCGTCCTTCGGCTCCAGCCACAACGCTGTTCCTCAAACACACTGGATGTGCTCCCACCCAGGGCTCTGGTACTCGCTGTTTCTCCTGCCTGCGACCCTCCTTCCCAACGCTGACAATCCTCACCCTGCTCTACTTTGTGCCACACTATTTATTTCTTTCAAACATATTATTCGTAACTTACTTAGCAGTTATGTCTATTGTCTACCCGCCTCTGCTAGAAGGTAAGCTCCAACTCTGCTCACAAATGTCTAGAACTTAACAGACACGGCAATAAATTAATCTACTGAATCAACGAATGGCTTCTTTTGGCTCCTTCTCCTTAGATCCACCTATTGTATTTTCAGCTTCCTTCAGATGGTACCAGTATCCTGTAAAGGCAGAGTGGCCAAAAAGTTAAGAGCACAGATATCAGGTCAAAGAGACACTGTTCCAGATCCCAGCTCTACCACTACCTGGGTGACCCAGCAATCACAAATGTGACCTGTATTTTATGTGCCTCAGTTATAAAGTGGGATTAATAGCAGTAACCTACGCTACTCCAAAGGCAGGTACGGAAACCAATGAATGAATTAAGGTGTACAAGGCACTTTAACATGTGCCTAGTGTATGATCATGCTCAAGAAACACGAATTATGATGATTACGGCACAAGTCTGATCAGTCATTTCCTGCTTTAGTCTCTCCAGTGGATCGTTTAGGATCAAGGATAAAGTTCGGAAGAGCAAGATTTTCCTAAGTCCCTCCTCCTCACCTCCCTGGCCTCTCACTGTACCTCGGCCACCCCGCCCGCTGGTCTCTGTGCGCCAGTCCCTCCAATCTCTTCCAGGTTCTCAATCTCACCAAGCTCTTCTCTGACTCAGAATTTCTGCACATCCTGTTTCCTCTGCCTAGGATGCTCTGAACCAATGGGTGGCAAATATTCCCTAAGGGCCTGATAGTAAATACTTTTGGATTTTGAGCCATATGGTTTCTGTCACAGCTACTCAATTCTGTCACTGTAGCACAAAAACAGTCAAAAACTATAAAACAATACATAAACAAATAGGTGTGGCTATGTCCCCATAAAACGCTGTTCACAAAAGTGGGCCATAGTTTGCCACCGTCAGCCCCAATCTTCCCTCTTTGCCTAGTCAACCCCTGATAATCCTTTAAGGCTCAGCCTAGACATCACATCCTCAGAGAAGACTCCCCCGTGTCCCCGACGAGGCTACGTTCCCCTGTGATACACTCACACATTATCCTCTGCAGCCCTGATCACGATCTTAAGGCATCTCCTTTGTAAATTGTTAATTTGTTCATTGTTCAACTGCTTATTATTTAATTGCTCCCTTTCCTAGACTATAAGCTACATGGAACAAGTACCTGTTTTACCTCGGTTCTATCCTCAGTGTTGAAAAAATAAAGGAACTAAACTCCCAATGAAAAAGAGGTTGGCTGTGGTCTCTAAGAATGTACCTTCCTGCAATAAACACTGGTCTAGAAAAATGCTGTACACCTCGGGCGAGAACTAAAGATGTCGGTCATGTTTTCTTGGGGCCCTGGACAGTGGGGTTTATTTCTGGACTTGTCAGTTAAAAGTCAGACTTAGAGACGATGAAACACAATACCTGATGGACGTAATATTCAAGATCAAAGAGCGCAGCAACCTTTTCCTCCAGGCTGGAGCTCGAACTATTGAACTTGTTGATCAGCCGTACCATGATCTGCATGTCAGTCTCAATGACAACATTCAGCTCCTCGAAGTCCTTCTTTAGCTCCTCGATGGGGCGGAAGAGCCGTTTAACCTTGGCCTGCCTTTCCTAAGGAGAGCAACAGAGAGATGATGACCAGATTGACTGGGGACATGTCCCCAAGACTGCTGTGTCTACCCTGGATGCCCACCTTCAAAGGACCATGGCTCCAGGACGCAATCTTTTAAAACCTCTATACCAGGAATCCTGATACCCTCTAGGATGCCAGAGAAGAGTCCTCAGAGTCTACCCGCAGAGCCCTCTGCCCTGAGAAGACGCTCAAGATTTTCCAAGGCGGACTCATCCCCGTCTGCCTCCCAATGTTCAGGAGGAATCTAAGTGTTCTTGTTGCAATCACGGAGATCAGGGGAAGCAATGAAAGCTCACCCCCGACCCCTAACCTCAAATGGGAAGGCTGAGGTCTCAGGAAGAATAATCCACACCTCGGTTCTTTTCCTTCTACCATCATAAACCATCTGCACTTTGCCCTGCCCAATTCAGCCCCATTTTAGGGAAACCCGGACGTAGAAAACTGTGGGTAAAGAGCTGTCAGAGTGGGAGAAATCTGCTGATGAAAATTAAATGTGTCATTACTGTCAATCTAACTACAGGTGTACAATTTGTTCAACTGTTCGAAGTGGCGAAATTACTGTACGTACTACGCTCAAGTCTCAAACGATTTTCTCTCAGTCCCTCCCCACCCCACACAAATATAAAGATTTTTAAAATGAAGCTGTGTTGGAGGTGAATAAAAGACTTTAATTAGGTATTTCATACATGTGACACTCCCTGTTTTAGAGGATAGTGCTTATAAAGAGAGTCTGAAAGGTCACAGTGGTTTGTGTCTCTATCTTCTAAGAATAATTAAAAGGCACGGATATTTATAAGAAGCAGGACGATGAGCAGCTGTCAGCTCTAAATTGCACATCTATTACCTATGGGTTTTCTCCCCAGTTACAAGCACTCCATAGAAACAGCAGCCAAAGAAATGAATCAGCCTTTCTTCAAAAAGGCCAAGTTCCTAGCAGAGCGATCGCATCCATGCAATGCCATGTTTTCCTCCTTTAGGCTAAAACAAGAGCAAAATGCTCTTCCTACACCCACTTAGAGGACTCCAGGTGGCTGCCAAAGGCCAGGCAAAGGCATCTGGGAAAGCTGAGTCACTGCCTAGAGCTAAGGGATGACAGACAAGTGAGCAGGCTAAGAAACCAGCCACCTTTGCCTCACAAAAATGATGCATGCCTGGCCCTCAGGAAAGCCTCAACAAAACAAAACGTTTTATTTTGCAATAATAAAAAACTTACAGGAAATTAAAAAATAGTACACAGAGTACTATGTACCCTCCATTCAGCCTCCCCCAATGGTAACTACACCTTACGTAACAACAGCACAATGTCAAAACCAAGAAAATAACATACGTACAATACCATTAACTAGACTACAAGCCCTATTCAGATTTCATCAGCTTTTACATGTACGCATTTGCATGTATGTGTGTGTTCTCATTCTACACAACTTTATCTAATACATATTCATGTAACCACCAAATCAAGTTACAGAATTGTTCCATCACAACCAAACAACTCCACTGTGGTCCTCTACAGCTGCGCCTCATCCTCTCACCCCTTCCCTCCTGTCCCTTTGCCTTGGCAACCACCAATTTGTTCTTCATCTCTTTAATTCTGGCATTTGGAGAAAGAAGTTACAGAGTCCGTAACTTGTTGAGACTGGCCCTTTTTACTGAACCTAATGCACTTGAGATCTATCCAAATGACTGCACATACCAATGGTTTCCTTCTTAGTAATGGTGAGTAGCATTCCACTATACAGACTTACATTTTTTTGTTGTTTTTTTTGTTTTTTTGTCTTTTGTCTTTTTTGTTGTTGTTGTTGTTGCTATTTCTTGGGCCGCTCCCGCGGCATATGGAGGTTCCCAGGCTAGGGGTCTGATCGGAGCTGTAGCCACAGGCCTACGCCAGAGCCACAGCAATGCGGGATCCGAGCCGCGTCTGCAACCTACACCACAGCTCACGGCAACGCCGGATCGTTAACCCACTGAGCAAGGGCAGGGATCGAACCCGCAACCTCATGGTTCCTAGTCAGATTCGTTAACCACTGCGCCACGACGGGAACTCCCAGGCTTACATTTTGTTTAACCACTCACCTGTTGAAGAACACTGGAGTTCCAGGTTTGGAGTATTATGAATAAAACTGCATGAACATTTGTATAGTTTTTTTAGAAAATAAACTTAAGTTCTTATTTCTCTGGGATAAATGCCCAAGAGTACAATTGCTAGATCATATGGGAAGCATATGTTTGGTCCTCTAAGAAACAGCCCAATTATCTTCCAGAGTAACTGTACCACTTCCAACTTCCGCCAACAATGTATGAAAGACACAGTTTCTCCACAACTTCATTAGCACTTAGTAACACCACTTTTAATCTAGGTCCTCTAGTGCAGTGATTCTCACAGTAGATTTAATTTTCCTATCTCTCACAGCTAATAACATGAAACTTTTTGGGGAGGGGTCTTTTTGCCATTTCTAGGGCTGCACCTGCGGCATATGGAGGTTCCCAGGCTAGGGGTCTAGTCTGGCCAGCCTACGCCAGAGCCACAGCAACACAGGATCCGAGCCGCATCTGCAACCGACACCACAGCTCACAGCAACGCCGGATCCTTAACCCACTGAGCAAGGCCAGGGATTGAACCTGCAACCTCATGGTTCCTAGTCGGACTCATTAATCACTGCGTCACGACGGGAACTCCCCAACATGAAACATTTTTTCATGTGCTTATTTCCCATCTGCATATCCTCTTTGGTAAAATGTTTGTTCATGTCCCCTGCCCACTTTCAAACTGGTTGTTGGCTTTTACTGTAGAGTTTTGACAGTTCTTTGTATGGTCTAGATAGATACAAATTTTTTTTTAGTCAGACAGACAGTCCTTGCTTTGTATAGATCTGATATGCACTAATTTCAAATTCTACAGTTTAAGTAACATTAATCTCCCACCATGACTCAAATTTATATTTGACATATTTACTTTAATATTTACTTTTTATATCCTGATATGTTTACTTTAATTGCATTCAGTACCAATTTTGCTGCTAGCTCTTCCATCCATAAATCACTAGGTAAATAACATAAATGCCCATCATGAACAATGGCTGATCACACCATTTATTTCAAAGTTTGTCAGTGAATGGTCACTGCGCATCCATTATTCAATTCATACACAGATGTCTAGTGTATGGTTGTATGGTTTCCTCATTCCCCAAGGATAAACCCAAATAACATTTCATGAAAAAGGATAATCAAAGAGAGAACTGGGAGGTCCCATTGTGGCTCAGCAAGATAAGAACCCAACATAGTGTCATGAAGATGCAGGTTAGATCGCTGGCCTCACTCAGGGGCTTAAGAATCCAATGCTGCCACAACTTGCAGCATAGTTGTAAACAAAGCTCAGATCTGCTGTGGCTGTGGCTGTGGCTGTGGCAAAGGCCAGCAGCTGCAGCTCCAGCTCCGATTCAACATCTAGCCCAGGAACTTCCATGTGCAAGCGTGGCCATAAAAACAAAGAGAGAGAGAGAGAGAGAGAGAGAGAGAGAGAAAATGATCAACAAGGGTGAAAGTGCAGAAAAAAACAAAAAGTGGTAACTCTGGCAGTTAAACATATATATTAAATATATATGGAATTACAGATGTCATAATTTTTGCTGCAACTATCAAACCCAATTTTAAAAATTCAGGGGGATAGTCTAATACATTTCCTTTATTATATATTCATTTCATTGTTCATTCTTTCTTCCCAAAGACTCACATTTCCTTCTGTTATTATTTCCTTTATTTTAGAAGAATACTCTTTAGTCCTTCTTTTAGGTATGTCTGCTGGTGATAAATTCTTTTAATTTTCTTTCCCGTGAGAGTGTCTTGATTTTCTCCCTTCCAGTCTGAAGATTATTTTCTCTTTCTTTTTTTTTTTGCTTTCTAGGGCTGTACCCATGGCATATGGAGGTTCCCAGGCCAGGGTCCAATTGGAGCTACAGCTGCTGGCCCACACCACAGCCACAGCAACATCAGATCTGAGTCAAGTCTGCGCGACCTACACCACCGCTCACGGCAACGCCAGATCCTCAACCCACTGAGCGAAGCCAGGGACTGAGCCCGCAACTTCATGGTTCCTAGTCGGATTCGTTAACCACTGCGCCACGACGGGAACCCCTACTCCTCCTTTTCAATAGGCAGTCACACTGTTTAGGTTTAATATCTTGGTTCTGGTCTTTTTATGTAATTGTGACCCCAACACAATTTAGTGTTCAAAGACTTTGCAGTGTTATTCTCATCTACTTTTTTGTGTGCTACCCAGAGCCAATCTCAAAACCTGGGCTGTATTCCACCCGGTAGTTTCATTCTCAAATCTGCTGTGTTAATTCTAGTCAGTGTCTCCTGTGAGTCATTTGGGAGTATTCCCAGGACATAATTTGCAAAATCCTTCACCAGCTCCTTTCTCTTCAAAATCCTACCACCGCTCTCTAGTTAGGAGAAGGAAGAGCATCACCTGCCACTGCTGGACACTCAAGAGTGAGAGTGGAAGTCCTCCCTTGGCCTCTCCTGACCTCACCCTGGTGGGGAAATGAAGCCCTCCTCTTCACTGCTGATCCGGGGGTACAAGTTCAGGCTCCTCACTTATTGCCACTACCACTGCCCCAGAGTGCTGACTCCCACAGGTGTGTCCCCCCCAGATGGAAGCTCCAAGTATAGACTCTCCATTCACCCCTCTCACCAGCGTCACTGCAGCTGGGAGAGGGAGAAACTACCTTGGTACTGCCAGGCAGGGAACAGACATCTAGATCCCCTTCCTGGCCGCTGCTGACACCACCCTAACAGCAAAAGCAGTCTGCTCTGCCCATGTGGAGGGTGTCCACATGTGGTCCCTGCTGGTATCACACCAGTGTGAGAAGCAGAGATCAGTCTTCTACCACTGGGCGGAGGGCACAAACTCAGGCTCTCTGCTCAGCTCCCACTGACACCACCTTGGCTGAGGTAGCATCGTACTGCCTCACACATCTACTGCCACCAGAGCAGGTGCAAGTTCAGGCTCCCTACTCTCTCCCTTCTCGGCTTCTGCTGCTACCACTCTGGTGGAGAAATGAATGGACAGCTTTGCTGTACTACAGCAAATGGGAGGTGGAAATCCAAGTTCCTCATTCAACTCCCAAGGACTCTACGGGAGGTGGGGAAATTTCCATGGCCTTTGGCTAAAGTAGAATAGGTATTGTCAAAAAGTTTTTTTGTTCTACCTCAACATCTAGGGATTTTAAGCCATTAGAATATCTTATCACACAGAAGAGCCTCAGAGCCTCAGAGCCTCAAGATTTTAAAGAATATTTTGTATGATGTTTATACTTTGTATATGCTATGCCATTCAGCAAGTATATAAGCACAGTCATACTCAAAATTAAATGATCAGTAAGTTAATAAATGCACAGAACTGTTCCAGAAATGATGTTACTGAATGTAACATCAATATTATATCGAAATCAATGTTACATGGGACTTGGATTAAATTTATTGACTTACATATGTTGAAAATTGAACGTGGAATTGACCATGATAAATCTGGAGTCAGCAAGCCCACATTTTGGAACATGAAGATGAGGTGAGGAAAGCATCTGGGCTAAGTGCCTCTTGGGATCTCTCCTAGGTCAGATTCTTAGTATTCAGACCTCTGGCTCAGATCAAGCTATGAAATGAGCATCCTGTGTTTCTTCTGAGAAGTTTGAATAATCTCATAAGGCTTCTGTTCCTTTGTGCTTCCCTTTTTCTAGGACCTCATAGATGACCAGACAATAGAAGAAGTTTCTTTCTGTGCCCCAGATAAGAACTTTGATAGAGCCTTCTCTTACCTATGTCATGATGGCACAACTCGGCGCTGGATCTGTCGTTGCTTCATGGCTGCCAAGGACACGGTGAGTCTGACAGCATGGATTTCATCATGACGAGCCTCAGTTCACAATGCTCCATCCAGGTTGGCTCAGCCAAGCAAGTTTCCACTACATTTTTATCAAGTTACCTGCTGTTACAGCACTCAGAAGAGCCTAAACTAGTCTGCTTTCACTCCTTTTATTCAAGTAGTTCACATTCTCAGTGAGACCCTACCGCTCTCAGAGCAAAGTGATTGACTAAGATCCAAGGTCATTAAAGGAAAGTAAAAGTGCTCTGGTGATGGTGGCTACTAAATTTTATTTGAGGAGTTCTCATGTGGCTAAGTGGTAACAAACCTGCCTAGGATCCATGAGGACGCAGGTTCGATTCCTGGCCTCGCTCAGTGGGTCAAGGATCCGGCACTGCCATGAGCTGTGGTGTAGGTCTCAGACTCAGCTCAGATCCTGCGTTGCTGTGGCTGCAGCATAGGCCGGCAGCTATAGCTCCAATTTGACCCCTAGCCTGGGAATTTCCATATGCCTCTGGTGTGGCCCTAAAAAGACAAAAAGAAAATTTTTAATTTGAAACTTTCACATTTGATATTTTTCACATTTAAAAATGTAAAAAAAAGGAGTTATCGGAGTTCCCGTCGTGGCTCAGGGGTTAGCGAATCCGACTAGGAACAATGAGGTTGCGAGTTTGATCCCTGGCCTTGCTCAGTAGGCTAAGGATCTGGTGTTGCTGTGGTTGTGGCGTAGGCTGGCGGCTACAGCTCCGATTGGACTCCTAGCCTGGGAACCTCCATGTGCCACGGGAGCAGCCCAA
The DNA here is from genome assembly GCF_016906955.1 of Phacochoerus africanus. Classification (NCBI taxonomy): domain Eukaryota; kingdom Metazoa; phylum Chordata; class Mammalia; order Artiodactyla; family Suidae; genus Phacochoerus; species Phacochoerus africanus. The sequence goes on from NC_062547.1 coordinate 140,948,109, forward strand.
GAAATGGCAAAAAGAAAAAAAAAAGTTTTTTTGTGCTATTAGGCTGCCCTTTTCCTCGTTCTTTCTTATAAAGAGCAGGCCTTTCTTAGACTTCGTTTTCTATCTGTACCTGTTGGCATTTCTATGATACAGGCTTCTCTAGTGTCCACTCTGAGATATATATGTGGCAAAAAAAAATTAAGCAAAACAAGGAACACACTGTCATGTCATCCCTCAAATTCCAAGGTCCTTATCTAATCTTCCTTCTTCCTACCTTTAAAATCTTCTTACATTTGCTTTTAGTATTATGTCCAGGACTTTCAGTTGTCCTTTTCAGGAATAATAAGGAGAAATGAGTCTGCTTCATCTTGCCCAGAATCAAAAGTTTAAGAAAGCTGTATTTTTTAATGGAGCCATTTACCGGATACAGATGAGCAACAGGTGACATGATAAAACATAAAGCATCACGTAATTTGTTTCAGATTTATTTTGTTCAGATCAGACTCAACAACAATAGCTCAAATCTGTTGGGTAAGACAGAGGTTTTCCACAAAGCAAGGGACTCTGGGAAGGGCTGATTCACTAAATCTAATCAAGTACCAGAGCATATAATGGAATTGATGCTCTCCCTCCCAAAAAATCAGGTCGAGAAAACATTCACTCAATGGATAAGATACAGCACCGTATCTCACAGCATTGTCTTTTTAAATAGAAAAGCACTACGCCGTACTTGCAAGGCACCATGTAAAGATTTTGGTTAAAGACTGATAAACAAAGATGATGGTGGCTTCTGCAGCCAGGAGCTTGAGACATGTAAGAAACTCCCCAACCGACTTCAGGTCCATTTATTTGCCAGTCCCAATGCACTGGCATTGAGTTGAGTCAGTTCCCACAGGCTACAAATTAAAGCGGGAGAGAGACCCAAGGACCCACCACCTCAGTGAAGGGACTAACAACCTAGGCTCCCAAGAACTAAAGAGAGGGGGTGCAGCCATAGCTCAGAAGTGACAGCTGCCTCAAATCAGCTGGTACAGGGTGTCACATTTGGCTACCATTACTGGGATCTCCCCTACACAGGGGAAGGATTATTTTTAAGTGGAAAAAAAAGAACCAAAAAAACAGCAACTGAAAACTTAATTACTTGCTTTTATATTTTAAAAATATTTTTGGGAGTTCCCGTTGTGGCTCAGAGATAACAAAACCAACAGGCAGCCATGAGGATGCGGTTCAATCCCTGGCCTTGCTGAGTGGGTTAAGGATCTGGCAATGCCACAAGCTATGGTGTAGGTCACAGATGTGGCTTGGATCTGACATTGCTGTGGCTGCAGCTCTGATTCAACCCCTAGCCTGGGAACTTCCATATGCCACAGGTGCAGCCGTAAAAAAAGAGAGAGAGAGAGAGAGAGAGAGAGAGACAAAGGGAAGAGACAGCGCAGTGGGTCTTCCATCCACAGAGAAGACCGGGAACAGGGGCTGACTTTTACGTTCCCGCCTTCCCCTGGCAGCGCTTATGGTGAGGGGATGATGAGTGGGAATGAGCCTAAGCCCCAGCCACAGGAACACCAATCTCTGCTCCAGGCACCTCGACATGCACTGCTCTCCTCGAGGGTCCTCACCTTCACCAGGCAGGGGATTTGCTTTCCTCACCCCCCCAACCCCCGCCATCGATGCACCTGCAGTAGGATACAATTTCACGTGTCCCCCTCCTTTCCCTCTGCTGCTGCCATCCCACTGCTCCTCTTCTCATACCACATGCGCTCCCCATGTTGGGAGACGTGACTTTGGAAAGATGAGTAAAGACAGAGACCAAGCCCGCATGTCAGCACCCTCTCCTGAGGGCCTCCCTCACACCGAGAGAGACAGAAAAAAAAAGTCCGTTTTGTCTCAGAAATACTCAGCTCTGAAGGGTCTAAAGGTCCCTCCACTAATATACGGGCTGCTAGGAACTCGATGCTGCCTCTCCAAGACACTGCCAGGATTCTGGGATGAGGGCCGAGAGACACACAAAGCAAAGGGGCCTGTGAAGAGAGGACGGGGGAGAACGGGGGAAGGGCTGCGAGGTGGCCACCGGAGGAGACCCTTTCAAGGACAGGCCGCAGGCAGAAATGTAAGAACGACCCTGCAACATTCTCTGGCTATCACATGAGCTCACGATCCAGCTAAGAGTAAGGCTCCTTTCTGGAAGGGTGGGATCTATGAGCCATCCCAGATGTTAGAGGCATAGCTAAAGGGCTGCAATCCTGCCTCTTTCTCCTTGTCATTCCCTTAGCTTGCAAACAAATTTAGAATTGGGGGAGACCTCTGCCATTCTCTTGTCCCAGACCCTTGTACACTGAAGGAATCTGAGGTCTGGGAAAGGTCTGCTCCATGTTCAAAGGACTCAGGCTTCTTCCTTATTGGCCTAGGTCCTCTGTCCTTTCTTTCTTTTTTATTTTTATTGTTTGCTTTCTTAGGGCCACAACCATGGCAGATGGAGGTTCCTAGGCTAAGGGGTCGAATCAGAGCTGCAACCACCAGCCTACGCCACAGTCACAGTCTGGGACCTACACCACAGCTCATGGCAACACTGGATCCTTAACCCACTGAGCAGGGCCAGGGATCAAACCCGCAACCTCATGGTTCCTAGTCGGATTCGTTTCTGCTGCGCTACGATGGGAACTCCTCCTGTCCTTCCGACTTGTGTCTGATCTAAGCATAAGTGCAAAGATCTGGGTTTAAAGCTCTAGTCCTCTTCACTGATGTCTGCGATAATGGAGAATACAGCCATTTCTGCTCTGTGCGTCAATTTTATCAAATATGTAATGGGAAATAATGAAAGAAACACTACCAGCATTTTTAATTAGTCTATAAAGGGTGAATTATTTGGCATTAACTGGTCTTTAAATTACTTTATAATACTATTGTTATTATTATCCCATGTTTACCGCTAAAGCTTTAGGAAGCAGTGATTCCCTTCAAGGCCATCCTGCAAGATTATCCTAATTCACTATAAAAACATCACAGAGGAGTTTCCTAGTGGTACAGTGGGTTAAGGATCTGGCATTATCACTAATGTGACTCGGGCTTGATCCCTGGCCTGGGAACTCCCATATGCTATGGACGTGGCCAAAAACTACAATTAAAATTAATAAATAAAAACATCACACACCTTGTCTTCCTTTGAATTCTCCCTCTCTGCCCCCTCCTTGAATTTTGCCAGCGCACTCTTGAGGTCCTGAGATGTATAGGTGTTGGTGTTGATGTCCAGCCTGTTCAAAGAGAAGCTGAGAGTCAGGAGGGAGGCACCATCGTTCCCGAGACAGACAAGCCCTCTGAGTGGCTGGCCCTCCCAGGCCAGCCAAGCCAGGCCAGCTCTAACTTGGAGCACACTCTCCTACCTTTGCGGGGGGTTAGCCGGAAGTCTAACAGGGTGACCGAACCTTGAAGCTAGAGGAGGAGAGAGCTGAGGAGAGAGCTGAAGAAAGAGCTAAAGATGGGGTCCCTTCATCAAGGAGGAGGAAATGGCATGGGGCAGACAGGAGCCCACCATGAACGCAGAGCTCTCAACCAGCTACTCAAGCAGAACCAAGTCTAGAATGTTTGTGCTGCTCTTTCAGCATGTGCCAGAGGAAGACTCCAAGGAGGACCGTGGGCACAGACAGAGGAAATCACATGTACCCTATTGATATTCTTCTAGGAAAGAGACCAAAAGGGACCTGAGCCCCGCACCCTCGCCCAGGATAGGCATTTGACAAGTCAGTCTCTCTTTACAAAAAGAGGTTGGATAAATTCAGAGCATTAAGACCAATCCCTGGGCACAGAGTACATGCAGGAGGTGTGAGTCAACCTGACAAAGGAATGGGTTTGAGATACCAAGGACCAAAATCAAGGCCAACCACCCTCCATAGCCAGCCTCCAAGATGAAGGAAGAAAGGAACCACGGTGGATATGATGTCAGGAACCTGGCCAAGACCAGAGTGCGATCCTCACAAAGACCCCTGGAGCTCCTCCAAGCCACAACCATTCATCTTGACGGGGGAGAAGGCACTCATGGGCTGGGGGGTGGAAGGCAGGTTTGGCCACCAGTACTTGTTTCAACTGAATGAACAGGGGTAAGAAAAAGAGTGAGACACACAGACAAAGGGAAGGATGGACTGTGGACTGTGCTTGACAAGATGGTCCAGCTGGTGGGGGAGGGGGATCCAGCTATCCCTGAAGATATATCAGAGGTGAAGGAGGAAGGGGCTAATGGGCCATTCCCTGCTCCAGGCGAAATGAGCACATCAGTCTCACGGTCCAAGATCCCAGCAGGCCTCAGCTCTAATGAGAGCTACTCAGTCTTTGATTCATCCTAGAGACCCTTCAGGGGCCTCAGAAAAACACTTGTCTTCTTTAAAACGTAGTCCGCCTAAACTAATTAATAATAGCTAATTACTTCCATTTATTGAGCATTTAACCATGTGTTAGGCACTGTGTTAATCTTGCAAAAGTAATATTTCATTCAAAGCATCACCACAATCCTACAAGGTAGGGAGAGAATCCCTCTGCTGGCAGAGAATCGCCGGCCGCCAGCTGCCTGAGGATGCACGGCCCTGACCTTAGCCGTGAGAGGGAGCGGAGTATTCAGGGCTAAGACTTGAGCAGCATCTCTTCCTTCCTCCTGGATGAGGTCAGGCTTAATCCCATCATGTCTGTATCTGTTTGCTGCCTAAAATCCGCAGTCCCAGGCTACATCACTCATTCTCAGCCTCAACTACATACACGAGTGTGCCCATGTGTGCTTGCACACACACAGGCATACATACAACGACCCTCAGCAGGCACTCGCAAGTCATTGTTCACTGAGAAAAACAGGTAATCGTCAGGAGCGCTCTCACGGTCCCACCACCAGCTCTACACACGGACCCCACCTCCAGCTCGACCCCCTGCTTCCCCTTCTATAGAAGGGATGATGGAGTCCCTGCTCCTATCAAACTGGGGCTCGCGACCCCACTTGCCTTTTTTTTTTTTTTCCCCGGTCTTTTTGCTATTTCTTGGGCCACTCCTGTGGCATATGGAGGTTCCCAGGCTAGGGGTCCAATCGGAGCTGTAGCCACCAGCCTACACCAGAGCCACAGCAACGCAGGATCCAAGCCGTGTCTGCAACCTACACCACACCTCACGGCAACACCGGATTGTTAACCCACTGAGCAAGGGCAGGGATCGAACCCGCAACCTCATGGCTCCTAGTCAGATTCGTTGACCACTGCGCCACGACGGGAACTCCCCCTACTTGCCTTTTCAAGAGCTTCAACTCCCATGCTTACACCACTCCCACCTGCTGCTATCATCCATTTTTCCTTTGACTGGATTATTCCCATCAGCACACCAACGCTCCTCTGACGGCCCAGTCTCTACTTATTGTGCCACTTCCCTGCTCCTGCTCAGAGGACAACTTTATGAACACATTACCTTCATTCACTGTCCACACCTCCTTGAATGCTACTTACAGTGCCACATGCATTCACCTGGATTCGGTTCCCACAGCTCCACTAAGACGGCTCATCGAAATTACCAGTAACTGATGGCCAAATCCAGTGGCCCCCTCACTGATGTCATGTTCCTCAAGCACTCAGCAGCAGGTCAGCCCTCCCTCCTTGAAACACTCTCCTTTCCTGGCTTCTTGTTGCCACCCTCTCCTGATTCTTCTTCCTTAAACCTTCTCTAACTCTTCTTGCTGGTTCCTTGCCTCCTACCTGAATCCTACACGCTGGAACTCCTCAGAGTTCAGTCCTGGACAATCTTTTCTTCTCTATCTCCACACTCTGCCCTAGATGTTTTAAAATACCTAGAAGGCAGTGATGCTCAAATCTGCATCTTTGACTCAAACCTCTTCCCCGAGTACCAGCCAGACTCCTGTACAACTACCTGATATATCTTGGATCTTGACTGTTTAAAAGCCACCCTATACCTATTACATCTAAAACAGAGGTCCAGATGGTTCTTCCTATAAATCGGTCCCTCTCCCGATCTTTTCTATTTCAATAAAGAGTATGGTCAAGTACCTAGCTGTGAAAATCTTAATATGAGGCTTTACTTTGAACCCCCACCCCTAGCATTTTTTTCAACCCCTACAGCTAAAATGTAAGGAAGTCCTATTGCTGCTACCCCCAAATTAAATCTCTAACTCATCCACTCTCCATTATACACCCTAGACTAAGCCATCATTATGTTTTGCCTGCTCCCCTTAAATGGCATTCTGATTTTCTCTGTGCATCTTCTTTTGCCCCTCAATCCATCCTCCACATTCAGAGTAACTACAATGATCTTGCTAATACTTTACGTTAAATCACTCTCCCACTCAAAATCCACCAAGCGCTTTCATTACATTTCTACTGAAAAGAACATCCAACCTGCTCCTCAAAATTCCAGGTGATCTGGCCCCTCCTACCTTTCCAATCTCATCTCATATTAGTCTTCTTCCTTCTCCTACTCTCTAGTCAACCTCAACATTTTCCTGTTTTTTTTGAACTTGACAAAGCCCTTTCCTTAACAAAGCCAGGAACTCTTCTTGTTTCTTCTGCCTGATACGCTCTAATCTGAAACCTGTAAAGTTAACACTTTGCATGACCAAGTGCCCCTCATTCTTCAGTTCTCAGTTCACACATCATTTGGACAAGGCTTTCTCAAAGTATCCTACCTGCAGCGGCCCTCCTCAGGGACTCATCACCTTGTTTATTTCTTCCCTAGGATTTATTACAAGCTGTAATTACCTTACTTGCATGCATACTTACCTCTTTTCCTGCCTGCCTGCCTGCCAGCCTCAATAAAGCGAGCATCTTGTTTCTTTTGTTTACTGGCAAACAGGCACTCAATAGGCACAAACAGGCACTTTTGTAAAATGAATGAATGGAGGCAGTAAATGGTCCTGTCCTGGCCCACTCCCTTCACTATTATACCATATTATACCGGGGTAAAGGCTCAAACCAAGATGGAACAGCTTTATGTAATTTGTCCCTCATCCCTCTAAACAACTGAGGATGAGCCTAAATTGCTTGTTCCAGGGCAAAAAGAAAGATGTACTACGGAGAGGTTGACAGGGATACAGACTGAAACCAGTGGAGACGGCAAAGCCTAACAAATAAAGAACAAGAGGAAACCTGCTGAAAGCCACCTATACACTCGACTCAGGCAGTGCCAAGAGAACCCTGGCAGAGTCTGGGGAATTCTCCCAGGCTTTAGAGTCCGCAGGCATCGTAGCTCTAGGTAGCAGTGTAGCCAGTCTCACAACTAGCAGGACTAGTGGAGAAGTTGCCATGGATTAGTCTATCCTCGTATCTCTCTAGCTAGTGGTTCTTAACTTTGTGGGACTGCCAACTTCTTTGACAATCTAATGAAAAGATGTGGGTCTCGTTCCCCAAAAGAGAATTAACTCAGTAAGCAAAATACTGTAATAATGTTGAAAATCAGCCCTGCTCTTTGACCTCTGTTTCCATTCCACAACCAAAGAGGCGAGAAGACACAGTGAAGCGGAATTAAAGGAGCACAGGATGAGGTCTACCCAGGAGGAGGAAGTCACCACCAAAGGCAACCAGAGAGTCACTGAGCTCAGAGCAGTCAACACGAATAGCACTCTGTCAATGCCTTTGGTTTGCTGTTCAGACAGGTTTGCCATTGCCTGTAAATGCTGAAAACGAAGAGGACATGTCCAGCATATCCTGGAGGCCATTCCAGATCAAAGTTCTCAGAAACATTTCAAAGGAGAAAAGTAACGAGGCAGGAATGAGGACAAATATTCTTCTCTTATGGTGTGTCTACTACAGACCACGTGGATGGCTCTGCCTTCTAGTCTAAAAGGACGGGAGTACCAGACAAAGCAAGAAGTGCTCCTGTAGATGCTCTATGGTCAGGTGTTGGAGAAATCACTTCTCATAATATTAAAACTAATAAACAAAAAGATCCAAGTTAATTACAATTCCTAATTCAATATTCTTAAACCGGGAAAATAACAGGCTTCTTATTCAGAAAATAATATTTGGCTTAGATGTGAAAAAAGATTTCCTAAGTATTTGTGAGACATGTAAATATGTGCGTTTGTGCATGCTACAGATGGAGCAGGGCTGACAGGGACTACAAGAATGAGATGTGACTATTTCTTAGATGGTGCTGAGAAAGTAATCATCATATAACCCGGGTAACTCCAGGTTTGGGCCTAACTGAAAATGAAGATCTTTCCCAGTTTGGGGGGTGACTATTAGGAGGACAAATACCTCCTTACCTTATGTATCATAATATAACATTGAATTTTCCAATAGCAAAACTGCCCAAGCTACTTAACAAGCTACGTTGTGGGCACGTGAACGCCACATGCACAGGATGGACGACCTTCTGCCAGGCATATAAGAGAAAAGACTCAGGTAAAAACTGGATCTCTAAGGTCCCTTTCTGCCTCATATATAACTGCAAAATAATAAAAATTCAAGGACTGAGTAACACTAACCCTGCTCAATCCTGACTGATTCCCAATACTTACATGTATCTCAGAGATATTGAGGCCTTGGTTTCAGACCATCACGATGAAGAGAATATTGCAATAAAGCTAGTGACATGGATTTTTTTGTTTCCCAGAGCATAAAAGCTATGGGTTTTTTGGGTTTTGGCCACACCCACAGCATGTGTTAAGTTCCCACGCCAGGAACTGAACCCACACCATAGCAGCAACCCAAGCTGCTGCAGTAGCAACGCCAGATCCTTAACCCACTGTGCCACAAGAGAACTCCCTGGTTTTTACTGTTGTTGTTTTGGCCATACGCTCGGCATGGAGAAGTTCCCAGCCTAGGGACTGAACCCATGTCACAGCAGTGATCTGAGCCACAGTACTGGCAACACTGAATCCTTAACTGCTAGGCTGCCAGGGAACTCCAAATGTTATGCTTACACCACACTGCAGTCTATTAAGTGTGCAATAGCATTATGTCCAAAAAACATTGTATGTGCCTTAATTAAAAAAAAATACAACAAAACCCAGACAAATCAGGGAGTTCCCATTGTGGTACAGCAGAAACAAATACGACAAGTATCTACGAGGATGCAGGTTCAATCCCTGGCCTCGCTCAGTGGGTCAGGGATCTGGTTGTTACTGTGAACTGTGGTGTAGGTTGCAGACGCAGCTTGGATCTAGTGTTGCTGTTACTGGGGCTGTGCTATAGGCCAGCAGCAGTAGCTCCAATTCAATCCCTAGCCTGGGAACGTCCATGTGCCTTGGGTGCGGCCCTAAAAAGAAAAAAAAAATCAAAAAACCAATTATGAATCAGCATCTACATTCCAATAAAGTTTTATTTATGGACACTGAAATCTGAAGTTCACATCATTTTCTTCCTTCCTTCCTCCCTCCCTACCTTCCTTCTTCTTCTCCTTTTTTTTGGCCACCCTGCAGCATACGGAATTCCCAGGCCAGGGATCAGATCTGAGCCACTGTGGCAATGCTGGATCTGGCGTAGGTTGGAGGCTGTAGCTCTGATTCAACCCCTAGACTGGGAACCTCCATGTGCCAAGGGTACGGCCCTAAAAAGACAAAAGACAAAAAGAAAAAAAGAAAGAAAACGTTGTAATTCAGGACAAAACCCAGAAAAGCAGAGACTATAGATTGCTCAAAAATAAATAATCTGAGCTGGTTATTAAAAAAATAAGGCAAGTCTTACCACTGGAATACTTTTATACTGTAAGAAAGCCTGTTTTAATATAGACTAACAAGAGGAAAAGTTAGTGTGAATCAGACTTTAAAATGCAATTTTATTGTTCACCAAGGAAGTATTACTGCAAAGCAGAAGGCCTAACAGGCCTGTTTTAATGAATAGATGACTCATCTGTAATCAGCACATTAATTGTTGGGATTCAAATGGGTGCTCTCAAAGTACTGGGAAAAGTCGCTTCATTTTTAAAGCAGGTTAAGCATTCCCCCTGAAGCCTTTTTTAAACTATCAATTTGCTTTGCAAACGATTTCTTTCCAAAGACCTTAGAAGTAAACTTCCATAGGACACTGATAAATTTATCACAAATTCTAAGCTATTAAGTCTCAAAAATTTTTAAAGCCACGTGTATCTGGGTTAAGAAACATGACACCGTCGTGATTTTCAGTATTATCAAATCAACGCTACCAGACTCCCAGTTCCTAGAGTTGACACGATACCTTTTGCCTTTTTTCAACCCTTTCAAATTGCTTCGAAACTTGTCCTCATCTTGGAGTTTCACTTCTCTTGCCCCAGTCTGGAGATTCAGCCGCACATGGGACCCTGCAGGAACAGCCTGACCTAAAAGCCAATAAGAGAGAAAGCCTGTGAGATATGATGCTTGGAGGGACAAGGCGATGTAATAGCTAGCAAGGCAACGTGATCCACTGAGTTTTCTCTCCAGCACACATCCCACGCGCATACTCTCCTTCGGCTAATCCCTGCCGGATGCGGCAACGGGGCGAGGTGGAAGAGCCTCTGCACTCCACCAGAGACCAGAGCCCTCCGGGACACCCTTCAGGTCCCGCTCCTGACAATCCTACAGAACCAGACGGCCTGCCATTCCAGCGAGCCTGTACCTTACTACCCTCACGCAGTCAACAAGGCTCCATCCTCCTTGGGCACAGGGACTGCATCACCTCCTTTTTATCTGCCCAGCCCCTAAGCCAGAGCTTGATTTGTAAAAATTGTGGCACTTAACATTTATGACAATGAGTTCCCATCATAGCTCAGCAGTTAACGAACCCGACTAGCATCCATGAGGACACAGCTTTGATCCCTGGACTTGCTCATGGCTTAAGGATCTGGCATTGCCATGAGCTGTGGTATAGGCTGAAGATCCCACATTGCTGTGGCTCTGGCGTGGACCACCAGCTATAGCCCTATTGGATCCCTAGCCTGGGAACCTCCATATGCCAAGGGTGTGGCCCTAAAAGGACAAAAAAAAAAAAAAAATTTATGAGAACAAAGAAGGCAGAAAGAAGAGCCTAGAAGACGAGATGACATAGCAAGTTAAAAAGGCAGGGATCGGAACCAAGAGAAACTAAAAACCTATGCCCACCCATCTTAGAGGAGCTGATCCATTAGGTGGGAAAACAAGTGCTGTGGATGGATGGATTATTCATACACATTTTACAAAATTACCCAAGGATGGTTTAATAACAACTGTGTAAGATCACATACTACAAATGGAATTTTACTTATTCATTCATTCGTGAAACTGATACTGACCAAGCAATTACTACATACCAGGCCACCGCGGCAGTTTCCAGGAATACAAAGAAGAATGTTAATGGCCACAGAGATAGAGAAAATTTCAGGGAAAGGACTCTACAAAAGACTAGACATGTAGGAGCAGAGATGCTGCTTTGACACATGAACTTTGACTCTGCTCTCTCCTGCCAGGTTTTGCCTCGCTGATGCCGAGTTTGATTCAGGAATCAAAAAAGGATGACAATCTGAAACATTTCTTCATGGGGAGCACATGGCACAAGTTCTCTTAGATGATCAAGTAAACTCTGGGTATAAAAGAATAATGATGTAGCAAGGATGCAGGTTTCTTCAGTTCTGGCAGGACCGCAGTGACCTCCAAGTTACACCAGCCACGGTGCCACCATCAGAGAACCAAGGAGCCAGGGGAACACCATGCCAAGACAAGCTGTTCTGTTCCTGCCATCCCAGTTCAGCAGGGAGTTTCTCTATCTTTGCCTAAAAATTAAATAGGAATTTGAGTCCATGAGTTTTGTGCATAACGAGCCACTTCTACCCTCAAACCTAACCAAAATGCTTCAGGGATTTAAAAAAAGTATGTTCAGAGTATAATGGGGAAAACTTGCTATGGGGAGGCTCCCTGAATAAGGCTAAGCTAGGTTTGTTTTGTTTTGTTTTGTTTTGTTGCTTTTCAGGGCCGCCCCCACGGCATAGGGAGGTTCCCAGGCTAGGGGTCTAATAAGAGCTACAGCTGCCCGTCTACACCACAGCCACAGCAATGCCAGATCCAAGCCACATCTGCAACCTACACCACAGTTCACAGCAACGCCGGATCCTTAACCCACTGAGCAAGGGATCGAACCGGCAACCTCATGGTTCCTAGTCGCGCTCATTTCCGCTGTGCCACGACAGGAACTCCTAAGCTAGGGTTAAATGAGGCAAAGAGTGAGACTCAGACTCGGGGAAAAGGGAATCCCCAATAGATGGAGCCCTGCATGCAAAGGCTCAGACACAGAAGCTAGCAGGCCACATTCACGAGGCAGGGAGCAGAGGGGGTCAGAAGAACGGGAACGGCTGTGAAGCACTACTGGAAGCCCAATGTGGGGTAAGAAAAGAAAGGTAATGGCTGAGGAAGTTGGTTCTGGGAAGACATGAGGCCTAATAACAATAAGAACACCAAAGAAAAAGTAACATCTACCCTATTCCTATGACCACAGGGCAGAAGGTAACTTCTTTAGCATTAATCTCATCTCCAAATACAGGAATGGGATAGATTATCTCACCTGGAAGGATCCCAAACTGATGAAACAGCAGCGTATCCTCCTGGCTGAATGAGGCACAGGTCGACCTTGACGTCCTTCTGCTTCACCACCCCCCATATCCAGCTGGTCTCCCAAATCTGTAGTTTTTCCTGCTGAAGGTCTCTTGAATTCATACCCTTCCCTCTGTCCACCCCACCATGGCCCTTCTCCGAACTACCATCATCTCTTTTCTGCACAGTGTGAAAACCTTCCAGATAGCCTCCACTACCTACTCTTAGCTCCTAATCCAACTGTTCTTTACAATGCATGACTTTTTTTCTTTTTTTAAAATTTTACTGGGGTATGATTGATTTACAATGTTGTATTAGCTTCAGGTGTACAGCAAAGTGAATCAATTATACATATATCCATTCTGTTTTCCCATATAGGTTATTACAGAACATTGAGTAGACCTCCCTGTGCCATACAGTAGGCTCTTATTAGTCCTCTGTTCTCTCTACAGTGATACCGTGGTGTAAGTGTGTCAATCCCAACCTCCCAATTGATCCCTCCCCTTGCCACGGTTTCCCCTTTGGTAACCCTAAATTTGATTTTGAAATCAGTGAGTCTGTCGTCTCTGTGTTATAAGTAAGTTCTTTGGTATCTTTTTTTTTTTTTTTTTGTCTTTTTGCCATTTCTTGGGCCACTCCCGCGGCATATGGAAGTTCCCAGGCTAGAGGTTTAATCGGAGCTGTAGCCACCAGCCTACGCCAGAGCCACAGCAACGCGGGATCCGAGCCACGTCTGCAACCTACACCACAGCTCACGGCAACGCCGGATCGTTAACCCACTGAGCAAGGGCAGGGACCGAACCCGCAACCTCATGGTTCCTAGTTGGATTCGTTAACCACTGCGCCACGACGAGAACTCCCTGGTATCATTTTTTATCAGGTTCCACATATAAGAGATATTACGATATTTGTCTTTGACTAATGACTTAGTACGATAATCTCAAGGTCCATCTATGTTGTTGCAAATGGAATTATTTCGTTCTTTTAAATGGCTGAGTAATATTCCACTGTATATATGTACTGCATCTTTTTTTCTGTCTTTTTAGGGTCTCACCCGTGGTGTATGGAAGTTTCCAGGTGCTAGGGGTCAAGGTGGAGCTGTAGCTGCCAGCCTACATCACAGCTCACGGCAACACGAGCTCCTTACCCCACTGAGTGGAGCCAGGGATCAAACCTATGTCCTCATGGATACTAGTCAGGTTCATTACCACTGAGACACGACAGGAAGCCTCACGTCTTCTTTGATATTAATCTATGTCATTCTCCAGCCTTATACCTTTTAAAAACAGCTCTTACTGTTCTTAAAGCTGAAAACCCTCACGCTAGTCAATGAGGCCCTTTAGTATCTACCCCTTCCTGCCTCTTCAGCCTTGTCCACTCCTTATTCCCCAGGCTCTAGGCCACACTGATTTTTTTCCATTCCATGAAAGAACCATGCTCTCCTACCGTGGGCATTCCACCTGTTGTTTCCTTTGCCCAGAAGACTCTTTCCAACCCCAGCCTCCATCTCCTCATCCTTCCAATCCCAGCTACGAGTCACTTCCCCTGAGAGGCATCCTCTACTTTCCCATCCGAGGTCTGGCTGCCCCCTACGGGCATTCACGCCGCCATGACTATTTTTCTTAACAACACTTACCCCAATCAATAGTTCTATTTTAGCTTTGAATTTGTCTAGCTAATATAATGCTCACCATTTTATCCTCATACTTCATCTATCACATAGCCAAGCACACAGTAAATCCTCGATAATTAGCTGTTAAGTGGGAAATTAAAATGAAAGAAGGAAAACCAACTTATCTAGAGGTGTGTAGAAATGACAACAAGGATTTTCACTAGGGCAAGTAGATTCATAATAATTAGCAGTCGTGGGTTTTTGGGGTTTTTTTTGCCAAACCCATGGTATACAGTAGTTTCTTGGTCAGCGAAGCCGTGACACAGCAGTGACTCAAGCCACAGCAATGATAACATCAAGTCCTCAATCCTCTAAGCCACCAGGGAATTCCAAGTACTCATGTTAAGTTATTTTTAGGTGTAATTGTACTAACAATAGTAACAATAATAATAACAGCATCTTAAATTTTCAGACTTTTGATCAAAATTAGAAATAAAAAAGAGATAAAGTCCAAGACTTTAAAAGTTGCAGAACATAACAGGTTATACTGCACTAAGTTGGCCAAGGAAGAGATTAGGATCTTATGTGAATCGATTTATTTTATTTGGGGAAAATTCCAAAATTACTCCCTTCGCATAAGCCACCACAGGGGGCAAGAGCAACCACAATAACATTAACTTAAAATACAGGTTACGCTCATTTAAAATACATGAAACCAGCCACAGAAGCAGTGGCAGAGGCAGCAGAAAACACAGTATTTCAAATGTTTCCACCCCATTGGGAAAAAGGCCAAGTTAGAGAGTGTGATCTGACCTGCTTCCTTTCTAGGGCCTCTGTAAAGGGACCAGAGGACTGGAGAATAGAGCGGAGGCAAAAAAAGTCACCAGATACATGCAGGTAATGTGTTGGGGATGGGGAGGGGGTAAAGAAGAAGAGGACAGGCAGAAAATAATATAGGAATCCAAAGGCAAACAGGCCCGCAAAGCCTATAGTGTCTGCTTCCCTAACACAAGCTCCCTGGGAAGAAGAAATATTGGTAGGAGACTGCAACACTGTCGCCAGTTTTGTTCCATCCACCCCCTTTGCGGTGTGACCTTGCAGTCCCTCCTCCTAGTGGTGGAATGTGTTTTATCATCCTTTGACTTTTTGGCTTGTGACACGCTTTGACCAGCAGGATGTTAGCAGGTGTCCCACAGACGTTTGCAAGGTGCTTGTGTATTTGGCTTGTCTCTTGGAACTGCGCATCCCATGAGAAGAACATGTCCCATTAGCATTCTCATCCAAGAAGGATAAAAGACCCATAGAGTAGACCTGGACCCAAAGTGCAGACTGGAGCTGAGCCCAACCATGGTCAGCTGAGCCTAGCTTATCGAGACTGCAGACGTGTGAGCAAGAATAAATGAGCACATTTCTTTTTTTAACTTTTTACATTAAACTACCTTTAAATGCACACAGAACTTGCCAAAATAGTACAGAAGTTTCCATATATCACTCACACAGCTTTTCCCAACGTGAATATCTTATATAGCCATAGACAATCACTGGGAAATTAATACCAGTAACTAGGAGTTCCTGTCGTGGCTCAGTGGTTAATGAATCCAACTAGGAACCATGAGGTTCCGGGTTCAATCCCTGGCCTTGCTCAATGGGTTACGGATCTGGCATTGCCGTGAGCTACGGTGTAGGTTGCAGACGTGGCTTGGATCCTGCGTTGCTGTGGCTCTGGCGTAGGCTGGTGGCTACAGCTCCAATTAGACCACTAGCCTGGGAACCTCCATATGCCGCAGGAGCAGCCCAAGAAATGGCAAAAAGACAAAATAAAAACCAAAAAACAGTAACCAAACTAAAGATTCTTTTCAGGAGTTCTCCTGTGGCATAGCACATTAAGGATCTGGCGTTGTCATTGCTGTGTTTGATCCCTGGCCCACGAACTTGCAAATGCTGTGGACATGGCAAAAAAAAAAAAAGAGAGAGAGAGAGAGAGAGAGATCCTTTTCAAATCTTACCGGTATTTCCATTCCAAGGTCCTTTTTTGTTCCAGGATCCCATATGGCCTTTGGTTGTTATTTCTCCCTTATTTCCTGGTGTTTGCAACAATTTCTCAGTCTTCCTTTGTCTTTTGTGACCCTGACACCCTTAAGGAATACTGGTCAGCCAACCAAGACTGTCTGGTTCTGTCATGATTAAGCTCAGTTCATGCTACCTTCACAGAAGCACCACAGACATTACGTCCTGCTCTTTGTGCATCATGTCAAAGGGTTTGTGATGTCAATGTCCTATTACTGACGACATTGGCCTTGATCAACTAACAAAAGTAGTTTCCACTGAGCTATGGTAAACAAATATCACGAAACTACCCAACTGTGGACCACAGACTGGCAGTTTCTCAAAACATTGAACAAAGAGCTACAATATGAATCTAGCAATTCTACACCCTGGTGTGTAGACGAGAAAACTAAAAACATGTTCACACAAAAACGTGCATATGCGGGTTCAGTGCAGCATTATTTATAATAGCCAAAAATGTGGCATCAACCCAAACGTCCATGAACTGAGGAATGAACAAACAAAATGTGCTCTATTCATGTGCTAAAACACTATTTAGCCACTGAAAGGAATGAAATACTTCAAATCATTATGCCATACACCTTAAAACTTATACAAATGACATTTATGTCAATCAGATCTTAATAAAGTTGGAATAAAACAGACAGTAAGTTAAAAAAGGGATGAAATACCGATCTATACTGTAACATGGACAGACTTTGAACGCACTGCACTAAGTGAAAGAAGGCAGATAAAAAAAAGCCACATATCATATGATTCCTGTCATATGAAATGTGCAGAACAGGAAGATAAATAGGCACAGTAAATTCATGGTTGTCAGGGGCTAGGGGAAAGGAGGAACGGGGAGTGACCATTAGGGAGTACTGTTTGTTTATTTAGGGTGATGAAAATGTTCTGGACACAGACAGCGGGGACAGCTGCACAATGTTGTGCATATCCTAAACATCTCTGAATTGTTAAAAAAAAAAAATCACGGGGGAAACATTTTGAGATTACATAAATCCCCTTTTTCCTCAAACCTCGGCATACCACGGGGGGGTCCATTTGTAAAAATTCCCACTGTGGGGAGAGTCTAACGGTACTTTTCTATTCCCTCCCTTCCCCACACGTTTATTAACTGAAATTTTACTACAAGGAAAAACTGTGACTCTTTCATTTATTTAAGTATTTATTTTACCAGTATGCTCTCTTGGATATTTTATTCCATGAGTTATAATCCAGTATGATCATTATTTTGTTGCTCAAATTATTTCATGTTCGCTCTTGTGTTTTTTTGACAAGTCTCTTTCCCTTTCATTTTCTTCTTTCAACTATTTTCCTACTTTCTGGTTCCACAAAATGTTCCAAGTTCATCTTGCACTTTCCTTCCCCTAGCCCTGGAATCAACCACTTTTCAAGGAGCCCGACTGTTTGGAAACCGCTATCTGCATGACAGGTGTGCTCCTTACTACGGGTTGTCCTTGCCTCTGGGCTCTGTCTATGGGACAGAGAGAAGAAATTTAAGTATGTGTATACACATATGCATATATATAAATCTATATTTCTGTATCTGCTTGTCTGTCAACCTATTAAAATCTGTAAGTTTTATCCTGGTGTCTCAGATTCCAATCTAACGCCACGGGATTCACTTGTCTCCCTCATGTCCTTATCTGTCACGTCTCTCTTCAATAGTGAAAAAACTGGTTCTAATTACATGCAGTGTTTTCTTTACTGTTCAATTCCAGCATACATATAAAGTGGTTTCAAAACCGCGAGCACATACCCCTGTGAGAAATACATCCACCCAAACAGGCCACAGCGTGTCCAGACAGTTTCTTTGTCTTGAGTTTTACAGTAACTAGTCAAGGGGTTTGTTACTTCACAAGATCACTTAGTTCAGTTCCTTTCGTCCCTTTTACCCGCTTCAGTATGATGATGTTATCAGTTTGTAACACTTGATTCATTTGTTAGTGACAATATTCCATTTTGTGGTCCCCACTCCTCCACATGCTGGTTGTTTAATTTTTTATGTGGGGGCATCTGAAGGGTATGAGAACTATTACTACAGTTCTAAGAGTCGGAGCTATACAAGAAGAAATTACTGTTGTTTTAAAGCTGAGTTTTGAAGTGGTTTGTTTATTGTGGCAATTCATTCCAATGGTCCTGAAACAAGGAAGTTAAAAGTGTCCAATAAAGAGAATAGTTCTTTTTTCTGACATGGTATCATTTCTATCTTTTTAGTGTTAAAATGTCTTTTTATAAAATGAGCTAATGATGATGACAGATGACAGTGGGTTGTTTCTATAGTAAGGCCCTTAACTCAGCAAAGTAAAAAAGTTAGCCTTTGGCCCTCAAAATGTTCTTTTGAAGTTTTCTGGCCCATGAAACACCACAGTGTGGAAACCACCCGTCTAGTCTCCCGATGGTCCCTAGGACATTCGAGGATTATTCCCATTAAAGTGCACTTTAAATGAGTGCATTTTGTGGTATATAAATTTTATCTCAATAAAGTTGTTCAAAAATTTCATTTCTTTGGATAAAGCAGTACTTCTCCTTTGAAGCCTTGAACAGCAATTAGTGCATCAGATAGAGTCCAAGGTGAGAGCAAGTTTCTAGGGGCTAAGAAAAAGCTCAGTTCGAAGCCTAAACACAAACCCAGAAGGACAGTTCTGGATAGGATAGGAAGAAGAAAACCTGAGGCCATGAAACACCGGGCCAGAGGAATCCTGCTGGGACAGGTAGGAAACACTGGCCTGAGATGGAGAAGCCAACTCAGATGCCCATGGGAACCAGGAAAGTAAGAGAGAGGAGTGAGGAAGGCCATTTGTAAGACAACAGGGAGTGGTGAGGGCTGAGGAAAAATAACGCCCCCTCTACAAGCATTCAAATTTTAAAATATAAAAGCCAAACAAAACATATCTATATGCAGAATTCAGGGTACAGCCAATTTGTAACAAGTGGAAAAGGTGTTTTCACCTGTTGACAAATCTTGTCTGCCACAGTATTTGTTTCAACTCACCCCTTCCCGGTGATTGGAAATTTAGCCCTCCTGGGCTCAGAGTGGCAGCATCGTCCTCAGGTAGTGCTCACAATGAGCCTGCTGTGTAGCCTGACTGCCTTGCTTCAGTGGAGACAGGGCCAACTGAAATGCATGCCACAGTGCCCTCGTTTCTGTGTTGGCATCAGATGCCTCTGGAGTCACCTGTCTTTGGGAGGTGTAAGAGGTATGACTTGTCCCCTATAGGCTTCTGCCTGGAAACCTCCCCCTCCAGGGCCTTTGAGGCTCTCTCAAGTCAAACCTGGACGCAAGAGCAGAAAATCAAAGGGCTGCCCTGGCATCGCCTGTGCAGATGAGAGCTAGCCATGCAACCATGAGTACCAGAACGCTGCTACCCACTCAGCTCTTTCACTGAGGACCAAGTAAATTCAGCCAAATTTTTTTTTCCTTTCTGAATCTCCATGCCCTTATGTGTCAGATGACAAGACTTTATCATGTCTGCTTTTGCTAATGTATTAGACTGTTGTGAAGAATAAATGAGAAAACACTGTGTCAATGCTGAGAAAAAGTTAAAAGTGCTTCAGGAAACACAGCCCCAAAAAGGTAATTGTCAACCAGAATGAAACTAAGACATTTTATTTATCAAGGGTATGTGTTAATAAGAGTAAAAACTCCCAGTTACGCCAAGTTTCTGAAGGGCAGCGTCCAGTTATGTACGCCCTCAGCTGAGGTCGACCCCAGGCACACAGTAGGTCACCAGGAAGGTCAGCCTGAATCCCAGCCCCTCGGCCCCACTTCCAAGACCAGAAGAAATAGGAGGAATTATGGGACGAGAAGCATCACCACTCACCTCACAGGGGCCTTCAAGCTCCTAACCAGGGCTGGTCAGAGCTGTGACTTTACAAGCCCGGTTGCCATGACTACCACAGCCCTCTCCTGCTTTTTTATTCAAAACCTCCAAACAAGTCCTGGCAAGATCCCCGCCTCACACAAATGAGCATCTATCCTGTCTCCAAGGCAGGACTTGAACTGAACCAGTAACAACAACAAAATGTGCACGAACCTCTCTACGGTGTTGAATCCTGAACCAATGCTTAATGTTTTTTTAATAATGATTTTTATTTTTTCCATTATAGCTGGTTTATAGCGTTCTGTCAATTTTCTACTGTACAGCAAGGTGACCCAGTCACACATACAGGGATATATTCTTTTTTCTCACATTACCATGCTCCATCATAAGTGATTAGACATAGTTCCCAGTGCTACACAGCAAGATCCATTGTTTAGCCATTCCAAAAGCAATAGTTTGCATCAATTAACCCCAAATTCCCAGTCCACCCCACTCCCTCCCCCTCCCCCTTGGCAACCACAAGTCTGTTCTCCAAGTCCATGATTTTCTTTTCTGTGGAAAGGTTCATTTGTGCCATATATTAGATTCCAGATATAAGTGATATCATATGGTATTCGTCTCTTTCTTTCTGACTTACTTCACTTAGTATGAGAGCCTCTAGTTCCATCCATGTTGCTGCAAATGGCATGATTTTGTTCATTTTTATGGCTGAGTAGTATTCCATTGTGTATATATACCACATCTTCCTAATCCAAACATCTGTTGATGGACATTTAGGTTGTCTCCATGTCTTGGCTATTGTGACTAGTGCTGCAGCGAACGAATAGGTGCATGTATCTTTCTCAAGGCAAGTTTTGTCTGGATTTATGCCCAAGAGTGGGGTTGCTGGGTCATATGGCAGTTCTATGTATAGTTTTCTAAGGTACCTCCATACTGTTCTCCATAGTGGTCGTACCAAATTACATTCCCACCAACAGTGCAGGAGGGTTCCCTTTTCTCCACACTCCTTCCAGCATTTGTTATTTGTGGACTTATTAATGATGGCCATTCTGCTTGGTGTGAGGTGGTACCTCATGGTGGTTTGATTTACATTCTCTAATAAGCATTTTTTCACGTGCTTTTTGGCCATCTGTATATCTTCTTTGGAGAAATATCTATTCAGGGCTTTTGCCATTTTTCCATTGGGTTGTTGGCTTTTTTGCTGTTGAGTTGTATAAGTTGTTTGTACATTTTAGAGATTAAGCCCTTGTCAGTGGCATCATTTGAAACTATTTTCTCCCATTCTGTAAGTAGTCTTTTTTTTTTTTTTTTTTAATGGTGTCCTTTGCTGTGCAAAAGCTTGTCAGTTTGATTAGGTCTCATTGGTTTGATTTATTTCTGTTGTTTTGAGAGACTGACCTGAGAAAATATTTGTAAGGTTGATAGCAGAGAATGTTTTGCCTATGTTCTCTTCTAAGAGTTTGATGGTGTCTTATCTTACATTTCAGTTTGGAAGCCATTTTGAGTTTATTTTTGTGCATGGTGTGAGGATGTGTTCCAGTTTCACTGGTTTACATTTAATGTTATTTTTTGAAGGAAAACACAAAAGGAGATTTTTTTTTTTTTGTAAGCAGCAAAACATACAGTGCATCAGTTTGGATTATAATTACATTTATGCATTTTCTAAAAGGACTAAATGATGACAATATGAGAAAAAAACAAAACTTTTCTCCAAATTGATTTTTCACTCTCCCACACAACCTACAATCTCGACAGAGCATTAGGTGAGTTCTCTGACATGGCTTCCAAGCAAAAGTAGAAATCCATCACCTGCATTAAAGCTCTTCAGATCAAGAGATTCCACGAACTTCCTCTTAGAACAGCTATTCTGACAGCTCCCACTACACTCCAGAACTACCTTCCAAAATCTTTATTTATTTTTATTATCATTATAATAATTATTTTTTTAGGGCTCCACCTGTGGCATATGGAAGTTCCCAGGCTAGGGGTTGAATCGGAGCTGCAGCTGCCGGTCTACACCACAGCCATAGCCATGCAGGATCCGAGCCACGTCTGTGACCTACACCATAGCTTCTGGCCATGCTGGATCCTTAACCCACTGAACAAGGCCAGGGATTGAACCCACATCTTCATGGATACTAGTCCTCATGGATATTTCTGCTGAGCAGGAACTATTCCCAAATCCTGCCTGCTGCAACCTAAGCCATGTCTCCTCCCCAGTTCTCAAGGACAGACAAGAGCTACTCACCAACATCTACATACAGAATTCACAAGAGTCTGCAAGGACAAGAACTGCCAATGCTACCAAAATCCCCTGCACTACTGCTGGAGAGGTACTCTGAACAGCCATCAGGACGGAGGCTCCAAGTAACCCTATCTAGGACACAGTAAGCCTCTAATCAGTAAGTATTTACTGAGGATTAGGAAGGAGCCTGCCTGCTCTAGACGAGGCATTCCTTCTACTACAGCTTATTGGGTACTCACTGAAGAAAGTCACTTGCTGTGCTGGGCACTGGAAAGG
The DNA here is from genome assembly GCF_016906955.1 of Phacochoerus africanus. Classification (NCBI taxonomy): domain Eukaryota; kingdom Metazoa; phylum Chordata; class Mammalia; order Artiodactyla; family Suidae; genus Phacochoerus; species Phacochoerus africanus. The sequence continues at coordinate 140,970,605 of NC_062547.1, forward strand.
ATACCATGTCAACAAGACCAATAGCTGCCAGTGAGGAGATCAAGGAAATGAGAAGAGGAATAACAACATTCAGAATTCCAAGCCCAGAGAATAACCTTCAGGTAAGCAAAAAAGGGGTATACTGAGGGTGCAACGAGTAACTCCATTTGAAGTTCAGCATATAAAACAGGGAGACAAGAAGCAAGGAGGCCATTAGAAAGCTCTTATACTTGACCTCATCAGATGTAATAAAGCCAGAACAAAGGGAGCGGCTAGGGAATGAGAAAAACAGTAGTACGCGATGACAGTATTCTGACCAGAAAAAGTAGGAATTCTATCACGGCCCTGTCAATCCTTTTCCTCTCAAAAGCATCAGACCTTCAAGCCAGGGCAGTGACTCTTCCCACCAGCCCAGGAGACCTGTCAGAGCCGCACAGTTTAACAGAGTCAGGGGTAAAGGAGACCAGGAGAGAAGGAGCAGAGGGGCTATTTTCAGCCACAGACCCATGATGGGCATTCCATGCAGCCTGTTTCCCAGCCTTCCGACTGCCTCCACCTGCCCTCAGTGTGGCCCATGTTCCTCTTTGGCTTAGAAAAGACCCACTGGCACTAACAGAGCACCCCCAAACCAGAATCCTCTTTAGTTTAGAAAAGACCCAGTGACACGAACAGACAGCGCACCCCCAAACCAGAATCCTCTTTAGCTTAGAAAAGACCCAGTGACACGAGCAGCCAGAGCCGGTCTTCAATAACCACGCTGATTGCTATGGTCTGCTAGTTCCTGCCATTTCTCTTTTTTAAAAGGTACATTTCCCACCACTCCCTACTCTCTCAACCCTACAAAATCTTGAATATATTCAGATTTCATACCATTTTCTTTCTTTGTTTTTTGCTTTTTAGGCCCACACCCATGACATATGGAAGTTCCCAGGCTAGGGACTGAATCGGAGCTACAGCCAGAGCAACTTGGGATCCAAGCTGCATCTGTGACCCACACCACAGGTCACGGCAACACCAGATTCCTGACCCACTGAGCGAGGCCAGGGATCGAACCCGCATCCTCATGGATACTAATTGGATTCGTTTCCGCTGCACCACAACACGAACTCCCTCAAGCCATTTTCAACTGTGCATATGTGTACATATATAAGTTATAGATGAGGAGACTCGGAAAATGCCCAAGAAAATTAGAAGAGGACAGGAATCCCCATCGTGGCTCAGCAGGAATGAACCCAACTAGTATCCATGAGGATGTGGGTTCAATCCCTGATCTCGCTCAGTGGGTTAAGGATGCGGAGTTGTCATGAGCCTTGGTGCAGGTCGCAGACATGGCTCAGATCCTCACTGCTGTGACTGTGGTGTAGGCCGGCAACTGCAACTCAGCTTCAACCCCTAGCCTGGGAACCTCCATATGCTGTACATGCAGCCCTAAAAAGCATTTTTTAAAATTTAAAAAAAAGAGAGAGAGAGAGACAAAGACAGAGACCAAAGCCCAGGCAGCTGGAAATAAACCACAGCAAAGCCACAGCTTTTGCAGCTCTCTAATCCCTCTTAGGAATTACTCAGTCAAATAAAACCACATTTTAAAAAGCCTCACTATAATTGAAGTTATAGTCTGAGATACTGGCAATGAGCTTCCCTTAATAAGGAGGAGTGGGGGAAATGGCAACTGAGAGGGAAGGAGTTAAATGCGCCCTTTTCCCAGGGGTTAGGGGCCTTAGTTCCACTACAGCTCATTTTCTGGAAAAGACTCTTGGGGATTCCAGAGAGCCTGCATTTCCCACCCAGGCACAACTTCATTAGCAGCTCATTAGCAAGAGTAGCAACCATTTCTGACTCTTGTTTTTCATAATATTTATTGGTTAATTGACACTTTGAACACAAGTTGACTGAGAACCAAATGAAAGTGCTAAAACCACTCATTAGTCAAATTTAAAACACAAAGATTGTATTCTAAACATACCCTTTGTTGGATCTTCCTCAAACCAAAGTCATAATTTAATAAGGGGGTTAAGAAAGCGAAGTGCCAAGACATTGCGCTTTCATTTTTAATCCCTTCGCCCCCGCCTCCCCAGGGAGCCTGACATCTTAGCTGGCCTTGTTTGCTCTCTTTTACAGTACCTGTTACCTCCACAGCCCAACACAGTTCTCTGAATTGTTTCAAAACTGCATCAGCTACTCCTGACCTCTACAACCGGCCAGTGCCTGCTGCAAAAGCCCTCAGGAGGGATGCTCCCTGCAGCGGAAGGAGAGGAAATCCGCAGGTATGGGTGTAACAGAACTCTGTCAGGGCACAATTTCTCCCTAGATCAGCTCTCAAAGATGGGACTCCTGTCTCTTTCTGAGGGAGGGGAACAGAAAGCAAACCAGAAGGGCGAAAGATGCCCCGGAGCAAGAGATTCAGGGTAGAGAAGGCAGTCATGCAAACAATGGTCCCAGGTCCTTGCCCCTGCATTGCCAGAGGGCCCCCTTTAAATACAGGCAACGTCAACAACAAAATGAGCTTGGTCATGGGCGCCTTCCTTCACTCCCCAAAGTGTCCTGACAATCCCGACTTGTTGCTCTTAGCTTAAAGTTTTAGTTCGTGAGTGTTAAGGGACTTCTAAGGGATGCTGTGCTTAGCTTCCTTCGCCTGTGCTGCTAGTTTCATCAGAAGGAGCTACAGCCTCTATCACTTGGGTGACCTGGGCAGAGGTCCGGTCCAGTGGTGGAGAGCACAGGCTGAGGCAGACCCAGGTTCCAGGTCCAGTTCCACCACGTAATAGCTTTGAGACCTTGAGAAAATAAGCTCTGGAGCCCATGTACAGAATGGGGTTCAAAGTACCCACTTCAAAGACTTCACTGAGTTCACTGTGAGGAGTCAGCAATAATCCAGGTGGGATCCTTAGGCTTAATTCCAGAAAGCTCTCAGTAACAGTGTCTTGGTTCTGGTCTCTCTGTGACTTGTTCAGTTGTTCCAGATATGCGACACGGACCAGTGCCATTACACATGCTCAGAGTGAGTCATAACAGGCTCTGAGTACATACCTGATTGAGTTCTGCAGAGGACAGGTGAATACATGATTTTTGTAGAATCTTCATGTCCGACTGCCTCATTAAGGCTGCAAAGAGTTCAATAACAATGAAGCTTCAGGGCATCCAGACTGAGAGGGCAGTAAATGAGCCAGCTAACCCAGGCCTATACCACACTGAATCAGTCGCTACCGCCTTCCTCGGCCTTGGCTGGTGCCAGCAGCAGGCCAACCAAACCTATTTAGGATGGGGCAGCCTCGAGAGTTCCTGATGTGGCTCAGTGGTTAACAAACCCTACTAATATCCACGAGGATGAGGGTTCGATCCCTGGCCTTGCTCAGTGGGTTAAGGATCCGATGTTGCCATGAGCTGTGTTGTAGGTCGCAGATGCGGCTTGGATCCTGTGTTGCTGTGGCTGTGACGTAGCTCTGGTTTGACCCTTAGCCTGGGAACCTCCATGTGCTGCGGCTGTGGCCCTAAAACTACAAAACACACACACACACACACACACACAAAGATGGGGCAGCCTCTATCTATCCCACTCCCCAGTACATCCGAACAGCAATCAGAAGCCATACCCAGCAGCATAAGTGAGGCAAAGGTGGGGAGGACTTAAGTGAGGAGACCTGCCAGCCAGCAACAACAGAGGAGGGTTTCAGGTTTCCTGATAATCTTAATTCAAACAGAGGCTTAGGCCCGTTTTGCAACAATGCACCATAAAGCTTATAAAAGCATCAGCCCTGCTCTGGCTCCACGCCCCTCAGGGAACTGGGCTTGCAGGTGCCCACCCAAGCATGGGTGAGGAGGCCTGGATGTTTCAGGCCACTGAGCACAAGGTTGGTGCTCCAGCAAACCTGCTGATGAGTATACTTCTGACAAGCAGCCTGCTCGGAACTTCTAACCAGTCGTCACAACAGCTGATGCTGCCCCCAGCTGTGCCTCCCACAGTGCCTTCCATCCTGAGCATCTAGTGTGAACTCTGCAACTGTCACCTGACTATATACACTTTACCTGCTATCCACTCTCAAGGCCCCTACAAGGACTCAGGCAGTGCTTGGAAGTTCTAGCCCCCGTCATGAGTGGGTTCCCTCCCTAGGGAACGCTTCTGGTCTGGATCCCTTTCAGTAGAGACCACCTGCTGAAAAGGCAACTTCAAGACTCCCTCTTTCCAGCTGCCATTCGAATTTATAAGAGAAGGCAAGTCCCTGGGAACTTTAGGGACACCAGCAGCATGAGCTAGAAGGAACCTTAGGCGATCCTGAGACCTGACCTCTGACCTCCACTGAAGAGCTGTATGATCCCCCCTTACGCCGCGTTTCCTGCTGTGGCAGCCAGGCGAAGCATCCCCAAGGACAACTTTGTTGGCACTCCCCTTCTTGAAAACCTTCACTGGTTCTTTGCTGTCCCCTCAAGTGCCAATGCCTATGCTGGTGTTCAAGGCCCACCCAATCCAGTAAGGTCCCTGCCTGACATTCTCCGCTCTACCTCCCCTCATCCTCAAACACTCTGTCCTCTGGCTTGACTCACTCTGCTCTCTTTGGTCCCTGATACTGCCTCTGTATGTGCTTTTATGCTGTCAAATTAAATCTTTTCTTTTTTCTTTTTTTTTGGCCGCACCCACAGCATGTGGAAGTTCCTGGGCCAGGGACTAAATGCACGCCGCAGAAGCAACCCAAGCCACTGCAGTGACTTGCGGGATCCTTCACCCAATGTGCTACAAGAGAACTCCTAAAATCTACTTTTTAGTGGCCTAGCTCAAATAATTCTATGCAGTGTTATACTCTGTCTTCCCCCCTTTTCAATCTTGAATGTCTTACTTTACTCCTAATGGCACTTCTATTCTTTTTATTTCTTACTCAATTGGGTTTTTTGTGACTCATTCAACAGACATGTACTGACCACCTACAAGACACCAGGTTTAGGGAAATCAAGGGTGAGACATGACCTCTCTACTCTAAAGGAAATCACTCGTCTACAGAGGGAAGCGAAGCAGCATAAGAAAATGGTATTTGTCCAATTTTCTGCAGTAGGTTATATTCCCCTTGAAGTCAGAACATCTTCATGGGTTCCTACGGTGCTAAACAGAGTGCCTGGTACACAGCAAATGTCTATTTTGTGTATGTTCCAAAACAAAGATAAGGAAGGGAGCTTAATGGGAAGAAAAGCAAACTGTTTCCTCTTTCTGAAATGTGGGGCAGAAGGATGCAGTGCGGCAAAGGCCATCTTTAACATGGGGTGGGGGCGGCGGGAAAACTAATTTAATCAAAACAACACATTTTTTGATGCATTTTAATTCCACAGTGTCCTCTTCAACCCACAAGTTAAATGAGATAAAAGTACAAAGACTTAAGAACTACACAAACAGAAACAAAAAGCAAGAGATGCAAACAGAATGAGAGAGAAGCATGGTTAAGATCTCAACTGCTGGAGTTCCCCTGGTGGCTCAGTGGTAACAAATCCAACTAGTATCTATGAGGACATGGGTTCGATCCCTGGCCACGTCCAGTGATTAAGGATCTGGCATTGCTATGAGCTGTGGTGTAGGTCGCAGATGTAGCCTGGATCCCACATGGCTGTGGCTGTGGTGTAAGCTGGCAGCTGCAGCTCCAATGTGACCCCTAGCCTGGGAACTTTCTTATGCCGCAGGTGCGGCCATAACGAAGAAAAAAAAAAAAGATCTTAACTGTTAGTAAACCACACACATCAGACTTCACGGTGGACTTCAGAGCACAATCACCTCTGATTTTTACAGGATCCGGTGGATGAACTATTGGTTGTAGCTCAACAATCACTCTTTATCCTTCAAGTATTCCCAAGTCCACCAGGCAAAAGCAAGAGAAGGCTGGTGGTTAGGAAGACAACGACAAGAGCTATGTCACCTGAGACCAGCTGGTGAAGACTCTAAAACTGTACATGAAATATTTAAATAATAAAACTACATTTTCTGGAAAAGGTTTATAGCTTTCACCAGTTTTCTTAAAGAAGTCTATAAATCGCTCTCCCAACACACATATAAACGTGCATACCTTGGAGAGCCTGTAGGGCCATACTGGCGAGGCGATATTGGCAGCAACAGGCATTCTAATACACTGTAGGTAAAGATATAAATTAGTGCAATGCTCTGGGGTGTCTGGCAACATCTATTAAAACTGCAACTGTTCATTCTATTTGACCCAGCAGATTCCACCTGTAGGAATTTACCCCATGGAGACATTCACAGAAATACACAATGATATATGGATAGAATGTTCATTACAGCATCTAAATGACTGGAAACAATGAAAAACAGTACAAAATGTCCATCAGTAGGGCATTTATTACATAATGCAGCATATACCTTCAATGGACCACAACTACCTCCAATAAGCAAGAGGGAGACTTATACTAACATAAAAAGATGACTAAGCAAATGGAACAAACTGAAAATATAATTTCATCTTTCTTTTTCAAGAACATGTATGTTAATGCGGCAGCAACAGCGTTTTTCATGTAACCAAATCCTTGCATTAAAACAAATTCAGCAACTAGAAGCAAAACCAACCCCATAAACAACGTGTATATCAAACCTAAGTGAAAAGCTATCTACAAATCCCTAAACAGAGGCAGGTGAAGACAAATCACCCAATAACGTTAAGATCTGCATCGCATCCACCTCTGTCTGGGAGGACACGGGAAGCAAGGAGGTGTCTGACAAACCAGAAAAAGGAAAACCCCAAAGGGGTCTAGCAGTCAGTAGGTGTACACACACACACACACACACACACACACACACACACACACACGCACCCATCCCACCCCACCGAGTAGGCCAACCGGAGGACAGCAGCAGAACCTAGTAGTGGGGAAATACAAGAAAACTGGTGGTAGACTCTCAGGAGGTTGGAGCTCCACTCAACCCTCAAATTTAAGCAGCTAATCCTTCCTATCGGGACAGGGAGACACTGAGAAGACACTTTTAGAAGAAGAATCAAATTTAAGCAGAACTAGAACAATAGAAATAAAGGAAAGTAAAGATTCAAATAAAAGTGGGAGAAGAAAATGGAGCCACGAAACCTCACATAAAAATGATCTAGGAGTTCCTGCTGTGACTCAGCGGTTAAGAACCTGACACAGTGTCTGTAAGGATGAGAGTTAGATCCCTGGCTTCACCAGTGGGTTAAGGATCTGGCGCTGCTGCAAGCTACGGCATAGGTCACAGATGCAACTTGGATCTGGTGATGCTGTGGCTGTGGCGCAGGCCTGCAGGTGCAGTTCTGATTCAACCCCTAGCCTGGGAACTTCCATATGCTGCAGGTTCAGTCATACAAAGGAAAAAAAAAGGTCCCCAAAAAAGCACTGAGGTCAAATCCTATAAAATAAAGTTATTATAAAAAAAGAAAAAAAACAGAATAATTACATTCCTCCAGATAATGAAAGCAAGCCAGAAAAACATGGCCATGAAGAGATCAATACTGAAACTTATTTCAAAGTGAGCTAAATACATTTTTTAAGTGATACAAGATATTCAAGAATAAAAATAAGAAATGAGGTGTAAGAACTCAATGAAGAATTACAAATGAAAGAACAAATAATCACAACAGAAAATGCTTTAAGATAAATAGAAAGTGAAAGGAGGCAAATTTTAAAACCAAAAATGAAGGGAAAAAACTAAGATTTGTCAGAAACTGGCAAACATATAGACAGAAAAAGATCTAACAGGAGTTCCCATGGTGGCGCAGTGGAAACGAATCCGACTAGGAACCATGAGGTTGTGCGTTCGATCTCTGCCCTTGCTCAGTGGGTTAAGGATCTGTCATTGCTGTGAGCTGTGGTGTAGGTCGCAGATGTGGCTCAGATCCTGTGCTGCTGTCGCTGTGGCATAGGCTGGCAGCTGTAGCTCCAATTGGGCCCCTAGCCTGGGAACCTCCATGTGCTGCAGGTGTGGCCCTAAAAAAGCAAAAAAAGAAAGAACATTAGATAAAGAAGAAAGCCCCAAAAGGAAATAGAATACCAATAACTGTAGTTCAAGAAAAGTTTCCCCTAAAATAAAAAAAGGGGTTTTAAAAAAAACAGCATATTTAAAGAACACACTGTGTACCTCAGAGAATATTGACCAGGAACATCCACAGCAAGATACAGTCTAGGAAAATTATTGGATTTTAAAGGGACAAAAAAGATCATTTGGGCATCTAAGCCCAAATTAATAAAATTAATTATCATTTTTTTTTTTGATAGCCAGGTCTACTGCCAGAAGAAGGTGAAATAACGTATTTAAGATACTCAGACAAAGAAATTGTGAACCAAGGAGTGTATCTACCAAAGTGACTTTTAGGTATAAAGACCACAGACAAACTTACCAATACACAAGAACTTTGAAAATACTGTTTCAATGAGCCCTGCCTAAAGAATCTGCTAGAAAGCCCATTTCTGACAACCAAAATAACTAGAGAGACATTGTCACTAAGACTTGGGTTAAGTATCAAGTATACATAATTATCTGTAGAAATACGACTAAACGAGAGTTAAAACAAAGAGAGTATATGAAGGCTATTTGCTCTGAAAATGTAGACACAGTACAGCTGTTAACGAATGATGAGCACACACACAAAATAACGTTTGTGACTTTTTTCAGTTATCACATCAGGGTAGTAGTGCTGCCATTCTGAAACTGTTATAATGTGATGCAAGACAAATAAAAAATTAGCAGATATCCTAACTGTGTACTCCCCTGAACCCAAGAACCAGCAATCTTAGTGTGGGAAAAAAAGCGAGAGATACAGACGTAATATCAAAGATGTTAAATAAAAACCCATACTCCTGAATATGAACATATGCTAGAATGCACTAAGTTTATCATAATACATAATTCCTAGCTCTTATTGGTTGAAAAGGCCTAGAAACAATAATCAATGCAGTAGCAATAAGCAATCCTACAAGCCAGAATATAGTCTTCTTTTGGGGTGCGGGGCTTTTTAGAGCCACCCGTGGCATATGGAGGTTCCCAGGGTAGGGGTCTGGCCTACGCCGCAGTCACAGCAACACCAGATCCAAGCCGAGTCTTCAACCTACACCGCAGCTCACAGCAATGCTGGATCCCCAACCCATTAAGTGAGGCTAAGGATCGAACCCTCGTCCTCAGGGACACCAGTCGGATTCATTTCCACTGCGCCACAATAGGAACTCTTAAGACATCATTTCCCATTAAAAGAAACTAGGTCTTCCTAGAGCAATGGCTAACTCCAGTCCTAAGCACGAAATAAACAAGAAGAGCCTAGACTATCTTGGCACACCAGACAGCAAAAAAGCTATCAATAACTACTATGGTAACTGCCAAAGAGCTAACCTGAAAACCTCAACTCACCAAAGAGCAAACAATTTCAGTTTCAGTAAAAACAGTAGTTGCAATGGGTTGTAATATCCTTAAAGGAGAGGAAAAAAAAAAAACCCGGAGTTCCTGTCATGGTTAACAAATCCGACTAGGAACTATGAGGTTGCAGATTCGATCCCTGGCCTCACTCAGCAGGTTAAGGATCCAGTGTTGCCGTGAGCTGCGGTGTAGCTCACAGACGTGGCTCAGATCCCAAGTTGCTGTGGCTGTGGTGTAGGGCGCAGCTACAGCTCCGATTGGACCCCTAACCTGGGAACCTCCATATGGCGCAGGAGCGGCCCTAGAAAAGGCAAAATGACAAAAAAAAAAAAAAGACAAAAAACCTTAATCACCTTCAGAAGATAACTGGGAAACAAATCATTCTTTTGAAAACTCATAAATCAGGAAAAAGAACCAAGCATTTATCCTGTCATTCCTTTTTGAACTGAGGAACATGATAAAATGCATCATGAGCATGAAATCAGCAAAAGTCAATCTGGGAAATGCCCTGAGTTCTTCCGATAGGAAAGTTTTAAGGGCAAGGAACAGAAGGAGGAAGAAGCTATGGAGTCAAGGAATCTTCAAGAAATTAACAATTTCTTAACAGTAAACACTTTGGAGTCTAGGGTGTACACTGGGCAATACATTATTTTAAAATGCAAAGAAGCAATTACTGTAAAAATCAGGATAACAATTACATTTGGTGGGAAGGAGATATAGCTGGGATGGGCCACAGGAGGGACTTCTGTTTCGTAAAGCTCTATTTCTTGACGTGGGTAGCATTGCAAGAGTGTTCGTCTTAAAATAATACATTAAGCTGTAGATCTAATTTTCAGTATCTGTATTTAATTACATAATAAAAGCGGTTTTAAAAGAGTATATTAATATATGCGCTCTCTGGTGAAACAAATGGACTTAGGACCTCTACTTCCCACGCTATACATCTTATGAATTTTTTTTATTTGTCTTTTGTCTTTTTAGGGGCACACCCGCAGCATATGGAGGTTCCCAGGCTAGGGGTCTAATCGGAGCTGCAGCTGCCGGCCTATGCCTCAGGCACAGCAATGCCAGATCGGAGCCGAGTCTGCGACCTACACCACAGCTCACAGCAACGCCAGATCCTTAACCCACTGAGCAAGGCCAGAGATCGAACCCGCAACCTCATGGTTCCTGGTCAGATTTGTTTCTACTGTGCTGTGACAGGAACTCCATCTTATGACTTTTTTAAAATGGTGAACATGTATTACTTTAAGTATTAGAAAATTAAATAAAGATTTATTTTAGAAAGAAAAACAGGAGTTCCCGTCATGGCTCAGTGGTTAATGAATCTGACTAGGAACCATGAGGTTGCAGGTTCGATCCCTGGCCTTGCTCAGCAGGTTAAGGATCGGCATTGCTGTGAGCTGTGGTGTAGGTCGCAGATGTGGCTCAGATCCCACGTTGCTGTGGCTGTGGTGTAGGCTGGTGGCTACAGCTCCGATTCGACCCCTAGCCTGGGAACCTCCATATGCCATGGAGTGGCCCGAAAAATGGCAAAAAGACCAAAAAAAAGGAAAGAAAAACAGAAATTCCCACTGTGGCTCAGCAGGTTAAGGACCCAGTATTGTCTCTGTGAGGATGCCGGTTCAATCCCTGGACTCACTCAGTGGGTTCGGGATCTGGTGTTGCTGCAAGCTGTGGTGTAGGTCTGCAGCTGCAGCTCTGATTCAACCCCTGGCCCGAGAACTTCCATATGCCACAGGTATGGCCATAAAAAGAAAAAAAAAAAAAAGAAAGAAAGAAAGAAAGAAAAAAGGCCGGGAACTAGAAAGAACAAACCAACCAACCGTTTGATGTCTCTTAGGACAGGTTCATTTGGTCTCCCTTGAAATACACTGTTACAATTGGGACCTATGATATACCAACAACAGACACACACATATTCTAAAATGAGAAATGCTCAGAAATACCATATAGTCCTAACCAACATGTACTACTCAGACACATTCTGACACATTCTGCTAAGTAGAGATGAGCTCAACCAATCACATGTAAATTGCGTATTTGCAATCAAGCACCTTAGAGGTATTTTGCTAAGGCTATGTACGGCTTTACAGGAAGGTAGTGCAGAAGGCTGGGAGCAGAAGCCTTGCTCAAAAACAAACCAACAAGATTCTGGGTTCAGCGGTGGTACTTCATCCCCAAATGTCCTTGAACAGAGCCTCACCCAACCAGCCAACCTGCCCCTTAAGGCTTAACCAAGGAAACCAAAGAGCAGAAGAGAATGGGCACTTTAGGGGGTGTACCCACAGTGGCAGGGGCGGATGAGGAAGGTGTAGAAAGGATTAAAGAGCTTTTTAATAGGACCTATATCCCTTCACCCCCCTCTCGCCTTCAGAGCCAAGCGTCTCTGAGTTAAGTTTAATGCCTGCTATAGACCGAGTATCTGTGTACCCCCCGCCAAATTCCTATGTTGAAACCTAATCCCCAATATGATGGTGTCTGGAGTGGGGCCTTCGGGATGTGATTAGGTCATGAGGATGGAGCCCTCACGAATGGGTCTGTGCCCTCATATAAGAGACTTCAGGGAGCTCCCTTGCCCCTTCTGCCAAGTGAGGACACAGTGAGAAGACAGTCACCCAGGACATCAAGCAGGCTCTCACCAGACGGTCTGTGGGTGCCTTCATCTTGGACTTCCCACCTTCTAAGACTGAGACATAAATTTCTGTTGTTTATATATGCCACCCAATCCATGGTATTTTGTTATGAAATTCCAAACAGACTAATGATGCTGCATGTCCATAATGACTGAAATGCACAAGTTAGCAACCAGTTTGGTAGCCTTATTCATAGAAACCTAAGAAAAAAAGATGTCGTAACCAAGCTACATAGGGTTCAGAGCAGTTTTGCCTTGGGGAAGATGGATAGAAGTATGACTTTTTAAAAATTTCCACCCTGGAACTTTATTTTTCCTCTGCAATATGAGGTATCTCAAAAAAAGGACATCAGTCCAAAATACTCTATGGAGTAAAAGAAAAACTCTAAGGATTTTGCGAAGTGTGTGGCAGCCACTGAGAGGCATGAAAATGCTACGTGTGCTTAAGTTTTTATGTCCAGTCCTACTAACTCTACAAAACTATAACTAGTTCCCTAAAAACCAACTACTCCTAGATGCCCTAAGGGGATGCACTTTCCTGGCTCTGCAGACATCGGTAATAGAGCATGTCACAGGGAATAAAATATGATCATAAGATAATGCTACATAAACGCTGGCACATTTATGGGGAATAAATGTCAAGGTAAAGCAGGAATATTTATTTCCACGAGGGAGATGGTGATCTTGTGTGTCAATGCCCATTATGCCGAGTTGATTTCAGATTTTACAAATCATGAAAATGTTTCACATCATCGTGTTGGGATGGCTATTGCAGCCATAGTGACAGAACCTACAATGACCTTCCACAAGGTCTAGTTTCCAAACAACCAGACTTCACAATATCCTCTATTCTAAGGTTCCCTTTTCCCAGGACACAGTGGGACACAGAGAACTGACAAGCTGTGACTCCCATAGGGCTTGCCACGAGCAGCCCCATCCATTCTTTCGGCCTCTTGGCATTGAAGCTGGACCCTAGATCTTTCCAAGGACTCTAATATCCTATTATTTAGTCCCTCCTGAAAGTTGCTTAAAAGTGACATAAAAAAAGCAGCTAATTTACAGCCCTATTCTTTTAATCTTGGTCAGCCAGATTTCCGCAGACATCAGTTTATTTCATTTTATAATATATTACACAAAACAACAGTACCAGAGTCAGCTGCAAGGCAGCAACTCACTCTCAGGGGTTCTGCTGACATTTATAAACTGATCCTATTTCTCTCTTGTGTTTTATGTTATCAGCTAAACCTGTCAACTTAAATTATTGCCTTGTAACCAAATCAGAGTTATCTATTACTCTGGTATGTGTACATTCCTGAAGCTTTGTACCTATATCAACTTTTGCAAGGGTAGAAAACAAGACCATAAATAAACAAATCAAAAGCAGAATATGTTACCATTACTTTAGCAACAGAAGCTAAAAGTCAAATGCATTACATGGAAAGCCGCTACAATGGCTGAATATATAGTCCTTGGGGGCAGCAAAAGCTTGATACTGATATAGTCTTTGCACATTACCCTATCCTGCGATCAATCTCTAGGTTCCGGTGGCGCAGAGCATCTCCACTTAGAAGAGTAAGTAATTATCCCTAGGACCTGTGACAGGTGGGTGGACATTTGAAAAGCTGGGGGGCATGATGTCAGAAAGGTCAAATTTACATTTTTCACAGAACTAGAACGAAATATTTTAAAGTTGGTTTGGAAGCACAAAAGACCCAGAATAGCCAGAGCCATCCTGAGGAAGAAAAATGGAGCTGGAGGAAACAGGCTCCCTGACTTCAGACTATACTACAAAGCCCCAGTCATCAAAACCATACGGTACTGGCACAAAGACAGAAATACAGATCGGTGGAACAGGACACAAAGCCCCGAATTAAACCCACGCACCTACAGCCAACTCATCTATGACAAAGGAGGCAAGAACATACAATGGAGAAAAGACAGATCCTTCGCTAAGTGGTGCTGGGAAAACTGGACAGCCACACGTAAAAGAATGAAATTAGAGCACTTCCTAACACCATACACAAAAATAAACTCAAAACGGATGAAAGACCTAGATAGAAGGCCACATACTGTAAAACTCTTAGGGGAAAACGCAGGCCAAACACTCTCCAACATAAACCCCACAGCAGTATCTTCTCAGATCCACCTCCTACCGTGATGACAGTAAAAATAAAAATAAACACACGGGACCTAACTCAACTTAAAAGTTTCTGCACAGCAGAGGAAACCCTAAACAAAACGAAAAGACAACCCACAGAATGGGAGAGAACATTTGCAAATGAAGCGACTGACAAGGGATTCATCTCCAAAATTTATAAACTCTTCCTGCGGCTCAATACCAAAAAAAACCAAGCAACCCCATCCAAAAAATGGGCAGAAGATCTCAACAGACAGTTCTCCAAAGAAGACATACAGATGGCCAAAAAAAAACACATGAAAGGATGTTCACCATCACTCATGATCAGAGAAATGCAAATCACAACCCCCATGAGGTACCACCTTCCACCGGCCAGAATGGCCATCCTCAAAAAGTCTACAAACAATAAGTGCTGGAGAGGGTGTGGAGAAAAGGGGACCCTGTTACACTGTTGGTGGGAATGTAAACTGGCGCAACCACTGCAGAAAACAGTATGGAGATTCCTCAGACAACTAAACATGGAATTACCATGTGATCCAGCAGTGCCTCTCCTGGGCGTCTATCCAGAGAAAAGACACGTGAACTCCAGGGTTCATTGCATCACTATCTACAATAGCCAAGACATGGAAACAACCTAAATGCCCATTGACAGAGGAGTGGATCAAGAAGCTGGGGTACAAATATACACACTGGAATACCACTCAGCCATTAAAAGGAAAGAAATAATGGCATTTGCAGCAACATGGACGGACACGGAAATTAGCTCACTAAGTCGAGTCAGTCAGACGGTGAGACACCGACGTCATGTGCTATCACTTACATGTGGAATCTAGAAAAAGGACACAATGAACCTCTTTGCAGAGCAGATCCTGACTCACAGACTGTGAAAAACTTACGGTTTCCATGGGAGTTCCCGTCATGGCGCAGTGGAAACAAATCCAACTAGGAACCAGGAGGTTGCAGGTTCAATCTCTGGCCTTGCTCAGTGGGTTAAGGATCCAGTGCTGCCATGAGCTGTGGTGTAGGTCACAGACTTGGCTCGGATCTGGCGTTGCTGTGGCCCTGGTGTAGGCTGGCAGCAACAGCTCCGATTCAATCCCTAGACTGGGAACCTCCATATGCCGGGGGTGAGGCCCTAAAAAGACAAAAAAAAAGAAAAAAAAAGAAAAAGAAAAACTTATGGTTTCCAAATGAAACAGGTTGGGGCGTGGGGGGAGGGTTTGGGATGGAAATGGTATAAAATTTGGTTGTGATGACTGTTGTACATCTAAAAATGTAATAAACTTCATTGAGTAATTTTTTTAAAAAGGTCAGATTTTATAGACACTCAATTATTTCACCAGCAAAGTAACAAAGAAACCAATTTCCCTTCAACTGGTATGGCTAATAGTCACTCTTATTCAAAGACCTTTGTGACCCACACTAAGTAGGAAAAGAGCCTCCAATAATACATAAAAAAGCTATTCCAGGAGTTCCCATCGTGGCACAGTGGTTAACGAATCCGACTAGGAACCATGAGGTTGTGGGTTCGATCCCTGCCCTTGCTCAGTGGGTTAATGATCCGGCGTTGCCATGAGCTGTGGTGTAGGTCGCAGATGCGGCTCGGATCCCGAGTTGCTGTGGCTCTGGTGTAGGCTGGCAGCTACAGCTCCGATTTGACCCCTAGCCTGGGAACCTCCATATGCCACGGGAGCGGCCCAAGAAATGGCAAAAAAAAAAAAAAAAGACAAAAAATATTAAAAAAAAAAAAAAAGCTATTCCACTAGTTCTGGTTTTTCAACCAACCGCCATCCACAATCTAAAAACAAATTTTGCCCCAATTTTTCTGCAATTTCATGGTGCTAAATATATGATACCTTTATGAACAAAACACATAATTCCTTCCTTGTTTCCACAATAAATTATTTCCAAACTGAAATATGAAACTATGACATACAGTTTAATTTCCCCCAAATTTCTATTCCCCAACATTCAAGACTTCCTCATTATTTCACATTTTTTGTACTTTACATATCTTGTCACAAGCATCAGTTAAATGTTCTCCATGACTTTCAATCACAAGCTCACAGTGGCAAGGACAGTAATTTTTAATTTGAATTTCTGTACAGTTCCCTGTGTGGCAGCATATCCCTAGAAGGGACAGGAGCTGACTGCAGGCTCAGTGGAATGGAGGAGATATTCCATGATCTACAGAGAGGTGCTGAGGCTTAGAAGAAAAATGAGCACCTGAGAGACCAGTCATCAAATGAGACTGGTGTTCCTGAGTTCTCACCAGCTTTCATGATGAAATTCTAACAGGCCCAAGTCCAAAAAACAGAGGCCAGAGTCCCATCCTACAACAAAACACCACCTCCCCAAACTGTCTAGGATGTAATATTCCAAGCGAACAATCTTTTTCATTCTCTCTAGGAATTTATTGTTTAATCTCCCTTAGCTTTTCCTAACATCTAGCACCCCCTGAGCCCAGAAACCAAGGCCTTGCCACACATCACAGGAGAACTTCCCCAACACCACCTCCTGAATAAAGCTGAAAGGGCAGAGCAATGGGCACAGGTCTATGCAGAGGCACCACAAGAGTCACCAATGTGATGCAATTTTAGAGCTGTCAGAAAGACACAGCAATCCCAGTACCCCTCAAAATTCTACTAATTAAATCCCCGTGTTAGACAGCCATCGTTTGGATAAAATCTTCAGCTCGTCCTAGGACCAATCACATGCTCTAGAGCACCTGAGGCGGAGGGGTGGCAGGGGAGGAGTGGTATGTATGATGCGTCTCCCATGGTCCTTATTCCCCCTTACATGCCAGACAAACTAAAGCACAGTTCACGGAGGCACATATCTAGATCTGGGATTTGGAAAGTTCTGTGTGTGTGTGTGTGTTTTTGTCTTTCCTAGGGCCTCACCCGAGGCATATGGAGGTTCCCAGGCTAGGGGTCTAGTTGGAGTTGTTCCCACCAGCCTACGCCAGAGCCACAGCAACTCGGGATCCGAGCCGAGTCTGCGACCTACACCGCAGCTCACGGCAATGCCGGATCCTTAACCCACTGAGCAAGGCCAGGGATCAAACCCACAGCCTCATGGTTCCTAGTCGGATTCGTTAACCACTGAGCCACGACGGGAACTCCTGGAAAGATTTTGTATAAGTCTAGGTGCAGCAAAGATGTCCCTCCAGAGTCACTTGTGCAATGCAGCTGTATTTTTCCCTGTAAAATCTCACATTCACCATTCTAGATACACAACAAACAGTACTTGGTTACTATACACGCGTGTGTCTCTAACATGCGGCTAACCTCACCTTGCCTGAAAAAAATTGCAAAAAATTATAGTGTTCAAATATGTAATTGACACAAAAGCTTCTTAATCTCTCATTGAGGTGTCTAGGAAGTAAAAAAACTTCATTTCTGAAATCATCTTAACTCTTCTGGAGACTTTTGGACTTGGATTTTCACTCTATAGATCCCAAAAGCCAAGTATCTTCCCAACTGAACCCTCCAATTTCACCAGCCCTACTTTCGTCATGCATCCTGGCCAGGGAGAGCTGGAGCAGCAGGAGAAGGCAGGACCCAACCTGCAGGGCCCACCCACAAGATCAGGTACAGGTTCTCTGCCGATAACCTGCATGTCAACTCATCATTCCCCATGGATGCAGAACCTCTACCATATGACACACATACAAAATGCCAGGCAACAAAAGGCAGAGAATCCAGCACGGCTACCAATGGCTTTAGCTAGAAATACATAGCACTTTCCACTTGAGATTTTTTTTTTTGTCTTTTGTCTTTTTAGGGTCATACCCATGGCATGTGGAGGTTCCCAGGCTAGGGGTCCAATTGGAGCAGTTGACACCAGCCTATGCCAGAGCCACAGCAACGCAGGATCCGAGCCTCATCTGCGACCTACACCACAGCTCACGGCAACACCGGACCCTTAACTCACTGAGCAAGGCCAGGGACTGAACCTGCAATCTCATGGCTCCTAATCAGATTCATTTCTACTGTGTCATGACAGGAACTCCCCCACTTGAGAATTTTAAATTAATTCAGCAGCAAAATATTAAGGATCATCCAGCAGCCATTTTAGAGAGAGTATGGAAAAGGAGGTTATGTTTCCACATCAGCTGTCAATTGAGACAGACAAGTATGAGCCTCTACTTTCAAGACCAGCGCTGTTCCGTAGAACTTTTTGTGGTCATAGAAATGTTCTAAATCCATGCTGTCCACTACAGCAGCCCCTGGTCACACATGGCTTTTGAGCAACTGACATGTGACTAATGAAACTAAAGAACTGAACTTTAAACTGTGTTTAATTTTAATTACTTTAAATGCAAATAGTCACAAATGGCTAGTGACTACCATATTAAACAGCACAGAAGTAGGTCTACATGTAACAAATGGCACATCCCCGGAGTGCCCAGTCAAACACGAGATGGAAAAGAGCTTAGAAAGGCACGATGGGCAGCACAACATAAGCTGGAATCCTGGGGCCTTGAAGCAGAGGCCCCTTGAGGGGATTCAAATCTGGTTTACGACACTGAGTAGCTCTTGCCAGTTCCACTTCAGGGGACCCTAAGCCAAGGAGTAAACAAGAGCAGTGGCTCTCCAGAGGAGCCGGACAGGAGGCCAGGGATCCATTAGGACTAATCTCTTCTGAGGGCAGGAATTATGGGTAATTCCCCTCTCTCCCAAGCTAATTGTTCTAATAGATACCTACTCCCTGAAACAAAAATACTCAAGGGCCATCTCCATAATTAAAAGGAAGGCTGAGTATAATTGAATGCGAACATAAATAATAACAGATGGAAACAAGAACAGAATACCCTGCCCTCCCCAACAATTCAGAGAACCGCTTCAGAGATGGAGGAAGAACTGGTGGAAAATAACTTACTAAAGAGGGGCCAAAGGATAATGAACCACTCTGGATTTCTTTAGTTCAGGTGGTAGCAAAAAAGAACTAAATGGAAAATTAAACTCTTCTGAATAGCATCTTATGAGACTAATTGAAGCCAGACGTTTTAACAAAGTAAGAAAATAACTTTAGGAGTTCCTGTTGTGGCTCAGTAGTTTATAAACCTGACTAGGAGCCACGAGGACACAGGTTCAATCCCTGTCCCCACTCAGTGCCACGAGCTGTGGTGTAGGTCAAAGACACGGCTTATTCCCAGTGTGGCTGTGGCTGTGGCTCTGGCATAGGCCGGCAGCTGCAGCTCCAACTGGACCCCTAGTCTGGGAACATCCCATATGCAGCAGGGGCAACCCTAAAAAGCAAAAAAAAAAAAAAGTATCCATGAGGAACTTCCATATGCTTCAGGTGTGGCCCTAAAAAGGAAGGAAGGAAAGGAGGAAGGAGAAAAATGACTTCATAATTAATTTATTCATATAGAGCCTGTGGTTTTCCTCCATTTCTGAGGTCTAAAGGAATTATCTCTATTAGCAAACATGAACTGGCTATACCAACGTTTTCCAAAGACTTTTTTTCTTCTCCATGCCAACTGCAAAGTCCTCAGAAGAGAAAACCAGGAATAGAGAGGAAACCCTGGGATTTCTACTTTCGCTCATATAGGCACCAACATCTTTTAGCAAGTCTCCTAGATCTGTATTTACCTCTAATCTTTTTTTTTTTTTTTTTGTCCTTTTAGGCCCACACCCACAGCATATGGAGGTTCCCAGGCTAGGGGTCAAATTGGAGCTGCTCATGCTACAGCCACAGCAATGCCAGATCTAAGCCAGCCTCGTCTGTGATCTACACCACAGCTCATGGCAACACCGGATCCTTAACCCACTGAGCGAGGCCAGGGGCTGAACCTGCACCCTCACAGATACTTGTCAGATTTGTTTCCACTGAGCCACGACAGGAACTCCTATATTTACCTTTAATCTTAAAGAAAAAAGTTCTCACATAACTGAAGGCTACAATCTTCAGTAGGGGTAGGGGGTGAAAGGTGGATGGAAGTTATTGGACGTGGCAATAGATTATGAGTAATATGCTTTTCTCCCAATAAAACTCTGCATAAACACAAAGCTTGCTGGGTATAGATTTTACCACCCATTGGACACCCTAACGAGAACAGTTAAACAATTCATTAAGAGTTTTACTAAAAAGTCAACATGTATCCATATATTTTTACATTGCCACAACGCACACAGTACGAACATAAATGGATCATTCAGGATAAAGGGCTGTGGGCTAAGGTTGTCTTAAAAGATGAAACACTCCCGGGAGTTCCCGGCGTGGCTCAGTGGTTAACGAATCCAACTAGAAACCATGAGGTTGCAGGTTTGATCCCTGGCCTTGCTCAGTGGGTTAACGATCCGGTGTTGCTGTGAGCTGTGGTGTAGGTTGCAGACGCGGCTCAGATCCCATGTTGCTGTGGCTCTGGTGTAGGCTGGAGGCTACAGCTCCGATTAGACCCCTAGCCTGGAAACCTCCATATGCCGCGGGAGTGGCCCTAGAAAAAGGCAAAAAGACCAAAAAAAAAAAAAAAGGATGAAACACTGGGAGTTCCCGTCCTGGCGCAGTGGTTAATGAATCCGACTAGGAACCATGAGGTGGTGGGTTCAGTCCCTGCCCTTGCTCAGTGGGTTAGCGATCCAGCATTGCTGTGAGCTTGTGGTGTAGGTTGCAGACATGGCTTGGGTCCCGAGTTGCTGTGGCTGTGGTGTAGGCCGGCGGCTACAGCTCCGATTCGACCCCTAGCCTGGGAACCTCCATACGACGAGGGAGCAGCCCAAGAAATGGCAAAAAGACCCCCCCCCCCAAAAAAAAAGATGAAACACTGACTAGTTAGATTATACCAAGTCCTGGCCAAAATTTTCAGACTTAATCTGACCTATTTAAGTCCCTGCCAAAAACCAACCTGACAGAGCAGCTAAGTGAGGAAGGCAATCTAAAGTACAGGCTCTCTCCATTCTGCTACGGGGATTCTATATTGTATCCTAGTTAAAACAGAACACTGGAGTTCCCGTCAAGGCTCAGTGGTTAATGAACCCAACTAGTATCCATGCAGATGTGGATTTGATCCCTGGCCTCGCTCAGTGGGTTAAGGATCCAGCTGTGGTGTATGTGGCAGACTCGGCTCTGATCCTGAGTTGCTGTGGCTGTTGGGTAGGCTGGCAGCTATAGCTCCAATTTGACCCCTAGCGTGGGAACCTCCATATGCTGCAGGTGTGGCCCTAAAAAGACAAACAAACAAACAAACAAAAAACAACAACAATAAAAAACTAATAAATTAGAAAATAAAAAATAAACATAAAACAGAAGAACACTTATTGGATTTGTCCCCAGACAAAAATTCATGGAAATCTGCTATCTTGGATGCCCTCAGATTTTGTTGAGGTTCTATATAAGGAACAGACTGAAAAACAAAATTCTGCATTTTCTGAAAAAAATCTTGTTAAGGACATTGTCCAGTACATGATTTAACGTCTCTTATAAAAATGCTTTTAGATCGATCAGTTCTCACAAGTACCAGGAAAAAGCTTCTTTCTCAGCAGACAACCAACATAATTTTTTGGCTATTTTATTCAATGATAATTATGTGATTCATCAAATTTCCCTTTTTCTCCTGCCTGCTAGGACATCCATAATTACATTCAATGTTCAGATCCTGTAACCGAAGTAGCCAACATATATATATATATATATTTCCCCAAACCCAGACCCAAAGAGAATTTAAATTAATTTTAATTTACATTTAAGCAGTGGTATATCCTTTACTAAAAGCTACTTGAAGTCTTTTTAATTAGCACACCACCTCATAAAAGAGTTGTACTAGGACACGATAAACATAGCATTAACTACTGTTAACACAATGTAGTACCAATGATAGTTCAGTTGATAAATTCCTGTCTCAAGACAGACATTCAAGACAAGTAAAGTGAGGAGTTCCCTGGTGGTGCAGCAGGGTAAGGATCTGGCGTTGTCACTGCAGCAGCTCAGGTTACTACTGTGGCATGGTTTCAATTCCTGGCCTGGAAACTTTCACATGCCGTACGCACAGCCAAAAAGAGAGAGAGAGAGAGAGAAGTAAGATGCGTAGAGTCAGGGCATCAGGAAGGAGGCATGTGACAGGACATAACACCCCTCAGGAACCGCGAGGGTAGGGGAATGCCCTCGGAGAATGTAGGTTTGGATTCGATGGCGCAAATACTACTTTATTGCAGATAAGAAAATAGGTGACAAAGAGCTCAAGGAACTTGCCCTAGTCCTTGGCTCTCTCCTCTGCATCATACTGCTGTGCCATGAGCTACCGCTGTGAACAGAGCCTCTGCAGACCATGTGGAGGGGCACAAGGACCTCAGAAGACAACCCCGGATGGCAAAAGAGGCCACACCTACTGAAAATGAGATGTGCTCAAGCCATTTTCCTGGCAACCTATTAAGTATGTACATAGTAAGTCGTAAGACTTGTAGGCTTTAAGGGTGTAAGAGGGAAGGGAGCCGAAAAGAGGAAATGAGCAGTTACCAACCACCTCTTGACGACAGGCATCAGAAGAGCTGCTCTACTACATCTTGGTTCATTTTCACAACGATCCTATCAAACAATTTTATTTCATTTTCCCATTTACAGACAAGAATCCCTTGGTTATATAATTAATCCAACTCAACAAATATTTACCAAACATCAACTCATCAGGCATTTTGGATTCTTCGACCCACAGGAGTTCCTGCCTAGAGTAGCACCTTCAGGCTGATGGTAGAACTGGGTCTTCAAACCCAATCTGTATGAATTAAAAAACAGTTCTTGGAGTTCCAGTCATGGCGCAGTGTTTAACAAATCCAACTAGGAACCATGAGGTTGCAGGCTTGATCCTTGGCCTCGCTCAGTGGGTTAAGGATCTGGTATTGCCGTGAGCTGTGGTGTAGTTCGCAGACATGGCTCAGATACCTGGTTGCTGTGGCTGTGTCATAGGTCAGTGGTTACAGCTCTGATTAGACCCCTAGCCTGGGAACCTCCATATGCCATGGGTACAGCCCTAGAAAACACCAAAAAAAAAAAAAAGCAGTTCTTCTTCCACCACTGACCTTGCCTCCCTCTGCCTCTGAGCCAGGCTGAGGACACGCTGAGCCTGACAGTATTTCAGTAACAACCAAATGCTGTCAACACCTACGCTGCCTCTCCCCAAGAAAGCAAACTGAAACCAAACAGAAAAGTCTCTCAATATGTGCTACAAGTCCCTTGATGCAAAGGCCAGAATCTATGCTGATCTGGGTCTGGAAACACTGCAAAACAGACATCATTAAAGCTCAAGAGAGAGACTGGTGAGCTGGTAGAATAATGGATTCCCAGGGGGTTGGACTGCTCAGCCCCTTTGGCTCCAAACTCTTCCATCATTTCCTCCTGCCACTCTTGGCAGGCACTAATCCACACTTCAATTACTTTGTGTCTTGATGGATTGCTGAATTGAATTTATCTAATGCTAGGTTAGGGCCTAGGCTGCTGTGCGGAAATGGATTCCTCTGGGGATCAGAAAGAACACAGATGAGATTTCCAAGCACATTCTTATCAATCATAATCATCGGGATCCTCGTCAGGACGCCGGTAATAAATTAAAGGCCAATCGATCAGCCCCGTCAGGCGTATAGCTCCTGGGTGCCCTCAGTCCCTCCCAAAGCGCAGGAGCACTGAAGTCCCAAGACACACAGCTGTACCTGGGGCAGGGCAGCCCGGGTCAATAAACAATGATGGAGCAGCCACTGAGCACAGGCACCCAGTCAGGCTCTGCTGGGACTGAAGGATCCTAACGATACCAAGGCCTTCCGGGCAAGAAGGGCGGGATAAGGCAAACCCCAAAATTATCGCAAGAGGGGGCTCGATGTGATCGTCGTGAGAGAGGTTATGGGGTGGGGGCGGGGGCGGGCGAGTCGGCAGTGTGACCACCTGCCCCCGGGACAAACGAGGGAGGAGAAAATTCAGATGAAGCTTGAAGTGAACTTTTTTCTCACTCTTTCTCTTGCTTTATGTTTTCTGATTACTACAGAAACATACAACCATCATATTTTAAAAATCAAACATTACAGGGATATATAATCATCCTATAATCCCTGTAATTATTATTTTTCAAGAATAATCATTCAAAGGGCATAGTTTTCCAATTTTCTCTCTACATACAGTCATATACATTTATTACTAGTAATTTTTTCAAGAAAGCAATCATATAACACACATTGTCACACAACATTTCTTATCATTTAGCAGTATACCTTCAACGCCATTCCACGTCAGCACACACACACGTACCTCATTCTCAACAGTCGCAGGATTCCACTGCAACATCTGTAATTTAACATGATTTTAACAGGTAGAAATTATGGAGGCAGGGGGCAAGGAAGTAGAGAAAGAGGGAAGTAGAAAAGAAGCTTCGGGATGAAAAGCAGCATGAACAAGACAGGGAAGAAGGAAAGTTCAGAACACGATCAGGAAAATCGGCGCAGTTCCGTGGCCAGAATGTGAGGTGTGTACAGCATCGTAGTAGGAGGTGAGGAAGAAAGAGAGAGAGTGTGGAGCCTCGCCTCTCAGGTTGAGAAGTTGGACCTTCACTCTCTAGGCCGCGGGGAAACATTCCCGTCTCTTTAGGGAAAGGTCCAGGTACCGTCAGAACAGCGGCTGGGACAGACCGCGACAGCAGCTGATCTGCACAGGATGAACCTGGAGGTGGATGTGCCTGGAGTTGGGGAAACTGGGCGAGGAGCCACAGCTCAGGAAACAGGTGAGAGGACAGGACCAAGGCAGGTGACGGATGAGAACAGGCTGAGGGTGGGAAGGAGGGAGACGCCCAAGTTTCAAGGTGAGGTACCTGGGAGAATATTGAGGCCATGGTTAAATAGGGGAAAGAACGGGCTTTAGAGGAAATTATTATGAGCTCGGTTTTAAAGAATGTGTAGCACCGATGGGACAGCTGGATCTGTATCAGGAAGGTGAAAATATGGGATGGGGGTTCAGGAGGTAAGGCTGAGGCTGGAAACACAGGCCTGGGAGTCACCTGCACGACAATGAGAGCTGGAGCCAAAAATCTCTGAGGCAGAAAACAAAGAGAGAAAAAACCAATCCCTTCTTTCGACAGCCTTGATAAATGGCTACATCTGAAAAGCAGGAGGGAGAAAAGGAGTCAGAGAAGAGGTAAGAATGGACTCCAGTGCAGTAACAGATATAGAAGTAATTTGCCAAATTTAACTTCTACATAGATGAGTTATTAAAAAAAATAAGTTATTTTTTTACAGGCTTTCTTCCTTCCCCCCTCTTTCAGCTCCAACTCCACCCCGAGAGAAGCAGTCAGACATTATTTCTAGCCCAGACCCCAGGACTCTAACTTCCACCTGACAGCCATTCTTCATTCCTAATCCAACATCCTGTGACGGTCCCACCTCTTTACCGAGAGGACAACAGTGAGGGTATCAAGGGGGCTGACAATAAATAGTGTCTTAGAAATGACCAGTGTCATGAGGTCCATTATACATCAAGAAGAGAGAGGGTGCCAAGATACTGAGAGACTCTAAGAACCACGATGGGGCTGATGGGCCATGGCCTGGCTCCCCGAGGTAAAACAGCAGCTTATGGGAATTGGGGCCAATCAAGGGACCAGAGAGGTGGTGGTGAGGGGGTCAGTCGCATTGCTTCAAGTTCTGGACGGAGGAGGTGATAGAGTGGGTGGGCTGTGAGGCTATGGGAAGGAGCTTTAAGAAGCAGAGGAAAGCCACATAATTCTCTAACAATGCAAAGGGGCCAAGCCTCCTCAGAGAAAAGATAATCAGATCACTCTCTTGTCCTAAATGGTTACCTGTGGCAAGTAGCCAGCTACCCACCCACTTCCAGGTGCCCACTCGCTTCTACAAGCTAGCTGAGGCAGTTGGCATCCAGCTACCATAACCTGGGAATCTCCCGACCCCACCTTGGACCACTGTGCCTCTGTTCCCGACTCTTTCCCTCACCCTCTCTTTCCATGTTGAGCTATTATTAAGCTTGTCAAGCTACTACCTCTGGAGCACAGATTCCACTAAAAAGATGACACAGAATTCTAACTCCCTGCTTCCTGCCACTGCTCTGCCCACAATGGTTCTTTCATTCACTGGTTGAGCAAACATTTGCTGACTGCTGATTAGATGCCCTTTCCATTTTGCTCTTTCTCTGACAAAGAAGACCTGAAGTCAAAAACATCATCAAACATTTTCAAAATCAAACCACTCCTGGTTGGCTGACTGGCTAGAATAAAGCCTTTCTAACAAGCAAGATTTCACTCCCCATGGGAACTCGTGCCCAAGTCCTCAAATGCCAGGACTCAGCTCATTCCACCTGGTCTCGTGCCAACTCTACCAACCCACCAAACTCCTGTGCATCAGCTCAGTTTCTAAAAACACTTCCTGGGGCAATGACAGGAAGAGTCATCCTAAAGAAGTCACTTCCCATACGGGTTCCCAGCTAGACTGTCTATACTGTGGCAAATATGCTCGGATCCCCCTTTCAAGGAAAGACTTGCTTCAGTCAGCAGGCACCCTACAGGGTCAGCTCCTTCCGGTCTGCCTCACCTGCAGAGCATTACTTTGGTCAAGGTCATGACCTTCAGGGGCAGCCTATAATCAGAGCTCGAGCTGGGCCTGGGTATCAATTCCTAACCATTTTGGCCTAAAGTTAGGATAATCTTAAAAACAATACTCACTCCAGAATGCCTTGCTGGGAATGGCTTCATCAACTCTGTATCCCAGTTGGACTTGCTCCTCTCTCCAATCCTACTCAGTCCCCTTCCTTTCACAGTGTTGATCCCTTATAAATACAGGACACCCCGTCATCAGTCTCAGTGTCTGCTTCAGGAGAACCCAACCCAAAAATTTTCAAGCTTGTGAAGCTACTACACCTTGTGGGTCCTATTTATGGCAAGACCCCAAGCTCTGGTATGGCTACAACACTACCTTGGAAGACGGAAGAAGAAACGAGTAAATAGTCCCTCTGTGACTACACAACATTTGGAAGACTCCCCCGAAAGATCTTTTGTGAACTGAAATAGTGGGCCAAGTATCTCGTACCACCCACCAATCAAAACCACGTTTCTCTAGTTAGCACACTCTATACTCTCCCCTTCTACTCAATTATTTATTCAGATCGTTTCCTCTCCCTAAAAATTCTGACTCCCCATTCTCAGTGAAGGCCTGGCCTTTCACATCATAGAGCATACAGGAGCTAATCAGACGGGGGCTCCTCAGCTCCTCCCTTCCAAATGGAAGGAGTATACCGCTTCAGGAATGCCCCCTCTCCCAACTCCTCCCCCGTCCCCATGTACCAGGGTCTTTCCATGGGCATATACACAGTCTCCAGCTTCTCCAACCTGGATCAACTATGGAAACATGACACTAACTGAAAGAAGCCAGACACAGTAAGGCCCATATTGTCTGACTCCATTTATATAAAATACCCAGAAAAGTTTAATTCATGAAAACCTCAAGAAGTTTGCAACTGGATTGTGATGATCATTGTATAACTATAAATGTAATAAATTCATTGAATTAAAAAAAAAAAGGATTGGGAGTTGCCAAAGGCTAGAGGGAGGAGATAATGGTGGGGAGCGACTCCTTAACAGATAGGAAGTTTCCGTTTAGACTGATGAAAACATTTTGGAATTAGATAGAGGTGGTGATCATGAATGTACTAAATGCCACTGAATTGCTCAGTTTAAAATGATTAACTTTAAGTTATGTGAACTTCCCCTCAATTTTTTTTAAAGACAAAGAAAAGAAAAATGTACCTATACTCATTCTGGGCGCTATCTTTTCTCACTTCCTTTCTTTTCTCTTCTAGTGAGAAACTTTCCGAGAGTTGTCTATACTTGAACATAGCTCCATAACTCACTCACTCTACTCCTACCAGTAACAACCGCTGAGGCTTCTTACTCCTCATGAGATTTCTTGAGCCCCTCACACAAGAGATCAGTATCTCAGTCCTAAAGTACTCTGCTGTGACTTCTTTGAGATGGCCCATCTCTGGTCACCTCCTACCTCTAGAGACTCTCCTTCTGCAGGTTGTTTTGCCAGCTTACCCTCTTCTGCCTAACTTTAGGGGTTAAAATTTCTCAGGAGTCAGTCCTTGGCTCTCTTCTGGGGCTTGTCTCTCTCTCTCTCTCTCTCTCTCTCTGACACACACACACACACACACACACACACACACACACACACAAAAGCACAGAAATAAAACTAGAATGACCTACTAGATAACGAACTAAAATATACTGCAAAGTCTATATAATTAAAACGGATTGGTTACCAGCACATGAATAGACAAAATTAGCTATGGAACAGGAAAGAAAATACAAAAATAGACCCAACTACATATGGAAATCTAGTACACAAGAAGGTAGCATCTCAAATCTGTGAGGAAAGGACAGACTTTTTAATAAGTGTTGTTGTGAAAATTTAAAAGACATATGGAAAAAGATAAAATTAATTCCATTCCTTATGCATATACATCAGGATAAATTTCAAACAAATCATATTTAAATTAAAAAATGAAACTATACAAGTATCAGGAGAAAACACAGGTGAATTCCCTTATAACCGGGGAGTAACTTTCCTAATTGTGTTTTAAAAATCGAGAAGCAATAATAAATAAATTTGACTATGCAAAAATAAAAAGTTTATGTAAAGTTTTAAACACATGGAAAATAGCATAAGCAACGTAAAAAGACAAATGACAAACTGGGAAGAAACTTGCAACTTAATATAGTCAGCCTTCTGTATCTGTGGGTACCACAACCAATTGCAGATTGAAAAATATTTAGGAAAAAAAATTCCAGAAAGTTCTCAAAAATAAACCGGAATTTGCAATGCACCACAAACTATTTATGTAACATTTACAATCTATTTACATAGCATCTATGTTGCATTAGGTGTTTTAGGTAACCTAGAAATGACAAAATACAAAGGAGAATGTACACAGGGTATCTGGAAACAAGATGCCATTTTCTACAAGGAACTTGGGCATCAGAGATTTTGTTATCTGTGGGAGTTTTGGAGTCTATCCCTCACAGATACTGGGGGACGACTATATTAGAGACAAAGTGTTAATATCTCTAATATATAAAAAGCTTTAAAAAAACAAGGAAAGGATCAACCACCCTAAAGAAAAAAGGACTGGAGATGTGAACAGGCAGTTCACAGAAAAATAAACACAATGCTTGTTAAGCATATAAAAAGATGTTCAACTTCCCTCAGAACATAAGAATGTGAGCTCAGCAGGTTAAGAACCCAACAGAGTGTCCATGAGGATGCAGGTTTGATCTCTGACCTCGCTCAGGGGGTTAAGGATCCAGCATTGCTCCAAGCTACAGCCTAAGTCACAGATGCGGCTGGGAACTAGCGTTGCCATGGCTGTGGCAGAGGCCAGCAGCCGCGACTCCAATTCAGTCCCTAGCCCAGGAACTTCTACACACCACAGATGCAGCCATAAAAGAAAAAAAAAAAATATATATATATATATATATATATATGTATATATATAAAAAATATATATGTAAAAAAAATATATATATGTATATACATATATATATATATGAAAGATAAAACAAAACTGTAGTAGGAAACCATTTATCCCCTATCAAATTGGCAAATACGTATCTGCAGGTGAAGCTATAGGGAAAAAAATACATTGCTGATAGAAATGCAAAATGGTACAATCCCTAAGGAAGGAAATTTGATAACATTTAATAAAATTACAACTGAATTTACTCTTTGAACCAGAAAGAGGACACCTAGGAACTGATTCTAAAGTCATATTAGCAACAAGCTGAACAATCTTGGAAACAGATTCTACTCCAGGGCCTCTAAAAAGAAATATAACCTGGAGTTCCCATCATGGCACAGTGGTTAACGAATCCGACTAGGAACCATGAGGTTGCGGGTTTGATCCCTGGCCTTGCTCAGTGGGTTAACGATCCGGTGTTGCCGTGAGCTGTGGTGTAGGTTGCAGACGCGGCTCGGATCCCGCGTTGCTGTGGCTCTGGCATAGGCCGGTGGCTACAGCTCCGACTGGACCCCTAGCCTGGGAACCTCCATATGCCGCTGAAGCAGCCCAAGAAATGGCAAAAAGACAAAAAAAAAAAAATAGAAAGAAAGAAATATAACCTGGATAAAACCCTGATTCCAGCCTGAGACCCTCAACAGAAGAGCCAGTTAACCAGCACCTGGACTTCTGACCTACATACATTGTGAGATAAGTCACTCTGCCACGACGTTTACAGTCTTTTGTTCCACAGCTATAATTTGCAGGGTGGGACTGCAGACGGGGGAGCATCCATTACACCAAGACCCAGAGACAGGAATACGTCAGCTTTGTAAAAACTGAGACCATGTGGTCTGGCTGGATGGCAGGTAGGCACATTCTTGAGGCCAGCGTTCTTTGCCCACCCTTCCACTGAGGGAGGGGGAGTGGAAGGTAAGGAAGAAGGTTAGGGACAGGAAGCCCCTCTCGGCTGCACTGCTGGTAAAGAGCATGTGATCACTCAGACTGTGCTGCACACTCCAGAATCTTTAAGTACTTCAGTTTCTTTTTCTTTCCTTTCTCTCTTTTCCTCTCTCCTGGACACTCAGATTTTAAACCAAACCAAATAGCCTTGCAAAAAAAATTTTTTTTAACAAAAATGTAGCCTGTTATTGGTACAAATTTCTCCTTTGTAAGTTTTCCTTTTATATAAGTCTATTTCTGCAGATAACTGAACCCAACTGTGATATCTGAATAGTTTTAAGAAAAAGTACATTCTGCTCTACTTGCAAAGGGAGGGGACCCCTTGGCCTCTCCCTTAAGATAGGCAAAATGGAAGGGGATGCAAAATGCCCTGGTTATTTGTCTCCAAAATGAATCGACCCCAGGCCCAAGTCCAACTCCTATACCCAGCAGGGAGCAGGCCTTTGTTCAGCGAGTACCACAGTTGTGATGGTCAGAGCACCAAAATCATAAAGCAAAACCAAGCCATCTTCAGGTTTAAGACAAAGGGAACCTGGAAACAACAGGAGATGGATAATGTCAGGCACAAAGTAAATATCTTCTATCTTACAGTTTTGTTGTTCCTGATGACTTCTGTTCAGGCCTCATATCAGTGTGACTCCTTTCTTTGGGAAGCATGCCCTATGGAGGCTTTAAAATATATTAGGAGGTATGTCAGGCTCCAACACAAGAAAAACAGGTGCCAACGAATAAATGCAGCCCGAAATCCTCCAGAGCTCAGTCGGGTCCATCTGTCAACCAACATTCCCCCACTTCTTACACCTGAAAAGGTGCTTACAGTGCAATTCTTCACCAGACACCATCGCCATAAAAGCAACCGAGGAAGGCACAGGGCCTCCTGGCATGGGTACTGTGTATATTATATACAAGAAACTGGTCCTTCTCCAAGGTGTTCAGTGGAGATCCTCAAAACTCTCTTTCCATCCCTTGCACACTGCACTATTATCCACTCGTTTCTCAAAGACATTTTTTAAGTCCTATTTTTAATCATCCATTTACTCTTCATTGTACGATGTAGGTTTGCTGTACTTTGTCTCAAATTTAGTCCCCCTGAGGTCAAGCAGTGCTGTCAGCTTCTACTGATCAGGATTTGCCGAACTGGTCCACATGTCAGCCATCTTTACCCTTTAAGGTTTGAGCACACGTCACAGAGAAGCTCAATACACATTCGAGATTAAATGAATTTTCCTTCACTGGCTTCGCCTTTCAGGATCAAAGAGCCCTATGCTTCCTTCACTGTCCTCATCACCCACACACATTCCTCATCTGTCACACTGAACCAGCCAGTCTTAGACAACAGGTTGAACCGTGGGGGAGGGGCACAGGGGGATAAACCAGTCCTCACCTTAAAAAAGAACAATTTCTGCCAGGAAAGTAGTAAATGATGTCATTGGCTTGCTCTTTCGGCTGTGGGGTGAACCCATTGGAAGCTCACAGCCCACCTCTGATATGATTCTCATTTCCATGTGAGCTGAAGTGGAATAGAAACAACAGGTGTCACTTCCCCCATTTAAAAAATGGGAAACCACTATAAATTTCAAAAGAGAAAAAGTCCAAACTCAAAATCCTCAAGTTGTTTAAGGACAAAAGGGACATATGGAGGAATTCATTCTTTCATTTTTTTAATTACTCAATGAATTTTATTACATTTGTAGTTGTACAATGATCATCACAACCCAATTTTATACCATTTCCATCTCAAACCCCCAGCGCATTCCCCCACCCCCCCTCATTTGGAAACCGTAAGTTTTTCACAGTCTGTGAGTCAGGATCTGCTCTGCAAAGAGGTTCATTGTGTCCTTTTTCTAGATTCCACATGTAAGTGATAGCACATGACGTCGGTGTCTCACCGTCTGACTGACTCGACTTAGTGAGCTAATTTCCGTGTCCGTCCATGTTGCTGCAAATGCCATTATTTCTTTCCTTTTAATGGCTGAGTGGTATTCCAGTGTGTATATTTGTACCCCAGCTTCTTGATCCACTCCTCTGTCAATGGGCATTTAGGTTGTTTCCATGTCTTGGCTATTGTAGATAGTGATGCAATGAACCCTGGAGTTCACATGTCTTTTCTCTGGATAGACGCCCAGGAGAGGCACTGCTGGATCACATGGTAATTCCATGTTTAGTTTTCTGAGGAATCTCCATACTGTTTTCTGCAGTGGTTGCGCCAGTTTACATTCCCACCAACAGTGTAACAGGGTCCCCTTTTCTCCACACCCTCTCCAGCACTTATTGTTTGTAGACTTTTTGAGGATGGCCATTCTGGCCGGTGGAAGGTGGTACCTCATGGGGGTTGTGATTTGCATTTCTCTGATCATGAGTGATGGTGAACATCCTTTCATGTGTTTTTTTTGGCCATCTGTATGTCTTCTTTGGAGAACTGTCTGTTGAGATCTTCTGCCCATTTTTTGGATGGGGTTGCTTGGTTTTTTTTGGTATTGAGCCGCAGGAAGAGTTTATAAATTTTGGAGATGAATCCCTTGTCAGTCGCTTCATTTGCAAATGTTCTCTCCCATTCTGTGGGTTGTCTTTTCGTTTTGTTTAGGGTTTCCTCTGCTGTGCAGAAACTTTTAAGTTGAGTTAGGTCCTGTGTGTTTATTTTTATTTTTACTGTCATCACGGTAGGAGGTGGATCTGAGAAGATATTGCTGTGGGGTTTATGTTGGAGAGTGTTTGGCCTGCGTTTTCCCCTAAGAGTTTTACAGTATGTGGCCTTCTATCTAGGTCTTTCATCCGTTTTGAGTTTATTTTTGTGTATGGTGTTAGGAAGTGCTCTAATTTCATTCTTTTACGTGTGGCTGTCCAGTTTTCCCAGCACCACTTAGCGAAGGATCTGTCTTTTCTCCATTGTATGTTCTTGCCTCCTTTGTCATAGATGAGTTGGCTGTAGGTGCGTGGGTTTAATTCGGGGCTTTGTGTCCTGTTCCACCGATCTGTATTTCTGTCTTTGTGCCAGTACCATATGGTTTTGATGACTGGGGCTTTGTAGTATAGTCTGAAGTCAGGGAGCCTGTTTCCTCCAGCTCCATTTTTCTTCCTCAGGATGGCTCTGGCTATTCTGGGTCTTTTGTGCTTCCAAACCAACTTTAAAATATTTCATTCTAGTTCTGTGAAAAATGTAAATTTGACCTTTCTGACATCATGCCCCCCAGCTTTTCAAATGTCCACCCACCTGTCACAGGTCCTAGGGATAATTATTTACTCTTCCAAGTGGAGATGCAATGCATGATCCAAGCTGCGTCTGTGACCTACACCACAGCTCACGGCAACGCCGGATCGTTAACCCACTGAGCAAGGGCAGGGACCGAACCCGCAACCTCATGGTTCCTAGTCAGACTCGTCAACCACTGTGCCATGACGGGAACTCCTGCTTCTAGGTATTTTTAAATTTCCTCTTTGATTTCTTTAGTGATCCATTGGGTATTTAGTAGCATGTTGTTTAGTCTCCAGATGTTTGTGGTTTTTTGCAATTATTTTCTTGTTGTTGATTTCCACTCATACAGTGTTGTGGTCAGAAAAGATGCTTGATATGACTTCAATTTTCTTAAAGGTACCAAGACTTGATTTGTAGCCCAGGATTTGATCAATCTTAGAGACGGTTCCATGTGCACTTGAGAAGAACGTGCATTCTGTTGCTTTTGGATGGAATGTCCTATAAATATCTATTAAGTATATCTGCTCTAATGCTTCATTCAGGGCCCGTGTTTCCTTACTGATTTTCTGTCTGGATGATCTGTCCATTGCTGCAAGTGGGGTGTTCAAGTCCCCCACTATTATTGTGTTATTGTTGATTTCTCCTTTCAAGGTTGGTAGCAGCTGCCTTATATATTGTGGTGATCCTATGTTGGGTGCGTAGATATTTAAAATTGTTACATCTTTTTCTTGGATTGATCCTTTGATCATTATGTAGTGTCCTTCCTTGTCTCTTACAACATTCTCCATTTTAAGATCTATTTTGTCTGATATGAGTATTGCCACTCCAGTTTTTAATTCTTGTTTGCATGGAATATTTTCTTCCATCCTCTCACTTTCAATTTGTATGTGTCCCTAGAAGTGAAGGGGGTCTCTTAAAACAGCATATATGTGGGTCTTGTTTTTGTATCCATTCAGCCAGTCTCTGTCTTTTGGTTGGGTGTTTAGTCCATTAACATTTAAGGTAATTATTGTTAGATATGTTCTTATTGACATTTTATTAATTGCTTTGGATTTGTTCTTGTTGCTCTTTTTTCTTCTCTTCTTCTCTTGTTCTCTCCTCTGCTGGTTTGATGACTATCCTTAGTGTTGTATTTGAGTTGATTTTTCTTATTTGTTTGTGTATCAATTGTAGATTTTTGGTTTGCAGTTGCCCTGAAGCTTTGATATAGGAGTCTATACATATATATATGAGATTGTTTTAAGTTGTCGGTCCTTAATTGCAAGTGCATCTCCAGTGTCCTGCATTTGTACCCTCTTCTCACAATTTCTGATTTTGGTAGCATAATTGCATGTGGACAATTTCATATTGTTACTGTATATATGCCTTTACCAGTGAGCCTTGTCATTTTTAGTATTTTTATTTGTTTCTGGCCTTTTCTTTTCTGCCTAGAGATGTTCCTTTAGTATTTGTTGTAAAGTTGGTTTAGTGTTGCTGAATTCTCTTAGATTTGCTTATCTGTAAAGCTTTGATTTCTCCTTCAAATCTCAATGAGAGCCTTGCTGGGTAAGGTAATCTTGGTTGAAGGTTTTTTCCTTTCATCACGTTAAGTATATCATGCCACTCCCTTCTGGCCTACAGACTTTCTGCTGAAAAATCTGCTGATAACCTTATCGGGGTATCCTTGTATGTTATGTTTCTTTTCCCTAGCTGCTTTCAATATTTTCTCCTTGGAGTTCCCATCATGGCGCAGTGGTTAACGAATCCGATTAGGAACCATGAGGTTGCAGGTTCGATCCCTGGCCCTGCTCAGTGGGTTAAGGATCCGGCGTTGTCGTGAGCTGTGGTATAGTTTGGAGACACGGCTTTGATCCCCTGTTGCTGTGGCTCTGGCGTAGGCTGGTGGCTACAGCTCCGATTAGACCCCTAGCCTGGGAACCTCCATATGCCTAGGAACAGCCCTAGAAAAGGCAAAAAGACAAAAAAAAAAAAAAAATTTCTCCTTGCCTTTAATTTTGCTCAGTTTGATTAGTATGTGTTTCAGGGTTCCTCCTTGGGTTTATTTTATATGATACACGTTGCACTTCCTGGATTTGAGTGAGTGTTTCCTTTCCCATGTTAGGGAAATTTTCAGCTATTATCTCTTCGAATATTTTTTCTGACCCTTTCTCTCTCTCTTCTCCTTCTGGCACCCCAATAATACAGATGTTGGAATGTTTAACATTGTCTCAGAGTTCTCTGAGACTCTCTTCATTTCTTTTCAATTTTTTTTCTCTTTTCTGTTCCACATCAGCGATCTTCACTAGTCTGTCCTCCACTTTGCTTATTTGTTCTTCTGTCTCCTGTATTCTGCTGTTGGTTGCTTCTAATGAATTTTTTATTTCAGTTATTGTATTTTGCATCTCTGTTTGCTTAAGTTTTAAATCTTGTATTTCTTTGCTCAGTGTTTCCTGTAAATTAACCATCTTTGCCTCCACTTTATTTCCAATGTCTTGCATCATCTTCAGCATCATCCGTCTAAAGTCTTTTTCCTGGAGGCTGAGACTCTCCAGATCATTTAGCTGTTTTTCTGGGGGTTTTCTTGCTCCCTTATCTGAGTTATAGTTCTCTGCCTTTTCACTTTTATAGGTTTTTGGTGTGGCATCCTTTTTGCAGACAATAGAGTTGTAGCCTCTCTTACTTCTGGTGTCTGCTCCCTTGTGGTTGAAGTTGGTACTGGGGCTTGCTGTATGCTTCCTGATGGGAGGGACTGATGCCTGCCCTCTGGTAGGTGGGGCTTTGTCTCTGGGTGAGATTAGAGGTGGCTGTGTGAGAAATGCACCCTGATGAATATTCCCAAGAGCTTTGCCTCCAATGCCCTTCCCCCACAACAAGCCACACTCACCCTGTTTTCCAGGAGATCCACCAAGAACTGCAGTTGGGGCCAACCCAGATTCCTATGGAGCCTTTGCTTTGCCCTGGGACCCAGTGCATGTGAAAGTCTGTGTGCATCTTTCAAGAACGGGATCTCTGTTTCTCCCAGGCCTGTGGAGCTCATGCGCACAAGCCCTACTGGCCTTCAATGCCAGATGCTCCAAGGGCTCTTTCTCCCAGTGCCAGATCCCCAGGCATGGGGATTTGATATAGGGCCCAGAACTCTCACTCCTATAGGTGAGTCTCTGTGATACAGTTACTTTCCAGCCTGTGGTGCTTCCCACCCGGGAAGTATGGGGTTGCTGATTTCATGTAATCACCCCCCTCCCCACCTCTTGATGTGGTCTCTTTGTCTTCTGGAATAGGGTATCGTTCAAAGTTTCCAGTCCATTTGCTTGAAGGTTGCTTAGCATTTGGTTCTTTGTCCTCAATTTTGGTCATTTTGATTAATATGTGTCCTGGGGTGATCCTCCTTGGGTTTATTTTATGTGGTATTCATTGTCCTTCCTGGACTTGAGTGAGTGGTTCCTTTCCCATGTTAGGGAAGTTTTTGGCTGTTATCTCTTTGAATACTTTTTTCTGTCCCTTCCTCTCTCTCTTCTCCTTCTGACACCCATACAGTAAGGGTGTTGGTACGTTTAACATTGTCCCAGAGTTCTCCTTAGACTGTCTTCTTTTCAATCTTTTTTCTCTTTTCTGTTCCACATCAGCGATCTTCACTAGTCTGTCCTCTACCTTGCTTATTCATTCTTCTGCCTCCTGTATTCTGCTGTTGGTTGCTTCTAATGAATTTTTTATTTCAGTTTTTACACTTTGCATCTCTTCTTGCTTAAGTTTTAAATCCTGTATTTCTTTGCTCAGTGTTTCCTGTAAATTAACCATCTTTGCCTCCACTTTATTTCCAATGTCTTGCATCATCTTCAGCATCTTGATGTGGCCTTTTCTTTGTCTTCTGGAGTAGGATATCCTTGAAAGTTTCCAGTCCATTTGGTTGAAGGTTGTTCAGCATTTTGTTGTTTTTATGAGAGAAGGTGAGCTCCAGTCCTTCTATTCCACCATCTCAATCCTGTCTCCCATTCTTTCATTCATTAACAATATTTCTTGAACACCTGCTATGAGGTAAGCACAGTTCTGAGCCTTGAAGATCCACATGTGAGCAAGACAGGACAAAATTCCTATTCTCTCAGAGTTTTGTATTATGGAAATAGGTGATAAATAACATTAGTAAAATGCACAGTATTAGTAAGTGCTAAGGAGCAAAATAATTCAGGGAAAGGATATGAAATGTCAAGAAGGGAAAAAACATTTCCGGTAGTGGCCAGGGAAGGGCTCTTTTGAGAAGGTCACTTTTCTTTTCTTTCTTTTTTTTTCCTCTTTTCTTTTCTTTTTTCTTTTTCTTTTTTTTTTTTTTTTTTTTTTTTTTTTTTTGCTGTGCTCACAGCATGTAGAAGTTCCAGGCCAGGGATCAAACCTATACCAGAGTGACACACTGAATCCTTAACTACTGGGCCACTAGGGAAATCCAAGAAAGTAACTTTCTAATTTTTGGAATATTTTTAAATTTATGGAAAACTTACAATAATAGTATAAAGATTTCAAAAAAGTCCTGTATGCCTCTTAACCAGTTTCAGTTCCCCTAATGTTATCATCTTTATTACTGTGATACATTTGTCAATATTAAGAAATCAACACTGGGGGATGTGATGGCAGAGTACCAAGACCCAGACTGGGGTCACCTCCTCCCACGTCCCCAACAAAATTGCAACTGTTTACAGAGCAACTATCAATGAGAATTACCTGAAGACTAGAAGAAAAGATTTTCCATGACTAAAGATAAAAAGAAGGAACTACAACAAGACTGGTAGGAAAGGCAGAGATGGGGGAGTCAAGACCCACACCCTGGGTAGGTGACCCACAAACAGGAGAATAGTAACAACTGAAGAGGTTTTGCCCAAGGAGTGAGGGGTCTGAGCCCCACACCAGACTCCCTAGCCTGGTGAGGGTCCTGGGCACACACAAAATTTCACATGCTCTGAAACCCAAAGCAGAGGCAGTCTTTTTTTGTGTGTCTTTTTAGGGCCGCATTCATGGCATATGAAGATTCCCAGGCTAGGGGTTGAATTGGAGTTGTAGCCACTGGACTAGGCCACAGCTCACAGAAATGCTAGCTCCTGAATCCGCTGAGTGAGGCCAGGGACTGAACCTGCATCCTCATGGATACTAGTCAGATTCATTTCCACTGAGCCACGATGGGAACTCCAAATGCAGTGATTTGAAAGGGGCCTGGGTCAGACCCACTTGCTGATCTGGGATAGCCTTCCAGAGAGGTAGAACGATGCTGCCTGGGGACACAGAAACTGTTGGCAACCATTTTGGGGAGCCGGTTCTACCACCAGGACACTGGTGCCAGCAAGTACCATTTTGGACTCCTTCCTCTAGCCTACTAGCACCAACGGCTCATGTGCCCACCAGCAGGTTGACACCAATCTGGGACCGCCCACCCCCAGGCCCTGCTGCTGGCCACACCGAGACCTGGTCTTGCCCACCAGCAGGGTAGCACCAGACCCAAGATCCCCCAGGCTGCAAGCCAGCCAAGCTGTGACCTACCCCCACGCAAGTGGCCAGCAGCCTCCTAAGGAGGCAAGGCCTGGCAGCCAATTAGGCTGGAGGCTAACCCTACCTAGCAATATTCACCGTAGCTGGTGCCACCATAAGAAAAGGGCTCATGTAGCCCACATAGGGGGCACCTCTAGAACACACAGTTCTGATGACCAGAGCGCAGTGTGCTGCTGGGCCCCATAGGATGTCTACTACACTCCTCCAAGATTGGAAAACATAACCTACCTACTAATACACAGAAATAAAAACAGAAAATTAAGCAAAATAAGGTAACAGAGGAATATGTTCCAAACGAAGGAACCAGATAAAAGCTCAGAAGAACTAAACAAAGCAGCAATAAGCAATCTTCCCAATAAAGAGTTCATTCCATATGATCCAACAATCCCACTCCTGGGCATACATCCAGATGAAAGTATAATTGGAAAAGATACATGCACCCTAATGCTCACTGCAGCACTATTTGCAATAGCCAAGACACAGAAGCAACCTAAATGTCCACTGATAGAGGAATGGACAAAGAAGATATGGTACATATATGCAATGGATTATTACTCACCATAAAAAGGAATGCAATAATGCCATTTGCAGTTAACAAGGATGGACCCAGAGATTATTATACTAAATAAAGTTAGTCAGTGAAAGATAAACATCATATGATATCAATTATATGCGGAATCTAAAAAGGGATACAAATGAACTTATTTGCAGAACAGAAAGAGACACACAGACTGAAAACAAGCTTAGGGTTAACAAAAGGGAGGTGGAGGGGGGCAGGGATGGACTGGGTTTTGGGTTGGTATATGCAATGTGGTATATGGAATGACTAGCCAATGGGGACCTGCTGTATAGCACAGGGAACTCTACCCAATATTCTGTGATAATCTATGTTGGAAAAGAATCTGAAAGAGAATGGATGTGTATACATGTATAACTGAATCACTTTGTTGTACAGGAGAAATTACCACCACATTTTAAATAACTATTTTTCAATAAAAACTTAAAAAATGAAAATAAAATTTTTTTAAATATAAAATTTTAAAAAAAGAGTTCAAGGAGTTCCTGCTGCAGTGCAGTGGAAACGAATCTGACTGGTATCTATGAGGATGCAGGTTCAATCCCTGGTCTAAGTGGGTTAAGGATCCAGCGTTGTCATGAGCTGTGGTGTAGGTTGCAAATGCAGGTCAGATCCTGCATTGCTGTGGCTGTGGTACAGACCATGGCTATAGCTCTGATTCAACCCCTAGCCTGGGAACTTCCATATGTCACAGGTACAGCCCTAAAAAGCAAAGAAAAAAAAAAGAGCTCAAGGTAATTATCATAAAGCTGTTCAATGAACTCAGGTCAAGAATAGATGAATGCACTGAAATGTTCAACAAAGTCATAAAGAGGACCTAAACAGAGATGAAGAGCACAGTAAGTAAAATAAATACATTAGAAGGAATCAATAGTACATTAGATGATACAGAGAAACAGATCAGCAAACTGGAAGACAGAATGGTAGAAATCACCCAAGTGACTAGAAAAAAAAATATTTAAAAAAATAAGGATAGCTTAAGAGAACTCTGGGACAACATCAAGCATACCAAAACTCTCAAGAAAAAGAAGAAGAGAAAGAAGCAGAGAACTTATTTGAAGAAATAATTGCTGAAAATGTACCTAATCTGAGAAATTAACATTCAGGCCCAGGAATCACAGTGAGTCTTAATCAAGATGAACTCAAAGAGATCCACACCAAGACACATTTTAATTAAAATGGCAAAAGAGAGAGACAGAGACAGAAACAGAGTAAGAGAAGGAATAAGAATCTTAAAAGTAGCAAGAGAAAAACAACTAGTTACATACAAGGAAACTCCATAAAACTATCAGTTGACTTTTTAGTAGAAATTTTGTAGACCACAAGAGATGGCACAACATATTTAAAGCGATGAAAGGAAAAAACCCATAACCAAAAATACTCCAGCTGACAAGACTATTAATCAGATTTGAAAAAGAGATAAAGATTTTTACAGAAAAGGAAAAGCTAAGAGTTCAGACCCACTAAACCAACATTACAAGAAAAGTTAAAGGAGGTTCTCTAGGCAGAAAGTAAAGTCACTAACTAGAAATATGAAAATCACATAAGGAAAAAAATCTGATAAAGGCACATATGCAGTAAAGGTAGTAGATCAACCACTTGCAAAAGTAGCAAAATCATCTATATCCTCAAATAAGCAGTTAAGGGATACATAAAACAAAAAGATGTAAAGCATAATGTCAAAAAAATTAAACATGGAAGGGAAGAGTAAAAATCCAGGGAAATGTGTGAAAAACTAATATATCCCCAACTTAAAAGCTGTGTGTGTGTACATGTGTGTATGTTTATTTACATACACATATATGTGTGTATGTTGTTATATATAAACCTCACCACAACCACAAACCAAAAACCTTTAACAGATACACCAAAAAAGACAAAGGAATCCAAACATAACATTTAAGATAGTCATCAAATCACAAGGGAAGAGAGGGAGGAAAAAAAGAAGTTAACAAAATAACTACAAAAACAACCAGGAAACAATTGTTCAAACAGCAATAAATACACGCATATCAATAATTACTTTAAATGTAAATAGACTAAATGCTCCAATCAAAAGACGGAGTGGCTGAAAGGATTTTTTCTTAAAAAATGGGACGCATATGTATGGTGACTACAAGAGACTCACTTCAAATCTAAAGATACATACAGACTTGAAAGTGAAGGAATGGTAAAAGGTATTCCATACAAGTGGAAAACAAAACAAAGCTGGGGTAGCAATACTTATATCAGACAAAAAAGATTTTAAAACAAAGACCGTATCAAAGAATGAAGAAAGGCATTACATAAATGATAAAGGGAATCAATCCAACAAGATGATAAAACACTTATAAATATATATACACCCAACATAGAAGCACTTAAATACATAAAGCAAATATTAACAAACATAAAAGAAGAAAGGGAGCAGGAGACTTCAACACCCCGGTTAGATCAATGGTTAGGTCCTTCAGACAGAAAATCAGTAAGGAAACACTGGCCTGAAATGACACATTAGATAGGATGGACTTCACAGATATACAGAGAACATTCCACCCAGCAGCAGAATACTCATTCTTTTCAACTGCACATGGAATATTATCCAGGTAAGATTACATGTTAGGCCACAAAACAAGTCTCAGTAAATTTTAAAAGCATATCATGCGTATCAAGCATCTTTTTCCAATCATAACAGTATGAAACTACAAATCAACTACAAGAAAAAAATTGTAAAAACACACTAATACTTGGAATCTAAATAACATGCTACTAAACAACCGATTTGCAATAATTTCTCCACTGAAGAAATCAAAGAGGAAATCAAAAAATACCTGGAGAAAATGAAAATATAAACTATGATCCAAAATCTATGGGACACAGGTCTCTAAAAGCAACAGAAATAAAAGCAAAAATAAACCAATGGGACCTAATCAAACTGACAAGCTCTTGCACAGCAAAGGTAACCAAAAAGAAAACAAAAAGACAACTTACAGAATGGGAGAAAATAGTGTCAAATGATGCAACTGACAAGGGCTTAATCTCTAAAATATACCAACAACTTATACAACTCAACAGCAAAAAAGCCAACAACCCAATGGAAAAATGGGCAAAAGACCTGAATAGACATTTCTCCAAGGAAGATATACAGATGGCCAATAAGCACATGAAAAAATGCTCTGCATCACTGATTATTAGAGAATGCAAGTTGAACCACCATGAGGTACTACCTCACACCAGTCAGAATGGCCATCATTAATAAGTCCACAAATAACAAATGCTGGAGGGGGTGTGGAGAAAAGAGAACCCTCCTGCACTGTTGGTGGGAGTGTAAGCTGGTACAATCACTATGGAAAACAGTATGGAGGTACCTTAGAAAACTATACATTGAACTACCATATGACCCAGCCATCCCACTTCTGGGCATATATCTGGACAACACGTTCCTTGAAAAAGACACATGCACTCTCATGTTCATTGCCGCACTATTCACAATAGCCAAGACATGGAGACAACCTAAATGTCCATTGACAAATGATTGGATTAGGAAGATGTGGTATATATCCACATTGGAATACTACTCAGCCATAAAAAAGAATGAAATAATGCCATTTGCAGCAACATGGATGGAACCAGAGACTCTCATTCTGAATGAAGTCAGTCAAAAAGAGAAAGACAAACACTATATGAGATATCACTTATATCTGGAATCTAATATACGGCACAAATGAACCTTTCCACAGAAAAGAAAATCATGGACTTAGAGAAGACACTTGTGGTTGCCAAGGGGGAGGCGGAGGGAGTGGGAGGGATGGGGTGCTTGGGGTTAACAGATGCAGACTATTGCCTTTGGAGTGGATTAGCAATGAGATCCTGCTGTGTAGCACTGGGAACTATGTCTGGTCACTTATGATGGAGCATGATAATGGGAGAAAAAAGAATGTGTACGTGTATGTATAACCGGGACACCATGCTGTACAGTGGAAAAATGACAGAACACTGTAAACCAGCAATAGTGGAAAAAAATAAAAATCATTATATATATATAAAAAACCCAAAATCTATGGGACACAGCAAAAGCAGCTCTAAAAGGGAAGTTCATGGTAATATAAGCCTACCTCAGGAAAAAAGAAAACCTAATAAACAACCTAAACTTACATCTAAAGGAACTCGAAAAGAAAAAGAAAAACCCAAAGTTAGTAGAAGGAAAGAAATCGTAAAAATAAGGGCAGAAATAGATGAAATAGAAACTAAAATACATTAGAAAAGATCAGTGAAACTAAGGGCAATTTCTTAAAAAATATAAACAAAACTGATGAACTTTTAGGTGGACCCATCAAGAAAAGAAAGGACCCAAATCAATTAAGTCAAAAATGAAAAAGGAGGGAGTTCCCATCGTGGCCTAGCAGTTAACAAATCTGACTAGGAACCATGAGGTTGCAGGTTTGATCCCTGGCCTTGCTCAGTGGGTTAAGGATCTGGCGTTGCCATGAGCTGTGGTGTAGGTTGCAGACGGGGCTCGGATCCCAAGTTGCTGTGGCTGTGCTATAGGCCAGCAGCTACAGCTCCGATTAGACCCCTGGCCTGGGAACCTCCACATGCCATGCGTGCAGCCCTAGAAAAGGCAAAAAGACAAAAAAGAAAAAGGAAAAGTTACAACCAACACCACAGAAATACAAAGGGTCATAACAGATTACTATGAACAATTATACATGAATAAAATAGACAACCTAGAAGAAATGGATAAATTCCTAGACACATACAATCCACCAACACTGAAAGATAAACTATAAACAGACCAATTGCTAGTAATGAAATTGAAACAGTAATAATAATAATAAACCCTCCCAACAAACAAAAGGGCAGGGCCAGACAGCTTCACAGGTGAATTCTACCAAACACTACAAAAATAGTTAACATCTATTCTCCTCAAACTATTCCAAAAATTTGAAAGAGGAAGGAATGCTTTCAAATTCTTTCTACTAGGCCAGCATCACCCTGAAAACACACACACACACAATTATAGGCCAATATCACTGA
This sequence comes from Phacochoerus africanus, assembly GCF_016906955.1. Taxonomy (NCBI): domain Eukaryota; kingdom Metazoa; phylum Chordata; class Mammalia; order Artiodactyla; family Suidae; genus Phacochoerus; species Phacochoerus africanus. The sequence continues at coordinate 141,015,448 of NC_062547.1, forward strand.
TTAACACAGAAGCAAAAGTACTCTAGAGAAAGACAAATATCATATGATATCACTTATATGTGGAATTTTAAAAAATTTACAAACTTAGTTAATAAACAGAAACAGACTCACAGGCATTGAAAACAAACTTATGGTTACCAAAGGGGAAGCAGGAGGAGAGATGACTTGAGGGTTTGGGACTGGCGAATGCACACTTTCGTATATGGAATGGATGATCAATGGGGACCAGCTATATACAGCACAGGGACTATCTACTCAATATTCTGTGCTAACCTACATGGGAATGGATATGTGTATATATATTTATGTCTGAACCACTTTGCTGGAGAGCAGAAAATAATACAAAATTGTAAATCAACTATACTTCAAAAAATGAAAAGAAAAAAAGCATTCTACAAAACATTTAGCAAACCAAACTGAAGAATGCATTAAAAGGACCAGGCACCATGATCAACTGGGGTTTATCATAGGGGTGCAAGGATGATTTAATATCCACAAATAAATACAATACACCACATTTAACATATTGAATAAAAATCACATAATCATCTCTATAGATGCAGAAAAAGCTTTTGACAAGATTCAACATCCATTTATGATAAAAACTCTCCCCAAAGTGGGTACAGGGGAACATACGTCAACATAATAAAAGCCGCATATGACAAGCCCAAGCCCACAGCCTACATCTCACTCAACAGTAAAGAGCTGAAACATTTTCTCTAGGATCAGGAACAAAACAGGGATGCCATCATCACCACTTTTATTCAACACAGTATTAGAAATCCTAGCCACAGTAATCGGGTAAGACAAACAAAAAGAAGTAAAACTGCCATTGTTTGCAGATGATGTGATATTACATATAGGAAATCCTAAAGTCACTACCAAAAATACCACTAGAACTAATACATGAATACAGTACAGTTTCAGGATACACAAAAAAATTTTTTTTGGTCTTTTTTAGGGCAGCACCCATGGCATATGGAGGTTCCCAGGCTAGGGGTCAAATTGGACCTACAGCTGCTGGCCTGCGCCAGAGCCACAGCAACTCCAGATCTGAGCCACATCTGCAATTTACACCACAGCTCACTGCAACACCGATCCTTAACCCACTGGGTGAGACGAGGGATCAAACCTGCATCCTCATGGATACCAGTCAGATTCGTTTCTGCTGAGCTATGACAGGAACTCTCAAAATGATTTTTTTAATTTTTTAAAATTAATTTTATTGGAGTATAGTTGAATGACAAACAATCCCACTTACAACTGCATCAAAAAGATTAAAACACCTGGGAATAAGTTTAACTATGTAAGTGAAAAACATATACTCAGAAACCTGTAAGGTATTGATCAAAGACATTGTAGACCACACAAACAAATGGAAAGATACATTGTGCTCATGGATTGGTAGAATTAATATTGTTAAAATGAACCATACTCCCCAAGGCAATGACAGATTCAATGCAATCCCTATTAAAAATGCCAATGGCATTTTTCACAAAACTAGAATAAATAATTCTAAAGTAGATGTGGAAACACCAAAGATCCCAAAGAGCAAAAACAATCTTGAGAAAGAAAAACAAAGCTTGAGGTATCATGCTCCCTGATTTCAAACAATATGGTACTGGCACAAAAACAAATACATAGGAGCTCCTGCTGTGGTGCAACGGGATTGGTGGTGCCTTGGGAGCACAAGGACATGGGTTCGATCCTCAGCCCAGCACAGTGGGTTAAGGATCTAGTGTTGCCACAGCTCCAGCTTCGGTCGAGACTGTGGCTCAGATCTGATCCCTGGCAGGAGAACTCCTTATGTTGTGGGCCAACCAAAAACGGAAAAAAACAAAAACAAAAAATCACATATATCAAAGGAAGAAAACAGAGAGCCCAGACACAAATCCATGCTTATACGGCCAATTAATCTATGACAAAGGAAGCAGGAATATACAATGAGGGAAAGACATCCCCTTCAACAAATGGTGTTGGGAAAACTAGAAATCACATGCAAAAGATTCAAACTGGACTTTCTCATACTATATACAAAAATAAACTCAAAATGGATTAAAGAATTAAACGTAAGACCTGAAACCATAAAACTCCTAGAAGAAAACATAGATGGTACACTCTGACATTGGTCTTAGCAATATTTTTCTGGATCTGTCTCCTCAGGAAATAAACAAAAGGGACTACATCAAACTAAAAAACTTTTGCATAGCAATGAAACTATCAATAAAACAAAAAGGCAGCCTACTGAGTAGGAGAAGATATTTGCAAATGAGATATCTGATAAAGGATTAATATGCAAGCTATATAAAGAACTCATACAACTCAATATCAAAAACAACCTGATTAAAAAATGTACCGAGAACCTAAGTAGATATTTCTCCAAAGAAGACATACAGGTGGCCAAGAGACAAACGAAAAGATACTTAACATCATTAATCGTCAGAGAAATGCAATCAAAACTACAATAAGATATCTCTCTACCCGTGTAAGAATGGATACTATTAAAAAGACAACAAATAACGAGTGTTGGCAAGAATGTGGAGAAAAGGGAATCCTTGGGCATTGTTGGTAGGAATGTAAATTGGTATAGCCACTATAAAAAAAATAGCGTGGAAGGTTTCAAAAAATTAAAAATAGAACTATGTACCACACAACATAGCCATGCCACTTCTGGGGACATTTTCAAAGAAGAGAAAAACACTAATTTGAAAAGATATATGCACCCCTATGTTCACTGCAGCATTATTTACAAAGCCTAGATACGGAAGCAACCTAAATGTCAACTGATGAATGAATCAAGAATATGTGGCATCTGTATACCACGGAACACTAGCCATAAGAAGAATGAAATCTTACCATTTTCAACAACATGGGTGGATCTAGAGGGTATTATGCTAAGTGAAATAATTTCAGACAGAAAAAAACAAACAATATATGATTTCACTCATGTGGAATCTAAAAAAAAAAGAAAAAACAGACTCATACATTCAAAGAACAAACAGGTGGTTGCCAGAGGGGAGGGGTGCCGAAGGGTTAAAGAGGTGAGGAGATCAAGAAGTACAAACTTCTAGTTACAAAATAGATGAGTCAAAGGATGAAATGTACAGCATGGGGAATATAGTCAATAAATTGTAATAACTTTGGCAACAGATGGTGATCATTTTCTAACGTAGAGAAATATCAAATCACTACATTGTACACCTGGAACGGTGCTTTTAGTCAATTATCTCTCTCTTTTTTTTTTTTGTCTTTTCAGGGCCACACCTACAACATATGGAGGTTCCCAGGCTAGTGGTCCAATCGGAGCTACAGCTGCTGGCCTACACCACAGCCACAGCAATGCTGGATTCAAGCTGCATCTGCAACCTATTCCACAGCTCACCACAACGCTGAATCTTTAACCCACTGAGCAAGGCCAGGGATCGAACCTGCGTCCTCATGGATGCTAGTGGGGTTCGTTAACCACTGAGCCACAATGGGAACTCCCTATTTCAATTTTAAAAAAAAAAAGACAAACCAACATTGTTACATTACTACATGCAACTAATTTCAGACTCCTGCATTTCAACAGTTTTTCTATTAATGTCTTTTTTTGTTGTTCCAGCATACTGTTCAGCATACCACACTGCATTTAGATGTCATGCCTTCTCTATGGTCTATGACAGCTCCTTGGCCTTTCCTTGTTCATCGCGACCATGACAGTTTGAGGAGTACTGGTCGGGTATTTGGTAGACTGTCCCCCGATTTGGATTTGTCTGTTTTTCTCATGAATAGAACGGAGCCATTGGTTCTGAGCAAAATACCACAGTGATGAAGAGCTCTTGCCTCACAGCGCATCAGGAGATCCATCACTGCACACGACAGCACGGACCACAGGGAACGCTTCCCAGCTTCCTCCAGTGTAAAGGTACCATTCTCCCGTTTATTAATCTACAAGAAAGTCACTAAGTCCAGCTCACACTCAAAAGATTTAAATTCCACCTCCTGGAGGGGGTAAGCACCTATAGATATTACTGGAATTCCTCTGTAAGAGAGAGATTCACCTTTCCTGCCTTGTTTATTTATTCATTCCATCATTCATTCAGTCATTGGTTTATATAATTTCAGGCTCATGTATACTTATTTTACACTTTGGGTTATAATCCACTATTACATTACTTGTTTCGCTGCTTAAATCATTCCAGCTTTAGCCTTTGGGAGAGCAAGTCACTTCTGAGCAAAGACCTGAGACACGTAAGAGAGCAAAAGCCACAAACCGATGTAGCAGAAGAGCATTCTAGGTCCCAGGGTGTGATGAAAACCTAAGAGAGGCCAAGCCGTCTGAAGGGAAGGTAACGTGCGGGAGCGCAGTACGAGATCAATGACTGAGGTAAGGGTGGCAATTCACATCAGAGAGCTGGGCAGGCCTTGCAGGGGACTTGGACTCTTTACAGGTTTGGGGGTTTGGGGGAGGTCGTGCCCATAGCATGTGAAAATTCCTAGGCCAGGGATCAAACCTGTGATCCAAGCTGCTGCAGTAAAAACGCCGGATCCTTAATCCACTACAGCACAAGAGATCTCTGGATTTTGACACTTTGTAAGAGAAAGAAAGCCAAAAGAGACAAATACCATACAGTATCACTTATATCTGGAATCTAATATACAGCACAAATGAACATTTCCATAGATAAGAAAATCATGGACTTGGAGAACAGACTTGTGGTTGTCAAGGGGGAGGGAGTGGGATGGACTGGGAATTTGGGGTTAAGAAATGCAAACTATTACCTTTGGAATGGATAAGCAATGAGATCCTGCTGTACAGCCCTGAGAACTATATCTAGTCACTTATGATGGAGCATGATAATGTGAGAGAAAGAATGTATACATGTATGTGTGACTGGGTCATCTTGCTATACAGTAGAAAATTGACAGAACAATGAAAACAAGCTATAATGGAAAAAAATAAAAATCATTAGAAGGAAGGGAGGGAGGGAGGGAGGGAGGGAGGAAGGAAGGAAGGAAGGAAGGAAGGAAGGAAAGGAGGGAAAGAGAGAAAGAAAGAAAAGCCAGCCAGCCAAAGGATATTTTTGAGCACAAGAAGTCATAAAGAATCCTTCTGGGCTGTGTTGAGAACTGACTAGAGTGAGTAAGGGCAGAGGGGAGCCTACAATAACCCGGGCGAGAGATCATGGAGGATATAGGGGTAATGAGAAGTGGTCAGATTCTGGATCTATCTGAAGACAGAGCTGTTAGGACTTGCTGTCTAATAAAGTGTGGCTATGGAGGCAAGAATGGAGTCAAGAATGGCTATGAGGATTTTGACCCGAGTAATTCAAAGGAAAGAGCTGCCATTAATGGAGATGGGGAAGGTTATTCAGAGCTCAGTTTTAGCCACGTTAAGTTTGAGATGCCTCTTGAATATCCACATAGAGATGTCTAGGAGGCAGATGGACAGGTGGGTCTGGAGTTCAGAAAAATATAGGCTGTAGATAAAAGATAAAAATCTGGGAGTTCCCGTCGTGGCGCAGTGGTTAACAAATCCGACTAGGAACCATGAGGTTGCGGGTTTGGTCCCTGCCCTTGCTCAGTGGGTTAACGATCCGGCGTTGCCGTGAGGTGTGGTGTAGGTTGCAGACGCGGCTCGGATCCCGCGTTGCTGTGGCTCTGGCATAGGCCAGTGGCTACAGCTCCGATTAGACCCCTAGCCTGGGAACCTCCATATGCTGCGGGAGCGGCCCAAGAAATAGCAGCAACAACAACAACAACAAAAGACAAAAAGACAAAAAAAAAAAGATAAAAATCCGGGAGTCATTAGCATACAAACAAAATGCAAAGCCATTAGGCTAGAGGAGATCACCAAAGGTGTGAGAGTAGAAAGAGAAGAGTAGCCGTCCAAAGGCTGAGCCTGCGGCACTGGGACTACGGAGAGAAATCAGGCCTCTTACCTCCCTTTAATTAGAGACAAATTTAGCAACAAATTTCCCATCCATTGTGTACCTAGTACTGCTCCGGAGCCCAAAACTCTCAGGTCTCTTGGTATTTAACCTTAGCTTTCACCTCTCTGCAACTCTCTACCTCCAATCTGCTGCTGTGCTGCCGTGCAACTGGTCTCCATCAGGAGACAGCCATGACTGCCACCAACCCTTTGCAAGCTGTTCCTCCCACCTGGAAAGCCCTTCCCACTCCATCTCACCAAATGCCAGCTCTTTTTAAAGCCCTTGGTCTCCCATCTTCTCTCTGAGCTTTTTCTAACCATTCTGGCTCATAACGAATGATCTTCCGCTCTGATACGGCCCATCTCTGAATCGCTGCAACACCTCTGTCTGTAAATTAGATATTTATCACTTATTGACCATGTGGCTAGTCAACTTTACCTATAAATAGCTCTTGTTTATAGGCACCACAGTTCCCTTTAAGAAGGAAAACCGCATCTTAGCCTTTTGTGTTCCCCCAATAATAAGTAGCCTGGCACAAATACCTACCACATAGCAGGTGCGTGATAAACATGTGTGGATTATTTCATGTCCATTCTGTTACCCAATCTAGTTCAGTAAGCTCCCTGCAAGCACGGGCCTGTTTTGTATCCCTCCTTCATGTGGCACTGGGCTGGGCACAGGCAGGCAGGCAGGCATTCAACATCTGTTTACCATCAGAAAGTGTGGTGACAACATCCCTGTCCTGGGATCCTACAATCTTGGTACAAAACAATGAGGACGTGTATTCTGTGCTTGCTGCCCTGTCTTCCCAGAAGCCAGCGATTTCCTAACCAAAGAAGAAGTACCCAGGGACCATAGAGAGAGGAAATCTCAGGGCATCGGATGTGCGATGCCCAACAGGAATGAGATACCCAAAACATTATGTTATCTTACAGCCCAGACAAAAGACTATCCCAGTTGAGATGCTGGGCAAAAGAATCAAAAAAGATAAGCACTTCTACTTTGGTGAACCTCTTCTCAAAACATGGCACATAAAAATATACACAAGGGAGTTCCCGTTGTGGCTCAGTGATTAATGAACCCAATTAGTATCCATGAAGAGGCAGATTCAATCCCTGGCCTCACTCAGCGGGTTAAGATCTGGCATTGCCGTGAGCTGTGGTGTAGGCCGCAGACGTGGCTTGGATCTGGCTTGGCTGTGGCTGAGGCATAGGCTAGCAGCTTCAGCTCTGATTTGACTTCTAGTCTGGGAACCTCCATGTGCCCCAGGTCTAGCCCTAAAAAGACAAAACAGATATACATATACACACACAGGAGTGTTCACTGTATCTAAATGTATAACAATGATAATCAACTGAGCATAATTTGGCATATCCATACAATTGATAAAGATCAGCACCTGGAAAATATTCACTGGTATACGTAATTACGTGCTAGAGGCTCCAGCTTTCAAAACTCCGTAAAATTTAGCTCCCAATTTCTAGAGGGAAAATATTAGCCTCCAAATAATATGTACAGAATGAAAGAACTTTTATAAGAACAATTGCAAGAACATAAACCATGTTTTTTTCACATTCTGATAGTGGAGTAGGGGTAGTTTCCCTTTGTGCTTTTCTGTATTTTCCAAGTTTTTAACTTTGAAAATATATTACTTTGTCAGCAGGCCAAAAAAAAAAAAAAAAAAAAGCTTTTTTTTAGCCATGCCCATGGCATGAGGAAGTTCCCAGGCAGGGATGAAAGCCGCACCACAGCAGCAACCAGAGCTGCTACAGTGACAAGGCTGGATCCTTAAACCTGCTGTGCCCTGAAGGAATTCCCCTTCAAAAAAAAAAAAAAAATCCATTTAAAAAACAAACCTGTAAGAGCTAAATTCTCAACCATCTAAGCAAAAATGGCTGCAAGGTACCTACTTCTGATATAAAATGCAAGAATCACACGCTTGAACCCTTATCCCCCTCACCTGTGCCCACCACCTACACACCCAAAACAGAAAACCAGTGAAACTGGAAGACTAAGAGCATCTTGAAGGTAAGATCCTATTTTGTTGATTTGGGGTTTCCCCCTCCAGGTTCCTGTAGGGCACATATTTACATGCACAGTCAACACTAAAGGGAAGGAGCAAGTGTAAGGTGACAAAGCACAGGCGCCACTACTGCAATGACGTTACCGACCTCCGTCTACCCCCCCACCCCATCCCGGGTCGGGTCCCTGCCGCCTCTATCTCCGCATTGCACAAGCCAGCCAAGTAGCTCTCAGAACAAATCAACTGCTGACTCTTTGTACCACAACATTCATCTTTTGCTCTTTTTGTTGTTGTTGTTGTTCCTGTATTCCTCTTCTAAAAAGGTGATCTTGCCTTTCAGCTAGTACAATGCGCCACACTGAACCAGCACGCCACTCAGTCTGCAGAGAACCATTGAGAGAATGAATGTGAATAATAAAAGCCAGAACAAGGAGATACCTTGGAGAGAGACTTGGTATAGTACCTTCAATTTAGAACCTCATTTCAGTGGCTAATGCAGTCGTTGGAGACATTAGCCTAATTTTTGCCAGGAGAGTCCAGCAACACAGCGGTACTAAACACCGGCTCGGAGGACCCTGCTCATCGCAGAGATGAAGTGCAGAGAATGAAATGAGCAGCACTGCACTTCCAGCACAGAGGAAAGCAAATCCCCACACCCTGCCCCAATTCATCACCAAACATGCTTAAAATGAAAACACATAGGAATGCATATGGGAGGGAGTCCGCAGCAGCATGAAATTCAAGAGAAGCCGAGCCCTCCCCGCCGAAGAGGCGCCCATGGGGGCACTTATGGATTACAGAAAAGTTAATTTCAAAGGACATCCAACAAAGGCAGCCCTACAACAGAACTTGTCATTGCTAAGTCATATGTGCTGGGACTGCTCCAGAACTTGCCAGCAGGTCAGATTGCTGAAGCCAGAAATAGGAAAGCCCAAAAAAGTCAAACTGAAAGCAAGAGGCTTAGCTCTAGACATGTCTACACAGACTCAGGGGATGGGCAGTTGTTCCTAAAACAAAAGCTTCTATTGGCTAGGCTAAAAAGAAGTCACATGAGGTCTAGTCCGGACTTGCCCCAAGTCTCTGCCCAAGTGCTCAGTCTCTTTGCTGCAGGAGCCAAACAGCTCAGGAGCCTCTGCTTTCCTGTGGCTACATGGAAAGGGAAGCTGCAGCCTCTGAGGAGCAGTTTCTGAGGGGCTCCCCACTCCCTCCTCGACGGGGCCCAGAGTGGCTGAGCAGGGGTCTCCCTGGCTGGCCAGGCTGAGGAAGGCACTGCTTTCTCTTGTTCTAACGGGTGTTGGGCCAGCAGCTCTCTGTCTGACCCTAAAGATGTCTAATTGCCTCTGGTCCCCCAAAGTTCCATTCTATCCTCCATTCTGTTATTTTAGGTTCTTTCAATTTATCTAGAAATGGGTGAGAAAAAAGAAAAAAAAAAGAAAAGGGGGGGGGGGTCAAATCAGAGCTACAGCTGCCTGCCTATACCACAGCCACAGCCACAGCCACTCAGGATCCAAGCCACATCTTCGACCTACACCACAGCTCACAACAACACCGGATCCTTAACCCACTGAGCAAAGCCAGGGATCGAACCTGTAACCTCATGGTTCCTAGTTGGATTTGTTACCACTGCGCCACAATGGGAACTCCTACTGTATTTTTTGATTCCACATACAAATGGTATCATATAGGATTTGTCTTTTTCTGACTTATTTCACTTAGCATAATGCCCTCCAAATCTATCCATGTTGTATTAAGTGCAAAATTTCATTCTTTTTTATGGCTGAGTAGTATTCCATTATACAGGCATATACATACCACATCTTTGCCAGTTGGCTGTTGATAGACATTTGGGCTGCTTTTACATCTTGGAAAATTGTAAATAATACTGCTACCAACACTGGGGTCCATGTATCTCTTCCAATTAGGGCTTTTCGGGTTTTTTTAACATACACCCTAGAATGGAATTGCTCGAACTTTAACTTATTCTCAACAGCATCATGGCCTTACTAGCACTAGCCTGGAGGCCTCGATGACTTTAAGAGGTCAATACTGTAATGACAGACACAAAGACACATGTATATCAAGACTTCTGAGTGGAGGGGTGGGACCACCAACTTTCTTGATCGAATGGACTCCCAGGTGGGCTGTGGTGCTTAATGCCAAGATATTCTGCTATGCTCCCACTGTATTTAACACAGCAAGTACACAAACACCTCAGGACCTGAACCCTTCCCCTAGATCTCTCCGTCAAGTTCTGGGGATGTGAAAAACTGTGCCCGCTCCCTCACATATGCTAAAAGACAGCCCTAGGGGGGACACAGAGGTTGCTCGGAGGAAAAGCAAAAGAGAAGAGAAGCTGGACACCCCAGACTCCACCCCAGAGGCATACACCACGAGGGGAGCAGAGCAGGGATAGGGAGGTGAGACTTTTTCTCCATATATGCTGCCTGCCTGCCAAAATTTACGAGATGGCAGGAATCCTAACTCTGTGGGCGAGCAATGAGTCATGTAATGAATCTCGTTTTTCTAAGCAGCATGTGCAAAAGCTCCTCCATCTCAGGAAGGGAAGATGATGGTCTGCTGCCGGAAGTGCAAATTTCCCTTTACTGCTGGAGCAGCCTCCTCAAATTAGAGTCCTTTCTGGAAGAAGCCAGGAGGGCTAGACCGTGGCTTTGGATGGAGTCAAAATACCACTGCCATGAAACTATACCATCCCAGTGTTGATCATTTCCCTTTAAGAAGCAAATCTTCCTATAACCATAAATCAATCCCTCACTGCAATTTTAGAAATCTAACCAAAAAAAAAAAAAAAAATCAGCTATTACCAGAAACTATAAATGCTAGACACTAGAAGCTGAGCTCCAGCATAATTAGGGGAGATTCTGAATGGTGCCCTGAGGCAGACCATACAGGAACAGGGTAGGAAGGAGTTATATACACTTAGCAAGCTCATTTAGGGAATAGGCTGCGCATAATGCATGTAGGCCTGGAAGCACGCACCCCACTCCCCCCGCGGCAGCTCAAAGGCGGGCTTTGAGCCGCGACACTGGCAGATGGCTGCCTCAGTGGCAATTGTGCATGCTTCAACGGCCACCTCCTCCTGTCCACCCTTGAGCACAAGCTTATGTTCCCATGAGGGGTGGGGAGCACCGGCAGACATTACCCCCAAAGAACAGTGCCTTTCCCTAGGGAAGGTAAACATTTCCATCAGAAGGCAGAAGCCGACACAAGGCAATTTTTCTCTGCACAGGGAAAAGGAGCCACAAAACATAAAGTTGCTCATTCAAAAGAGACAGATGATCTCTGCAAGCCGAACAGTGCCAAACCGTCTGTAAAGGATTTGCACATCCATCAGCACAAGTGGCTGCATCGGGGACAAGGAGGGGGAGCAGCAGCGTGGAAGGGCCCCTCGGGTGCAAGACTCTGGCCTCAGGCCACTTGTTATTTGACTGAACAGAAGCCCCAGGATAAAAGAAGCCGGTCATCTTTCCACCAAGGCTCTAGCCTAGCAAAGGTGCAGCCGAGGCCTGATGTGGAGGGGTGGGTGTCTGGCTCCTCTAGCCCCTGTGCTCCCAATCCTCCCAATCGTACCCAAGGTCAAGCCTACCCACCTCAAGCCTCTGCGTTCACAAGCCTTCAGGGGTAGTTTACTGTTCCGTCTGAGCCAGACACTTCTCCCTCCCACCACCATCTCCCATGGCTTTTTTTTTTTTTTTTTTTAAGTCACATGTAACCAAAAGAGAAATGATAGTTCACTAGTCTTACGCCTAAAATAACCTATAGAGAAATGTGGTTTATGAACTCCCCCGTAATACAATACATAATTCAGAGCCCAGCCATTTGTCATACTATTGAGTAATCCACACACTTCCCAGGGGTGTGACAATAAAATTTGTAAATCAATAGCAAAAAGCAGAATACCTTAGCCACTGAGTTAAAATACAAAGAACATTTTTTCACATTTTTTTTAAAACTTAAAAAACATGGGCTTCCGAAAGGTAAATACTTGTGAGGGAGTTGTGTGCTAGAATGGAAGACGTTATACCTCCCAGATCCCCCTGACAGCTGACTTCAATACAAAAGTAAAAACACACATTCTCCCAATGATAATAATGGCTTTCTTCTATAAACCCTGCCATTAGCGTGACAGAGATGGCCACATCAGTCGTAAGAAAAGCACATGTACCTTCTGCACCAAGAAGAGCAAGCAAAATACCTGCTTTGTGCAAGAGAAAGGCACTTAAAACAGGAAAGAAAATAATAAATAATTGCAAAGCTTGGTTTGAACTTATTTTTCTTTCTTCTGAATGATCCAACAGTGAGCATGAGCGTAGGGGTAGGCATCTCAATCTGCAAACATATTGCCATAGTGATTGGTGCTTAGATAATGGGATAAAATAGGCAGTATTTCATTTATATTCCAAGGTACAGAGACAAATGCCCTGTTCACTCTCAGCCCTGCAGAGAGTCCTAAAGTCACATGAGTGGCCTCCATCCCAGTTGCTATGGCACCACTGAAGAATCAGACCTGGGGTGTGTGTCTGTGTTGTCATCCAACTAATTATATTCCTAAAGCAGACCTCTGATCAGCATGCAGGAGGTGTTCAGGGGCTAAAGGCCAGGCATTGGGACCCCTTAGTAAAAGCCCCCCCTGTGGCACAGGGGGTGAGACTGAGTCAAGCACTTCCTGCTGTGCGTGGCTCCACCCTGGACAGTTTCTCCTTTACGTAACAAGTCACTTGGACTATGTTTACTTTAACTTTTTATCTTGAAATAACTTTCAGCTTAGAGAAAAGTTACAAAAACAGTCCAAAGTTCCCATATAGCCTTCCCTCGGCATCCCCTAATACTAACAGCTTACATAACCATAGAACAGGTATCAAAACTAAGAAATTAACATTGGCACAATAGTTATAATTACACCACAGACTATTTGCCATCCCATCAGGTTTTCGTCTGATGTCCTGTTTTTCTGCTCCAGAATCTGATCTAGGGAATGACACTGCGTTTAGCTGTCATGCCTCCTTAGTCTCCTCCAATCTGTGACAGCCCCTCCCGTCTTTGTCTTTATTGATCTAGATATACTTAAATACTGGTCAGTTCATTTTTAGATTGTACCTCAATCTGGGTTTGTCTGGGGTTCACTCATTTTTACTACCACAGAAACAACAGTAGCTAACATTTTTTAAGCTACTCCTGTTCACCTGGCATAAGCTACCTGATCACTTAACCCTCTCAAGTGGGTATTAGCACCATCCCTATTTTACCAAGCCGACGTTTCGTGACAGGATATTTCATTAAACCTTAGTGGAATTAAATAACTCTCTCAAGGCTACCCAGCTGTAAAAGGTAGAGCTGAGGTATGAACCTGGGTACAGTGACTCCGCAACACTCTACTATCTGCTATATTCAAGGCATTGCCATAACCACCAGATGCCAAAATGCAGGCTGGACTCTGCCTTCGGCCACTCTTTGCCCAAAGGACATGTCTCTTTGGAGAGAGAGCATTCTAGGCTTTTGTCTTCTTTTCCAAGAGAGACAAACTATCCACTTCCACGTCTAAGTGCTACCTCTACAGAAGCACCTTGACCAGAAGCACCTTCCTGGCCTAAGGACAAGAGGAGGCCACTGTTGTCCTGAGACCTCAGCCCGGCCCAGGACCAGGCAAAGAGGAAACATCAGCATGTTGGTCTCCTCAACCCAAGAGGACTCTTTTCAAAGGCTTTTCCAAGTACGTGGAGATGTCGCGGTCAGAGGATATAAAAGAAACCTTGGGGATGCTGCTTTTCCCCATCATGCCCAGGGATATCCAACGATGAGCAACACAAGCTGACACTTTCTCTTGAGCATCAGGGTCTTCGGCAAAGCTGCAGCGCGACCCATTCGTGTGGCGCAGGGCAGGGTGTCAAGGAACCAGGCTGTACGAGTCAGGCTGGGAACAGCTCCAGCTACACTCCAGGGTTTGTTGTTCAGGATGACTTTAGTTCACTCAGTTCCGCAGACTTGATTTTCCCCAAATCCCCTCTCTGGCAATGCTAATGTGTTCTTCCTCTTGTGCTGACGGATCAGCACAATGCGAGGCTGAAAGGATTGGCTTGGAAGTCATTTCTTTGATGCCAGCATAATTAAGAAAATATTCCCCCAACTACACCCCCCCATGTCTATCCACCCCCGCCACACACTACTCAGCTGCAGGTAGAGGCTGTTAGCAGGGGAGAAAGAAGGTAAGAAGGCAGGCAGTGAGGGAGGCAGGGAGACGGGCCGAGAGCATGAAAAGGGAGGACGGCGGAAAAAAAGAGAGTATTCTGTTCAAATATTCTGAGTCACAATTGAACCAAGACTTTGACAGATACACCTAAGGAAGTAAGTTGGTGAGAAGACTTCCTTCCTTTGTTTGTCTTTCTCTGACTCCTCCTCTCGTCTCTTCACCTCCCCGCCCCCAAGGGCATCGCCCACTGCCATCACTTAGATAGGCTCCGGGAAATCAAACATTTCATCTGGCTGCTCTTATTAGCGCCGGCTTGGTGCAAGAAAGAGCTCCTCCTTCCCCTCTGAAATCTACCACTTGACATCTAGCTCCAAGGCACCCTTAGCTAGCTATTTCGATCAAATACTGAAGGTTGAAAGGCTAAAGGTCTTTAGGGAACAATTCCTCCAGCCTCTCCATCTGCAATCTAACCCAGTGAGAATCTAAAGCCAGTTAATAGCCCTCCAATCACACTGCACACAGGGCTACTTATCCAATGTATTTATGGAATATCTGGATCCACCCCTAAGATCCCAAAGATCTAACCTAGGAAATAAAGAGAGGGTAGCTTAAATAAGTCTGCATCCTCGTAAATCATTTTCCCTCTCAGTGTCAACAGCCTCCAAAATTCACATAATTTTTTTCCCCATAGAGACCTGAAATAGCACTACTTGTAAGCATTGATCCTACAGTTTCTATTTTCAGAAGAAAGAAAATCCTGAGAAGAGCAATGGGACCTGAGGACCCTTCACTGACCAAACACAGGCTGCAAAAGAGACTAAGAGAAGAGGCAATACTCGATTGTGGGGAGGCTTGAGGCCTCCCTTTAATGACGTACACGAAGCACCGAGGACAAGCGGTGTTCCCCAAAGATGCAGTTTTCCTCCCTTTGCCAATAACTAGACTAGAGTTCCTGGGTCCTCAGCCATTCTTGGCCATGAGGTACTAGACAACCTCCTTGCCCTCTGCCCAAAGCCTCGCTTGGCAAAACCAGGATGACAGAATGGAGGTTAATAAGATGTGTTTATGCAACATTTAGAGGGATGCTTGGGGTAAGGGATAGCGTAGTTTTCTTTTCCCCAGACAAAAATAAACTTGACAAAAACACCATATCACTATTCCATAAAAACTCACCTCTGCCCAGATAAATTAATTATGGCTACAAGTAATCAAATCTGAAAACTCTTTTTTTTTGGGGGGGGGGGCGCACCCACAGCATATGGATTCAACCCCTAGGCTAGGGGTTGAATTGAAGCTGTAGCTGCCAGCCTACACCACAGCCACAGCCACGTCAGATCCAAGCTGCATCTGCGACCTACACCACAGCTCACAGCAATGCCGGATCCTTGACCCACTGAGCAAGCCCAGGGATGGAACCTGCAACCTCATTGTTCCTAATAGGAGTCGTTTCCACTGTGCTAAGACGGGAACTCCAAAATCCGAAAATTCTTTAATCCAAGAAAATGCTTCTCTCCTTTCAATCAACTGCATTATACAAACCATCAAAAGACTATTCTGAGAACTAAAGAAATTAAAATACAGCTCAATCTCTGTCTCAAATCAATATATTACGGGAATTAAGGCAAGACCAACAACCTATTAGTTTATGAAAAGTAACAAAACCCCAACATGAAGAGAAGTACAACCAGCCTGAACACAAGGAACAAAAGGCTTACAGTGCCCACTGTACACAAGCTCTGGTTCATTCAGGTGCTTTTCAGGCCTGTCTAGAAAACCAGTAGCTAGTGGGGTGCCACCCCAATTCTGACCCTGAACACTGCACCAAGGGTCTCCAAGAGTCTTGATAATGCCTGCTTCTGCAGCGAGGAGGTTAGGGCGGGCTCAGAGTAGCTTCCAATAAAGCTCACCAGCTTGTCCCATGGCCCCGATGGACAAAGTCTCCCTTGTTAATCCCGAAGACAACCCAACAATCTCCTTAATGATCTGCCTATCATTCCTCACACCAGCTACCCACTATCCAGGGCTCACTCTGCTCTGGAAAGTCACCAAACCCATGGGTCCTGGCCCAGCGCAAAGCCAGGCTGACAGGTGTCTTCTGGGCCCAGACTCGAGGCAATGCTCAGTCCTGAGCTCTGGACTGTTTAAGCAGCTTCCTTCCAGTGGCTCTTCCTTAACATCCCCACTCCGTAAGCACCCAGGCGTAAGCACCCAGGCGTAAGCACCCAGCCATAAGCACCCAGCCGAGCGGTTCTCTTTTATCATCCCCATCCTTGTCTCGACTCAGGGGACCGAAACTGTCTAATGGCAGTTTGAACAACTTCCCTCCACATCTCCCCCACGTCTCCTCGTTTTCTAGCCCATGGATCTAATTTCCAAGGCTCATCATATTCCCGAAGCCAAGACGTTCCATCTGCCACCTAAACAACTTGGCCTCATCAGTGATCTCTCTGGGATTTCAAACCTCTGTCAACAGTGCCTCCTCCTTCATCTGCTTCCAACACACACGAAAGCTCTCTCCATTCAGCTTCGGCGACGCTGCCTCGGGAAGATGTTCCTTCGGGGCCACGCCTCTGTATTCTTACAGAGTCATATTTCTGTTTGGGGTCTTCCCACACCATAAACCCAGGCAGGCAAGCCTCGGTCAATGTCCACCAAGCCTATCTCAACATCAAGCACTAAATCTGAAACACTGCAGAAGTTCAACTAATTTAACAAGAAATCAACACAGTCTTTGGGGCGGCTATCTCTGAAGTTACTGTTTTGGTTCTCTTCTTCCACCTGTTGTCAAACCCCTCAAACCCGGAGTTTCTATCATCCTCTTCATTTCCTCAACTCCTATTCAGAGCACAGCCCCCGAATGGACAAAACTACACACTTGGGAGGCAGGAGATAGATGGGTTCCTACATTTACAACCAGCCCCCTGTTTATACGTCTGTATTTTTATTTTTTCATTTTGTTCATACTTCTAGAGGCAGGAGATAAGCAGACTTCAGGATAAACATTTACAACAAGCCCCCGGCTCGTACTTCCGAGACAGAGAGAACAACAGGAACCAGGTAAATTCCTGGGCTTTGTCTCCCGTGGACACCTTACGCCTTACGCGAGGGCAGCTGACGGGGTAGAGCAGGACTAAGCCCTGCCTAGGCAAAGGGTCAAAAGGTCACACGCTTCCCATCCTCGGAGTCAGGGCGACCCCAAATCCACATGCCCAGAAAGACTCCTTGGGGTCAAAAAGGGAGGAGGCCCCTGGACTAAAAAGATGCACGTGTTTGGGGGGAAGTCCCTGGGTTCAATCGGGTGTGAGACACAAAGCAAGACAACTGGCCAGAGGAAAACAAAGGCCCAAAAGAACTGCCCTACACAAAGGGTGACTGAAATCAACCCTTTGGCGCCATTCCGCCAAGCGGCGCCGTCCGCACTGCTCTCCGGGGAGGCCTCCGAACTGCCTCGCTGCCCCTCTCGCACCCGTGCTGTACGCGCAGTAACAAACTCTATCCCTGTGTGAATCGTTTTTGCCTCTTGGAAATATTCCTGCTTTCGGGGGTGGGGGAGGGCAACTCTGCTTTTAGCCCCTAGCCTCTAGGGGGGCCAGCCGCTAGGACTCCTGGTTTTCACCTAGGCTGCCCAGGTCTCCCTCCTGAGCAGGGAATTCAGATCTGGCCTCAAGCCCTCTCTCCCTGCTGTCTCTCCCGGATCCCTTTCGCATGCGTACATCTACTCTTTTCACCTCTCCTTCCGTCCACCACCCCTTGTCCTGACAGGATGCTGCCCCCAGCACCATGCAGTCATTCCCTACCCATCCTGCTTCTGGCCTCGGGTCCCTGCCCATGTCCGCCCCGCCCTCACCCGCGCTTCCCGCCTCAAATGTTATCTCCTCTTAAGCGACTGATCGCTTCCTTCCTCCAGGACTGTGACAGCCCTAAGACTGGATCAAGCTCTGGAAGAGGGCCTCTCATTCCAGCTCCAGGCCAGTCCTTGAGAGCTGTTCCCCGCCCTGTTTACTCCCAACATTGGAGGCAGCCTAAGCGTCTTGGCCACGACAGTGAGGGCAGTATTAGAGCAAGAACGGACGTCAGAGCTACACAGATTCTCCGAATGAAAGCCAAGGCCTGGTTATGAGGCTGAGACTGGTTTCTGTCACAAGTTTCCATCATCTCTACCGCAGTCTGTTTTTCATTTCAGCCAGTTCAGAGGCCCCAGTCTCGGAGAGCTCAGGCTTGCAATGCTCAAGTACTCTGCTAAACCTTGGAGAGAACAGGCGGATGGAGGAAGGAGAGGAAGAGGGGGATAAGGGCCTAGGGGAGCACCGGGCACATGAGCGGTGGTTAGAAAGCGGACGGCCCACAGCTGCTCTTTATCACCACCCAAGCCCACAGACTGCAGACTGGCCCCTGGCCTGCCCTCTCCAGGTACTGAAGCCCAAAGCCTGGGCAGAGATGCTCTGGTGCCAGCATAGCCCTCAGCTAGCTAGTCTCAAAGTGCCCTCAGCCTTGGCAGTGGCTACCATGGAGGTCACAGGCTCTCCTGCTCTGGTTTCCACCTGCTCCTCTAGGGAGAGGAGGGAGATGAGACCAGCTTGTGAAATTTGGCTCTTGAGGGACAGTGGTCAGCCATCCTGGGAGAAGTTCACACAGGGAAAATGAGGTTTCTCTGTAATGAAGAGCGCTAGACTGTCCTTATGGAACCTTCTGGGGCTTTCATGTATTCCGGCCCCCTATCCTTTTCTCTCCCGGTGTAGGGGAATTTGGAGCCTCTGACAATGCTCCTATCTGCCTCAAGAGGCCTCTCATCCTGTTATGCGCCGAGCAGCATCCCTGAAAAACTCGTACTGACAGAGTAGAGAACACTGGACAAAGGCTGGGGAGGTAGTAGTGATGGGGGAGGTGGACCACAAGTACAGGTGAGAGAGGAACAGGAAGCCCCAGAAGACTGGAGAGTTTCAAAGAGGGAAGGAAGTAGCCCCAGGAGTTCCTGTCGTGGCGCAGCGGAAATGAATCTGACTAGGAACCGTGAAGTTGCAGGTTCAATCCCTGGCCTCGCTCGGTGGGCCAAGGATCTGGTGTCGCTGCTGTAGCTCCAATTAGACCCCTAGCCTGGGATCCTCCATGTGCCGCAGGTGCGGCTCTAAAAACCAAAAAAAAAAGAAGAAGAAGAAGAAGGAAGTAGCCCCAGAAATAAGCTCTGTTGAACACCTCATTCTGAAAAGTTGTTAGCAACTCGTGTTCAAGAGAAGACTACCACCACACCACACAAAAACCATGCAATTTCTTAAACTCTTCCAAAAGACGGAAGAAGGAACACTCCCTAAGACATTCTATGAAACCACAATCACTCTAATACAAAACCAGACAAAAACGACTAAATATTACCAAAAAAGAAAATTCTAGGCCAGTAACTTTGATGAATAAATATACAAAAATTTTGAACAAAATTTTAGCAAACCAAATCCAACAAAACATAAAAAAGATCATAAACAGAGCTCCTCCTGTGGCAGAGTGGGTTAATGATCTGGCATGTCTCTGTGGAGGTGCCAGTTCAAACCCCAGCCCAGTGCAGTGTGTTAAGGATCCAGCATTGCTACAGCTCTGGTGTAGGTCACAGCTCCAGCTCAGATTCCATCCCTGTCCCAGGAACTTCCATACGCTGCTGGTGCAGCCGAAAAAGAAAAAAGAAAATATATATACATGCCACGACCAAGTGGGATTCACCCCAAGTTCACAGGATGGTTCAACATACGCAAATCAATGTAATAATACACCATATTAACAAAAGTCAAAAACCACATGATAATCTTTTTGTGTGTGTGTGTCTTCTTAGGGCCACATGTGCGGCATATGGAGTTTCCCAGGCTAGGAGTCCAATCGGAGCTGCAGCTGCCAGCCTACACCAGAGCCACAGCAACTCGGGATCTGAGCCATCTGTGACCTACACCACAGCTCACGGCAGCACCAGATCCTTAACCCACTGAGCAAGGCCAGGGATTGAACCCATGTCTTCATGGATGTTAGTCAGTTTCGCTAACCGCTGAGCCCACAGGAACTCCAATCATCTTAATAGATGCAAAAAAAGCATTTGACAAAATTCAACATCCACTCATGGTAAAAACTCTTACCAAAGTGGGCATAAAGGGAACATATCTCAATATAATAAAAGCTACTTACGAAAAACCCACAGCTAATATAATACTCAGAGAAAAAATGAAAGCCCTCCCACTAAAATCTGGAACAAAGAAGTGTGCCCACACTCATCACTTTTGTTCAACATAGTATAGGAAGTCCTAGCCACAGCAATCAGACAAAAAAAAGAAGAAGAAGAAATACAAGGTATCCAAATTAGAAGAGCAATAAAACTGTCACTGTATGGGGGTGAAATGATACTATGTATTGAAAACCCTAAGCACTCCACACAAAAACTACTCAATCTGATCAGCAAAATAACAGGATACAAGATTAACATTCAGAAATTGATTGCATTTCTATACACTAACAATGAAATATTAGAACAGGAATATTTAAAAAAACAGTAACTTTTAAAATCACACCCCCAACTGCCAAGGGCTTAACCTCCAAAATATACAAACAACTCATATGACTCAACAACTACTATAAAAAAAAAAAAAACCCCAAACAACCCAATCTAAAAATGGGCAGAAAACCTAATAAGAAATTTCTCCAAAGAAGACATACAGATGGCCAGTAGGCACGTGAAAAGATGCTCAACATCACTAATTATGAGAGAAATGCAAATCAGAATTACCATGAATTACCACCTCCCACTGGTCAAAATGGTCATCATTCCTAATAAATGCTGCAAAGGGTGTGGAGAAAAGAGAACCCTCCTCAACTGTTGATGGAAATGTACAACCACTGTGGAAAACAATACAGAGCTTCCTCAGAAAACTAAATATACAACTGCCACATGACCCAGCAGTCCCCCTACTGGGCACATATCCAGACAAAACTATAATTCAAAAAAAGATACATGCACCGCAGGTTCACAGCAGCTCTCTTCACAAGAGCCAAGACATGGAAACAACCTAAACGTCCACTGACAGATGAATGGATTAAAAAGATGTGGTACATACATACAGTGGAATACTACTCAACCATTAAAGGGAACGAAAGAATGCAATTTACAGCAACATGGACACAACTGGAGATTATCATACTAAATGAAGTTAAGTTAGAAAGAGACAAATACCACATGGTATCACTTATTTATATATGGAATCTAAAAAAAGAAAAAGAAAAAAGGAGTTCCTGTCACGGCTCAGTAGTTGATGAATGCGACTAGGAACCATGAGGTTATGGGTTCGATTCCCTCGCTCAGTGGGTTGGGGATCCGGTACTGCCATGAGCCGTGGTGTAAATCACAAATGTGGCTCAAATCCTGCGTTGCTGTGGCTGTGGCGTAGGCCGGCAGCTACAGCTCTGATTGGACCCCTAGCCTGGGAACCTCCATATGCTTTGGGTGCAGCCCTAGAAAAGGCAAAATAAATAAAGTAAAGTAAAATAAAATAAGGCACAAATCAGGGGGTAGACTGGGAGTTTGGGATTAGCATACACACGTGACACATGGAATGACTGGCCAACGGGGACCTGCTGTATAGCACAGGGAGCTCTACCCATTATTCTATGATAATCTACATGAGAAAAGAATCAGAAAAAGAATGGATGTGTGTACATGTATAAGTGAATCACTCTGTCATACAGCAGAAATTATCACAACATTTTATCACAACCATACTTCAATAAAACGTTAAAAATGAAAATAAAATATGGTAAAAATAAACATATCTACAAAACAGAAACAGACTCAGAAACATAGAGAACAGACTTGTGGATGCCAAAGGGAAGGGAGAAGGAGTGGGATGGACTGGGTGTCTGGGGTTAGGAGATGCGAACTATTCTATTTAGA
The DNA here is from genome assembly GCF_016906955.1 of Phacochoerus africanus. Lineage (NCBI taxonomy): Eukaryota > Metazoa > Chordata > Mammalia > Artiodactyla > Suidae > Phacochoerus > Phacochoerus africanus. The sequence continues at coordinate 141,037,509 of NC_062547.1, forward strand.
ATGGGTAAACAATATAGCACAGGAAACTATATCTGAATATCTGATCTCTTGGGACAAACCATGATGTAAAATAATATAAAAAAAGAATATATATATATATATTATATATATATATATATATGAGAGTCACTTTGCTGTATAGCAGAAATTGGCATAACATTGTAAATCACTATACTTTAAAAAAACAAAAAATAAAAAGCATGCAGTTTCCTCTAACCAGTCCCTGCTCCATCTTTCCAGCACTGCTCTTGAACCACGGTGAGAGATCATCCAACAGAGGCCCCTTGCTATTGCCCTCCCTCAGGCCATAACCTCCTGGTAGCAGCCAGGAAGCTCCAACTGCTCCACTCTCCTGAGCCGGAGGAGCTGAGGTATGAACTGCCCTTAACCAGTCCTCCTGCTCTCCACCCACTGCTCATGTGCCTGTGTGTGAGGGACGGGACAGAGGCAGGTCATACTCCTGTGGACCATCCTGGAGAATGCGACAACCCCTAAGGAAGATCCCTCCCGACCATAACAAAGATGGGTGGGTGGCAGAAGGCACTGGGAGCTTTGCCCCTTAGTCCCACCTCAATTATAGCCCGTGGTTAAATACATACACAGAGAGAGAGAGAGAGACATGGATGGATGGATGGATGGATGGATGGATGGATGGATGGATCTGGTCTTTATCCCTGGTTCCTGAAAAGACTGGGTGAGGGGGGTGTAGATGACTTCAGGATTGGGGGCAGGTCACCAGAGTGACCAAGCCTTGATTAGAGGGTTGGAACGTTCAGTCCCCCTTCAGGGAGGGAGGGTGCTGGAAATCGACTTCAATCTCCAATGGCCACTGACTTAATCAATTGTGCCCAAGTCACAGAAGCCCCACAAGAGCCCCTCGGAGCTTCCAAGGGCTTCAGATTGGTGAATGCACCAAGTACTGGGAGGGCAGCCTGCTCAGAGAGGGCATGAAAGCTCTGTGCCCCAACCCCCATACCTTTAATGCATCTCTTCCATTTGGCTATTCTGAGTTGCATCCTTTATAATAAACCAGTAAGCGTAAGTCAAGTGTTTCCCTCAGTTCTGTGAGCTGTCCCAGCAAATTGCCAAACCTGAGGAGGCAACTGTGGGAATCCCCAGTTTACAGCTGGTCAGTCACAAGTCCAGGGAGTTGAGGGACTCGTGCCGAGCATCTGGAGCAGAGGCCGTGGGACTGAGCCCTCTGACTGGGGGCTCTGACACTAACTCCAGGGAGATCGAGTCAGGACTGCGTTGAATTGCTGGATACCCAGCGGGTGTCTGAGGACTGAAGGAACACACAGTCTCGTCTAAGCTGCAAGGGGCCAAAGGCCTCCAAGAGACAATCCTGCAGAGTCACCCCGACTCGAGGCAGGGGCCCCTTCAGACAGACGTCCAGGGCTGCGGAGAATCAGACTCCTCCCTTAAAACAGAGTAGCGGGTCTACCATAAATGAGGTTTTTAAAATTCAATTCCCTCCTATTGCTTGTGCAGATCTGAAATGATCTGACCAGATGGCTGGTGCTCTGTAATTCTTGGATTGCTTTCCTCAGTTGTTGATGATGTGGATTTTTTTTTAACCCCCTCTCATGAACGTGTTCCTGCACAGGCTTCCTGCGTGCTCCCATCAAGCGGGCTCTTTGTGTTAATGCCAAGATTCCAGAGGCTCTCACACAGGATTTCAGGGCCTGGAAGTCACCTCAGGTCAGTCAGAATCCCAAGTCTGGGTCTACACGAGGCCCACATGCAGCAGCGGGTAATGGGCAGAACAAAAGGGGCCTTTACTCAGATGGCCTCATAGCCTCCACCTTCCCTTCAGGTCTCCAAGGAAAGGGATGCAGCAGCAAGGGCGTATTTTTACAATGACAACTCTAGCCGTTTACTGCATATTTCCTATGTGCCAGGCCCTGTGTGAAACATTTTACATATGTTAATATTGTTTCAGTCTCACACCATCTCTGTGAAATAGCTATTTTCATTCCCATTTTCAGATGAGGAAACTAAGGTTCAGAGATTCTAATCAACCTTACCAAGGCCACACAGCTCAAAGAGAGAGCTGAAGGTGGGTCTGGAGGTTTAGCATTGCGAAATTTGACAAGCTCCACCCACATCTCGGGGATAGAGAGAAGGCCCGGGGCCCAGGCTCCCCTTACCCGCCCCCGCCTCCGTGCCCTGACTGAGCACAGGACACTTCCGCCACGACATCCCAAACACCCGTACGCCTTTTTCTCTCTGTGTCCTCTGTGAGACTCCAGGCTGCAGGAAGGCAGGGGTCATGTCCCATCTGCTGCCCAGAGAGACTGTGTGGCACAGTGGTTAGGAGCTCAAGTTTAGGGCCAGACAAAGTTAGATCTGAATTCTCACTCTACCACCTATTGGTTGGTTGACTAAGTCACTTTTCTCTGAGACTCAGCTTTGGCTATAAAAAATGAGGGGAGTTATAGCACCTGCCCTCAAAAGATGCCTGGCACAGTCAATGTTCCGTAAATGGGAGCTATTATCTGTCTCTGGCTCCCAGTACAGTGTCTGGCACAAAGGAAGATCTCAGAAAATGCCCAGGGAGCAGCAGCCCCACTGTATCTGGCTGGACCAGTTTCCCGTATTAACAAGTGCAAAGGCACAATGCCTGCAGTTCAGGGGTCCACAGCCCCAGGATAAATTCCTGAGTTTCCTGCCCAGAGACCACAGGACCCGCCAGCAAACAGCTTTCCTCTGCTTACTTGTGAACAGCTGATGCTGAATCCACACTCAAATGCTTGCTGTGCCTCCGTAAGGTATGACAGATCCCAAAATAAACCAGAAGAGAGCGAGAGAGAGAGAGAGAGAGAGAGAGAGAGAGAGAGCGAGAGAGCGAGAGAGCGAGAGAGAGAGAGAGAGAGAGCGAGAGAGCGAGAGAGACGGGAAAATCACTTCCAGGAACAAGCGCCTTGCAGTGAGGATGCTGACAGGAGTACCAGAGGCAGGGAGACTTCAGGAGTGTGCTCTGCAGCTGCTCCAGGGCTGAGTGGCTGGGGCCCATTTCCCACCTGGCCTGGTAGCAAGGCCCATGGAGTTACGGGTTGGTCCCCTGGTGTGTGCCAGGCCACAGAGGCAGTCGCCACAAAGTGCCTTCAAATGAGCCCAGACCAAAGAACTTAGTTATGAAACGGAAAACAGACTCACATATTTCAAAATCAAACTCTTGGTTACCAAAGGGGAAACAAGGTGGGGAGGGATAAATTAGGAGTTTGCAATTAACACAGACACACTACTGTGTAAAACAGATACTGAGGAGTTCTCCTGCGGCACAGTGGGTTAGGATCGCGTGTGGGGAAACAATCTCTACCAGAATGGATCTATGTATATGTACAACTGATTCGCTTTGCTCTACACCTGAAACTAACACCGTAAGTCAACGATACGCTAACTTTAAAAATAAATCATTTCAAAATGTTTTTTAGTTTAAAAAAATGAGCCCAGACCAAGTAGCCCAGTGTCTCCTCCTTGGAAACCAAAAGTCAACAGAGATGAGGCCCTCCCTGCAGAGACCGGAGGAGACAGACGGCACTGAACTGGAGTCACTAACTGCCAACATAAACCAGCTCTTTGGCCACTCTCTTCAAGGTCCCCAAGAGACTCCGCCACCTTCCTGTGCCATGTCCCCAGCCCGCAGGCAGGAGATGCTGTGCTAACCCATTCTGCTCTCTTACCAAAAATCTCTCTGGAGGGAGAGAGGGAGAACATTCCATGACCAGGGAAGTCTCTCCTTAGCACCACAGGCTCCCTTGCTCATCCAAAGCCAGAGAGGACAGGGAGGCACTTGGCACCCTCACTGGCATCCAATACCGCAATCGGGTTGAAGGGGCGGCCTGAATGGAGAGGACGGTGCTGAAAATCCCAGCCACTGTGTATCGAGGGACTCCTCACACTGGGAATCTTCACAACAGCCTCTGCAGCAGACGGGGCAGGACACTTCCGCCATGTCACCAACGGGGGAACCGAGGGGCAGGAGGACTCAGTGACTTACCCAAGATCCCCAAAGTACCAAAGCTAGGATTTGAACCTGAGACTGGCTATGTTCAAGTCTGTGCTCTTTGCCACAAATGACATCACCTCCTCATTCATCTACCCGTCAAACAGGTCCCAGGACTGGCTCCCCTCCTTTTAACCTTTCAGTAGCTGTCATGCCAGTTCCCAGGCAGCACTGGGAAGGCGGTGAATTAAATACTCTCTGATAACAGGCAAGTGTCAGCTATCCACACAGACCACTGAGAGATGAATTTCCTGCCCACAGATGCACATACAAAACCTTCTCAATATACACACCGAACACTCAGACCCCGCTCCCAGGACCTAAGAGAGTCTGTCTGCCTCCACGGGTCTGACTCCACAGTGCCAGACTCTGAATCACCCTCCATCAAACCCTGAGGCCACAACAGGCCTCTCACTGGCCCTCCCCTGCTCTGAGGATGAGTGTAGGTGAGAATACTCTTGGGATGGGGCAAGCCCGACTGGGCCCAGATCTGCTTTGCCCCCAGAGCTGGGGGCCTGAGTGTCTGTGCTAAGGCACAACATACCAGCCTTGGGGCAGCTTCAAGGGAATTTGGGGAAGAAGAATTTATAAGGGGCTCTTGAGAAAAACGTGAAAATCAGTACAATAGCTCTCGGGAATGCTCAGAGCAGGCTCTGGTCCTCCTTCCCCAAAGATACAGAGAGAGGCTCTTCTGCTTAACCAGTACCGCCACCGTCCAGAGGCTGGGCAAGGGCCTGGGCCAGAACGTTCAGGCTTGTTCTGCAGTTTGGACCAGGGCCTTGAAGGGACCACAGGAAGAGAGGACAGCAGTGGGAATGACAGGACACTGCCCTCTATCCGCTCTAGCCACTTCCTTGCCTGGTTAAAAGTGGTTCGAACACTTTTAATCACATAAGCCAGTGGATACAGCCCGTATCTGCTACTCCCCGCCCCCTGGGAGCTCTTCTAGTTTTAGCCCTTAAAGACCCGGGAGTGCTCAGCTCTCAGGGAAGGTGTGAGAGGGCAGCCAGAGGTTGGATCTGCTGAACCCAGTATCTCTGTCCCTAAAACCTCCCTCTACCCAACACCGGTAGCACCTACTTGGCTTGCTTGGTGACTCAACACTCTTCGGTGGCAGCAATGACCCACACGCAAGCCCAGTAGGAACGATACAGATACCAAAAAGTTGACTGGCACAGCAAATGCTGCCCCTGCTGGCACAGCAGCAGTGGGGGCAATGAGGACATGGTGACGAACAGCAGCAAGGAGCTGCTGAAACTCCTCGGGCTTGCCATCCACCTTGCTACAGTGGAAAAGGCAAATAGCCTACTCCTGAGAACAGGCCCAAGTGCCACCACAGTGGGCCACCAGCCAAGGGTGGCCAGGACCAGAAAGACAAGTGGGAGCAAAGTGGGTCCAGACTCGAGGGTCAGTGACATAGGACAGGTTGGCTGAAGGACATAGGTCAAGTCACCTAACCTCTCCAAGCCTCAGTGTTTTCATCCCAAAATAAAGACAGGAATAGTTCCTACTATTGTGAAGAATGAACAGATTCTATACATGAAGCCCCGAGCACTGTATCTGAATATGGCAACCACCACAGCTGCCGGCTTTTTATTACTATGTTAAGCTTGGGCCCAAGCCCATAAAAGGGTTATAGAAAGGTGTTCCTTCTGAGGATGCTCCATTTAAACACCAGGCCAGGATCAGACCCTGTGTCTCGGCACAGGTTCCTTTAACAGCGGAACACTCCTGCCCCACACGGGAGCTCAGGACTCTCCCAACAACAGTCTTCGGCAGCACTGAGCCCAGCAGCCAGAGCCCAAAATAGCATCTGCAGAGTGAGGCACATGTCGCTGCCTCGCCCGTGCTTCAGAAGTACAAGGCAAGAAAGTTCTCAATCACTTGCTCAGAAATCTTGGCCACCCACCACCTGCCTTCCTTCCAGGCAACTCAGATACCACAATCTCTGTTCAGCTGGAAAATGAGGGTCCCTCAGCCCCACAGCAGCAGCCACCACACTGACGGAACACACTCTTCCCCTCCCGCAGGCCAGAGGGTGGCTGCTCCTTCACAGCAGCCCTGTGGGGTCCAAGGACACACAAGGTTTGAATTCAGGTTATGTTTCCCGGGGACGGGGCTGAGCTTGGTACCTGGGTGAAGAGCCTGCCACTCATGAGTCGGGTGGAACACCTCCAGGACCTCAGGCTCCAGCTCCTCCTCTGCTGTGCTTCCCTTTCTCGCTGTTTCTTTGGTGCTGCTCTCCTCCGGGTGGGTCAGTGCAAGTTCCTTCAGAGAAAGGAAAACCCATCAGAGCACAGCGCCGGGCAAGCAGACAGAAAACGGCCGGGGCAGGACCCCCTTCTCCACGGAGCCCCTCCAGCCCTCCCTCCCGGGCCCTGCCAGCACCTTTCACAAGGCCACTCTCGGAACCAGTACAAGAAGTGACCGGGTGAAATGAACACACCGTATGTTGTGTGTATATGGCACTTTTGTATATGAATTTTTTTAAAAGTCCAGAAGGTTCCACACTATCTTGAGGGGTTTAAGGGAACATACTAAGGAGAGGTACTAACAATTGACAAAAGGAGACAATAAGAGCCTTTTGCGTCTTACTTGGTATGTCGCTATACTGTTTGATGTTTAAAACTCACACCCATTACTTTTATAATTAAAAACCAAAGATATTTATTTAAAAAAAAACTATACATATGAAAAGGAGAGTAAGGCCTCAAATGGTCAACACAGATATTCAAATGCTGGCAGCTAAGGCCCCCTTAATTCTCAGGCAGCCCGACAGGGCACAGGAAGGAGAGAGGTACTTTAATTCCCCAGGGTACCCATGGGGCACAAATGACCTCTTGGGACATCCCAATCTATGGAGAAGAGGTGCAAGTGGGAAGGTCTAAGTCCAGCTGGGCTGAGGGAGGAAGATGCCCAGGTTGAAAACGTCCTCCTAAAACCTGTTTCCTTCCGCCCCATGGAGAGCACGGAGGAGTGATGAGATGGAGTCCGCACAGCATTCTGAGCTCAGGAGACAGAGGTGTGACATAAATACGAAGTTTTAATCATCTTGCTCCTGCCCAGCCTCCCAGCCCTCCTGTCCCATTTCTGAACCTGTTCTTGCACAGAAGCAGTAAGGTCCCAGGGAATCGGAATCAGAGGCCCGGAGCCCCGGGAAATTCCGCTCGAGAGCGCCAAGCGGAAGCCACACTGGCACACTGGGAGGTTTCTGCAGCCCTTCCACCTCCTCTGTCATCACTTTTCCCTCTTCCTCCCAATTCTGCCCCTAACAATACCAAGCATATTTCATAGATTCTTCCTAAGAACCCCCACATGTGCTAGGGACTTTACTAGATCTCATTTTGGCCTCCCAAACTATTTTAATCCCACATGGAAAGTAGGAAAGTATCTCTTTCAAGTAGTGCCCCAGCTCCAGAGAGGCACCCTTAGCTCCCTGGATCCGTCAGGGTCTGACCTTTAGCCAGCTGCCAGAGCAAAGATGAAGGCGCGGATGACGACGACGTAAAGCGCAACCCCTCCAGGATTTTAATAGTTTTGACAACAAATAAAACCATGAAATTTAGATGGCAGAACTGTAGAACTTGTTAAGGATCAATACAGAAAATGTCTTGAGCAAGAAGAGTCCCTCATGGAATTCCCTAGTGGCCTAGCAGTTAAGGACTTGGGTTGTCACTGCCGTGGCTTGAGCTCAATCCCTGGCCCAGGAACTTGCCTTGTCACGGGTGCGGCCAAAAAAAAAAAAAAAAAATTCATACCACAAGTAATGAGAAACACTGACCACAGCACTGTGGTTAAAACTTAAGCTCCAGCGTTCCCACTGTGGCTCGGCAGTAACGAACCCGACTAGTATCCCTAAGGATGTGGGTTGGATCCCTGGCCTCGCTCAGTGGATCGGGGATCCAGCACTGCTGTGAGCTGTGGTGTAGATTAAACACATTGCTCAGATCCCAAGTTGCTGTGGCAATTCAACCCCTAGAATGAGAACTTCCATGTGACTCTGGTACAACCCTAAAAAGACAAAACAAACAAACTTAAGCTCTGCTTCAGTAACTCAAAGTTCAATCCAAGTTTCTTTCGAATCCAGGAAAGTTACTTAACTTTTTAAACCTCAGTTTCCACATCTGTAAAGGAGAAATAACATCTCATCTGTTAGAGGAGGTACTACCTTGTCAACCACTAGCCCTGGCCTCAAGGTCACCGTTACTGACACTCGTAACGGCGGTCACATGTAAGGGCAGGGCAGGGCAGTCTGAGCTGTGACAGTCAACAGGGACTATACAGAATGGCTTCATTCAGGCAGGTCAGGTCTGGGTTGTGGTCACCTGTGCAGCCTGGCCCCTCAAACTCCTCCTACCCTTTCCACCTGAAGTCTGCACAAATCTGAGCTCAAAAGAAACCTAGGAATTGAAGAGTAGATGTGCTTATGAGACTAAAGAGGAGACAGACTGGCAGGAGGCCTCCTACATTCTGAAGGCAAAGACATCAAACTTCCACAAGCTAAGTGTCCTGTGGGCAGGCAGTTTGTTAGTCTCTTCCACCACCTTAAAGCCCATGCCCAGCCCAGGGCTTGGTGCTAATCACTCAGCAAAGGAATCAAGGAAGGCCTTCCTCCTATCTTCTGGATGCCCAATGTAGCCAAATCTGGAGTTCCCACTGTGGTGTGGCAGAAACGCATCCAATATCCATGAGAATGCGGGTTCTATTCCTGGACTCCCTCAGTGGGTCGGGGCTCCAGCATTGTTGTGAGCTGTGGTGTAGGTTGCCAACGTGGCTCAGATCCCATGTTGCTGTGGCTGGGGTGTAGGCCAGCAACTGTAGCTCCGACTTGACCTCTAGCCTGGGAACTTCCATGTGCCATGGGCGCGGCCCTTAAAGAAAAAAAAAAAAAAGTAGCCGAGTCTGCTGGAGGCCAGGCACCGGGCCATACTCCAGAACAGAGGACCCCTTGTCTGCTAAGGACCGTGAGTGGATGTATTCCAGGGCCCGGCCATGCCGGTCAGCCTCTGTCAGAAACACCGTACACCAGACCCTGGGACGAGGAGAATATTAATAAGATTTACCTCAGAAGTACATGGGTTCAGTGCCTCCAGGGGGCCAGGAAGGGATGGGTGTAAATGAGTGCTGTGCGCCAGGAGTCAAAACAACCCCAAGTGGTGGGACTGGGAAAACCTCCTGCCTTGACTAAGAAACACAGCTGCTGCTCAGCTGGTCCACCACTGCCACGAAGGCATTCAACTTGAAAAGAAAACAGAAATCCAGATTTTTATGTGAAATTTTCTTATTTTTAGAACACGAAGACGGCCAAGCCAAACGTCTCTAAGCTTTACGAGACACCTCTTGCTTTCGTGTTTTATGAGTCAGCTAACTCCCGGTAGGTGCAGCTGTGGAGCGAGCAACAAAATCCTCAACATGAAGAGAAGCAGAAAGAGACAAGAGTAATAGTGATGATGAAACGGACAGAAAGCCCTTCAAAATTCAGGCAACGCGAGGGATCATTCTGATGAGTAGGGGCTGAGAAAGCCTCTTTTTCTAGATCTTTCATGAGATTCATAGAGTAGGTTCAAGAAGAAGGATTAGAACAAGACATGAACCACATGCTTCAAGACCTAGGAAAGCCATGCACGTCTTGCAACAATCCTGTTACTTTTCAAAATGGTTTTCCAGCTTCCTCTTATGTCTTACCTCTTTGAACCAGATTTTAAACCACACACACTGCCATTATTTTATAGTCCCCTCTGTTCCCTGCTCACCAAATCTGGCCAGGTGACTACGCTAAGCACGGAGGGAAGGTCAGTCCTGTGAACATGCCACAAGCTAGACGCTGCTTCGTCAGTGGAATTCTGAAAAAGGTCTGGAAGAAAAGCAGCATCGTGGAGATGAGACTGTAAAGAAGACAGCAGCTGCCATTTCTTAGGCCCTTACCCTTATGCCTGGCACTGGTGAGGAGCCTTCCATGCCTCACAGCTCAGCCAGGGTTGTTCATCTACAAAGCAGATGCTTTTACTCCCGTTTTGCAGAGGAGCAAGGTCACAGGACCTGCGCAAAACCACACCACTGAGAAAAGCAGGGCAGAGATTTAAGGCCAGGACTGCCTGGCTCCAAAGCCCATGCATCAATTCCGACGGACTTCTTGTTTTCCTTTCTTTTCCTTCCCGACTCTCTTCTGTGTCTGCTGTTAGTCGTGTGTCCCAACGGTGGCGCCCTGGGTGCTGCGGGAGGGAAGCAGGGCAGTGACATGGCCCCGGCACATTTACCAGCACACGCCTCCTCCCTTCCACGGCCCAGGCGAGAACCACAGTCCCAGAGAAAGGGAGGACCCTCTCTCTGCCCCAGCAGGGGCCGCAACAGGACACAGAGACCAAGAGGTGAGGGAGGCCAGCCAGCCCGGGGTCAGCACGGAGGTAACTCCCGGGCTCTGGTGCCCTCTCCGTTGGCTTCTCAAGGCTCTCTTCCCTCATGGCTCCTCAGCCCTCCCTCCCCCCCGGCCATCATTACTCCAAACACCAATTTCCCCTTAAATAGCACGAACCCCCAGCTAAGGTGTTAGCTGACAACAGCTTACCCTGTCACACTTCCTTATACTTGCATCTGAATCTGAGATCCTTAAAGACCAAAGCCTTCAAGATGCAAGAGAATCAATGAAACGCTAACGGTGGGTGGATGAACGCTGTGGCAGAGACAGAACGAGAGGGTAACATTTTGGGATAGGAGCCTGGCTGACAGAGCCCTAAGTTAAAATACCGAAGCGGCTACTACCCCCCGACTAAAAATAACAGCTGACGTGTACTGACCATCCAGTAACTATTTGTGCCAGGCCCAATGCCAGGTGCTTTATGTATATAATCACACTTAATCTACACTAAAATTTGAGAGGAACCAGCCCTGTTTTGCACATGAGGAAACAAAAGTTCAGAAATGATCAAACTGCCAAGGTAGGAGGCAAGAGAGATTAGCAAGGGTCTGTGCTGCTTCCGCTGGGTTCCACTACCTCCCGCATCGTCCACCACTTTTTTTGAAAGCCAGAGTAACACACAGCCACATCCCTCCAGCATTCACTCTGCTCCAGGGAGGCACCACAGCAGGAGCCAGCAAAGGGGGGCTGGCTTCAGGTCACACCCATACGTACACAGCCACTCTTTGCCAGGTGGCCATTAACCTGTACAGATGCAGCTGGGGTGGACAATTCCAGGTCACCAGGAGCATTTGCCTGGACTCCAGGCTCTGAAAAAAGGATTATAACCACCCCTCCTCCTTCCCCAGCCATTTTCACTGTTGTGAAGGTGGCTGGCTGCATAATTTGGATTTTAAATGCCATCAGGGCAGCAATTTTTATGGCATGAGAGAAAAGATGCTTCAACTCCTACTTGTACTTAGCACATGATGAAAGATTATGACAAATGGATACAGCTTAGGAACAGACATAAGGATAAAGGCGGCTTCTGCTGATGAAAGTCAGTATTAACATTTTTCTGAGACTAGACTCAATAGAGCTAATATAAATGGGCCACAATAATTATGGCTCTGAAAACCCATCTATTTGGTTGGACTGTTATCCAAAAGGGACTTACTAACACACAGTGCTTAAGGAAATTCATCAGCATGCCTTTGTTAATTGTGCATCTGCTAAACCTCATGATAGGGAGGCAGCCGGAGCCTCATGAGCTACAGGGTGGAGGGGACAGAGCCCCGATCCCTCAAGACATCGGAGTGCTTTTCTGGGCCAGGCAATGACAGAGACAGCCCCAACCTCAAGCTGTGGCCAGTCCCACTCTCAGGAGCCAATAGGATCCCATTCTCATCGTCCTTGAAGAGAGGCCAAAAAAAAAAAAAAAGGCAGCAACAAGATCTTAGTCAAAGAACATTAAAAGCTCAAAAGGATTCGTGACTCCTAACTGTACATTCTCTCCTGCTCCACAAAGTGGAGAGAAAGACAGAGAAAACAAATGACTTCAGATAGAAGGTGGAAGCTTGCCATGAGCCAGAGGTGAACCTCAGCTGGGCTGGACTGGTACTAAATTCATCACAATTATCATTTGCATTTCAAGGGCTCCGGCTCCAAAGCCTCTGGCACTTTACCCAGCATTTAAGTGGGACCCCTGGGGCTGGGGAAGGTGGCCGGGGAGGGTGAAACTGTCAAGAGTGCCGACAATCAGGGCATCTCAAGGGAAAGAAAAGAGAGGACACTGGGAGCTGGCTAAGGGCAGGCTATTGCTGGGGCAGGCCAGGGAAATGGGGCCAGGACACCCTGCAGCCAGGCCAAGCTCAGGGCCTTCTTGGGCATTCGGCCCTGCCTTTGGCAGTGACAGAAACCCTGAGCAATGAGGTTCTGGGTTAATTAAGAGGAGCCTGGAAAGGACACAGACAAAAGGACAGAGGGAAAGGGACAGAGACAGAGAAAGCACATGGATGAGGGGACTGGGGGAAGAAGCCGCCTTACTTGGGGCTCACCACACAGGCAACCAGCTCTGGGGAGAAATCTGATCTTCCAGCTCTACCACAAACTGGCCTTGTCATGTTGGCCAAGCTGCTTACTAGCTCTGAGACTTAGTCTCCTCATTCTCAAACTGAGGGGAATGACTGCAGTTGTCTACTTCATAGTGTGGTTGAGGGATTAGGTAAGAGCACATACAACGCATGTAATACAAAGCTTATCAGCATCATCTTTTCTCCACAGGGACACTGTATCCTAAGCTTTCAAAAGAGGCCAGAGGCCTAAGGGGTAGGGGAAAGAAGTAGACATACGCTGTAACCCAGCCCTGGTCCCTTTTCTGTAAGAAACTCCCACAGCAACCGTGGTGGCACGGAGGCTTTCTTAGATCCCACAAAGCGCCCTCTACCTGTGGTAACATACTTACCGAGTCCTTACGACCGAGGCAGAAGGTGAAGCAGGCGGCCATCAGCAGGCCCAGCAGAATGCCCAGACGAGCCATCCTCAAAAGGATTAGGCCCTGGCAAGGCCTGAGGGAAGTCAACACAGAGAAGAGAAAGTCAGCAGAAATCTTGTGCCTGATACCCTCTCCCGTCCCTCAGCACAGTGATTCCTAGGATGGCACCTATTTGACAGACGGCAGAGGATGTCACATATTTCCTGCACAGAAGTCGCAGGTCTTCTACCACAGAGGTAGATCGACCGAAAGTAAGCCTCCATCTCCCAAATGGGGAGATATGCCATGGTTGAAACTGTTCGGTCAACCAGGACCCTTGCATGAGCTGTAACAGCCCTGGTCCCTTCCTTCTTCATTATCCACTTGTTCTCCGGTGACACAGGATGGTACTGGCTATGGTGAGGAAAGAAGGAAACTATGTGTGTGAAAAGGTATGGGCCCACATAAGCCTTTAGAAGCATTCACTTCTAAACAGTATCCACTATTACACCTGAAGACAGATACCACTAGTAATCCCCTACAACAGCAAGGTTCAATATTCCCAAGCCACAAAGGCTTTCCAATTACTTTTCAGAGAGTAAAACAAACAAAAGTTCAGGCACCAGCAGCTGTTAAAATTTAAATGATTTAAGGATTAAAAGATATCCCGTGTTCATACACTGGAGGCTTCATATTATTAAGATGACAATACTACCCTGAGCAATATACACAGATTCAGAGCAATCCCTATCAAAATCCCAATGGTGACATTTACAGAAATGCAGAAACCCACCCTAAAATACATACGGAAAGACCCAGACCAACCAAAAAAAAAAAAAATACTGAAAAAGAACAAAGTTAGAAGACTCATACTTCCTGATTTCAAAACTTACTACAATGCGTACACGAATCAAAACAGTGTGGTACTGGAATAAGGACAGATATACAGTCAATGGAATTAAACGGAGAGCCCAGAAATGACTGCATATATAATCAATTGATTTTCAACAATGGTATGGATTAATCCACCACCACCTCCATTTTATTTTCTGGAGAGAGATGGATTTCTTCTTTAATTCTCAGAGCTATGGCCTTAGCAACTACACTCTCTTTTTTTTTTTTTTTGTTATTCTTGTGATGAGATTCCACCCACCCCCAGCTCTTTCTCTGAATACGTGTTACAGTAAAAGATGAAGAAAAAAAAAATCGGGGCCAAGACAATTCAATGGGGAAAGGAGAGTTTCTTGAACAAACTGTTCTGGGATATCCACATGCGAAAGAATGAAGTGGACCCTTCCCTTACATCATACAGAAAAATTAACAAACAAAACGGATAAAAGATAATAAAGTTAAGAGTTAACATTCTTAGAAGAAACACAGGGAAAACCTTCATAACCTCATATTTGGCAATAGTTTCTTAAATATGATATCCAAAGCATGAGTGATCAAAGAAAAAAGTAAACTGAACTCCTTCAAAATTAAAATACTTTTGTGCCTCAAAGGACACTACTCAGAGAGTAAAAAGACAATTCACGAAATTAGAAAAGTATCTGCAAATCACCTATCTGACAAAGTTTAGTGTCCAGAATATATAAACAACACCTACAACTCAATAACAAAAAAAAACAGCAACTCAAGTTAAAAATGGGCAAAGGAGGAGTTCTGCCGTGGCTCAGCGAAAACAAATCTGACTAGTATCCTTGAGGATGCAGTTTCAACCCCTGGCCTCGCTCAGTGGGTTAAGGATCCGGTGTTGCCGTAAGCTATGATGTAGGTGACAGACAAGGCTTGGATCCCATGTTGCTGTGGCTGTGGTGTAGGCCGGCAGCTATAGCTCCGATTAGACCCCTAGCCTGGGAACCTCCATATGCCTCGAGTGTAGCCCTAAAAAAAAAAGACAGAAAGAAAAAAATGGGCAGAAGACTTGAACAGATATTTTTCCAAAGAGGACAAACATATGACAAAAGGGATGAGAAAGGATTCTCAACATCATTAATCATCAAGGAAATGCAAATCAAAGCCACAATAAGGTACCATTTTAAAGCCACTCCTGCAGCTATAATTAAAAAAAAAGAAAAGAAAGAAACAAAATGATGAAGATGTGGAGAAACTGAAACCCTTGTACACTGCTGGCAGGACTGTAAAATGTGAACAGTCTGACAGTTCCTCAAAAAGCTAAATATAGAAGTACTACATATAAACAAAACTACTGTATTTATACGATCCAGCAATTCCACCCCTCAGTATATATTTCACCCAGAAGTTCTAAAAACATTGACTCAAACAGATACTTCTATGTGAATGTTCATCGCATCATTACTGACAATAGCCAAAAAAGTGAAAATGAGAATTCACCAACAAACGACTTTTTTTTCCAGTGTGGTATATACACACAAAGAATATTTATTTTTCAGCCATAAAAAGAATGAAATTCTGATACATGCTTCAACATGAATGAAACTTGAAAATATTATGCCAATGAGATAAGCTAAACGCAAAAGAATAGACATTATCTGATTCCACTTAAATGAAATATCTGTAACAGCCAAATTGAAGTAGTGAAAAAATTCTGATCAGCAAATTCGAGTGGAAGTCAAAAGAACTTAATCCAAACTGGCAATTACCTAGGAAAGAATGAAAAACATAAAACAAAAAGCAAAAACAAACTTAAAAAAAAAAAAAAAAACTTAGAAAAATTCACAACGTGTCAGTATCAGAAAAATTCAGCATGTGTCAGTATCAGCCCAGACCCTTATAAAAGCTTTACATGTTAATCACTCAGCCCTGATTCACCTCCTCAGGCAGTTTACTCAATAGAGTCTGAGCTGAATTAATGGGGGGTCCATCTCTGAGGAGCATACCTGTTCCCCTTCCTATTCCTACCACACACTCCCATGTTCCACCTCAATAAACTGGTCCTGTAACAGGACTGCACTGGAACCCAAAGCCCCGCCTGACACTATCAGAAGTTATCACCCCTGTGCCCAGCCCATACTTTCTCAGGGACAGACGGAAACTTTCCCTAAGGACATCTGGAGCCACAGAGGAAAACAGCCCTGCTGGACCGGCACTGTGCTAAAAAAGCACAGCCAAATGGAAAAGCAAAGGCTTGGGAGCTAAAAATAGCTGCTATACTCACCCAGCAGCAAAAGCCTTTGCTCTCTGCCAGTTTCTCCCCTCTTTTTTGCAGACAAAATGCGACGGCTGAGTGCCACATGAGCTTTCCCAGAAACCTGGCTCTGTGGGGCCCCCATCACACTGAAAGACACAGAGTGAGTTCACAGCACAGCACTAGGGTCTGGACAGGTGCCTGGCCACGCTAGGTGTGCTGGTGAGACAAACAAGGGGCAGAGGCTGTCACCTAAGAATGAGAAGGCTAGAAAGGCCCAAGGAGGTGGGTCTCAAGAGGACACAGCCCTGGAGCATCCTACAAGGCCCTAGGCCTTTGTATTCCTGCATCCTTGGCTGTGGGCAAAGGGGGAATAAAACTGGAAGTAGGGGACTCTCACCATCATCAGGACGACATATGACCATCCCCAAAGGCCAGAGATGTCCCCTCCCTACATGAGGCTGTTCATATGTACACACACACACACACACACAAGAGGTAGACACTCCCTTCTCACAGCCAGGGATGAACACTTGGAATGGACGCTGGGGGAAAAAATGAAGAGGGAAAGAGAGATAAATGAGAATGAAATCATGGGCAAAGAAGACAAATGAGCAGAAGGAAGAGGCCCAAAAAAGGGCCGAGGAAGAAGAGGCTGGGCACAGCTGATGCACAAACGGCTGCTCCCCCACCTCCTGCAGGGGAGGGAGGGGGCGGGCAGGAGAAACGGCAGCTCCCACAGGGCTCCCAGCAGCCTCTATCTCCTGCACACATTAACGCCCTCAGAAGCACTTTCTGCCAATACTAAGAATGAGAGATCGATTCAAAAATGGATCCTCCACATCCCCACACCCCTATTTCCACATGGACTGCACACCTGACCTATTCACTGCCTCCATATATTTTTCCATGAAAGGGAGAGAGGAGGAGGGGGGGTGGAGAGAGAGAGAATATGGCTGGGGTCAGGGTGTCCCTGGAGAGAGGCCTAGGAGCTGGGAGAAAGGTATGAGACAGTTGCCCAGGCTTTGCAAGAGCACCCAGAAAACAAGTACAGACTGTAGCATGCAGGGATGGGTAATGGTGTCCTCCGTCCTCTTTTTTTTTTTTTTTTCTTTTTTTGGCCGCCCCACAGCATATAGAAATCCCTGGGCCAGGGATCAGGTCTGAGCCACAACTGCGACCTACACCGCAGCTGCAGAAATGCCAGATCCTTTGATCCACTGTGGCAGGCTGGGGATCGAACCTGCATCCTGGTGCTGCAAAGATGCCATCGATCCCATTGTGCCACAGCGGAAATTCTTGTCCTCTGTCCGCTTAAGTCCTGGGCTTTGTCCTTATTAAGAAGTGGCAGGTGGAGAGCAAGCTGGCAAACTTTCCCTGGGCTTTGCATTGAAGCTGGGGGAACGGAGAGAAGAGGGGGAAGGGAAGTGGCCCACTCTTAGTTCTGCCAGGACAGCCCACCAGCACAAGCAGGGACCTATGCAGCAGCAGAAGCCAAAGAAAATCTCGGACCCTGAGCAAAGCCAAAGTCATGCAACCCCACTGAGGCACCGTTTGGCACACTTAGCCTGAAATGAGTGCCCTCCCCAAATCACTTGCCACCCAGTGACCCTGGGTTCGCCCGTATACCTCGTAGAACAAAACTCCCATCATCCTTGGCTCTCAACAGAACACGGAACTACAGCTGACATTTATGGCCCTCTTCTAACTTACACCACCACCTCTCAGTCCAGGAAAGGGAAGTATATTTCAGTGTTCCACCAGGAACTCTTTCCTTAACTATCCTTGGGCTTTGGGATGGAAGAGATAATAAGGTGCTTGAGATGCCCATTTTTCTATCCAAACTGGCCACTGGTAGGCTGTCCTTCTACTTAAATAGAGGTGGATGCTCTCAGCAGCCTGTATTGCCAGCTTACTGCTGCCCAGAGCAGAGGCCTGGGGTGCAGGTGGGAGGAGGCCCTTGGACTCACCAGCCCTCATCTCCCTGGTGCCTCATGTTCTCCTCTCAATGCAGACACGAGGGGACCAGGCCCTGTATAAACAAGACATCTTCCCTTCATTTTTATCTCCTCTCAAGGCAAGAAAACAAAAAAAATGGCATAAGGATGGCAGGAAGCCAACAGAGGAAGGAGGAGTGGAACTGCTAGACCCTGGAAGCTGACAGGCCCCATGGAGAGTGGCTGCTCTCCAGTCTTAGGGCCAGAGCATAGGGAGAACAGGTAAAGGTCACAAGTGTTCTTTTTTTTTTTTTGTCTTTTTGCTTTTTTTTTTTCTAGGGCCAACCCATGGCACATGGAGGTTCCCAGGCTAGGGGTCTAATGGGAGCTGTAGCCGCCAGCCTACACCACAGCCACAGCAACTCGGGATCAGAGCTGTGTCTGCAATCTACACCACAGCTCACGGCAACGCCAGATCCTTAACCCACTGAGCAAGGCCAGGGATCGAACCTGCAACCTTGTGGTTCCTAGTTGGATTCGTTAACCACTGAGCCATGACAGGAACTCCAAGTTATAACTGCAGACCTAATTCTTTCTTTCTTTTTTTTTTTTTTGGTCTCATCTAGGGGTACCCGTGGCATGTAGAGGTTCCCAGGCTAGGGGTCTAATCGGAGCTGTAGCCGCCAGCCTATGCCACAGCCACAGCAACTCGGGATCCGAGCTGCGTCTGCAACCTACACCACAGGTCACGGCAACACCAGATCCTTAACCCACTGAGCTTACGTGGGGGAGGGGGGCAGGGATCGAACCTGCAACCTCAGGGCTCCTAGTTAGATTCGCTAACCACTGAGCCACAACAGGAACTCAGTCACAAGTGTTCTGAGCAGGTAGAGCCACCTCAGCAGCCTGCCTGGGAACTCATGGAGCTCCGTCTTGTAAAACAGTGTTTCAGGTGAGGGTTCTTGTTTGTTTGTTTTTTGGCCAAGCATGTGTAAGTTCCTGGGCCCTGCAGGGATCAAATCCCTCCATAGTGGTGACCATGCAGAATCCTTAACCACTAGACCACCAGGGAACTCCATCTTAGAAAATGTTCATGTTCTTAACCTACAGTGTATGTTCACGTATTGGTTTCCCCAAATCTTCTGGGAAAAGTGAAAGGCCAAGAATTTCTCCTTCCATCTTCTAAGAAGGAAACTGAAGCAAAGAGATTTAATACATCAGGTTGAAAAGTATAGTACATGGATTTAGAGTCAGACGGATCTGAGGCCGCTTCCTAGCCAGGTGATCATGGACACACCACTTCACTAGGCCTCAGCTTCTTCATCTGAAAAATGAGCATAGTAAGAGCTCCTCCTCCGAGGAGTGTCAGAGAGAATTAAATAAAACAATGCATGGAAAGTGCCCAGCACAATGCCCGGCACATAATTACCACACCATCATTAGACTGGGCAGGGTGCCTTCCTCTGGACCCACAGGCAGTCAGAGTGTTTCAAGACCGTAAAACACGCTGCAGAGCTCCTGCCTCCTGCAGGATCTGCATACCCTCTAGCTGACCCCCCATCTCAAACGAGAGGACCAAAGTCTTTTGCTGGTTATCCACTCTCAGGCAGTGAAGGAAACATGTGTCAGAGGAAGACCCCCCACAACTGAAAATGGAGAGACCCCCAGTGCTCTGCTGAGCACCGAGGCGGACCCACCCCCCTCAGTGCCCTTCCCAGCATCTCCGTGTCCAGAGAGCCACGGTGCCATCACGCAGAACGTCCAGGGGCAGGAACAGCTGTGAAACAACCGTCTGCATCACAAACTGAAGGTTAGAGGATGAGCTCTTCCCACCAACACAAGTGCATCACTACTGATGTGCTACACAAACTCACACACACACAGAGTCACTCACCTCTACACAAACAAAAGCTTCCTGCCTAATGTGAGCAGACAAATATGAAGCTGAAGAAACAATGCCATGAGGACACGGAAAGGACAGCCCTGACAAGGGAGTACAATGTGCAGAGGCGCAGCAAAAGAAATGGATTTTTAAAGAATAATTGGAAGGACAAGAGAAGTAAGTTTGGAGTCGTCAGGCAAACAAGCTTTTTCCCCCAAGGCCTCAATTAAACAGCAAGCCAAGAAGTAGACAACAATTAAAAGAAAAGCGGCTTTGAACTGCAAAAGAAATGTGGCTTCTAACCCCTGTCTAGTCCCTGACTGGTTGGGAGGCTGGACTTGGAACCTCCTTAAGCCACTGACCATTTGTGTCACGGCGACAGCACGAGCCCCCAATATGAAGTCATGCTGAGGGCCAAGCAAATGCAGACGACCCAACAAACTCAAGGCACCCTAAAAGGCAAGTGAGTAGAGGAGGCCACCGGAGGGTAGAAAGTTCACCACGGTCCCAAGCCCCTGCCTGACCAGAGAGTTACAAGGCCAAAATCTGCTTGTGCAGCCTGCAAGGGAGAGCCCAGGTGAGGCCTTTCCAGTGGCAATACAGAGACAGGTGCTGGTCCTACCAGCGAGCTCCATGGGTCCAGCTGGGCCCAGAGCTCTTGAAGGAGGGCAATGCGGGACAGGATAGATTCGGGAGGGGGCCTACCTGACCCCTCCTTAACACTCAGTACTCCAAAATGGGGGGACGTGACCAATGCCATTCCTACCCCAGGAGAGAAGGGAACAGATGTTCAAGAAGGTAGCTGAGCACATGAGCAAGAAACTGCAATCTCAGAAACAAAAGACAGTGGCTCTACCTAAAAGAAATCAAGTGACAAGTAAAGTGACGGAATAAAAGGGAGCCCAGCCTGGCCCTCTTCAGACCTATCCTGTTCAGGTGCAAGGGAGTTTAAGGTCCAGTCTTCATTTGGACAGCTAAGGAGCCAAGAGATACAGCAGGCTCTGGATATCTACACACAAGAGAACCAGCGATCACTGCCCTTAAGCAAGGGCTTGTCAGTGGATCCAGGAAGGCTTCGGAAACTTCATACCTTATTTGGACATAGAGGTAGAGAGAACAAGAATTTTGGTGCCATCACCCCAAGGTGACAAGCAAAACAACAACAATAGAGTCCCTATATTAGGGAGAAAACTTAAGAAAGGAACACTGGGCCAAGAAGAGCTTTTAAGCCGCAACGGAAGGTTAGGAAAAAAGACGAGGAGTGATCTAGGAATCAAGGCGAAGAACCAATAAGTGCCCAACTACGCGGGTCAAGAGAAGAGAGAATCCCACTGTGGCTCAGCGAGTTGACAACCTGACATAGTGTCTGTGAGGTTGCAGGTTTGATCCCTGGCCTTGCTCAGTGGGTGAAGAATCCGGTGTTGCCGTGAGCTGTGTCACAGACGTGGCTCGGATCCAGCACTGCTGTGGCTGTGGCGTAGGCCAGCAGCTGCTGCTCTGATTTGACCCCTAGCCTGGGAACATACATAGGCTGCAAGTGCAGCCCTAAAAAAAAAAGGGAGAGAATCCTGAGAAAATCAAGTTGTGGGCAACAAAGCCAAGAGCTTGGTCACAATGAGGATGAGAAAAGCCACTGGATTTGGCAATGATGCAGCCAGAGGGCCCTTCAAAAGAGGATGCTGTTGTGAAGAAACAGAGGCACAAGGGTAGAACACTTTGCAAGATTACGTAGATCTACTACGAGTTGGAGAGTTGCGGCCACTTCTCTAAATGCAGTTTTTTTCAAAGTGGTCGTTAGAGTCACAATGCTAACAGACCAAACCGACCTCAGGGGTCCTCTGGAGATTCTCTGACGCCATACAGCAGGTTCCCATAATGGCACAGAGCTACCCCCAATACACGTCCTCAGGATAGTGACGGGCACAGTCACACCAGAAGAGGGAGCAGGCCGGGAGGCAAGCGCTCCAAGAGCCAGCTTCCATCGAGCACACTCCACCTTCTCCACTGCTCTGAAGCTTTAGTCCTTACACTCTGCAGAGCTGTAATAAGCATAGCGAGAGCAGGTGGACTGAGGGATAAAGAGAAATACCCCCATGACACCCAACGCCCCAGTATTCAAATGCAGCATTTGGGTAGCCCAGAGGAAAATAAATTCTAATAATAATTACAATCGACATTTACAGAGCACTTGCTATGTTCCAAGCAAAGTTCTAAGCTCATTTACTCTTAACAAAACCCCGCTGATGGGGTTCTAATATGCTGCTCATTTTGCCCATGAGGGGACTAAAATTCAGAGAGGTTAAGTAATTTGCCCGAGTTCACAGAGCCAGAGAGCGGCAGAGTCAGGAGTCATAGCCAGTTTGGCCCCAGACCACACTCTTTGCACAGACCATGCTGTCTTTCCAGTGCCTATGAAATCAGCCATTCATTTTATTTGTTTTGCAACAGGGTGAATAAAAATGCACACATTTTGTGTCAGGAGAGAAATTTTTTAATGAGCCTACTGGGGCCCTCTTGTGGAGAGGCCCACTTCTCCCAGTCCAAGTTCTGCACACCGTACACACACACACTTTGATTACTAAACACCTCAGCACAGCCCAGCCCAGCCCACAGTCATTCAAGAGGAAGAATGCCCTTGACTTAGAATGCAACCAGTTCACTGGCAACCTGTGTGACTTGACCTCTTAACCTCCCCAACTTAGGCTCTTCAGCTGTTCAAGAAGAAAAGCAGGGAGTTCCCGTTGTGGCGCAGTGGTTAACGAATCCGACTAGGAACCATGAGGTTGTGGGTTCGGTCCCTGCCCTTGCTCAGTGGGTTAACGATCCGGCATTGCCGTGAGCTGTGGTGTAGGTTGCAGACGCGGCTCAGATCCCGCGTTGCTGTGGCTCTGGCGTAGGCTGGTGGCTACAGCTCCGATTCGACCCCTAGCCTGGGAACCTCCATATGCTGCGGGAGCGGCCCAAGAAATAGCTAAAAAGACCAAAAAAAAAAAAAAAAAGAAGAAGAAGAAGAAAAGCAGCCTTGCTCCCCCCGCAGAGTCCAGCACCAAGCACTCCCCTTACACAGACCCAACTGTCTGCAAAGACCTGAGCAGCGGGGAAGAGACAACTATATTGGGTAAAAGTTGGCCAAGATGACATCCAAGCTCATTTACAACTACTCTATCATCCTATTCCCCACTCAGGAAAAGCATAGGTCAGGGAAAGTTCTACATGGCAGATGAAGAAAATAGAGCCCCCAAAGGTGAATGGGGCCTGCCTAAGCACACCGGCAAAGAACTAGGCCAATTAGAGAAATAATGCCCCAGATAGAGTCGGCATGCTTTCCACTGGGTCTTGGATTGAAAGTTCCTAGCAGAAAACGGGCAAGGAGGTCTACTCCTTACACTTGCTCCCTGACCCCGAGTGAGGTTCTGAGAGGACTCAGCCTGTCTGGACAATAGCAGCCAAGGATACCAGAAGCTCGACTCAACTCCATCTCCACTCCAGTGTAATTATAAAGAATGTGGGCTCTGGATTTCCACCCAAGTCTCCTCAACTAGTGCTGGGACTCTGGACTAGCTACTTGACCTCTCTCCAAGTTGCAATTCCTTCATCATAAAGGGACTCAAGGAGTTCCCTGATGGCTCAGTGAGTTAGGGACCTGGTCCCTGCAGTGTGTGGATTTGATCTCTGGCCCAGTAACTTCTGCATGCTATGGGCATGGCCCCCCAAAAAAGGGACTTGATAATGACTATAGAATGGTTATTAGTAATAAATGAGATGACATGACATATTATTTTTTTCTTTTTAGGGCCACACCTGTGGCATATGGAAATTCCCAGGCTACGGGTCAAATTGGAGCTACAGCTGCCGGCCTACACCACAGCCACAGCAACGCAAAATCCTTAAGCTACTGAGCGAGGCCAGGGATGGAACCTGCATCCTCATGGATACTAGTCAGGTTCTTAACCCACTGAGCCACAAAAGGAACTTCCTATGATATGACACATGTAGCACAGTGCTTGACACAAATCAAGGGCTCAAGAAGCTAACAACACTGTCAGAGAAACAAAGAACAGGATGAACAAAACAGTGAGGCTTCATCCCCATATAGAACTGTCTTCTGTTCTCATCACCAAACCTCTCCTCGGAACTCAGCTTCCCTGAGCCGCAGGCCTGGCCACACACTAGGTGGACTATTCTCTAGGTGGCTACAGAGGCATTTCCACTGAATTTTTTTTCATCGAAACTTGTAAATGATATTGGCTGGATCTGCGTCAGTGCCCACTGAAGAGTTGCCTAAGAACAGCCACTTCAGAGCCCAGCTTCCTGGTGACTTAAGTCTGTCTTCGAATTCCTGCTGCTGCTCCCCTGCCTCTAAGGGAGAAAAAGGGAGGGCAGGAGCAGCAGAGGCAAATTCAGCAGACTTAAGACTGCTTGGACCACCACAGACAGGATCAGCTGCTCTCCAGGGACTGAGGGCTCCAGGGCCACCTCCTTCCCTCTCCTTTTAAACTGATAACTCGATCTCCTAACAGTAAGCATGACGGCCTTCTTTATAGCCTGCTCCCAAAGAATACCAGAGCCTTTCGTATACTCAACTACCCACCGCAGTCTGGGACTGGGGAGGGATCAGAGTGCGCCCTTCCTCTCCCCGTGGCCTCCAAACTTCCAGCCACGGTCAGGGCCTCATAACGGGACCATGACAGGGAGGACGGCATGACTTCCAGTCCACAGCCCCAAAGCACTATCTGCAAATCATTAAGCACACCCGCCCTTATTCTGTGCCAGCCAGCCTGGCACTTTGGATTATCAGCATTCACACTCTAGAAACAGGTACCTCAGGTCTCCCAAGCACACTGAGAACCACACTGTAGAAGAGAACATACGAAAGAGAGCTTCACTGCCCTCGGGTGCTTTGTGTCCTGTTCGCCGTCAGTGAATAGCACGGCTCTCCACGTAGGAGTCTCAGACAGTGCAATTAAGAAGAAAGCCCTCTTAAGGAAGATGCCTTGAGAAAACAGATACTGTTCTGGGCAACCTGAGACCCAAATTACAACTCTGAAATGATGAGACAGGCAACAATTTGGGTGATTCTTAATCTGAGGAACCCCAAGAAAACAGCATTTACTTCACAAACACGTGGGCTGCACAAGGACGGTCACCAAGCACTGAACTTGCTACTACCATGCTGGCTGGCACTGTCTATGTCTTCCAGGTAAATCAGTAAGTGAAACATCATATTTTACTTTTAATATGCCTAAGAGTCCAAGACTATTTATAATCCCAGATTCTTAAAATCTTGAAAGGAGAATGAATTTTTAAATGTACACATTTACATACGTGGGCAGAAACACAAAAATCAGATGCTTCTCAACAGAGCTCAGGGAGCCATAACTCACGGCTTTCACAATCCCACCTAACACCCAGAGAAACTCTGGGCGCCTTCTCTGAGAGAGGGTGGGAGGCTGGGTAGGTAGCCAAGAAACAAAGAAACCTAAACTCAGCACTTGGCAAGACAATTAAGGAGCAGAGGATTTAAAATGCATTGTTTCTGACTCTAAATATGTCTACATTTATTACCAATTTGGGATCAGAAACCACATTTAGTTCTGCCGTGACCACGCACTAAAAATATTAAGCAGAGTATTGCCTAGGAAACAGCAGTCCCCCCTGCCACGGCAGCCCCATTTCAGAGCCGACTCTGCCATGGTCCCAGAGCTCCCCATACTAGGCTTTGCTGAGAGTAGAACTGCCACTGTCCTGCCAAGGCCTCACTTGCCTTTCTTTAATTTTTATTTTTTAATTTCTTTGGCATGTGGAAGTTCCTGGGCCAGGGATCGACCTTAGCCACTGCAGTGACAACGCCAGATCCTTAACCTGGTGCATCACAAGGGAACTCCTCTTGCTTGCTTTTTGGAAAGCAGCAATAGGAGCCAGGACTAGAGACTACACAACCTCCTGTTCCTCTCCGAGGCTGTGTCACATGGTCAGTGAAATTCCATTTCATGAGCCTATAGCAACCAGAACCCACCTGACTGGGAGTCAGTCCCAGAGATAGAGACAACTGCCCATCTAATCTGCTGCTGGACCCTCATTGCCCAGCCTGAGTCTGGTACTCAGAAAGCATTGTTGGTTGAATAAAATCAAAGTCTAAAAAGGAGTCATCTAGAATACACAATAGAAAATAATACTGTCACTAAGACAGGTGAAAACATGGGCTATGGTGATACATGAAAACAGGTACATAAAATACTGCTGGAGTTCCCGTCGTAACACAGTGGTTAATGAATCCGACTAGGAACCATGAGGTTGCAGGTTCCATCCCTGGCCTTGCTCCGTGGGTTAAGGATCTGGCGTTGCTGGGAGCTGTGGTGTAGGTTGCAGATGCGGCTCAGATCCCGCGTTGTTGTGGCTCTGGCGTAGGCCGGTGGCTACAGCTCCGATTGGACCCCTAGCCTGGGAACCTCCATATGCCGCGAGAGTGGCCCAAGAAATGGCAAAAAGACAAAAAAAAAAAAAAAACATAACATACTGCTGAGGGAAGCAGAACACCATGGCATACACATGCGAAGTACCAGTACTTTGGGAAAAAGTGTGTGTGGCCACATCTATGATCAGACATGAAGTAAGCATCAAGAAAAGCTGTACTCAATGAAGTCTTTCTTCCTAAAATATTAGACAAATGAGAAAACAATTTTGGGGAGGGGGGCAGAGGTCGGTGGCGGGGGCAGGGGGTCCCCACACCTGTGACATATGAAAAGTTCCAGGATTGGCTAGGGGTCCAATTGGAGCTGCAGCTGCCAGCCTACGCCACACCAGCTTGTGGCAACATCAGATCCTCAACCCACTGAACGAGGCCAAGGATGGAACCTGCATCCTCATGGATACTAACAGGTTCTTAACCCACTGAGCCACAAGGGGAACTCTCAAGAAAGCAAGTATTATTTTCAACAGAGAATGTATTCCCTTACCTCCTAATCTGTTCTGGTCCCTGACATGGCTAAGGCCTTGTTCTTGTTCAGCAAGACCATCCACTCAACAAGTAAAGCGTACTAGGAAAACGCTGCAGTCTTAAAATCCAACTTATTAACTTAACCCTGTTTGCCAGGCAACTTCCAGTCTGCATCGCCAGTATGACTGGCTCACTAGATATGTGGCCAAAATGGAGGTGCAGAGACAGACAGACAGACAGAAAGAGAGAGAAAAGAAAGAAAAGAAACAGTTAACCTGGCCCAACTTCAATGTCAGAGCTCTAAAGAGCCCCATGCCACACAGCCCACTAGCCAGCAAAGTGCCTATTAAGAAGGGTACCAGTATACCAATCCTTCTAAAATTTCCTAAAAATAGAAGAAAAGGGAACACCTCCTAATTCATTCTGTGAGACCAGAATTACCCTAACACCAAAGCAAGACCAGGACACTACAAGAAAACCACAAACCAGTATCCCTTATGAATACATATGCAAAAACCCCCAACAAAATACTAGCAAATCAAATTCAGCAGCACATCAAAAGGATTCTATAACACAATCAAGTGGGATTTATCCTAGGAATACAAGGGTGGTTCATTACATGAAAATTAAGCCATTTAATACATTACAGTGATAAAATGAAGGGAAAATAAAATACATGATCATCTCAATTGTTACAGAAAAAGTATCTGACAAAATCCAAAATCCGTTCTTGATAAAAACACTCAATAAACCAGGGAGAGAAGATCACTTCCTTAACATAATGAAGGTCATATATAAAGAATCAACAGCTAACATCATACTCCATGATGAATGACTGAAAGTTTCCCCCTAAGATCAGGGACAACACAAGGATGCTTGCTTTTGTCACTTAAATCGAACATAATATTGAAAGTTCTAGCCAAAGCAATTAGGCAAGAAAAACAAATAAAAGATATCTATATTGGAAAGGAAGAAGCAAGACTATCTATTAGCAGATGACATGATCTTTTACATAGAAAACACTCAAGAATCTACAAACAAAAACTATTAGAGCTAATGAACTCAGCCAAGTACAAAAGTTGCAGCTACAAGATCAAAACTCAAAAGCCAGTTGTATTTCTATACATTAACAACTAACAAGTCAAAAAGGAAATCAAGCACTGAGAACTATGTCTAGATACTTACAACACAGCACAACAATGGGAGAAAAAATTATGTATACATGTATGTGTAACTGGGTTCCCATGCTGTACAGTGGGGAAAAAAAAGGGGGGGGGGTTGGGGGAATAACAATAAAAAATAAATAAATAAATAAGGAAATCAAGAAAATAATTCCCTTTAAAAAAGAATCAGGATGGGAGTTCCCATTGCAGCACAGCAGAAACAAATCAGATTAGTATCCATGAGGAAGCGGGTTCCATTCCTGGCCTTGCTCAGTGGGTTGGAGATCCAGTGTTGCTGTGAACTGTGGTAAAGGTGTCACAGATGTAGCTCAGATCCCATGTTGCTATGGCTGTGGTGTAGGTGGGCAGCTATAGCTCTGATTTGACTGCTAGCCTGGGAACGTCCATTTGCCACGGGTGTGGCCCTTAAAAAAAATAAAAAATCATCAAAAGAACGAAATACTCAGGAATAAATGTAATCAAGGAAGAAAGACTTCAAGATGAAAAACTTGCTCACTCAAAACTCTAACATAACGGAGTTCCCGTCATGGCTCAGTGGTTAACAAATCCGACTAGGAACCATGAGGTTACAGGTTTGATCCCTGGCCTTGCTTAGTGGGTTAAGGATCCAGCGTTGCTGTGAGCTGTGGTGTAGGTTGCAGATGCGGCTTGGATCCAGCGTTGCTGTGGCTCTGGCATAGGCCAGTGGCTACAGCTCCGATTTGACCCCTAGCCTGGGAACCTCCACATGCCACGGGAATGGCCACAGATAAAGGCAAAAAGACAAAAGACAAAAAACAACAACAACAACAGCAACAACAAACTACAACATACAACATATTGAAGTAATGTTGGAGGACGGGATTAAGATGGAGTAGAAGGACTGGAGCTCAACTTCTCTCATAAAAACAACAAAATTACAACCAAATGCTGAACAACCTTCAACCAAATGGACTAGGAACTTTCAAAAAGATATCCTACTCCAGAAGACAAAGAGGAGGCCATCTCAAGAGGTAGGAGGGGCGATTACTCAATATAAGCAACACCATACCTCCTGGGTGGGAAGCCCACAGACTGGAAAGTAACTGTATCACAGAGACTCCTCTACAGGAGTGAGAGTTCTAACCCCCACGGCTGGGGATCTGGCGCTGGGAGAAAGAGCCCCCAGAGCACTTGGCACTGAAGGCCAATGGGGCTTGTGGGCAGAAGCTCCACAGGATTGAGGGAAACGGAGACCCCATTCTTGAAAGGTGCACACAGACTTTCACGTGCACTGGGTCCCAAGGCAAAGCAAAGGCCCCATAGGAATCTAGGTCAGACTTGACTGCGGTTTTTAGAAGAACTCCTGGGAAAACAGAGGGTGACCGTGGCTCATTGTGGGGGAAGGACATTGGAGGCAAACTCTCAGGAATATTCATCAGCATGTGTTTCTCTGGAGGTGGCCATTTTGGGAAAATCTGGCCCCACCCATCAGCACTGAGAAGCCCCAGGCCAAACAATAAGCCAGGTGGGATCACAGCCCCACCCATCAGTAAACAGGCTGCCTCAAGACCTCCCAGGCACACAGTCGCCTCTAATCTCACCCAGAGACAAAGTCCCACCTACCAGAGGGATAGGAATCAGCCCCACCTATCAGGAGGCAGGCACCGGTCCTTCCCATCAGGAAGCCTACAGCAAGCCCCCTACCAACTTCAGCCACAAGGAGGGCAGACATCAGATTTAAGAGCAACTACAACTCTATTATCTGCAAAAAGGACGCCACACCAAAAACCTATAAAAGTGAAAAGGCAGAGAACTGTAACTCAGGTAAGGGAGCAAGAAAACCCCCAGAAAAACAGCTAAGTGATCTGGAGAGTCTCAGCCTCCAGGAAAAAGATTTTAGACGGATGATGCTGAAGATGATGCAAGACATTGGAAATAAAGTGGAGGCAAAGATGGTTAATTTACAGGAAACACTGAGCAAAGAAATACAAGATTTAAAACTTAAGCAAGAAGAGATGCGAAATACAATAACTGAAATAAAAAATTCATTAGAAGCAACCAACAGCAGAATACAGGAGGCGGAAGAGCAAATAAGCAAGGGAGAGGACAGACTAGTGGAGATCGCTGATGTGGAACAGAAAAGAGAAAAAAAAAATTGAAAAGAAATGAAGAGAGTCTCAGAGAATTCTGGGATAATGTTAAATGCACCAACATCTGTATTATTGGGGTGCCAGGAGGAGAAGAGAGAGAGAAAGAGACAGAAAAAATATTCAGAGAGATACCGGCCAAAAACTTCCCTAACATGGGAAAGGAACCACTCACTCAAATCCAGGAAGCACGAGTATGTTATAAAATAAACCCAAGGAGGAACATCCCAAGACACATATTAATCAAACTGACCAAAACTACATCTTGCTAAAAGAAATTAAAGGAGACCTAAACACAAAGATGTTCTGGGTTCATGGATTGGAAGACTTACTTCTGTTAAGACAACACTACTACCCTAAGCAATACACAAATTCAACACAATCTGTCAAAATCCCAAGTGTTTTCCACAGAGATGGAAAATCTCATTCTAAAATTCATATGGAATTTCAAGTTACCCTGCCCAAACTAATCCTGAAGAAGAACCAAGTTGGAGTATTCATACATTCTGATTTCAAAGTATTACCACAAAACACAATAACCAAAACAGCAAGGTAATGACATAAGGATAAACATATACTCTTAAATCATTATATCAATCGATTTTTAACAAGGGTACCATTGACTAAAAGTGAATCAAAAGACCTAAATTTAACAGCCAGAACCATAACATTCTTGAAAGAAAACATAAAGATAAAACTACATGAACTCAAATTGGACAAAAGTTTCTTAAATATGACACCAACCACAGATGATAAAAGAAAAAAATAAATTGGACTTCATCAAAATTTAGAAACTTCTGGGGAGTTCCATTGTGGCTCAGCAGTAACAAACCAGACTAGTATTCATGAGAACACAGGTCAATCCTTGGCCTTTGCTCAGTGGGTTAAGGATCCAGCACTGCTGTGAGCTGCTGTGTAGGTCACAGATGCAGCTTGGATCCAGTGTTGCTGTGGCTGTGGCATAGGCCAGCAGCTGCAGCTCCAATTCACCCCCTAGCCTGGGAACTTCCATATGCTGCAGGTATGGCCCTGAAAAGCAAAAAGCAAAAAAAAAAAAAAAAAACCCACTAAACATAAAATTATCATATGACCCAGCAACTCCACTCCGAGGTATATACTCAAATTTCTGAAAACAGTGACTCAAATAGATACTAGCATGTGAATGTCCACAGCAGCCAAAGTGGGGGAAATAAGCTAAATATCTAACAATAGATGAATAAATTTTTAAACCATATTTTTAAACCAGAACTCCTCAGGGAATTCGTATTTATAGTGCAGTTTGATGGATGAAATACTATTCAGTCATAAAAAGGTATGAAGTTCTGATGCACAATGCAACATAGATGAACCTTGAAAACATTATAAAATCATGTAAATTTTCTGTATAAAATGAGCCAGACACAAAAGGACAGATACTGTATAATTCCACCTATGAAATATCTAGAATAGGCAAAATCAAAGAGACAAAAGTAGATCAGAAGTCCCCCAAAGCTGTGGGAAGAGGGTAAATAAAAGGAAATTTCGCTCAATGGGTTCACGGTTTCTGTTTGAGGTCATGAAAAAATCTTACAAGCAGGAGTTCCCGTCGTGGCGCAGTGGTTAACGAATCCGACTAGGAACCATGAGGTTGTGGGTTCGATCCCTGCCCTTGCTCAGTGGGTTAATGATCCAGCGTTGCCATGAGCTGTGGTGTAGGTTGCAGATGTGGCTCGGATCCTGCATTGCTATGGCTCTGGC
This sequence comes from Phacochoerus africanus, assembly GCF_016906955.1. Taxonomy (NCBI): domain Eukaryota; kingdom Metazoa; phylum Chordata; class Mammalia; order Artiodactyla; family Suidae; genus Phacochoerus; species Phacochoerus africanus. Next base: position 141,069,279 of record NC_062547.1, read on the forward strand.
GTAGGCTGGTGGCTACAGCTCCGATTGGACCCCTAGCCTGGGAACCTCCATATGCTGCAGGAGCGGCCCAAGAAATAGCAAAAAGACAAAAAAATAAAAAATAAATCTTAGAAGCAGACAGTGGCCATGGTCGGAAAGACGGTGAATTTAATTAATGCCACTGAATTATACACTTAAAAATGGTCCAACGGTAAATTTTATGTTATATATATTTTACCATGCTAAAAAATATAAGATTGTCCATGAGTTGGTAATTCCTGAAACTGGATAATGAGTACATTAATTACTTTGTTCTAGCTTCTAAAAATTTAAGAAATTTAAAAAAGGATGTTTTCTGTAGTTTTTTTGGTAGTCGTCTTGATCAAGGAAAGGAAGTGCCTTTCTATTCTAAACAGCTAAGAGGTTTTATCATGAATGGGTGTTACATTTTTATCACTTTTTTTTTTCCTATTGTAAGATGATCATGTAGTTTCCCCTTTAACCTACTTAAGCAGCAAATTTTATGCATATATTTTCTAATGTGAAAACACCTTGCATTCCTAGGATAAGTCCAACCTGGTCAGGTGATCACTTTTATATCTTACTGGGTTTGTTTGCCATATGTTGTTGGTCTTCCATGTACCGCCACAAGTCTCTGCAGAGCTGTCATAAGATCCACCCGACTGCACTATAAACATGAACTCCCTGAGGAGCGAGCCTCCTTCCTTCCTCACCCACTGTTCTATCCCTAGCTAGTGCCGGGTCTAGGACACAGCAGGCACTCAAAGTGTGGCCGATAAATAAATGAATGAACGGGTAGGTGGAGAGATGACCAGGTGAGCAGATGAACACCTTCATCCAGAAGAGTGACACCCTGGCAGGTGTGCAGAGCAGATTTTTCAAGAAGGGAGACCTTCCAAGGGCTCACCAACCACTCATAGAGGCAACTCCTCTGTCTATGGGCAACTGAGCTTGTCTGCAGCTCTGTAAACTGAAGTGTAGCCCTCGACTCTCATCTCCCAACGTTCCCTCATTACCCAATCAGTAACTTCCACAGATCAGTGTCTGCTTTCACACAAGCTGCAGCCCTCGTATCAAAGCACACCCCAAAGCTCAGCTCCTGTGCTGGGATTAACGGGGAATGTAGCATCAGTTTCAAATTTAAAGCATTCCTCCTAACCTTAAGCGTTTATTATTCCCAACAATCAGAGAGGCCTCATCTCAACCCTGATTGGCACAGTGAGAGCCCGTCCCATTAAGAATTCACTGCATCAGCAGTACAGAGGAGGAGAGCAATCAGCCAAGGAAACAGCTGAATTATTTCAGCAGCTGTAAATTATATGTTCTCTCTTTCCCTCCTCCTCCAAGTCCACGTACAACTGTGTCCCACGCCTCCAGACTGAACTTGGGTTTCTCAAGTATCTATGTCAACTACAGTAACCAACTTGAATTCAGAAGCAATATTAAAAAGAACTAATTAACTAATATTTAAATAACTGTGTTTAATGTCAACAAAATCACACTTTAAACATCCCCTGGTCTATCGGTTGCTTAATTAAATTCCTCAAGGTCCTTGGACACTGGCACAGGACACAATGCCCTAGGGAGCAGTTCTCAGGCCCTGGCCTTGGCAGGCTGTGGAGGAGGAGGAGGCGGAGGGGCCCAAATCCCTAGGGAAGGGCCGGGAGATGCCAGTTTTCTTCTTCTACATTTCTTAATGAGGTTGTTTCTCTTTACGATTCTGCTGGTCTCCACAGGGTAGCAAGAACATGACAAATACATCCTGAGCCTGGAAACTTGCCAAACCAGGCTACAATATTTTTTAAATTTTTTTTTTTTTTTAAGCACACAAAAACCCAAGAGACACTTTTCCCATCTGCAATCTGTTCTTAAGAGCGGTATATCACAATACTCTGAAGCATGTGTACAGGGGGATTACAACAGGACAGCAGGTAGGGTCAGAGGGCCCTGAAAGATGCCACCAACCAAATTCCAGCCTGCCAGAGTCATCAGCTTGCAACTGACAGGGGTACAGCTCAGCCAATAGCAGTATCTCAGACTGGAGCTTACAAAGGTGCTCTAGGTTCCAGTGAATGAGCTTGTGATGGGGATGCCATCGGGACCCCAGGAGGTCTCTCCTGCCACAGTAAGCTCCATGGGGATGACTTGCCAGCTAGCCTTCTCACAGAACCTGCTATCTGCCCAGGTAAACATACCCTAGGAATAATCAGTCTCACAAACAGCCTCCAAGTAGAGCACATTCAGCCAAGGATCAATAAGCACTTGGAACCCCTGTTTTGGGCAGCAGACACTCTGAGCCCAATCCCACTGGGTCATGAGCAAGATGAGATCATTTTAAGAGCATCAAGATGTGTGAGAAGTGCCAAGTGGCCCTTCCTTGCCTCACCCTTTCAGCAGGAGCCCCAGATCTTTCTAGTTTCCTTACAAAACTACCCCCTCACCTCTCAGCTGGTCTTACTTTTCTGTTTCTGTCACTCAGCACCTTCCCTACACCTTCTGTTTTGCTGAATGGGCCTGGCTTGACACAAAGTAGGAGGCGATTCTTTCCAATTATTCCATCTTGTCCCTCACTGCTCAGGGATTCCTCTTGTGGCACCTCTCCCTAAAACAGCCATCGCAGCCCCCAGTAATGCCAAGAGAAAACACTGCAGAAGAAGCTGGGGTAATAGTACAATCTCTCCTCCGAAAAGGCAATCACTCCCGTAAACAACCCGGCACAAGCCCTGGCTTCAGAGAAGCCAGATGTTTGGGTTGTAGCTCCCGAAACGTGGAAAGCATTCAGAAAAACCCAGGAGCACCACGCCCACACAGCCCAGACACACGGCTCACTTACTACCTGCAGTTTCACAACCACGCCAAAGCCATTTCAGCCCCAGATGAGCACTTAACAGCCAAGCTAATGCAGAAGAATATTTTTGCCAAGACCTTGTTCACTCTCCCATACAGAAGAGCTACCAGAAGAGCACAGATTCGTTCATACAAAAAGACGAATAAACCCTCACCACCCACTAAGGAGTATATACCCAGTTGCCACTGCTTCCAACACACCCAACCAGCTGATTATTCATCCTTCAGCACACAGTCATTGAGACCGGCGACATACCACCATGTACCAGGTGCTCATGGTACAGAGAGCAAGAAAAGAGGAGTCCTGTTGTCCAAGAGCTTCCAGGCGGGCAGCAGAAGCGGATGAGTCACACAGGAGTCATCGTAAGCACTGGGCTGGAAGAGCCCTGCCAGAGACAGCTCGAAGCCTCTGAGGCAGCATACGACAGCTCTCTCCAGCAGGAGATGAGGATCAGAGGGGACTTCCTGGAGGAGGAAAAGGCATCAGCCCAACAAAGACAATGAGAGAAGCATCCCAAGTGGAGGCAGGACTGCTTTTTGAGGGCCTGGAGGCATTAAACTTGGAACAGGCATTTACTTCAACAGTGCTGGAGCAAGGGCTGAAGGGGCGTGGCATCACGACATATAAGAAGCCCTGTTGCCAGAAAGGTTTCAAACACAGAGCTCACGGCACTGTCTCAGCAAACCTCTGGGATCTTCCTCCTTTGCAGAACTGCTCCATTGGGAAAGGCAGACTTGAGAGAGGAAAAAGAGGCCTGCTAAGCTAAGAGGGTCACCACTGTTTGTGAATTCTGCTTGAGAACTCGCTCCTTTGCCTCGCAATTCAATGGTTTGTTAGTTCTTGCAGATTCTCAACATCTATTAATAGGAGGAGCTAGTATGTAAATAGATACTGGACTTGGATTGTATCATCCCCCACACTGACCTAAACCCCAAGTAATAATGTGAACAGGAAAACAGCCTGAGATTCTGGGCAGATGCTACCTGAAGGACAGGCCTTGCTCTACTCCCCTCTGTACGTTTCACACTCAGCAAGTCCAAAGCCACTCTACTGACCCTCCTCCGGAGCTGCCTGGCTTTACTGCACAGGCGCACAGGCGAGAAACCAAGAAGCTCTCAACATGTCCCCCTCCCTTCCCCACTTCCATTCTCCCCCCACCCATCCATCAGCAACCACTGCCAGTTTTATCTACTATTTCTCTTCCTGGTCACCTGCCCAAACTGCTGACCCGCGCCCTCAGCCACCACTTCTCAGGTGAGGGCAACTCAAGCCAGCTAGCACAATGAGAAAGCAGAGGTGCACAGCGTTAATGATCTCTTATTCGGTCAGCCAGAGTTTCTGGAATAACCCAAATCCAGTCTCCTGAGCTCCTCTGACAGGCTCTCAGTAAAAGCCACTTTCTCCCTCACAGAAAGGGCATTCCTCAGGGAAGCCATTCAATCACAGAAGCAAGCTGGAATGTGGGCTGCAAAGAAGGTTCGGGGCCGCGTATGAATCCTCTGGAGATACCAATGCCTTAGGAGCCCAAAGCCAAACCTATGATTATGAGACACACACCTCCAGCGAGGCAAACGTGGCCTCCCACACCCACAGCCCAGGGAGACATACCATGGGGACAGCCCTGAGCTCAAGAGTCTTCATCCCTACTCCCTCTGCCAAACGCAAGTCTCTTCCTTCCAACAAAGCAGGTAGAAGAAAGCGATTTTCAGGAGGATGATGCTGGTGCTTATGGCAGCTTAGAAAATGACTTCCCAGAGTTCCCGTCGTGGCTCAACGCAAAACGAATCTGACTAGCAACCATGAGGACACAGGTTCGATCCCTGGCCTCGGGCAGTGGGTTAAGAATCCAGAGTTGCCATGAGCTGTGGTGGAGACCAGCAGCCACGGCTCCCGTTCAACCCCTAGCCTAGGAACCTCCATATGCCATGCATGCAGAGGCATAAAAAAAGAAAAGGAAAGAAAAAAGAAGAAAATGACTTCCCAAAATACGGATTAAAAAGTTCTGAAGGAGGTATGGTAGCCATGGTTCTGAGCCTCAACTCCCTGCCACCTTCTCTCATCCCATTCCTTACCAGTGGCCCTCAGAGCAGACCAGAAGGAATACATATAGGTTGAAGGAATGAACAAGTAAATGAAGAAATGAACAAACAAGCAGACTGAGAAGCTAGAAGGAAGAGGCAAGAGGAGAAGGCAGGCCCTGCCAAAATCATCTTTCCATTTGTTCAGGTGTCTCCAGGCACCTGCCACGTACTATGTACCTGTGCAAAACGCTGGGAACACACAGGCTGTGCAAACTATGCACATCTCCTTCATCTCCCTGGACAGCGTAAAACCAAACACTGCTTGAACAGCACCTCCTGTTTTCCTGACATTAAAGCCATGCCTAACGGCACACACGTAAATAAAAACTTCACTTCTTATTGTATCCAGTACTGTGGGGTCTCGTGGTTTCTTTTCTAGAGAAAAACCCGTCATTCATCTCCTTGATTAAAAATTGATTTACTTTGGCTTTCATTAGGTAGGTACAAGGGGAAAACACACAGATTCAGAGATGACTCACCCGGCAACAGGACTGCGATGAGCTCGAGCGACTGCACAGTTGGGTCCCAACCCACCATCGAAGAAAGAAAATTAAAAAGCTCACAACATGGAGATTAAGTTCCAGCCAAAAAGAATTATCTTCCCACAAGCTCTGTCGGATTTTTGGTTAATGTAAAAGATTTTCAAAAGGAAAGGAAAGGCAACCCCAAGGATATTTAACACACAAGGTAGAATTTCTGTATTTTTCAAATTCCCTTGCAGGGAGAAAAGCCAAAGAGGTCTTTATTTCTCAATCCTACTTTTCAGAACTTTTCCCATTGATTTGACATTGTCATAAAATTTTTCAATTTGCAGAGAGCACAAAGCAGAGGAAGGGATGGTGGCTGAGGACTTTTAAGCTGCCATAAAGGGGGCTCTGGGACGAGGCTGGGAGGAGCTACAGAAGAGATGGGAGCTGTAGCCCTGAAGACCACATGCTCCGCAACACAGCCTGGGCGAAGTGCCAACACCACGGACTCGGGCCTCAGGCAGGCCGCAAGCTCCATCACCCTGCAGATTCTTGCACTGAGAAACTGAGAGCCCGCGGACAGACTGGGCTGCAGCATCAGGGGGTCTTAGGGAGAAAGATCAGCAAATTACAAGTATTCACCTTGATTAAATATTAGAGGGATTATTCTATAGCCAGAGCAAATGGGATCCGTCCCTCCCCTGCGTGAAACCATTCAGGGCTGGCAAGGCCCTCAGGAAAAAGGCTCATTTCCCCATCAGGCTGTCCACTATCTGGCCCCGATCAACAGCTACAGCGTCTGCTCTTTGCTCTCCGTGTCTACAGCTGGCCTTCCGGAGTATTCCTCCCAACGCGCTAAGACAGCTTGTCTCCCACCTCCGGACCTTTGCACATGTCTCTTTGGAACCCTAGTTGCCCTGCTCTTTACCTGGCAAATTCCTGCTCATCTTAAAGGTGTGCGACTCATCCTAAAAGACACTGCATCCAGGAGGCCTCCACGGACTCTCCCCATGGACTGAATTCGGCGCCGCCACAGCACCCACACTTCTTTGCATGGCACAGACCACATTCTCCCATTCGGTTATTCTCCTCCACCGCTAGGCCTTCAGCATCGTGGGGAACCACGTCCATCTGCCCAGCCTACTCGACACCTGACACCACAGACACGTTTGGTAAATTCCTCCGAGACTTAGATTCTGCGCCAGACTCACTTCCCCCTTCTCTCAGAGACCCGAGCCCCAAGCCAGTTATGGGCTCATCTCCCCTCTGTCCCACCCTTGCCCACGCCTCACATTTCACTTCTCGATGGCTGGCCTGCCCAGGCACTAACCTCGAGCATGTGCATCATTTATCTGGGCAGCACCCGCTACGGGACGGACAGAGCATTAGGTAACTGAGATGAATAAGCCCCTTCTTCTACCTTCTAGAAGAAAAAGCAAACGCACACATCAGTCCCACACAGGACGGCAAGGGGCCATAAAGGAGAGACGCGTAGTGTGTGGGTGGTGCAGAAAAACACGGAGCCATTCTTCCCAGTGTCCCCTCCCCGCCATCAGAGGTGAACTGCACTCTGTCCCTCCTGATTCTGACAGACAGAAATCCTCCCAGCGCTCTTTCTCTGGGTACCTAGCCCAGATCAGACTTCTCTAAATTGGGCTCCCATTCGATTCCAGACTAATCCAAATCCTTTCTTGGCTTCTGCTTTCTTACCTTCTTCAGTTCTTTTCTCAGATATCTAACTCACATCTATCTCTGGCTCTGTCCTCTCCTTAGCCAACTTGTCTAAGCTACTATTTTTCCATCTCCTCCCTCAACTGTCTTGGGTGATCACTTGACATTTATGAAACATCTGCACTTATGAGAAACATATTGAACAGTCTCTGTCTACCATGAAAAGAGGGGAACTCATGAGGCCAAAACACCAGAAAAAAGCAAATGCAAAATAAACCATCCTCAACACAGCCTTTTTCTTCTACTGTTTCCTCTTGCAGATCCAAGTGCTAGGGCATCTTGGCCCCCAACAGGATTCGAACTCTGTTCCCAATTACCAAGGAGGTTACAGCACCCCTCGTACTCTAGCCCCCAGGCAATGAGGCCCTGGTCTGCCCCCTCAGCCTTTCTGAAGGCAAAGGCCACTCTACCTACCACACATTCATGTAATCAACACATACTGAAGGAGTTCCAATTGTGGCTCAGGGGGTTAAGGACCCAGTGGAGTCTCCGTGAGGATGCCAGTTGGATCCCTGGCCTCGATCGGTGCATCAAGAATCCAGCATTGCCGTAACCTGTGGCACAGGTTGCAGATGTGGCTCAGATGTGCTGATGCTGTGGCACAGGCCTCAGCTACAGCTCCAATTCAATCCCTAGCCTGGGAACTTGCACATGCCACGGGTGCGGCTGTACACTGAGTACCCCTATGAGTGAAGGACCATGTGCCTCACGGTGCTGCACACAAGGTCCTGTACATAACACAGGAGCGGTTAATGCCTATGCCTAAATCTCTGATCAAACAAAAACCAGAGAGTTCCCTTGTGGTGCAGAAGGTTAAGGATCAGATGTTGTCACTGTAGTGGCTCAGGTCACTGCTGTGGCTTGGGTTCAATTCCTGGCCTAGGAACTTCCACATGCTGCAAGGTGAGGCCAAAAAGAAAACAAGAAAAAAGAAAGCCAAGGGAACCTCTCCTGCTCCTTGCCTAGGAACACCCCAGTGCAAAAAACACTCTGCACTGAAGCTTGAGGTCCCAGGTCTCCCAACAGCCTTTCACACATCTGAGCCCAGACCAGGGAGACCTTCACCTCAGGTAAGAAGATGCTGATGCAGCCTTCCCATCAGTGTGCCAATGAGGCTAGAGAAGCTACTGTGGTAAAACACCTTTTAATCAAGTGACTTGTCTCCACTTGGTGTAGATTTAGGGGAAATTTTTCTCAAGAAACCACTAAACTAGTAGAAGGACAGAAAAGAACAGAAATTAATGAACACAGTTATTATCCCCTAAAGTTGCAAATCAGAACAATTCCTCACTTGAAGACAAGTATGAAGAAAAGATTAAAATGCTTCAGGGATGTGTTCATGAAAGAGCAGGTAATAGAACAGATAAAATGTATTTACAGTACCTCATTAGGGATACGTACCTTTTGGCTAATAGCTATCAGATACTAAATTCCCCTGTAAAAATAATATTCTTCTACGCTTCATTATGGAGTTACAATTATCCATGAGAAAACAGCAACACAGCAAACTGTCTCGAAAGGCAATTGAGAATGATTGCAGAGCCTACGCTTCTCCCCAGGTATCTGGGCAGAAGGGGGTATGAACCAGGATATGCCCCTGGTATGAGTCTGCTAGGGCTGCCATAACAAAATACCACACAATGGGTAGCTTAAGCAAGAGAAACTGACTTTCTCATAGTTCTGGAGGCTACAAGTCCAAGATCAAGGTTCCGGCCAATTTCGTTTCCAGTGAGAACTCTCTTCCTGGCTTGTACACAGCTGCCTTCTCCCTGGCCTCACACGGCATCCTCAGCCTATGAATGCTGAGGAAAAGAGAGCTCTCGGCTACGTCTTCTTAAAAGGATCTTCATCGCTGCTGACTGTGGGGGATGATGGTCAAAGATCCAAGGGGCGTGGGGATGAGGACGCGGGTGGGGGCTGGGGGAGAGCGCAAAGTCAAATAAAGCCTTAAGGAATTGTTCTCGCCCTTTCACAGAAGATGGGTAAATAACAACAGCAGTAATCGGAGCTCTCTGGAGGTTCCGTGAGTTAAGATCCAGCGCTGTCACCGCTGTGGCTCTGGTTACCTCTGTGACGCCAATTCAATTTCTGACCCTGGAACGCTGGCATGCCTCGGGCTCAGCGCCCCCAAAACAGCAGTAATATAATGTATGCACACAGGTAACAGGTACTAGGCACCAGCGACGTATTTGACACGTTCCAAGGATGTGGCATGCAAGGTTTACTTAAGCCTCACAGAAATGATTCCACGAGATACAATGACCATTTTTATTTTACAGATAAGGAAGAAAACTTACATTAGTTGAAGTCACTTACCAAGGTCACTAGATGTGCTAGGCAGAATAGCAGCCCTCCAAAGCCATTGGGTCCTAACGCCTGGAATCTGCAAATTTACCTTATAGAGGAAAAAAAGGTCTTTGCAGATGTGGTTAAGCTAAGGATCTTAACATGATTATCGTGGATTATCTGAACAAGCCCTAAATACACTAACAGTGTTCTTGTGAGAAAGAGGCAGAGGGAGATTTGACACAGGCACAGAAGAGAAGGTGATATGAAATCAGAGCAGAGATTGTGAGATGCTGAGCTTGAAGAATGGAGTGATGTGGGCATAAGCCGAAGAAGACCAGCAGTCACCAGAAGCTGGAAGAAGCAAGGAACAGATTCTGCCCGAGAGCCCTGCCAACACCTTAATTTCAACCCAGCGATACTGAGTTCAGACTCCTGTCCTCCCGAAGTAGGAGAGAAGAAATCTCTGCTGTTTTGAGTCACCAGGCTTGTGTTAACATTTTACCACAGCCACAGCTAGTAGTGGCAAAGCCGGGCTTTGAACCAGCATCCTTGTGCACTCTTGAGCCCTGTGCCTTGTTCCTTTTCTGCAGACAGCCTCCCCTAGCCAGACCAGTGCGCTGTCTGATGGGTGACTCTGCCAAGACTTGAAACAGTCGGCACTGACAGCTCCTCGACTGCAATGCCCCCAAACAAGCCTTTCTCCTTCCTCTCCCCGCATCACAGCAAATGCTTATCAGAGGCAAAACCAACATCTTAGTGTCTAATCATCAGGTATGGAGAGAAACAACCCACAGTCCAATATCTTAATAGGAGAGCAAACCAAGGTGCCTAACAAAGGTTTTCATCTAATTTATTTGTTTGCATTTGACTGTTTTCCAGAACACCAAAAAGCTCCTAACCTCTGTTGCTCTGCTCCATTCAGCCCGTGATTCATTCCTTCCCACACAAACACATCCGGGGAAGAGCATCGGCTCCACTCCTCACGGCTCACCACTCGCTGACCACTCAGGGACACGGAGAGAAGGAGAGAGCCACGCTGAGCCCTCCGTCCCAAGTCCTGGCGCTGAGTATTGGTGTGAGCAGACTGGCACAGAAGAGCCTCAAGTTAACCAATCCTGGAATTAACAAGCAGGCTAATAAACGCATTGTCAGGGCAAAGGTACGGCATCCCCCAAATGCACTTTTTGAACCTATTCTGACGAGTATAGTGAGGTTTAATTATCTCTAACACTTCAAAGTGCAGGTGGCGAAACACAGCAGTATGTTTTGTAAAAATAATGATGTCTTGGTAACGGAGGACACTGTGCTGCTGTGGCTATTAAATCTTTGCCAAGGCGCTAGAAACAAGCTGCAGGGTTCTGGGGGAACAATCAGCTGGCTGGATCAACGAAGGGGAAGACTAATATAGCAAAAGAATAGGTAACCCGTGGCAATACCCAGAGCTCTCCTCCTTTTCCTTTTGCTCCATGCTTTTTCCTCTCCTTCAACCTCCTATCTCTTCCTCCATGGCTCTCCTAGAAACTCCCTACCTTCTCGTCTCTTGCCAAGAATGTTCCATCTGATATTCCATCAGCAACTCAAAATAACAATTAGAGCTGAATTTAGAAAGTATTTATTCACCAGCCACTGGGCTTGCCACAGCCCACTGTCTTAGCTACTATGTCATGCTCCTTTACACGTGAGAAAGCTAAGACGCAGAGGTGGAAAGTCACCTTTCCAAGGTGACTTTGAGAACTCACCAGTGGCAAAGCTAGAATAAGAAAGCAGATCTGACTCCAAAGTCCAAGCTTTTACCTTTACCAAACTGTCTGCCCCCCAAATGAACTGGGGGCCTTACTATTGGACCTAGAGGAGACAAACCCACATTTTGGCTTCAGGCTCTGACTGCTCAGAAAACCTGCCAAAAATGCTCTTAGAACTGTCCAGAAATTTTCCTTTCATTTCCCACTTCTGAGAAAGAATCATCTAGAAAATACAGTCAGTCCCAAAGAATCCTTGGGGGTGTGCAAATGAATCTAAAAATGAAAGCAAGTTTACTCCTTCCCCCAAATGAACCAAAACTCCCGGATTTAGCAGTACCTGAAGGGAACGCACCTCTGCTCCCTCTCCCTGCCTGAGTCTCAGCAGGCTGTCACCAACAAGATCCTCTTTCCAAGAGGAAACAGAATCCCCAAGTCTTGGGAAGAAAAACCAGAAAGGGAAGCCTAAGTAAGACGAGAAGAAAGCTCAAACTCCTATTTACTATGTGTCGGAAGGTTTTGGTTTTTGAAACTCCTTTTTTTTTGGCCTTTTCTAGGGCCACACCCGTGGTCCGGCATATGGAGGTTCCCAGGCCGGGGGTCTAATTGGAGCTGTAGTCGCCAGGCTACACCACAGCCACAGCAACGCACAATCTGAGCCGCATCTTCGTGCCACACCCACAGCTCACGGCAAGGCCAGGGATCGAACCCGCAACCTCATGGTTCCTAGTTGGATTCATTAACCACTGACCCACGATGGGAACTCCTAAACTTCTTAATAAAATATTCAGGCTCTATATTAGTTTTCTTTGCTTAGTCCTAGTCATTGTTTCAGCTTTCTTCAAATGGGCCCCCAAAGATGTGGAAAAATGTAACTGAAAGGTCTGCTCCTTCATGGTAACTGCAGGGAAACTCCCTGACATCTTGCTCTGAACTGATATTCTGTAACTTCATAGGATAATACCCTAGAATTACTCAGGGTCAAGAGTTCTCCATTTCCCCTGGCAACAGGGCCCACCTGGGCTGGGCAGACAAGGGGAAGGAAAGATGGCACCCAGAAGGGAAAAAGCTCCCATTTCCTCCTCTAGCAGCACATGCACAAAACAGGCTCCCAAACTCACCCAAATTGCTAGGACTGACCAAATCCAATTCCAAAGCTGCATGTCACATGAGGTGACACTGTCCCTTCTAATGGGGGAGGGGTCAGCAGGATGCTGGGAGAGGAGGAAGTGGGGTGGCAAAGAAAGAGAATGGAGAAGAAACGTAAACCATAAACTAGGGCCGGAAGCCCTGCTGCTTCTCCTGCTAAGAGCTGGCAATGAGGGGCTGAATCGACTTCCTAGGTACAACCATGAAAGGGGATGTTAAAATAAATTGAGAGCGAAAAAGGAAAAAGATCAGAAGAGAGAAGGAGAGTCTTACTGCACCAGGTTTGCAATTTGTCTGCTTTCAGAGCTGAAGCTCTGAGTAGCAGGTTTTTTAAGGTTTATTTTAAGAGCTTTGAGGCCCTTGGGGAGAAGAAAAAAAAACCTCGCTAATTCTATCTATTTCAACGTCTCCTGAATCTTGCTGTAATGGAGGCATTTGCATGACACAAGATGGATTCCTCTTAGAGAAGCGTCTGTTCCTCAGAAAGTGAGGGTGTTCATGTGTGTGCATGCATGTGTACGAGAGACATTTGAGAGCTACTTGCATAGCAAGCTATTATTTTATCAGATGCACAGGTGAAGAACATGGAGGGGCGGGATCCAAGGCTGAGAGGCCTGACCCTCCAAATCCTTGTGAAACAAAGACTGGCAGCTAGTTTTGAAGAAGTTCTCACTCAGGATTTAAGCACAGAAGAGAAGATCAATGCAAATCAAATTAAAAAAAGATACAAGTTGGTTTACTTTTCAACTAAAAAGCAACCAAAAAAAACCTCAATCTAACAAAAAGAAATAGGTAGACTGATAAGCTGTCTGAAACAGGCTATCACCATCCCTGGTTTGGGGATTCACTGGCTGATGCACCTTTAAATGACTGAGAATTATGGATGACAGTGAAAATGGGATGGGAGAGTATAACCGTGCATTTTACCCATCCCGACCACATTTCTGCAATGCTAAACACACACACACACACACACACACACACGTTATACAGCCTGGAAGAAAAGGGGCTAGAGCCTAACATGTTACCTACAATCCTGACCAGAAGCAAGCTGTGAAAATTCGGAAAGAAAATAATCCTTTGAACAAGAATTGCAGAAACAACAGAAAGACCAGGAAATAGAGCAAGCAAGAAAAGATTAAAGGACTAGAGATCATCACTTCGCTCAGAAAAGACTGAAGAGGGGAGGTGAAAGGAGTCTCTCTTGCTTAAGACAGCCACTTGCTGTTCTGCCAAAAAGCCATCTTCTGGTACTAAAATCCTCAAACACTTGTCTGGCTGGCTTAAAGCTGACATTCTCGCATTAAAAAATAAGGGAAGGGGGGAGTTCCCGCTGTGGCACAACAAAATGGGTGGGGTCTCTTCAGCGCCAAGGATGCAGGTTTGATCCTGACCTGGTGCAGTGGGCTAAAGTATCCAGTGTTGCCACGGCTGCAGCCTAGGTCACAGCTGTGGCTCAGAACTGATCCCTGGCCCGGGTACTCCATATGCGTGGGGTGGCCAAAAAAGATTAAAAGGGGGGGGGGGGAATTCACTAAAAGTGGACTTTTGGATAAATTTAAACATAAATTAAAGACTACCCCAGGAGTTCTCTTGTGGCACAGTGGGTTAAGGATCCGGTGTTGTCACTGCAGCAGCTTGGCTCACTGCTGTGGTGTGGGTTCCATCTCTAGTCCAAGAACTTCCATATGGTATGGGCTGCAGAAAAAAAAAAAAAAAAAAACCCAGGCAGGTAGAGGATGGTCAGTAATGATAACAAGTTAACACACTGACTTGGTAGTAACAAGACTGACCAAAAATCTGGAATCAACCACAAGTCTAAGTCCTTCAAAAGAGGAAGATAAGCAGAGAGCTGACAAGGAGCTGTCCTGTGTCTTCTTTTTCTGAGCTTTATAAATAGTCAGGAGCGAAAAATATCTAAAGCAGGTTAAGGTAACTGTGCACTTAGAGACAAGGAGAAGGAAAAGGCAGTTTGGGCGGGAGAAAGGGAGCCCTGGAAATGAGTGGAGACCAGTACCTGCAGGGCTACATACAGTTCTCATAAAACACTGAGCCTTTTTAGGCATGTAAGCCCATGTCTGCTGGCCTGCTGCTCCAGACACGCTCTCCTGCTCATACCAATGCCTGGGATTTCTAAATCCAGGACCGGGTCTATGAGCATTAATAACATCTAGGACCCAAATATTTACAAAGGTAGCTGGCATCCTGCTTCTCCCTTACTCTGGGAGCTTGGAGCAAAAGCCAAAAAAGGTTACCTAGGCCTTACCAGGTGGGCACACCAGCACTGAGCCTACAGTCCCTGCAGCTCCCTAGGTTACAGGCCCTCTGCAGGGGACAGTTAACTGATCCAGGTCCCACTGATATCACTAATACTGGCCATAAAAAACCAGGACACTGCCAGAAAGAGAAACACTATCCCCTCTGATGGCTCCATGTCTCACCCTACTACTCACATTCAGTGAATTGCTATCTATCTGGCCACTGTCAATTTGTCAATTCCCATCTAATGCCCTTGTCTAAGTACTTAGATAGTATTGCAAAAAGTGTCAGTGAAAATCAGAGTAAGATGTAAGAGAAAGATGAATTTGCCATCCTGGTGAGCTTTTGTGTCTGTTTTATTCCAAGTAAATGCACTAAAGCTCGCTTCCTTATAATAGAAAACCTAAAAATCAATGCCTGAAGCCCAACAACCACAAACTCCCCTTTCCAATAACAAAATGCCAGGAAGAAAGAAAGCCACATAAAATGAAGCCAGAGAAAAACAGCTTCTCCCTAGAAGGTTCCAATTAACAGTTGAACAGAAGTGGGGAGGACACTTAATAAGTAATGAACAAGGAAGAAAATCATCTTGATTATATTTATTTAGGAAACAGAGCAATATGAATGTGAGCACCTGTGTACCCAGTCTGAGTAATAACAAAATCCATTCTCATTCACAAGCTCATCTGTTCAATAAATGTTGTTTGATCATGTCCTATAAGCCAGGCACTGTTCCTACCACTGGAAATACAGCTGTGAACATAAGAGGCAGCTGTTCTCACATAACTTACATTCTGGTGGAGGAAAAAGAGAGAGTAAACAAGAAACAAACAAACAAGAAAAATATCAGATACCTATGCTGTGGTAACATGAGTAGTTACTTTAGACCAGGGAAAAGGAAGGGCCTTTCTCTTAAGTAACAGTAGAAGTGAGATCTGAATGACAAGGAGCCAATCAAGGGAACGTGAGGGAAGAGTATTCCAGGATGAGGGTACAGCTGGAACAAAGGCCCTCTGTGAGAAACAGAAAGAAGGTCACTGTGGCCTTAGAGGGCGAGGGGGAGACTGCAAGAAATGCAGCTGCCAAGGCAGGCAGGGATCTGCCCAGTAAAGGCCTTAGAACCAGGGCAGGGAGTCTGGACCTCATTCCAAGTATGATGGTGCCAGCCCAGAGACAAGAGCAGGCAAGCTATGTGCTCCCTAAGACTTACAATGCAAAGCTGGTAAGTGATTCCAGGATGTGGACTGACTTTTCAAAAAATTTACCTGGCCCCAGAAGCTTCAAAGAGTTTCATCTCCCAAGAGAAATGCTTGACCTTTTCTTACTCTATAAGTTATTTAATAGAGACTGTGTGAAGGGCACTGTGCTAAGTGTTTTACATACATTATTTTATTCAATCCTCAACCAACACTATGAGGAGATGTTATCATTTCCACCTTACAGATGAGAACACCAAAGCTCAGAGGAGTGACCTGCCCAAGACCACACAGCACGTATAAGACAGAGCCAGGCCAGAACCCAGACCAGTCTGACGCAAAGAGCCGAGGTCCCAGGCACATTGCTCTAAAGATTCCTACTCCTTTCCGGATGAGAGAGAAGAAGACAACAGTTCTTTGGGGTTACCACTCAAGCCTCCTGCCTATAGCTTTTCTTCCAATTGAAGCAGTCTCTTATATTCCCCAGTAAGGAACAAAGACTGGGGCCTGGCTCTCAATACCTTCCCCAGGAACCTTCCCTAACAAATCAAATCTCATCTCCCGGTTCCATGCCCGTGACCAGCCTTTCTTGGCGTCTACAGCCCCCTCTGCGGCTTCTTTAGCGATGGGGTTTTAATTCTATACAAATATCACAATTCTCACCATTCACCGAGCACCTACCACATGCCAGGCGCAGGGTGTACATTATCGCATTTCATCCTAACTGCCCCAGCAGGTGGGTATCAGTACATCTTTTCGGATGAGGAAACCGAGTCACAGCACCACCAGGACAGGGTCAAAAACTAACAATTAGCAGAAATGGAATTCTGTTTCTTCCTACAGAATGCAGTGCACACAGCTTACTCTCCCTCAATGGTGAGTGAATGAAGGGACATAAAAACTCATCGTGGCAACTCCTATCCCATGAATGAGGAAGAAAAGCATGGGCACAGGTCAGGGCCTGCACACCCAGCTCTGGACATTCTAGACCAACACATCCCTTCTTCACACCCAGTAAAGGCTCCAACTGAGAGACTGTGAAAGACTCTGCCCTTCCCCCACCCTCACTTCCACCCCTGCAGGAACCAAATAAATCAAACAAACTTTCCCCAACACCTTCGCCAAACACAATCCCATTACGAAGGTCATTCCCCTCCCCACCCCTAAGACCACTGGGCAGTATTTTATTTCACCAACTCAGTATTGAATGAACCTTTACAGAAAATACAACCCAGCTTATTTTTCACAGTCCCTTTTACGTCAACCACCTTACACGGTATTTTACCAAGGAAAAGTGCCAGCAACAATAGAGTGTTTTAAGGAACAAATAAATGGAGCCAAGGATGTTCATTACCAGAAATGGACACTCAGGAGCCAACAGAAAAGAGAAGGCTGGGAGTTCCTGTTGTGGCTCAGTGGTTGAGGAATCTGACTAGGGACCATGAGGTTGCAGGTTCGATCCCTGGCCTTGCTCAGTGGGTTGGGGATCCGGTGTTGCCGTGAGCTGTGGTGTAGGTTGCAGACACAGCTCGGGTCCCACGTTGCTGTGGCTCTGGCATGGGCCAGCGGCTACGGCTCTGATTCGACCCCTAGCCTGGGAACCTCCATGTGCCGCAGAAGCGGCCCAAGAGATGGCAAAAGGCCAAAAAAAAATTTAAATTAAATTAAATAAAAAAATTAAAACTTCCAAAAAAAAAAAAGACAAGACAAGACAAGGCTGCTCCAGATGGTGCAGTCCTAGAAAGAAACCAGGTGACCTCACTGAGAGCTAGGTATCCCCTACCCCCAAGCCCAGAGCAGACAGGAATCAAGACATGCTGAAGGCTAGGGTCCCGAGAAGGAAGAGGCCAGAGGCAGACCAAGTGGACATCTGATCTGGATCCTCTCTAGGAGATGCCTGGTTTTACTGAAGCATGACCACACAGAATAAGACAAACAGCAGAAAGAGTGACCACAAAACTGAGTACCTCAAGGCCAGGACATTTTTATGCCATGCCCAGCATGGATCCTGTCACACAGCAGACAAGCAAAACAGGCAAACAAAAGTTAGTCAAATAAACCATAACAACATCGTTACCACTTTTTTTGTTTGTTTTTGCTTTTTAGGGCTGCACATGCGGCATACGGAAGTTCCCAGGCTAGGGGTTGAATCAAAGCCACAGCTGCCTTTCTATACCACAGCCACAGCAACAGGGGATCTGGAGCCGTGTCTGCAACCTACACCACAGCTCATGGCAACGCAGGATCCCTAACCCACGGAGCGAGGCCAGGGACTGAACTCATGCCCTCATGGATACTAGCTGGGTTTGTTACCACTGAGCCACGACGGAAACTCCCATTACCACTTTTTATTCATCATTCATGCTGTGAAGGAATCTAAGCACCTTCCTCACTGACGCTTCACAACTACCCTGCAAGGTAGAAACTTACTATTATTCCCATATTAGAGTTAAGAAAACAATGGGTCAGGGAAGTGAAGATCCTAAGGTCTGCCCAGTTCCAAGGGTCAGGCTCCTAACTACACAGCATGGTTCCAGCTGAGTAAGTCAAAGGAGCAGTGGCCAAGGCCAGAGTACCACTGAGGACGGGCTCTAGTCTAGGGCCTAGAACCACCCACCACGCACCCAATACTCAGTATGACAGCATGCGACTCTGACCTAGGCTTCCTTATACCGCCGGTCCCTCCACTATCTCAGGCTTCCTGGCTACACAGGGGGAAGAGTAACTAGAGCCCATTTCTGGCCCTGCAGACACCGGCTGCTCCCAAGAGAGAATATGTGCACACCTACATCAACTAAAACTGAGTGGTTCTCACACCGCAGGTGCTAGCTTAGCTAACTTGGCACATCACATCCCAGGGAGCTGCCCAGGTCAGTGGCTTGCATGGTCCAAGGTGAAAGGGGTAGCCCTCGCCAAGTAGTGACAGCCAACAGAGAGACGGTGACACAACAGGTTACATGTGCTCTGTTGCTATCAGATGTTAACAAGTGACAGGCTTGAAACTCCCAGGCCTTTTTCTGGGAAGATGGAAAGATGCCAAATGCCAGCACTCTGAGTCACCACGTCTGCTGAGGGGCCAGGTGGCCCCAACAACACACTGACGGTGGGCACTGAAAGAGGATTTGACTCATGAGGTTCAAGGCAACATGTTATGGGATTGATCTCAAGACACCATTCAGCTGATCGAAAGAAAACAACTAACTTATTAGAGTAATGTTCCTTTTCTGGTCTTCATTCTCACCGTCGCATCAAAACCCATCTTATGTACCAACTGAGAGAGTCATCTATTCGTACTGCAAATTCCAATCACCTCACCACCACAACCACGACTAACAACCAACCTTCCAAAGGGCTCCCGGATTTTTTTTTTTTTTTTGCTTTTTTTTTGCCCCACCTGCGGCATATGGAGGTTCCCAAACTAGGGGGTGAAATTGAGGCTGTAGCTGCCGGCCTACACCACAGCTCATGGCAACGCCGGATCCTCAACCCACTGAGCAAGGCCAGGGATCAAACCCACATCCTTATGGATACCAGTCGGATTCATCATCGCTGAGCCACAACGGGCACTCCAGGACTCCCTGATCTTCTGGTAAACACACGATGCCCTGCCACGGCTGACCAGGCCTGCCCTTGCCCACACCTGCCACCTCGCCTTGCACCCATCTCCTCTCCCTCTCTGCGCTCTGACCACGTTCTTTCAGTTCCTCGTGGAAATCGTGCTTCTTTGCCCCGCCCCACCCCTCCCCAGAGGCTTTGTAAAAGCTGGGTGTTGAGCCTGAAATGCTCTACAACCTGATGTCACTTTGCTTAGTAAACATCTGTTTGTTCTTCACAATTTAACTCAAACATCACCTCCTCAAGGAAGCTTTCCTCGATACCCTCTTAACCCAGGACCAAGTCAAATCCCTGTTAAATATGCTCATGGTACCACATCCCTTTCGTTCCACACATTTATTACAATTGTAATTTTACATTTATGTGTGTAATTGTAATTTGATTAATATCTATATTCATCAATACTCTCTTTACAGGAACGGAATCTGACTCAGTCACAAGTTTATCTCAGGACTTAGCACTGTGTCTGGAATTTACCGACTGAAAGAAAATCTCTGAGAAGGAAAATGATGCTCTGTCCAAATCAAACGGTTCTGCTTAGAGAAGCTTTTCTCTTCTTGTGACCTTAAGGGAAACCATCCTGCCCCTTCCCCGGTCCTCTTTCCCAAATTTCTTCCAGAAGTTACTTCCTATGTCCTGCCATTCTCCAGACCATTGGTAGCCATAGCGATAAGCTGGCCTACAGCCAAAAATAGTCTAAAAAGCTATCACCTTGTCTGAGTGCTCTAGGCTTCCAAAATAAAAGTCCAGAGCAAAGGCCCAGGCATACAGAAACACAAAAACCCTTACCCAGTAAAAAGACTGAGCCAAACAACTAGCAGCCTCTGCACGAAACAAGTACTTCCCAGGGCAGGCAGTGCCCCCCAAGTGACCCACTCAAAGGTAAAAGGGGAAAGAAGCGAGGCTGCAGGAGGCAGCTTCTTCCTGCCGAGGCAGAAGCAGGAACACTGCGCCCTGAAGAGATTTTAAACCCTATCTTTTACTCCTTGGATAAAGCAGAGCTGTGCCCAAACATTAAATATCAAAAGTCTCCCTGATGAGGCACCTTCAAAGGACGTCTACAGATTGTGGCTCAGAGACGCAACAGCAGAGCTTGAAGCAGCTCACATAAAGCTCTAGCTGAGGCCAAAATCCCCTTTGGAAGCAGGAGGGTCTTGCCCTTGGCCCTGCCCTTCTGCTCTTTAGGACAGGCCGGCACGAGCGGGCTGGAGGACATGGAAAGCATTTCTGAGCTCTACTTAGGGACAGGCAGAGGGACAGGCACTTTACAGGCAGGGCTGTTAGTGAAAAACAAAGGAGACACAGACGAGCACATAAAGACAACAGGCAGGTGAGGCTTGGCGAGGTTACACTTGTCCAACGGCTAGGGAACGGCAAGGTCAGGGTAGACCCAGGTCTGCCTGAATCCACTCTCTTCTCCTACCCCAGGGCTGCCTCTGTGAATCATCTCTAAACCCAGCTCTGCCCCTCACCCCTCATGGCCACCTTCCTAACCAGAGTGGGAAAGCAGCTCCGGCACGCTGTCCAGGTAAGCAGAGGCTGCCTTCTGCGAGCAGAGCCCACACCTGGTGTGTACATCATTCAGGCACACCCCCCCACACACCCAGGGATGGAACACAGCTCACTGTACCAAAGACAGTGTACTACCTGTACCTATGAGGATGAGGCTGGATTTTCTGAAAATTCCTAATGGACCCAAGGGATGAAGTCTCTGCCTTTCCTAGAACCCATTGCCACTGGGTTCTAGGAAGCCCATCCAAAAACCAAAGGATGGTGTGTACTCCATCACACCACGAGAAAGACACTACCTACAGGGCAGACCACCTCACCGAGGTCTCCACAGCTCCTCTAGCTATGCAGAGAGGGCAGCAACTCAACACCTTAATCATTCACATCCACACAGCAGGTCTTGCAAAGTTAAGCACCCATTCGTTGTGCTCTAGTTCAAGGTGAACCCTTCCCTTGCTCTCACTTCAGGACCTGCCTCTAATCAAATGCTACGCCAGCTCGTTACCATCCTAACTACGACACCATTATAATAACATTATTTCACTTTTTCCTGAACTTGACATCTGTTGGCTGATGGTTTAACTGATACATAAGCAATAATTACGCAGTACTCTCTCTCCTCCGATCAAGCCTCTAGTGTGACTCTTAAAAGCTAAATCCAACTGCAGTAAATGCCCAGCCCCAGCAGTGAGCAGTGAGAAACACGGCTTATCTGGCTCAGCCACCATATTTCTAGTGGTTGCAGTGCCAGAAACAGAGCTGGCTCCACCAGGTCCGGAATTGTTGACACACTCCCCCACTCCTGGGATGGTGACGGAATTTGGGGGAAATTCCAAGCACCAGGCAATTTATTGCTGAAAAGCCCTACAGGGCCAGAAGAGCCATATACAGGCCTCAGTACTGCAGAGGGACAAGCAGTACCAAACCACAATGCTACACACCACAGCAAGAGAAGGGGAAATGCATTTCTCCACTGGGAGTTCTCAAATGAATGGTTCCTAGAGAGCCATTCTGCCTGCTTCCCTAAACACACTTCTTGACAAGGGCTGGTAAATTGGCAACAGAAAGAGCAAGGGGGAACAGAGAGCTACCTTCAGGCCTTTATTTTGAGGCTGAGAAATCCATCAACCCGGATGCTGGGCCTTCTTTATGAAGGGCCCACTAGGGGCCAGGATGTAGCCTGGAGTCCAAAGTGAAGAAGCAAGTCCCACTGCCTATCAGCCAAAGCCCTTAAGTCCACCTGTCACACTATTTTTGACAAATACGGCAGAGAAAGATGTAAGGTTCTATGACTACAGAATATCAATATGCCTGAATTACACATTAGCTTTACTGAAAAAAAAGGCAACCCACAGCAAGGCTGCATTTAAAAAAAAAAAAAGACAAAACAAGCCCCTCCAGGAGACCGGGGCTGCCCCGCTTTGTTCTCTACCCTGTAACACACAGGGCTTTTTTTTTTTTTTTTTTTTAGGCAGAGAGAGAGGGGAAAAGGCGCATTCAAGAGTGCCAAGTGCAGACCTTTGGGACACGTGTGGCAGAAGCAGTAGTAGCCCACAAGGCTTTCTCCTTCAGCCTCAGCTCACTACTCTCATGGCCTGGGGGTGGGCAAGCCAGCAGGCAAGGCCCAGGCAACGCAAAGGGGCACTGTCTCCTAGGTCTAGGGAGAAGAGGGCCCCTCTCACAAGGAAATTAGTATGAAGCAAGAAAGAATGCACAGGACCCGTCATCCACAGAAGTCACCCATCTGAGGAGGGGGTTTGGAGAGGTGTTTCCTAAGACAGGGACCTTATCTGTCTCACTCGCCACTATGTTTCCAGGGTCAAGCCGCACCGGACACAAAATGGGTGCTCACAAAGAAGCGCAGACCACGTGGGATCCAGACAGACTCCTCAGGCTGGATCAGACTGAGGAGAGGGAGACGCCAGTTGTTCCTACTGTAACCCCTGGTAAAAGAAGCACTATCATCTGCAAAGCAAGCATAAAGGGCAACCCAGAGAATAAAAATGAATCTCTCTCCAACACATTCCCAGTGTCCTAACAGACTCACCAGCGTATTTTGTTCAGAATACAGGTATAACCCTTGAAGGACAATGTTGGGAGGAGAGAGGGGGACAGGGCAATAAATAGGACAAAATATTTACTGAGGGCTTACTATGTACATATCTGAAAACGCCAAGGTTTTCAAATGTAGAAACAGGAGCACAGAGGTTAAATAACTCATCTCAAGTCTCACAGGCTAGCATACTGTTTACACCCAGGTACAGCTGATCTACAACCAAGAACGTTCCACAATACTTCCTTGCCTTCCTCCAGGACTGAGCTGCTTCCCAGCTCACCTTTCCTACAGTGGAGACAATGCTCCGGCCTGTCCACACAAGTCGACTTGGGAGTCATGTTTCTTAGAGTGAGTTAGTTACCCGGAACGGTGGCCCAGTGGTCTCACTGAACTTCACATGCTTGAGAGAGCCCACTGGAACTTCGGCCTGGGTCAACCAGCTAAGTTTCCAGACCTACAAAGCAGCGAACCAGTGAGGCGCTAAGCCCCTGGCCGGTACATTGCTAGGACGACACTCTCTGGCACAGCCCAAGTTAGGGCTGGGTGAGGAAAAGATAACATGAGCAAGATCCCTGCATGCCCCCAACTAGTTCTCTTCAGAGATTGCAAAGAAGGTTCCAGGAGCCTCTCCCATGCTGAGTTGTGTCAGTAACACACAGAATGCTCTCTGTCGTCACCTTAATTCTCATTACAGAAAAGATGCAAAGTCAAGGATGTCTGCTTGGTTCTTCGAACCAACTGAGCCTTCCCTGCATGGTGCTCCCTGCCTCTCTAGAGCTTCCAGAGACCCTCCACCCCCATAACACGGGGGGCAGCAGAATGGAAAAGGCAAAATGACTTTCCTTGTATTCCTTAAAGACCAGTGGTGAGGATCGGCCAGTGTTTCTCCCAGAAGTGAATACCCTGGATAAACTCAGGGGAAACTAAGAAGTACTAAAACACACGGTCTCGCAGAGTTGTCTGTTTATTTGCTTCCTGTATGAGGGCTTTCATCAGTTAAAATTGTTTTTTTCAACTCTTCGGGAAGCTGACAGCTCACCCAGGTGCACAACAGCTGCTGGGAAGACCTGTGAGAAGAGGCCACCCGGCGGAACGGGCTGTGTGTGGCGAGGAGGGTCTCCCAGGAGCGCCCTACAGGCCAAGCCATATGTGGTCAGGATATTAATCCAAACCCATCTTGCACACTTTACAATGTTTATTCTCTCTGGGATGTGGAGCATTCAATTATATCCAAGGACTACATGAGTCCTTCCAATTCTATTCTACACTTACTTCTTTGCTAAAAAGATTTGTACCCTGGAAATAAAGCCCTCTCCCTAAGAGCAGCAATCACACTCAGCAAAGAAGAGGAAGCCAGACTGTCAATTCAAGCTTCTCTAAAAGGTATCGCTCCAACGAAGCCTTAATTTACCCTATCTGAAAAGACAGAAACCTACTACCTATCCCCTTTTTTTTTCCAGGGAAGACAGACCTATGTAACCAAGAGTCCTGAAGACGGAAAGGCCAGAGCCAAAAGAGGAGAGAAAAAAATAAAACAGCTCCACCCTTGCCCCAGTGAAAGAGCTCGGAAACCCATGAGAGAATTCCAAACAGAGACGACCACTGCGCTGCCGCGATCACTTAGAGCAACAGGCGCGGACGTGAGTAAGGCCGCCCAGCTCCGTCAGGCCTCCACCCCGACTAGCTGCAGGTCCCACCTAAGTCACTGAGACACCCCCAACCTCAATCTTCCACCTCTATAAAACAGGGATGCTGTATGAATCAGGGGAAATAATGTATCTAAAAGCACTTCAAAAACAGTACAATGGTGAACGTAAAGTATGCCTAATTCTTCTCAAGGAGGCCTAATTCTCATTCCAAAGACCCCTAGGTTAGAAACCCTAAAACGCTTCTGGGGAGCAGCGAGGCGAGGCTGTCACCTCTGAGAGGCAGTCTACAGTGACTGGGTCCAAGTGTTTATAGAGAAACTCTTCCTTCAGGAATAAAGTGAAAACAGAGACTGCGCAGAGGAGATTACACTTGGGTCTGCTCAAGGACATTAAAAAAAATACCAACACGTGTACATGGCTAAAATCAGAAAAAGCACACCAAGGTGCTGAGCGAAAAGTTAAGTCTCCCTGCTCTCCCCCCCTCCAGCCATGCAAAGGCTCTCAACACGGACAACTGCTCTCTTCAGTTTCTCACGTCTTCTTCCAGATACTCCTGGCAGCTAGTTTATCTTTCCTTTCTTTCTTTTTTTGTGGCCATGCCTGTGGCATGTGGAAGGTCTCAGGCCAGGGATCTGAGCTGCTGCAGTGACAACACTGGATCCCTAACCCACTACACTACAAGGGAACTCCACCATCAGCTAGTTCCTACCACAGATGGAAGGTACCACTGGTGGCAACATTTTCAGACCCAGAAGTAAGCAAGCAGTCAGCACTGCCGGGAGCCCTGAGGGATAAGATACCGCCCTGCAAGAGCTTCCACAGAGGTACAGATTTCCTTCTGGCTATTATCCTGCTTTGCCCCTTGGCTGACCACATTTAAGCAATGATTCTGTACAATATATTTCCCTTTGGGTTGAGATTCCTCATCTAGAACTCCTTCTCAGAGAAGCCACTGACAGGAATGGTCTCTAGGAATCCATCCTGTACCAGCTGGAGCACTAGCCCCTTAGACGTCAACAGAGGCAAAAAGCTCCATCAAACCAGCCTCTATTGAGGCTGGGAAAAATGGGCAAAAATCACCTAAGTCTCTAGGTCACCATCCTTCTGGGGACAGAATACAAGGAAAGATGAAGTCCAGACCATACATGGTCTCTACAGGACTCAGCCCAAGAGACTAAGTCACTACCCATAGAAAATTACAGGATACTCTCAGCCAAAGCAAGGCTTTCATAAAAACTCCCTACACATCAAAAAAAAAATCAGGCTATACATTCTTCTCAAGTGCACATGGAACATTCTCAAGGACTGTCCACATAATGGGACACAAAACTAACCTCAACAAATTTAAGAGTACAGAAGGTATTTCAAGTATCTTCTCTGACCACAACGGCATGAAACTAGAAAACGACCACAGGAAAGAAATGAGAAAAAACTAACTACATGGAGACTAAACAACAGGCTAAAAAACCAATGGGTCAACAAGAAAATCAAAAAGGAAATTAAAAAATACCTCAAGACAAATGATAATGAAGACACAACCATTCAACATCTATGGGATGTTACAAAAGCAGTGCTTAGAGGGAAAATCATAGCAATACAGGCCTTCCTCAAAAAAAGAAGAAAAATCTCAAATCAACAACTTAAACCATCACCTAAATGAATTAGAAAAAGAACAAACAAAACCTAAATTCAGTGGAAGCAAGGAAATCATAAAGATCAGAGAGGAAATAGATAAAGTAGGGATTCAAAAAACAACAGAAAAAAAATCAATAAAACCAAGAGCTGGCTCTTTGAAAAGGTGAACAAAACTGACAAACCTCTGGCCAGACTCACCAAAAAAGGAAAAACCCAAATAAACAATATACAAAATGAAAAAGGAGAAATCTCAAAGGATACTGCAGAAATACCAAAAAAAAAAAGAGAGAGAGAGAGAAAGAGAAAGAGAGAGAGAATACTATGAACAATCATATGCCAACAAATTTGACAACCTAGAAGAAATGGAAAACCTTCTAGAGACTTACAGCCCACCAAAACTGAATCAAGAAGAAATAGATCAACTGAAAAGACCCATCACTAGCAATGAAATTGATTGTGTAATAAAAACACTCACTACAAACAAAAGCCCAGGACCAGATGGCTTCACAGGCGAATTCTACCAAACATACAAAGAGGAATTTATACCCAACCTCCCTAAACTTTTTCAAAAGGTTAAATGAGAAGGAACACTCCCAAAGATATTCTATGAAGCCACATTACCCTAATACCAAAACCAGACCAAGATGCTACCAAAAAAGAAAATTATACGTCAATATCTTTGATGAATATAGACGCAAAAATTCTCAACAAAATTCTAGCCAACCAAATCCAACAATATATAAAAAAGATCATACACCACAACCAGGTGGGATTCATTCCCAGTTCACAAGAATGGTTCAACATAAGCAAATTAATCAACGTGATACACCACATTAACAAAAGAAAAGTCAAACACCACATGATCATTTCAATAGAGGCAGAAAAAAACATCAAAGTCCAACATTCATTCATGATAAAAACTCTTACCAAAGTGGGTATAGAGGGAACATACATTAATATAATAAATGCCGTTTATGACAAATCCACAGAAAATATAATACTCAATGGAGAAAAGCGGAAAACCTTTCCACTAACAATCTGGAACAAGACAAAGATGCCCACTCTCAACACTTTTGTTTGGTTTTTTTTTTGGTGTTTTTGTCTTTTTAGGGCCCACCCACAGCAGATGGAGGTTCCCAGGCTAGGGATCCAAGTGGAGATGTAGCCGCCTGCCTAAGCCAAAGCCATAGCAATGCAGTATCTGAGCCAAGTTTGCGACCTACACCACAGCTCACGGCAATGACCCAGCTCATGGCAACGCTGGATACTTAACCCATTGAGCAAGGCCAGGGTTCGAACCTTCATCCTCATGGATGCTAGTCAGGTTGGCTAACCACTGAGCCATGATGGGAACTCCCCACTCCCACCACTTCTATTCAACATAGTATTGGAAGTCCTAGCCACAGCATTGAGACAAACAAAAGAAATAAAAGTTATCCAAATTGGAAGAGAAGAGGTAAAATTGTCATTGTATGCAAATGACATGCTACTATATATAGAAAACCCTAAAGACTCCACACAAAAACTTTTGAACTAATCAACAAATTCAGCAAAGTAGCAGGATATAAGATTAACATTCAGAAATTAGTTGCATTTCTGAACACTAACAATGAAATATTAAAAAAAGGATACAAAAATATAATACCTTTTAAAATCACACCCCAAAAAATTAAATACCTGGGAATAAACCTGACCAAGGAGGTCAAAGACTTACATGCTGAGAACTATAAAACATTAATCAAGGAAATTAAAGAGGATTCAAAGAAATGGAAAGATATTCCATGCTCCTGGGTTGGGAAAATTAATATCATAATGGCCATACTGGGGGTTCCCATCAAGGCTCAGTGGAAACAAATCTGACCAGGAACGATCAGGTTGCAGGTTTGACCCCCGGCCTTGCTCAGAGGGTTGAGGATCTGGTGTTGCTGTGAGCTGTGGTGTAGGTTGCAGGTGTGGCTCAGGTTTCACACCGTGGTGGCCGTGGCATAGGCTGGCAGCTACAGCTCTGATTAGACCCCTACCTAGCCTGGGAACCTCCATATGCACGGATGCAGCCCTAAGAGGGGAAAAGAAAAAAAAAAGCCATACGACCCAAAGCAATCTACAGATTCAATGCAATCCCTATCAAATTACCCATGACATCTTTCACAGGACTAGAACAAACAAAATTTTTGCGTCTATATTCATCAAAGATATTGGCCTATCATTTTCTTTTTGGTCTGGTTTTGGTATTAGCGTGATGGTGGCTTCAAAGAATGTCTTTGGGAGTGTTCATTCTCCTTTAACCTATTGGAAAAGTTTAAGGAGGACAGGTATAAATTCCAAAAATGTATATGGAACCATAAAAGACCCAGAACTGCCAAAGCAATCCTGAGGGAAAAAAAACCAAGCAGGAGGCCTAACTCTCCCAGACTTCAGACAGTATTACAGAGCCACAGTAATCAAGACAGTATGGTACTGGTACCAAAACAGACATATAGACCAATGGAATAGAATAGAGAACACAGAAATAAACCCAAACACCTACAGTCAATTAATCTTCGACAAAGGAGGCAAGAATATAAAATGGGAAAAAGAGTCTTTTCAGCAAGTGGTGCTTGGAAAACTGGACAGCCACATGTAAATCAATGAAACTGTAACACGCCCTCACACAATGCACAAAAATAAACTCAAAATGGCTTAGAGACTTAAACCTAAGACAAGACACCATCAAACTCCTCAAAGAGAACATGGGCAAAACATTCTCTGGCATCAACCTTACAAATGTTTTCTTAGGTCAGTCTTCTAAGGTAACAGAAATAAAAGCAAAAATAAGCGAATGGGACCTAATCAACTGACAAGCTTTTGCAACAGCAAAGGAAACTATTAAAAAAAAAAAAAAAAAAAAAAGAGTTCCTGTAGTGGCGCAGCAGAAATGAATCCGACTAGGAACCATGAGGTTGCAGGTTCGAGCTCTAGGCTCACTCAGTGGGTTAAGGATCCGGCACTGCCGTGAGCTGTGGTGTAGGTCACACACGTGGCTCGGATCCCGTGTTGCTGTGGCTCTGGCGTAGGCTGGCAGCAACAGTTCCGATTAGACCCCTAGCCTGGGAACCTCCATATGCCTCAGGTGTGGCCCTAAAAAGACAAAAAAAAAAAAAAAAAAAAAAGACAACCTAAGGAATGGGAAAAAATAGTTTCAAATGATGCAAATGACAAGGGCTAAATCTCGAAAATATACAACTTACACAACTCAACAGCAAAAAAACCAACAACCCAGCTGAAAAATAGCAAAAGGCCAATAGACATTTCTCCAAAAAAGATATATAGATGGCCAACAAGCATATATGTTCAAAAAATGCTCAACATCACTGATTATTAGAGAAATGCAGAACTACCATGAGATACAACCTCACACCAATCAGAATGGCCATCATTAGTAAGTCCACAAATAACAAATGCTGGAGGGGGTGTGGAGAAAAGGGAACCCTCCTGCACTGCTGGTGGGAATGTAAATTGGTACAACCACTATGGAAAACAGTATGGAGGTACCTCAGAAAACTAAATATAGAATGACCATATGACCCAGCAATCCCACTCGTGGGCATAAATCCAAACAAAACTTGCCTTGAAAAAGATACATGCAACTGTACTTTCATGGCAGCACTATTCACAACAGCCAAGATGTGGAAACAACCTAAATGTCCATCGACAGATGACTGGATTAAGAAGATGTGGTATATATACACAATGGAATACTACTCAGCCATTAAAAAAAACACCATTTGCAGCAACATGGATGGAACTAGAGACTCTCATACTAACTGAAGTCAGAAAGACAAATACCATGATATCACATATCTGGAATCTAATATACGGCCCACATAAGCCATTCCAGAGAAAAGAAACTCAAGGACTTGGAGTATAGACTTGTGGTTGCCAAGAGGGAGGGGGAGGGAGTGGGGTGGACTGGGAATTTGGGGTTAATAGATGCAAACTATTGCTTTTGGAATGGATAAGCAATGAGATCCTGCCATATAGCACTGGGAACTGTACCTAGTCAATTGTGATGTAGGCTAATTTAAGAAAAAGAATGTATGTATGTGTGTGTGTCTGGGTCACTTTGCTGTACAGTAAAAAATTGACAGAACACTGTAATCCAACTCTAAGGGAAAAAAATAAAAACCATTAGAAAGAAAAACTCCCTTAAAAAAATTTTAGGTTATGCTCTCCCATCCCTTCTCCCATGAAGAACTTCAATGTGTGACATTCCAGCCTCTACCCAAAGGTCACAAATAGCCTAAAGGTCAAATCTGGATCACAGACGTGCTTTGGGAGTCCTGGGACTTTCACATTAAAAGCTACACAAGCTTCTCTAGTAATATGTGCGGAGGAGGCCACTAAAGCCACACTCTCACAGGCAATCACGGCTGAGTAGCAGCTGTCCCCACGGAGCACATCAGCTCTCCAGTTCAAAACAGCCCAACATTCTCTATTGCCTCACACTGTTTGCTACTTGGCCCTGGAAACATCTCTGAGTTGGAGACCCCTGGCCGGTGAATGACAGAGAAGGCTGATCAACTGGTAGGCACAGCAGGTGACAAAAAGCTGGACTACTGGATTCAAAACCATTTATTAAATATCCTCTATGTGCAAGGAATTGTTCTGGGGGCTGGGTACACAAATAAGAATGAGGGATGTTTCTGCTTCCCAGGAATTTCTAATAAAGTTGGGAAGATAAGACTTCCTCTACAGAATCAGACTGTTTCAGACACAAAGGGCTTTAGGAGTTAAACATGCCAGACTCACCGTGCTTAGGGATCAAGAAATATTTCAGGGAAGAACTGGGATTTGAACAGGACTGTTATTTCTCAGGCATTCATGTATTCACGCATTCGGCAAGCATTTACACTGTCCATGTTACACTCAGCATTGTGCTAGAGACGCAAAATAAAGCACGTTCGCGTCCTTGAGAAGCTCATCTAATAAAAGACAAAGCGACCACCCAGGATAAAGTATGCTGAATTCTATAATCAAAGTGTTGCTATGGGGATACAGATGAGGAGCTATCAGGCAAGGCTTACTGAAGAAGGTGGATCTGCATAAAGTAGGAAACTAAGGAGAGAGTACTCTGGACAAAAGAACTGGCAGAGAAGCAAGTAGGAGGCATGCTTAGAGGACCACATGAATCAGTCTATCAGGAGCAAAGCGTGCTCCTATGTAATAGTAACGGATATAATTAAGGTGGTAGGACAGAGGTACACCGAGACAGGCATGAACACCACGAAAACGGATACACTTGAAATTTATTCAGCAGCACGTGGGTGCCACTGAAAGCTTCTAAGCATAGTCTTCCCAAATCAGCCCTGTATTTAGGAAGAACCTAAGGGGCAGTGGTAGGAGGAAACTGGAGGAGGCCCCTGTAAGGACACAGGTGCAGTTCCAGGAAGACGACTGAGAAAGGTACTGCAGAGACTTGCCCCCAAATTTAAGACAGTGGCCTTTCTTTGAAAACACTCTTTAATTTCTACTTTTCTGCTTACTCATATGGGTCTTCCCCCCAACTAATGAGGTTAAGCCTATTTGTTTCATTCAGAGAAGGCACAGGCAGTAGACGTGACACTCAGGACTTTTGAAAACTCAGCTGGAGATCAATATAATGGGGGGAGTAGCTTCAAGGGCTTCTTTCCCACTCCCACTGCTACACTGAACCAGCTGCACATCTCAAAGGGAAAGAGAGCCAACTTGAGCACAAAACCCGGGTCAGCAAAACTGACTGTGCCTCCCTGACATCGCACAAGGCTAGAAACGGGATACAAATCGGATGGAAGCCGTGGCGGAAGTCTAAATTCCCTTAATGAGTTAACTGTCTAGCTGAGAAGCAGAAGAGACAAGAAGCTACTGTCAGAGGGCAGCAGGCAGGCTCTGGACCAGCCAGCCCTGCTCCATGAAAATCACCACGCCAGACCCTGCACAGGAGTTAGAGCCTTAAGAGAGCTGACAGCTAAGCCGAATAAGGAAGGAAATGGCAGGGAAGCTTCAAAGCTCCTTGCTGTTTCAAGTCTGAGTTGCTGAGCATGAGCATGATCAGTATGAGGAAAGAAACAGCAAGCCAACCCACAGAGCAGGTAACGATGAGAGGGTTAAAACCACACCTGTATGATCAGTGTAACTTATCCGGTAACCAAGTCTTGGGTCAGGAACTGGAAACTGCTTTTGCTGTCACTACTAATAACACAGAGAGAGCCCTCACACTGGGCCAGAGGTTGCACCTTCCATATACAGTCTCTCAGTCCTCAAGACAGCGACAGAAGTGACAAAAGTCGCTATTACTATGACCATTCTACAGGTCATCAAATCAAGGCTTAGAGAAAGGAACTTGTGAACCACCTGAAATCTAATAAGCAGAATATGAAACCAAGTGAGCTGACCCCAGAGTGGTTTTCTATTATTTTTGTAGTTGAAATATAGTTGATTTATGTTGTGTAGTTTGAGGTGTACAGCAAAGTGATTCAGATTTGTATGTGTGGGTGTATTCTTTTTCAGATTCTTTTCCTCTATAGGTTTTTATGAGATATTGAATATAGCTCCCTGTGCAATACATTAGGTCTTTGTTGCTTATTTATTTTACATATAGTAGTATGTTATCTGTTAATCCTAAACTCCTAATTTATCCTCCCTCCACCCCTTTCCCCTTTGGTAACCCTAAGATTATTTTCTGTTTTGTAAATAAGTTCATTCGTATCATTTTTTTAGATTCCATATGTAGGTGATATCATATGATATTTGTCTTTGTCTGACTGACTTCATTTAGTATGGTAATCTCTAGTTCCACCTATGTTGCTGCAAATGACATTATTTCATTCTTTTTCATGGCTGAGTAATAATCCACCGTGCCTGGATACATACATATATACCACATCCCCTTGATCCATTCATCTGTCAGTGGACCCTTAGGTTGCCCCCCTATCTTGGCAATTATTCAGTAGTGCTGCTGTGAACATTTTCTACCTCTGAGAAGTTTTAAATCACTCTGACATACCAGTCACTCCTTCACTTTCTTTTTCTTTTAGAAATGTACTAAAGGTTTGCTTAGGTCATGAAATAAGGTCCACAGGTTTGCTTAGGTCATGAAATAAGGTCCACAGGTTCATGAAATGACAGGGGATATGGGCTAAATATCTTTACAGAGTGCACACACAGGAGGCTGGCCTTCTTCACTGGGCTCTACTTCCTTGTCTCTAAAACAAGTAGCAACTTCAGATCTGCTTTCCTTTGGGCTAAGAGCAAAAGGAAACACACTTCAACATAAACAGGGGAAAAAAATCAGCATGACAGCCAAAAACCTCACCAGTGAGAGATGTAAGAAAATAAACAAGGCAGTCAGTGGGAGCAGGGCCTTCTCCCTCCCTAGAGATTTTTAACGTCAATAGCATCTTGCATGTTTACCAGGCCCTAAATAATTCTAACAACTTCTATGGCCATTCTCTGTGAGCCCTCTGGCTTGAGTCTCAGCTCTGCCACTAAAACACTGGTGGTGCTAAAAAAATATATTACTCATTTCACTTCTCTGGGGCTCGTTTTTTCAGTAAAATAGGAACCTATCAAAAGCAAAACGAAAACACTGGGTGGTGACAGAACTTATCTCCTGACTCTTTGCTCACCTAAGGAAACACCAACAGCCATTCTTTGAATCTGAACCAGCTCCAGTCCTGATGTTTGCAGTGAAATTGATAGAAACTCCCTAGAATGATCTCTTCCAGCACAAAAACACCACAATTTTAGACTTGAGCAACTAGGCCCAAGGATGGAGATTTTGCTTCATGAACATAATTAAATTCTACCCCAATGAGTATGAAATGCAGAGGGTCATAAAATCAACCTTAAATACCTTGCTAAGGAGCTGGCCTTTCACGCTTCCAATGTCTACTACTCAAAGCACCACTGATCAATGTTGTCTGTGTCAAGTGTCCTACTTCATGTTTCTTCCAGTGAACTTGAAGCCTGCCGTTTCCTACAGTTTGGTCAAATGGATGCTACTTCCTTGGGAACCTCACAGAAATGAGAGGCATGAACATGGAACTATTCTCAAATGCAAATAAATGTCCACTGAAAAGTCTGCTGGGAGTTCCTGTCGTGGCTCAGTGGTTAACGAATCCGACTAGGAACCACGAGGTTGAGGGTTCAATCCCTGGCCTTGCTCAGTGGGTTAAGGATCCGGCGTTGCCATGAGCTGTGGTGTAGGTCACAGATGCGGCTCAGATGTGGCATTGCTGTGGCTCTGGCGTAGGCCGGCAGCTACAGCTCCGATTGGACCCCTAGCCTGGGAACCTCCATATGTCTTGGGAGAGGCCCCAGAAAAAGCAAAAATAACAAAAAAAAAAAAAAAAGGCAGCTGGCAGGAGTTGCTGTCCTGGCACAGCAAGAATGAATCCAACTAGGAACCAGAAATAAATCTGACTAGGAACCCTAAGGTTTCGGGGTTCAATCCCGGGCCTCGCTCAGTGGGTTAAGGACCTGGCGTTACCATGAGCTGTGGTGTAGGTCGCAGATGCGGCTTGGATCCCATGTTGCTGTAGCTGTGGTGTAGGTGGCAGCTGTAGCCCCAATTGAACCCCTAGCCTGGGAACCTCCATATGCCAAAGGTGTGACCCTAAAAAAAGTCTGCTGGCGGAGTTCCCCTCGTGGCTCAGCAGTAACAAAACCGACTAGTATCCATGAGGACTTGGGTTTGGGCCCTGTCCTCACTCAGTGGATTAAGGATCTAGCATTGCTGTGGCTGTGGTGTAGGCCAGCAGCTGTAGCTCCAATTAGACCCCTAACCTAGGAACTTCCATATGCCATGGCTGTGGCCCTAAAAAGAAAAAAAAGAATGCTGGAGTTCCTGTCATGGTGCAGTGGTTAACAAATCCGACTAGGAACCAAGAGGTTGCGGGTTTGATCGCTGACCTTGCTCAGTGGGTTAAGGATCTGGCACTGCCGTGAGCTGTGGTATAGGTCACAGACACAGCTCGGATCTCGCATTGCTGTAGCTGTGGTGTAGGCCGGAGGCTACAGCTCCGATGAGACCCCTAGCCTGGGAACCTCCATATGCCACGGGCGAGGCCCTAGAAAAGAGGAAAAAAAAAAAAAGAATGCCTTCAGTCAAAACAGGGCCAGCAAGCAGACATCAGAAACATACCCCTTTCCACTTCTCTGTGGAAATGACAGGGGATATGGGCTAAATATCAAACATTACCCAAAAGCTCCAATTTCCAGTCCAGGAACACCTGAGCTCAGCTATGAGAAAGACCAAGGAGGCGCCAGAGAAGCAGTAGGTAAGTGCAATACCTCAGAAGCCCAAGATCTGGAAGAAAATAAGGATAATAAAGATTAAACTCAAAAAAAAAAAAAAAATCAGCTCATGTCCAGCCTCCGTGAAGAAGTCCAGGTAACAACAACCCTCCCATCTCCACCTTCACACACATTGCATGTCTTCTCCAACTCTCTTAACATCATTAGGCTTTGAGGGAGACAACATGGAATAACCCCAGAAATAGACAAACAACTTCCGCTCTGAATTGTTAGGAATATCCGTAAGCAAAGCAGAACTGTCATTCTTACTAATCCTCATGCTCACAGATATCTAATCGCCAAGGAGTTTACTGGGCCTGCTACGCCTTTTTGGTAACAGCCTGCACACAACATGCTCAGTGATTAGAAACTGCTCTGCTGGTTGGCATATGGAACTAGTAAGGCCAAATCCACAGCTTTGACCCTTCTAAAAAGGCCAACTAGTTCAAATCTTTCCATGACCCCATTAGCTACAGCCAGCCATTGCATAAGAGGCCCCAAAAGGAAATAATAACAAAGGCACTATCACTAAGGCATCTCCCATCTGGAAAAACTCAGTGATCTCTTCAATAGCAGGAACTCGCTTTCACTTTCACATCCTTGACATTTTTCACTGGACCTGGCATCCAACTGGGCCTTGAGAAAATAAGCTGAATGGTCAAATATCCTACTAATGACTGCAGACTCTTGAGGGGTGGAGGTGGGCAGCACAGTGCAAGAGAAATAGCACTGGACTCTGGAGTCAGAACTGGATTTACAGATTGGCTGCTCCAAACTCTGTGACCTTGATCAAATCTCTTAACCTCACTCAGCCTCAGTTACTTCATCTGTAACATGGGCATAATACCAACTACCTTACAAGGTTGATATGAGGACTGGATGAGATAATGTTCTCCTGCTTTTACTAGTTTGATGTTTGAGGTACTGAAAAAGCTTTTAGCAACTGCTGGAACCTCTAGATAGAAAACAAGCCTTGATGACTATTTCAGTGAGAGAATAAAGGATAAGACCACACATTCTCAATGAGAGCAAAATCACTCCCAAGGGGGTGAAAACTGATTTCTAGGGAAGAAAAATCTTAGCTATCACAACAGTCTGTGGCCCTCCAAAAGGCCACAGTACATAAACAGACACACAGTATATCTGTGATACTGAAATTCTATTGCGGGGAGATGGGGTGCAATCAGGAAAAAAAAAATTTCAAAAGGTGATGAGAAAGTTCCCTTGTGACACAGCGGGTTAAGGATCCAGCATTGCTGTGGCGCAGGTGCGATGCAGGGTCTATGCCTAGCCTGAGAACTTACACGTGCTGCAAGTGAGGCAAAAAAAAAAAAAAATGGAGGAAAGGCCCAAAAGATTGAGAAACACTTGATTTGATGTCCAAAGGCCTGGCCCAGTTTCTGCAAGAAACTGATCATACTGGCACCCTGATCTTGCACTTCCAGCCTCCAGAGCTGTGGGAAATAAATGTTATTTAAACCACCCTGTCTAAGGTATTCTGTTACAGCAGCCACTTCTCAGTGCCTCAAACAGCGCCTAGGGCACAATCAGGAGAAGGTGCGCAGACACAGCCAGCCCACACAAACCCACCCTGGTCTATGAGCTGCCTGGTGGAACCTGAAGGAACTGTAAGTCTGTGCCAAACACGTTCAGTTGCTGCAGGATTCTCACTGTTTCCAAGGCAGAAAAGCACACGAGTGAGGATGCCAGGTATAAACGCGTCACACATCAGGCAAATTTTAGCAGGTTCCTCACATGTGTCCTGATCAGCCTGAATCTTTCAAGAGGTTTTTATCCCAAACACAAATTATTACGGTTGAAGCTAGGAATCCGGGGTTACCCAAAGGCCCACCTGAATGATAACAGGTTATTCTCCCCCTCTTCTCAGTAGCAAAACCCTTTGTGAAAGTAAATGAAGAAAAAGGCAAGAAATTCTTTCTTTAAACCCCGTATAATTAAAACAAGAAGCTCTATGCTATGGAAAACTAAGGCTTGCAGCTTAAAATGGACTCAGAGAAGGATAAAGCATTCATCCTCACTCAGAAAGAGAAAAGATTAGCTCCACAAGGGCAGGTCTCCAAATTGACACCAAATCCAGAAGTTAGAGATGCCTGTGCCACTGAGCGCGATCTAAGCACCAGCTGAGGCCCCAGAGAAAAACCCCCAGAAATCCACGACCAATGGAGCCAGCAGTGTAAGAATGTTTAGATTAGCTTTCCTGAAAAGAGGCTTACTCTGTAAGACTGGGAGAGAGCCTCTGTCACGCAGCTTTACTTAAGAAAGGACAGAAAACGAATGAAGAAAAAGAAGGCAGGATGAGAAAGTCAGAGCATAAACCTACAAACATAATGAATGACAATAAGAAGACATCCACCTATTTGAAATAACTTGCCTTTAGAGACTATGATATCTTTTTTTTCTTTCTTCTTTTTTTGGGGGGGCAGGAGGAGGGAACACCTGCAGCATACAGAAGTTCCCAGGCTGGGGGCCACAATAGGAACTCCTTGATGTCTTTTTTAATATTCTCATTAATAGCAAATCTTCATTGAGGGTGAAAACAGTTATTGCAATCCGGCATCCCAGGAGGTCTCATGTGTCTTATCTCATATAACCACTCTTCAAAGTATTATTCCCGTTTTTATACAGGGGAAAACTCAGCCTAAAAAGTGAAAAACTTGTCCAAGGTCATATGGCTTATCAGTGATAGAATCAAAACTCATGTTCAGCACACACCAAAAAACCCATTGGGTTCATTTTAAATGAACTGTTAACTCATCTGAAGACAAAGTCAGGGGACAAGGTAGCTTAACCGTTCCATTTGGGGTTTTAAAAAAATGAAACAGTTACAGTACCATGAACTAATGAAAGTGATCTCTCATACGGTTCAAAAACATCTGCGAAGACAATTTCAGAGATAATTTTCAAAACTGGCTTTAGACAGGAGTTGCCATTGTGGCTCAGCGAGTTAAGAATTCAACACAGTCTCCTGGAGGATGCGGGTTCGATCCCTGGCCTCGCTCAGTGGGTTAAGGAACCGGTGTTGCCGTGAGCTATGGCATAGGTCAAAGATGCAGCTCAGATCTGGCGGGGCTGTGGCTGTGGCATAGGCAGGCAGCCACAGTTCGGACTGAGCCCCTAGCCTGGGAACTTCCACCTGACACAGGTGCAGCCCTAAAAAGACAAAAACAGTAACAAAAAAAACCCCAAAAAATGAAAAGCCTGCTTAGGACAAAGGCCCTATCACTTAAGTGATGCCACTCTCTACCCCTCAACCCCCACCATTTACTCTTACACACACCATTCCAAAGGAGACCAACACTCATTGAGAATTAAGTTCTGGCATGTTTTATTTTGAACCCATCTGGTTACTTTTCAGTTTCACTTAATTAACCTTTTCTCCTGCCAATGAAAAACACAGGGGCTCAAAATTGGCCTCTGCATTTAAGCAAGTAATAGCCGGTGTTCAAGGACGGCTGGGAGGGGGAAGGAGGCAATAATCAGAGGACAAGGCAACCTCATTCCTGGGACCACATCACTACCAACATATTCCCCATTCCCAGTATCTGTAAAATGGGCGCAATAACTCTTTTCTGTTGCCGATTTCATCAGAACAACACATGTATTAATTAGCAGATTAATCTTCTAAACACCCAAAGGAAAAGTTAAAATAAATCTGATGTGGCAACACTTTTAAAACCAAGAGCCATGTTCTCAGCTGAAACCACAGACCAAGGCCTGATCCATGCTACACAAACAACCATTTTGATGTCCTCACACCCTGGCTCCCATCAAAATCCTATCCAATCTCCAAATCTGGCTATTTGAAAAAATATCAGAAAAGACTTGCATGGGGACAGCTAAGACGACACGAGCTACAAAACACATCTTTCATATTGTCAAAACGAACACTGTCTTTATAAACATCAGTTTCTTCTCCTAAAAAACATGGAAGATTCCTTCTTTTAAAGCCTACCTAGTCTAGGTTTAATCCAACCTCCTCAATCCTCCAGAGAAGTTATTTTAGGCCAGAAAGCCAGATGGACTTAAATCGAGGCCATGTATTTTAAAATATTTATTAGAAAACTAATCTTACATGAGTCACACATTATTTTTTAAGGCAGCCAAAAGTCCTCTAGCTCCCATTGTGCAAAGGAAGCCCCAATGACCTCACACGTGTTGGGCATTTCCTGACTCCTTGTCTTTTCCACCTACAGCCCCTAAATTGGGGCACAAATTTCAACTGATTTTCGCTTGCCTTTTGAAGCAGATAATTTCAAGGCGAGGAGAGAAGACCTGAATCGGAACCCCCTGGGGCGGACTGTAGGCGCCAACCCCGGTTTATACAAAACTCCTGTGCGTAAAACCCAGGAATAGGCCCAACCGCCTAGGTGATTTGAAACACACCAAAGTCTGTAACCCCTACGGTAAAGGGAAGTATTTCGTCTACCAAGGCAAAGGTAAAACTCAAGACAAGAGTGGAAATACGACGCAAGGTAGGACGCAATTCCATATGGTAAAGAGACACCAGAATGGCAACACTGGAGCTGGTGGACAGATGCAGAAACTGAGGCCCAAAGAAAGGAACTAAAAGAGATGAGGACCCCACAGTCAGGTTCGGACCCCCACGGCTTCATCTCCTGGCCTTGAAGCAGGATCACTGCAGGCGTTCTGAGTGGGAGAGGTAGGGAAAGCGGCCCTCGGGCTGAGAAGCCAGGTCTGCGACCACTACTGAGGAGGCCGGAGCCCACTTGTACTTCCCGCTCGGGAGACACCACGTGTGAGGGGTGGGAGCCCCGGAACAGCACTGGCAGCGCGCTGGGCACCCAGCCGCGGCCCAGGGCCGGGCGGCCCTCACCGCCCCTACCTGCGGCTCCCCGCCCGGCAGCCGAGGGGCAGACACAAACCCCACAATTCCAGGCGGCCGCAGCGGCAACCAGCTCCCCGTGCGCAGACGCGGCGGCCACGGTCAGAACTTGCGCGCGCCCGGCTATTACGTCACTGGCTTCCTCGCCCAATTGACTTCTTCCAGAACAGCGGCAGCCTCACTCCTCTTCCGGCACTCGAGGTGCTGAGCCCGGCTCTCTCCGGCTTGTTAAGTCCCGCCCCCTAGCGTCTACATGAGCAAACGTCCTGAAACTTATTCGGCCCAGTATCCTTCCGCCGGTGTGAGAGACATCTAAAACAGGTACCCGCAGGCCTGGATTTGCTTCCAAGGTAGAACAGAGTGGAACTTTGAAGTTTCATCTCTGATTTCCCAACAGCTTAACTTTTTTCTAGCGGAAGGATCATCAGAAAGAACCAGAGGTGGTAGGGAATAAAAATAGATCAAACTGGTATGACTCAGTTGGGATAAAGCTGAGTCTCAAGCAATAAATAGTCCTTAGAAAATTCATGCAGAATAGGCCACCTGCAAGTCACCTACTTTATATACTTATGTATTGTGCGAATTGACAAGGACCAATTATTTTAAAAATAAAAGTCACCTGCAGCTGTAATTCAGCTCAAAGCACTGAATAGCTTACTTATACATGCCAGGTGTTGCAAATACATTATATTTCCTTCTCATGACGCTTTAAGATCAGAACTGTCATCCCCTTTTTATAGATGGGGAAGCTGAGATTCAATAAGTCAAAGGACTTAAGTGAAGTTTGTACAGTCCGAAAGCGGTAGAACTGGGAATTTATGCCAGATTTGGGTGCCTGCAAAAGTCCTGTTCTCTGATCCTGTTAGACCTTCCCCTTGCCTAGGCGCTTAACCTGGCAGGAAAAATGGGGTGCTCAGTCAGAGTCCAGACCCAGTGATTGCAGGTCATTCAGAAGTGGAGAAAAGGGGGAGTTCCCATTGTGGCTCAGAGGATTAAGGACCCCAACAGTGACATGTCTGTGATGATGCAGGTTCAATCCCTGGCCTTACTCAGTGGTTAAGGATCTGGCATTGCTGCAAGCTGCAGTATAGATCTCAGCTACCGCTGGGATTGATGTTGCCATGACTGTGGCATAGGCCTCAGGTGCAGCTCGGGTTTGACCCCTAGCCTGGGAACTTCCATATGCTGCAGGTGAGGCCATAAAAAGGAAAAGAAAAAAGTGGAAAAAAGGATAATTTAAACAAGAGCAAACAAAAAACCTATGTTTGGTATTCCTTTCCCTTTCCACGTATTATGTGAGCTTCCAGCAGTTAATCTACCTTTTTTATTGCGTTTACTTCAAGCAGGTGGGAGCTTGGCTTTGCAACCATGAATGAATTTTGGTTAGTAGCCTGGGAAGGGAGAACAAGCCCCTGGGTAACAGTTCAGTAGGTAGTGCCAGTTTATTAAAAAGACCTACAAGAGACACTCTTCTGCCACTGGGTAGAAAGGACAGGGAACAGTTCACATTTCCCGTGGAACACCCAGTGGACCAGTGACTGTAGCTGGGCCCAGGAATAATTCTAGTTTGGGTCACTGCCTAGCATCATGAGGACAGATGATAAAGCAACAGATATTTATTGCATCAGGGATACGTTGCAAAAGCAACATGTAAATTACAATTCAGAGTGACACAAATTATAAAGATACTAATCGGAGTTCCTGTGGTACAGTGGGTTAAGAATCCAAATACAGGAGTTCCCATCATGGCTCAGTGGTAACGAACCTGACTAGGATCCATGAAGATGCAGGTTTGATCCGGCCTTGCTCAGTGGTTTAAGGATCCGTGTTGCCATGAACTGTGGTGTAGGCCACCAGCTGTAGCTCTGATTCAGTCCCTTGCCTGGGAACTTCCAAATGCCATGAGTGCAGCCCTAAAAAGCAAAACAAACAAACCAAAAAAACAACCCAACTGCAACTGCAGCGGCCCAGGTCACTGTGGAGGCATAGGTTTGATCCCTCGCCTGGAGCAGTGGGTTAAAGGATCTGGCATTGCTGCAGCTGCAGCTTAGGTCACAACTGCGCCTCAAACTCAGTCCCTGGCCTGGGAACTTCCATGTGCCATGCACGCAGCCATAAAAAAAAAATTTTTTTTTAAGATGTTAAGAAAGTGCTACAAAAATAAGATGTTTAAAATAGAATAAGCTCAAATCTTAGAATTAATAAATAAATGCATGAGCCAAGAGAAGAGTCCAACTGGACACAGCTGCCAGCACTCACTGGAGCCTGACTTCCTTCTTGGGGCAGATCTAATCAGCTCAAGTGGGTAGGGAAGAGAAATTTTGTGCCTCTCAATCCTCGAAAACTTAAAGGCGCTACTGAGAACCCTACATTCCCAGGGGAGCCAGCTCTGAGCTCAAGTCTACTGAGCTGCTAAAATCAGTGTGTGTGGTGAGGCCTAAACAGACTGCCGCTGTTCTCACGGCCCTTAAACAAAGTGGATCACTGTGAAAGTGGAGAGTTTGAAATCCAGGGATCAGATTGAGTGATGGGATCACAGTGGTCTCTTCTCTTTGTTTCCCTGTATTACTCTTGGAATTGAGCAGAAATAAGTTTTAAATTTCCTTTTAAAGGAGTTCCCGTCGTGGCGCAGTGGTTAATGAATCCGACTAGGAACCATGAGGTTGCAGGTTCGATCCCTGGCCTTGCTCAATGGGTTAAGGATCCACCGTTGCCGTGAGCTAGTAGTGTAGGTTGCAAACGCGGCTCAGATCCCGAGTTGCTGCAGCTCTGGTGTAGGCCGGCGGCTACGGCTCCGATGAGACCCCTAGCCTGGGAATCTCCATATGCCGAGAGAGCAGCCCTAGAAATCGCAAAAAAACAAACAACAAAAAAAATTTTCCTTTTAAATAAAGAAACAGCCGAAAAGCCTCTCCCTTGCGGTTCTGCTGGAAAGCTTCCAAGTTCCCTCTTCCACTCCCTAAAACAGCAAACCCTTGCAAAGGGAAAGAGTCTGAGGAAGCACCTTCAACCCCTCCACCATCAATCCAAGGAAACCACAGCACCCACCCCCAGAGCCCTGGCTAGGCAGGGATTTCTATGATAATCTAGCCTTCCTCAGCAGGCAAAATATGTTGAGTAGATCATTTCTCCTCTGATCCACCTTTCTCAGTTCATCTCCCACAAGCCTGATGCCCAGTTGTATGAAAGCATTCCTGGCATCAGGGATTGGCTCCCTGCTCTCTGTGGATGGGCCTAGAATATTGAGTGGGGGGAGCAGGAACCTTAGCGCTCTGTCTCATTGCCCTATTGTCCTGCCTCCTCTTCCCCACACACCCCCTACCCCAGCTCTCACCATACACTTTTTTTTTTTTAACAGCCGCACCTGAGGCATATGGAGGTTCCCAGGCTAGGGATCAAATAGGAGCTACAGCTGGGGCCTACACCACAGCCACAGCCACGCCAGATCTGAGCCACATCTGTCACCTATACCACAGCTTACAGCAACAAGTGATCCTTAACCCACTGAACGAGGCCAGGGATCAAACCCACATCCTCAGAGACAATGTTGGGTCCTTAACCTGATGTGCCACAATGGGAACTCCACCATAAGCTTTTTTATTTTATTTTATTTTAATTCTTTGCAGGAGGATTTACTATTACTTGCTACAAGTAAGGAGAACATCCGGGATCTTTCCCAAAGCAGTGTCTCCTCACCATTCAAATCCTGTTGCCAAGGAGTTCCTGCTATGGCTCAGTGGTTAACGAATGTGACTAGCATCCATGAGGATGCAGGTTCAATCCCTGGCCTTGCTCAGTGGGTTAAGGATCTGGTTTTGCTGTGAGCTGTGGTGTAGGTTGCAGACATGGCTTGGATTCCACATTGCTGTGGCTGGGATGTAAGCCGGCAGCTACAGCTCCAATTGGACCCCTAGCCTGGGAACCTCCATATGCTGCCGGTGCAGCCCTAAAAAAAAAAAAAGAAAAAAAAAATCCTGCTGCCAGGAATCACTTCTGGACTTCAGGCATTTTATTTACTTGAACGTGAGTACTAAGCTCCAGGCCAGCCACTGGCTATGAGGATACAGCTGTGAAACAGTCCCACTTGTTCCTACCCTCAAAGGCTCAAGGTCAGATGAGAGACAGAGAAATGTAAACAGATCAAATCAAAACAGTCCAGCAAGGGCCATAAAACAGAAATATTAACAGAGCTATAAGAATAAACCTATGCAGTTCGCACTGTTGTCTATCTTTCCAGATCCCTTATGCGAATAAAACTCTTTCCCATTCAGCATCCTGTTTGCTCCAGACAGCCCTATGAGGC
Organism: Phacochoerus africanus; assembly: GCF_016906955.1. Taxonomy (NCBI): domain Eukaryota; kingdom Metazoa; phylum Chordata; class Mammalia; order Artiodactyla; family Suidae; genus Phacochoerus; species Phacochoerus africanus. The sequence goes on from NC_062547.1 coordinate 141,113,981, forward strand.
AGCCAGGGCAAATTTCATCCCCACTTTACAAATAAAAGAACAACTCTTCTGTCTAAACTCTTCAGAGCTGGGATGTCCCATAGAGTAGACAACAGTCACATGTAGACTTTAGACTTAAATTAATTGAAATTCAAATGTAAAACTCACTTCCTTGGCCACACTGATCACATTTCAAGTGCTCAAGAGTCACAGGGGGCTAACGTCTACCGTGTTGGACAGCGCAGATCACGGAACATTTCCATCGTCCCTAAAAGCTCCCCTGGACAACTGTGTTTCGGAAGTCCTGAGAGGCAGGGCGAGGGCAGGAGGGGGAAGCCAGAGATTGCCCTCCGTGTTCCCTGAAAAGCTAAATTGAGCTGTCAATGTAGAAAAATTGAGAAGCTGAGGGGCACTCCTGAGGAGACCAAGAGGACCTGGCCATCAGAACCACAGCCCTCTGCTGCCTGAGCTGCATCCAGATGGAGTGTGTGGCCGGAGCCAAGGCAGGGCGAAGACCAGAGACCTCTGCCCTGGACCTGTGCACACTGGAGCCGGTCTAAGCAGCTTCCTTGCTGGTAGTTAGGAATTCTGGGTCTCTCCGGCTCAGGAGATAGCAAGGACCTCAGTGTACGTGCTCCGCCTCTGGTGCATCTCTAAAGGCCGCAGTAGCAGAAAAGGAAAATTTTAAAAACCGTGTTTACAGCCCCTGTGAAAGGGATGTGGGGCCTCTGTATGATCGCCTCCCACCTGCTAGCGGGCTTTGGCATCTCCGGAGGGGGTTGGCCAGAAAAAGGTCAGTAAATTTAAGCTGCATTTGCTTTCTGCTAAACGGCCTCCCTGTTACAAAGGGAAAACACACAAAAAAGACTTAGGCAAGACCTCAAAGGCTTCCCGAACAGCTCCCACTGGGGCCAAAGCTAAACCCCAAGAACCATGGTTCCTGTCTCCAGAAACACCTTCAACCACACACCTCGGCATGAACACAGACATCTGCCATAAATGTACCGCCTGAAGTCTCCCACACAGACACCACATCACAGAAACAGACACACAGTTACAGCTGCATAACGAGGCAACTACAGACCTTTTTTTTTTTGGCCAGGCCTACAGCATGTAGAAGTTCCCAGGCCAGAGATCAAACCCACAGCACAGCAGCAACTCAAGCCACTGCAATGACAATGCGGATCTTGAACCTGCTGCACCAAAAAGGAAGTCGCAATAATTTATTTAGCAATTTGGGCAGGGCATGGCGGGGAAGAATAGACTCTGTGTACCATCAGGTGGGGAGGCTCACCTAAGGCACGGAGCTCGCTCACATGGTAGGCAGTTGACACTGGCTGCTGGTTAGGACCTTAGTTGGGGCTGTCAGCCAACACGCTGACAAGGTGCCTCTCCCGGGAGCTGCTTGGCTCCTTATGACTTGATGGCTGGTTCCCAAGAATGAGCATCCCAAGAGAACCAAGCATTAAAGTCCACAGTATTCTGTGATCTAGCCTCAGAAGTCACGAAGCATCATTTCTGCCATACTCTGCTGGTTGAGGGGGTCACAGAGGTCTGGCCACATTTAAGGAGAGATGAGAAAGCTCACCTTTTGAAGGAGTGGCACTGTCATCTTGTGAGAAGGACATGTGGGATGGGATACATCACAGCAGCTACCTCTGGAAGATACAGTTGGCCCACACCCTGGCACAGACACCCACACTGATGCACACAGCTTACACATTCAGACTCAGAAGACACACAGCACACTGACATGTTTACATATGTGGATAAATGAAAACATCCTGCATTTACACACATGAACACTATCACACAATGACATGCACATTCGCATATATATTACTCTATGATTACACAATTAGACATGTCCAGTGAAACTTGCAAACATACACATGTAAAGTAGCCTTGAAAGCCAATCAGAGGGAGTTCCCGTGCATTGTGGCTCAGTGGTAACAAAGGTGACTGGTAGCCATGAGGACTCAGGTTTGATCCCTGGCCTTGCTCAGTGGTTACGGATTGTTGCCGAGAGCTGTGGCGTAGGTCGCTGATGTGGCTCAGATCTGGCATTGCTGTGGCTGTGGTGTAGGCTGGCAGCTACAGCTCTGATTCGACCCCTAGCCTGGGAACTTCCATGTGCCATAGTGCAGCCCTAAAAAGATGAAAGAAAGGAAGGAAGGAAGGGAGGGAGGGAGAGAGGGGGGAGAGAAAGGAAGGAAGGAAGAGAGAGAGAGAGAAAGAAAGAAAGAAAGAAAGAAAGAAAGAGAAAGAAAGAAAGAAAGAAAGAAAGAAAGAAAGAAAGAAAGAAAGAAAGAAAGAAAGAAGAAGAAAGAAAGAAAGAAAGAAAAGGAGGAAGGGAGGATAGGGAGGGAAGGAAGGAGGGAGGGAGAAAGGAAGAAAGGAAGAAAAGGAAACCATCAGAGACCCTAGGGAAACCAGAATGGTGACAGATGGAGTATACCCTAGATGTCAGCTGTCCCCCATTCTGCTCCACGTCCCCACCGAGAACCCTTCCCGCAACAGCATCGGGCTGAAGTGTAGCATTTGAGGAAGGCTTCGTGGGCTGATGGAGAGAACATTAACCCCCACGCCCTGCAGCAGACAACTGGACAACCCACCTGAGCAGTTCTTCCCCCCGGGGTCCCTGCCTCACCTAGGTCACCCCGTGGTCATTTATCTTTTCTTTCCCTCACACAGTCCTCAGTTGGCCAGATCATGCCTCCGTCGCCTGTCCTTTCCCTCGAGCTTCCAGCTTCCTCACCCCTTGCAGGCCCACAGTCAAGGGCTGCTATAAAGTCAGACAGGCGAGGACCGTACCTGGAACCCAGGTGGTCTGAAAACAGGCTGCTCTTTCACCCCTCCTTTTCACGGAGCACCTGCTCTCTGTTGACGTCTGCAGCACACCGAGATGTCTGACAGTTTACCATAAGGTCCAAATTTGGGGTGAGCCAGGTTGCCTGGAAGAGTTCATTGCCATCTCCAACCCCCCACACCTGAGGGAGCCCTAAGAATCAGGCTATTGGAGGGCAGCTCTCCTACACGGACCAGGCGCTCACAGTCCTAGGTCAGCAAGCCAACAATGGGAGAACCCGTCCCTCCTATGACTTCGTCCCCAATAGAAGTTCGCAAGCACCAGGGCTTTGGGACATCACATGTGGAGAACAAGGCTTGCCATGTGGCATGTCACAGAACACAGGATCATCAAATGCAGTGTCACTGTCAGCAGAAAGCCCAGATGGAGAGGAGCTCTGTACAAACAGGCTTTGAAAACCCAACAGACATTCCAAGTCCTGACGGCCTCTCCCTTGCTAAGTACGTTGCTTTAAGCTTAACTAACCTTAGAGGGGTGTTTCCTTATCTGTAAACAGTGATAATGTTAGTACTTAGCTCAGTAATTGTTATGGGATTAAATGGAATAATATATGTAAAGCACTCGGCCCGTGCCTGGCACGTATGTGCTGAAGGTTCCTGGCTAATGGTATTATTCTTTCCCCTGCCTGTTGGCTACGCAGACATTGTGTTAGAGCCTGGGCAAAGTTCCATCACACACGTATACACGTGTGGGTCCTTACAGACTCACACAGGGGATCCTACTGCACACCCTACTTACAGTCTCAGTAATTATCCCACGCCCAGACCTACGCGAACTTCATACACATTAGAGTTCATGCCCAGACAGTACAGAAGCTGCTATGGAAAGGCTGGAAGAAGGGGTCTTAGGCAGACAAATGCTCTCTCCAGTCCAAAAGGAGACACGCGCAGAAATGAAAGGTATGGGGGTGTCTCTGGGACAGAAGATTTCAAGGGAGCTCTTCTGGAAAATACTGCATCTCCTGAGCTGGGTGAGGATGACAAGTTGAATGTGTTTTTTCTCAGCAGTGTCTTTACTACTGCATATGTTGGAGCACACAAGAAGCCAGCTCAGGTGACAAGGAGCTGGTCACATGCAACCAATCATCCTGATTGTCTCTACAGAGATGCCCAGGGTGGGAGGCACTGGCACCGAGATCATTAGGGAATTATGAGACCCATCGAACCATCGTTAGAGCCACTGTGGGGAACAGCTTCCCTGGCTGGAACCGGCTGGCACAGCCACTGGAACCCTCTTAATGCCTATTTCTCGGGAACAGGCCAGGTAAGAGCTGAGGTCTGGAGTAAAGCTGAGGGGTCCTGCTCCAGGGCTGGGGATCTAGGGGCTCTGGCCTTGTCCACTCCTCACCCTGGGGAACAAAGACCATAATGACAACCTAACTTTACAGAACAATAGAACTTTACAGAACTGAACAGTTGGACAGCACTTTACAGTTTATAACCCTATCTCACATTCATTATACCATTTAATTCTCAAGGAATCCTGTGAGATGCAGGTGACATTGTCCCTCATTAACCGAAAAAGAAACCGAAGTTCAAATACTCTGAAAGATGCAGCACAGTAGAGATGGCCCATGGTGGGCCCCAAATGCAGAGTGCTTCTGAGAGCCCAGTTCGACCTCAGCTTTGATCCAGAGGCAAATCTAGTATTTTCATATTACAAATAGGTCCAGTTTTACCCACGAGAGTGTATCCATTAATGAACAAGTGCATTGAGTTCCTATGCCAGGTGGTGTGCAAAGAGCTGACAAAAGAATGGTGAGTGAGCTGACTTAGGCCTCAAGTCAATTAAAGAAAGCCTCAACTTCTTTGCATGCCTGTCACTGAGAAGTGGGGTACATTCGCCCTCCCTCAGAATCTGGGTTGGCCTGCGACTGCTTTGACCAGTAGAGGACAGAGCAAGTGCCTCTTTGAGGGTTTCCACCTTGGTCGTTTGGATCCCTGGCCACTCTTGCATGAATCCAGCCACCCTGAAGAAAGGACATGTGAAAAGGGAGAGGGGCCCAGCAGAGCTCAGGCTTCCAGCCTTCTTGTCAAGGTACCAGACATGTGAGTTCAGCCTTCTTGGACCCTCTGGACCAGTCTGGCTTCTACTGAGTGCCACTGAGAGGTCAGGATCACCTAAGGCTGAATAATCACGCAACCAAATCCTTCCTGAAGTCCTGATGCACAAAGTCATGAGACCTAAGAAAATGGTTGCTTTCACAAACCTTTTCTATAAAGGACCAGAGAGTAAATATTTTAGGCTTTGTGGGGCCATGTACCCTCTCTGGTCACATATCTTTTTTTTTTTTTTTTTTTTTTTTTGCTTTTTAGAGCCACCCCTGCAGCATACGGAGATTCCCAAGCTAGGGGTCAAATCAGAGCTATAGCCATGGGTCTACACCACAACCACGGCAACATCACATCCAAGTCACATCTGCAATCTACACCACAGCTCATGGCACACCAGATCCTTAACTGACTGAGAGAATGCTAATCAGATTCATTTCTGTTGAGCAGCAATGGGAACTCCACATATTGTTCTTGTTTGATATTTATATCACATATCATTCTTGTTTGATATTGAAATGTGATATTTTCCACATTTAAAATTGTAAAAAAACGGAGTTCCCTGAGTTCCCGTCGTGGCTCAGTGGTTAACGAACCTGACTAGGAACCATGAGATTGCAGGTTCGATCCCTGGCCTTGCTCAGTGGGTTAAGGATCTGGTGTTGCCGTGAGCTGTGGTGTAGGCTGCAGACGCGGCTTGGATCCCACGTTGCTGTGGCTCTGGCGTAGGCCGGTGGCTACAGCTCCAATTAGACCCCCAGCCTGGGAACCTCCATATGCAAAGGCAAAAAGCCAAAAAAAATAAAATAAAATAAATAAATAAATAAAGTGAAATAAAAATGTAAAAAAAAAGGAGTTCCCACTGTGGCACGGGGATCAGTGGTGTCTCTGCAGCACCAGGACACAGATTCAATTGCCCAACTGGCACAGTGAGTTAAATGATCCAGCCTTTCTGCAGCTACAGCTCAGGTCACAACTGCAGCTCGGCTCTGATCACCAGCCCAGGAACTCCATATGCCATGAGGCGGCCAAAAAAGGAGGGGGGAGTGAAAAAAAATTCTTAGTTTTTCAGTTACATAGAAACAGGTGGTGGGCTGGATCTGGCACATGGGTCCTACCATGCCAAACTCTTCTTTAAGCCACTAAGGTTGGGGTAGTTTATTACCTAGAAATAGGTAACCCGAACAGTCCCTTCCTTCACGAAGCTGAAAGAGGGCAACTGAGATAACATAAAACAAAAAAATAAATAACAGTTAAGCATATTGCTACACCTGCTCCAGGTGCCATGGGACTTAACATCACTGAGGGCTCCAGGAAAGGACCCTCCCAAGAGGCAACATTTAGGCTGAGATGTGAAAGATGCATAGAAGTTTGCAGGTGGAAAGAAGCAGGGCAGGGTATAACAGCCCAGGCGTTTTGGCTCAGTGTGGAACTCTGGAAGGCAGTCCTAGGCCCTGAGCTCCATCTTGGATTGGCCGAGGGCCCTATATCACATTTTTGACTTCTTCCTCCACCCATCTTCTCCTGCCTCCTTCCTTTCACCGCTATTGTTCCCTAATAAACCACTGGAATCCTAAACTCGGTCTCAGTACCTGCCCCTGGAAAACCCAACCCATGACACAAAAGGAAATTATTGACTCATGTAAGTGGGAAGTCACAGGTAGGGTCCTGAGGGGTTTGTTGTTGTTGGCCACGCTTGTGGCATGTAGAAGCTTCCCAGGCCAGGGATCAAATCCACACCACAGCAGCAACCCAAGCCACAGCAATGAGAACACCAAATCCTTACCCTGCTATGCCACCAGGGAACTCCTAGAGTCCTGAGTTGCAAGCAGAGGTAGACTCAGAGCTCCAACTAGGACGACCAACATGGGACATGGGACTCTCTGTGCGAAAGCTAGGAAAGTCCCAGACAAACTCCAGGGTAAAACCAGGTCTTGACCTCTGTCCATGTCTTGGCTTTGCTATCGCCCGGGTGAGATAATTCAGTCCCGGCTCTACACAAAGCAAGAGAGGTTAGCAAGTGGAGATCCTGTAATCTCTTAAGTTAGAGACTACAAGAGGGGAACCAGTTTGCTCCCCTCATGGCTCTGAAGGATTGGATTGAGTCTTATTGGCTCTCATTGGCCTGCTTGAATCACGTGCCAACTTTTTTTTTAGTTTAGTTTAGGGGGTTTGTTTTGTTTTGTTTTGAGACATAGTTCATATACTAAAAATTCATTCTGGAGTTCCTGTTGTGGCTCAGCAGGTCATGAACCCAACATAGTCTCCATGAGGATGTGGATTTGATCCCTGGCCTCATTCAGTGGGTTAAGGCTCAGGCATTGCCACTGCTGCTGCTCGGGTCACCACTGTGGCCCAGGTCCAGTGCCTGACTCAGGAACTTCCACATGCCACAAGTACAGCCAAAAAGGAAAAAAAAAAAAAAAGAAGTATGCAATTCAGTAGTTTTTAGTATATTCAGAAGGTTTTACAATTATCACCATTTCTCTATTTCCAAAATATTTTCACCACCTTAAAGAGAAACTCTAAGGGTATCCCCTGGTGGGGCTCAGTGGATTAAGGGATCTGCTGTTGTCACTGCTGTGGCTCAGGTCTTGCTCTATTCCTGCCCCAGGAACTTCCACGTGCCATGGGCATGGCCAAAAAAAAAAAAAAGGGAAACTCCAAGTCCATTAGCAATCACTCCCCATTCCTTCTCCCTCTAATCCCTGGCAACTATTAATGTAATTTCTGTCTCTGTAGATTTGCCTATTCTGGATATTTCACATAAATAGAGTCATATAACATATGATTTTTTTCACTTGGCACAATGTTTTCTTTTTTTTTAATTTTTTTGGGGGGAGTCTTTTAGGGCCACACCCATGGCATATGGAGAATCTCAACCTAGGGGTTGAATCAGAGCTATTGCCACCAGCCAACACCATAGCCACAGCAACACCATACCCAAGCTGCATCTGCAACCTACACCACAGCTCGTGGCAATGCAAGATCCTTAACCCACTGAGTGAGGCCAAGGATCAAACCTGCATCCTTGTGGATACTAGTCAGATTTGTTTCTGCTGAGCCACAATGGGAACTCCAGCACAATGTTTTCACGTTTCATCCATAGTATAGCATGAAGTAGTACTGCATTCCTTTTTGTGATTGAATAATAGTCCCATTGTATGAATATATCAACATTTTTTATCCACTCATCAGATGATAGATGTTGTATTGTTTCTATTTTTTATTGTTATGAATAATGCTGCTATGAACATTTGTGTATAAGTTTTTATTTGAACACCTGTTTTCAATTCCCTTGGTATATACCTAGGAGTAGAATTGTGAGTCATATGGTAATTCTATGTATGTCCCCACTTTTTTTTTTTTTCTGGTCTTTTTTGTCTTTTCAGAGCCGCACCTGCAGCATATGGAGGCTCCCAGGCTAGGGGTCGAACCGGAACTACATCTGCTGGCCTATGCCATAGCCACAGCAACGTCAGACCCAAGCCGAATCTGCAACCTACAACCACAGCTCATGGCAATGCCGGATCCTTAACCCTCTGAGTGAGGCCAGGGATCGAACCTGCAACCTCATGGTTTCCTAGTCGGACTCGTTTCCACTGAGCCACGAAGGGAACTCCCGTCCCCACTTTTTAATCAGTCACTGTGGACTGGAGGATAGAATGGTCAAATTGGTTTAAACCTAAGTCATAGGCTCTATTCCTGGTACTAAGGGTGGAGGCAGTTTCACTAGAACAACATGACTGAGGAGAGATTGACATTTCACGAAAAGGAAATGTGGGACAGCCATCCGGTGGAGGTGAATGGCCTCTCGGCAACAAGTCCAGAGATGACCGAAGCAAATCACTACTTCTACCGTATGCTTACGATGAACCAGGCACTGTGCTAAGTACACGCATTGTCTCATTTAACCCTCATAGCAACCTCAGGAGCTGTCTACTCTTATCCCTATTTTATAGATGAGGAAACACTGATATCCAAGTTGGTGTATCCAGGATGTAGGAATTTGAACCCAGGTCTGATTACAAAGCAAAACATCAGAGAAAAAAACAGATTTTGAGTTATGTTAAAATATATCTACTAGGAGTTCCCATCGTGGCTCAGTGGTTAACGAATCCGACTAGGAACCATGAAGTTGCGGGTACGATCCCTGGCCTTGCTCAGTGGGTTAAGGATCTGGTGTTGCCGTGAGCTGTGGTGTAAGTTGCAGACACGGCTTGGATCCTGCGTTGCTGTGGCTCTGGCATAGGCCAGTGGCTACAGCTCCGATTCAACCCCTAGCCTGGGAACCTCCATGTGCCTCGGGAGCGGCCCTCAAAAGGCAAAAAGACATATATATATATATATATATATATGTATGTATGTATACACGTACATCTACTAGAGGCTCCTTTATTTCATTTGCCCAACATTTTTTTTTTTTTTGGCCACTCCACGGCAGGTGGAAATTCTCAGGCCAGAAATTGAACCCAAGCTGCTGCAATGACAAGGCTAGATCCTTAACCCACTGCGCCACAAGGGAACTCTTGCCCAACATTTTTATCATCCTTGTAGAAGAGTCTGTGTAACCAAACATTTCCTTTTACATCAAGAACAAGAAAGAACAGAATTTTGTCATGAAAAAAAATCACAGTTGACATTTTTTTCCTTTAGATTTCCAAGTAAGCTTCCAATTGAGTCAGATCCTGCATCATTGGCATTGAAATTAAGCAGCTATACTTCTCAGAAAGCCCCCATGCTTCTTGTAACCAACCGTCTTTTTCAAATAGGTCTAGCAGAAATTCAGCTGAATTGTTCTTGTCATGAGATTAGAAAATGCGGAATTCCACGTCATGCTCTCAACCTCCTTCAGACATGGTTTACTAGAGCATTTACCACAGGCTCCTCTGCGGCTCCCATGGTGAGGACCTGGGGCCGGTGATCCCTGACTCCCTACTTTCTGCCTCAGTAGACCAGACCTTGGATGGTGTGAAATGGGTGGGACAGAAGATAATGAAGCAAGCAAAGAGTAGAATGGGTGGAAGGAGTTGCATTTCACTGCCCCCACATCCCCTGCCAAACCCAAAAGGCCAGCCTTTGGAATATCATGGCAGAGTAACTTCATATTAAGCTTCATACTGTAGTAAGCATCATACTAAGCGGCAGGGGAACAACAGCACACTGAAAACTTGAGATACCCCGTCCCACCACTTCCTCATCCCCAGCACACAGACACCCCCACCAAAGCAACTGGCATCCCGAGGCCTTGTAAGATTTATTGCCAGTACCACAGACAATTAGTGACTGCCCCGCAGTTGATTCCAAAGACAGGATGCTCATTTGCATGAGGACTTGCATGTCATTTGCATTATATTTGCAAGTAATTTGCATATCACGTCTCCCCTGTCAAAATGTACATAAATCCTTTATACTTTGGCTTTCTTATTTTCTAAAAAGGACTACACCTCCACATCCTGCCCAGACTGTCTGGTAAAATTACTAGTTGAGTATTCCTAGCTTGATTGTGAAGAGTCTCACGCGCCATTCTAAGATCTCAAACTGTAGCGAATCCTGAGGGACCTGGAAGCCAGTTTGAGACACGTCATTCATTCATTTACTCAACGAATTTTTATTGTAAACACCTAACAATATTCCCAATACTGTTCTAGATACTGAGGGTTTATCTGTGAACAGTGAGATAAAAATAATTACAGCATTAAAATTTAAATGCTGTCATTTCAGATCACTTGGCACCAACCAAGTCAATAAATACAAATGCAAACCAACACTAAAATCTCCTTAAAGGGCTTGGTTATAAGGTGGTCATCTGAGTATTAAAAACTATGCTTACATTTTAGAAAATTAATCTGAAATTAAATAATACATATCCTTTTTTCCCCCTCTTAGGGGACTGACCTTTTTTTTTAATTTCCCCAAGGCATTATTATTTTTTTGCTACTGTAGAGCATGGTGACCCAGTCACACATACATGTATACATTCTTTTTCTCACATTATCATGCTCCATCATAAGTGACTAGACATAGTTCCCAGTGCTGCACAGCAGGATCTCATTGCTATCCATTCCAAAGGCAATAGTCTGCATCTATTAACCCCAAGGTCCCAATCCATCTCACTCCCTCCCCTTTCCCCTTGGCAACCACAAGTCTATTCTCCAAGTCCATGATTTTCTTTTCTGTGGAAAGGTTCATTTGTGCCATATATTAGATTCCAGATAAAAGTGATATCATACAGTATTTGTCTTTCTCTTTCTGACTTACTTCACTCAGTATGAGAATCTCCAGTTCCATCCATGTTGCTGCAAATGGCATTATTTCATTCTTTTTTATGGCTTAGTAGTATTCCATTGTGTATATATACCACATCTTCCTAATCCAATCATCTGTCAATGGATATTTGGGTTGTTTCCATGTCTTGGCCATTGTGTATAGTGCTGCAATGAACATGCAGGTACATGTATCTTTTTCAAGGAAAGTGTTGTCCAGATATACACCCAAGAGTGGGATTGCTGGGTCATATGGTAGTTCTATGTATAGTTTTCTAAGGTACCTCCATACTGTTCTCCATAGGGGTTGTACCAGCTTACATTCCCACCAACAGTGCAGGGCTCCCTTTTCTCCACACCCCCTCCAGCATTTGTTATTTGTGGACTTATTAATGATGGCCATTCTGACTGGTGTGAGGTGGTATCTTGTGGTAGTTTTGATTTGCATTTCTCTAATAATCAGTGATGTTGAGCATTTTTTCATGTGCTTACTGGCCAAATAATACATAGCTTAAAGAGAACTGAAGACCCCTGAAAATGCATCCCCAGGGATCCATGAACCCTGGGTTTGAAAAACACCAACTGGTGAATCACCAAAAGATTTAAGCAAGGTAATGACCTGGGTTTGTGTCTTAGAAAGATCATTCTGGCAGCTACATGGGGGTGGGCTGAAAGTGGTTTCAGGTCAGAGGCTGAGGATCAAAGAGAAGCTTCAATAGTCTGGATGTGACTCATACGTGGACTGTCCACACTGCCACCCTCATAAACCTTGGTCCCCTCCCTGGTGTCTGTCTGAAGTCAATTCACACCACTTACTTGGTGACTTTAGAAGTTTTACACAGAAATTTGTGGAGTCACGGAGGCAGTCACAACATAATTTCACTTGAAAAGTCAGTTCTGGTCATATCTATCCAAACTCCCTTATGTAGCCATAAGTAGTTGCTCCTTCTCAACTCTCCAATCACCCAGCTCTTAAATGACTCTAGTCTTTCCTTGATCTTTTAAACCTGGGGACTCCAAATTCATCATGCATTAATTTTATGGAGAAATTTGACTTTTATTCCAAAATCCCAGGGAGTGTTTATAAACAAAGGATCATTCGTCCCCCTCCTGGGCATCTATCCAGAAAAAAACCATGACTCAAAAAGACACATGTACTCCCATGTTCATTGCAGCACCATTTGCAATAGCCAAGACATGGAAACAATCTAAATGTCCATCGACAGAGGAGTGGATCAAGAAGATGTGGTACATATACACAATGGAATACTACTCGGCCATTAAGAGGAATGAAATGCTGGCATTTTTAGCAACATGGGTGGACCTAGAAATTATCATGCTAAGTCAAGTCAGCCATACAATGAAACACCAACATCAAATGGTTTCATTGACATGTGGAATCTGAAAAAAGGACAGACTGAACTTCTTTGCAGAACAGATGCTGACTCACAGACATTGAAAAACTTTTGGTCTCCAGAGGAGACAGTTTGGGGGGTGGGGGAATGTGTTTGGGCTGTGGGATGGAAATTCAGTGAAATTAGATTGTGATGATCATTATACAACTACAGATGTGATAAATTCATTGAATAATAAAAAAAAAGAGAAAGAAAAAAAAAAGGATCATTCAGCTCCAGGACTTATGGGAAGTTATAAATAATTTTTAAAAATTCTGTCCTTAAGAAAAATCTGGTAATAACCTACTCAAGAACAATAACTCTATAGTGGAGACAAGAGACAGAGCTAGCAGAGGGAGAATCAGGACTATGGGGGGAAAAGGAAGCCCATGGCCAAATATAAAGGTTTAAGGGGTTGGCCACAAACAGCTCTCATTAGGTCTTGGTCATGTGGTTAGGGTGACCGAGATGCCTAGAGGTGCCCAGACCAGGTCTGGTTAAAAACCCAGAGTAATGCCAACCGATAGAGGGGAGTCCAAGGAGAAGTGAACAGAGCAGAGGAGAGAATGTAACAGAAGAGAAGAAAAGAGCTCTAAGAAAGAGGGAGCCAGCAACGAAACCATCACAGAGAAGTCAGGTGCAAGGAAAACTGGAAAGAAGTCATTGGACCTAGCAATTCAGGTGACCTTCTTTTTTTTTTTTTTTTTTGTCTTTTGTGGGCTGCTCTCACAGCATATGGAGGTTCCCAGGCTAGGGGTCCAATCAGAGCTGCAGCCACCGGCCTACACCAGAGCCACAGCAACTCGGGATCCGAGCCGCATCTGCAACCTACACCACAGCTCATGGCAACACCAGATCCTTAACCCACTGAGCGAGGCCAGGGATCGAACCCACCACCTCATGGTTCCTAGTCGGATTTGTTAACCACTGAGCCACGATGGGAACTCCTTAGGTAACCTTCTAAGAGCAGTTTTAGTGAGGTCTCGTGGGAGACACTGTCATTACTCACCCCAGAGCCATCCTTTCACACTTCTTCCTTACTGGCAAGGACTACGTCCCCCTACAGGAGCACACATATGTCTCAGGCCTCTTGCCCTCATTCCTTTAAACCTAAGAACAGGCTAGTGAGATCGTTCTGGACACGGGACTTGGGGATATGCCTGGAAGCTTCTGAAAAATAGTTTCCTTGTCAATACAATAGATATCTTCGGCCCCGTTCCTGCCTTGAAGGTTGAATGTGAGCTCGTGCTGTTCAGAGCTTTGGCAGCCATCTTAGGGCCATGAGGGGACAAGCGCAAGAATGGAACAAAAACCCTGAAAATGGCAAATGAAAAAAGCTTGGATCCTTGATGACATTACCAAGTGGCTAAATCAACCAAAGCTGAAGATACTGGATTTCTTATTATGTGAGGTAAACAAATAATAAATGAAGTCTTTACCATTTCAATCACTGTTCATCAACGGTTTCATTATTTACAATGATGATACATGGTAAACACAGAAGCCAGAGTTATTTATTGAAGAAGGAAAGGAAAACAAGAAAATAAAGATTCTTAGCGTTGTCCAGTGGTTTCTGAGTGCCAATTAATGAACTAGCTGCATTAAAATGACAGGAAAAGCTTTCCTAAAATACAGCTTTCTGGCCTTTTTTCCTGGAATGCTTTGATTCAGTAAGTCCAGCACAGAGTCCAGTAATTTTTCTTTATCATGGGGGCCTCAACTGGTGCACCATTTTGGAAAGTTGTCGGCACTGTCTTATCAAGTTAAATAAACACATATACACCTACGCTATCCCCCACATTTCCACTCTTAGGTATTTACCCAAGGAAAGAAAAGTCTAAGTCCACAGAAAGATATGTATGAAAATATCCGTAGCCATGTTATTCACAACAGCTGAAACTAGAAACAAGGCCAAATGCCCATAGCAGGAGCATGAAAGAGATCAAGGCTAAGGATGATTATAAAGATAACCAAGAGGCATTGGAGGCCTGACCATTCCGGGAAATCAGACACTGGAGCCAGTGGGCACAGTTCGGTGGTTTTCTCTAGCAGCCTGGAGGCAGCAGAAGAGAAAATGAACCTCGTTGGAGCAATGTGTGGGAATTAGAGGGAGACGGATAAACAGACAGGAGGTTAAGGAACTAGACGGTGGTGAGAAGGGAGGCAAAGTGACTATCTTGGAGATGCCTTTGAAAACCCCTGCCCAGGCTTCCCTTATTCTGCCCCCTTAAGCTCTGCTCTCCATGAGTTTGTGCCTCATCTTCCTTGAATTTAAAAGTAGGAAAACCCTGGCTTCATTCAGCAGGTTAAGGATTCAGCATTGCTGTGAGCTGTGGTGTAGGTCACAGATGCAGCTTGGATCCTGCACTGTTGTGTCTGTGGCATAGGCTGGCAGGTGCAGCTCCAGTTTGACCCTTAGCTTGGGAACTTCCATATGCTGAAGGTGCAGCCCTAAAAAGACAAAATGAATAAATAAATAAATAAGTAATTAAGAGCAGGAAAACCAAACAAATGGGACCTAATCAAACTTACAAGATTTTGCACAACAAAAGAACCATAAACAAAATGAGAAGACAACCTACGGACTGGGAGAAAACAGTTGCTAATGATGTGACTGACAAGGGCTTAATTTCCACAATGCATAAAGAGCTTGTCCAGCTCAACAACAAAAAAATAAACACCCAATCAAAATATGAGCAGAAGACCTAAATAGACATTTCTCCAAAGAAGACATACAAATGGCCAATAGGCACAGGAAAAAATTCTCGACATTGCTAATTATTAGAGAAATGCAAATCAAAACTACAATGAGATATCACCTCAGACTGGTCAGAATAGCCATCATTAAAAAGTCTACAAATAACAGATGCTGGAGAGGTTGTGGGGAAAAGGGAGCCCTCCTACACTGTTGGTGGGAATATACAATGGTAGAGCCACTATGGAAAACAGTATGGAGGTTCCTCAGAAAACTAAAAATGGAATTACTATGTGACCCAGCAATCCCATTCCTAAGTATATCTCTGGACAAACTATAATTCAAAAAGATACATACACCCCTATGTTCATAGCAGCACTATTCACAAGAGACAAGACATGGAAAAAACCTGAATGTCCATCTACAGATAAACAGATAAAGAAGATGCAGTAAATGTATGTAATGGAATACTACTCAGCCATAAAAAATAACAAAATAACACAGCAATATGGATGCAACTTGAGATTCTCATACTAAGTGAAGTAAATCAGAAAAAGAAATACAAATACTGTATGCTATCACGTATTTATATGTGGAATCTAAAACACGGCGCAAGTGAACCCATCTGCAAAACAAAAACAGACCCAATGACATAAAGAACAGATATGTGGTTGCCAAGGAGACAGGGAGTGGGAGGCCAGAATAGAATGGGAGTTGGGGGTTAATAGATGCAAATTATTACATATAGAATTGATAAAGAGGAGTTCCCATTGTGGTACAATGGGCTTGGTGGCATCTCTGCAGTGCCAGGACATAGGTCCAATCCCCAGTCCAACACAGTAGGTTAAAGGATCCTCTATTACCACAGCTGCAGCACAGTTCTCAACTGTGGCTCAGATCTGTTCCCTGCCCCAGGAACTCCATATGCCACAGGGTGGCAAAAAAGAAAAAAAAAAGAATGGATAAACAACAGTGTCATACTATATAGCACAGGGAACTATATTCAGTGTCCTGGGATAAATCATAATGGAAAAGAATATTAAAAAGAATGTATATATGCGTATAACTGAGTCACTTTGCTGTACAGCAGGAATTAACACAGCTGTAAATCAACTATACTTGAATTAAAAAAAAAAAATTTAAGGTAGGAAAACCAGCCACCCATTTCGCACACTGAGACTGAGGCGTAAAGGAACGAAGGTAGGAAAGGTTGAAGTCAGTGCGGAGGGCTACTCAGCAAAAGCTGATGCCCTTGTGATGTTCAGCCCACCTGGCGACCCCAGAAAGAACAGAGGCAAATCCCGTGTTTGTGCTGTAGCCAAGCAGGTTGACCCTGCTCTCACTGTGGGTCTGAGGAGCTGTCATCTATGGGATAACTCGTAGCCTGAAAAATTAATTGGCCTGTTCCAGAGAGGAGATAAAAGGAAAATTCTGTCCAAGCAGGTGTCACACTAATTTGGCAAGAGGCTGGGTGCTGATTTGCATATGTCAGCATCCTCTTCCCTCCCCCTCCCCTCTCCCTCAGGCAGGCTGGTTTTGAGCTGCTCCCCAGGGAGGAGGATCAGAGAAGTGCAGCCTTGCGTGGATGAAAAAGAGGCTTTCTAAGGAGAGGAGTCTGGGAAAGGAGAGAGGAGGCGGCTGTAACCTCACAGCTCTAACTTCCCTTCCTCTCTCTCTTTCAGGCTCAGTGGAAGGAGAGGAAAATAAACCAACGGCTACTTTGTATCTAGCCCTGTGCTGGCATTTAGTCTAATCTTTCCAACAGCCCTGAAGATCCAAGATCATACCCAAGGAAGGAAGGAAGAAGGCGTTTAAGGGAAGGGAACTGCCTCACAGCTAGGGAGGGGCCACGCCATGAGCTCCGTGGAGGTCAGTCTCACTCACACTCTGAACTCTTTGCACGAGAGTGAGCTGAGTGGTGTTTTCTCTGTGTGTCAAAGATTAATCAACCCTGTGGCCGGTATAGATACTTAACTGTAGAGCAATGACTTGCAGAAAAGGACTCAATTTCCCTAAGTGCCAGGGCACCTAGGGACACACAGAGCAATGACTAAGACTGTCACCCACCAACAAGTGTAACAAAACAAAAATGAGAGGAGTTCCCACTGTGGCACAGTGGGTTGAGAATCTGACTGCAGGAGTGCACATCATGGCTCAGCAGAAACGAATCTGACCAGCATCCGTGAGGATGCAGGTTTGATCCCTGGCCTCACAGTTAAGGACCCAGCATTGCCATGAGCTGTGGTGTAGGTCACAGATGTGGCTCGGATCTGGCATTGCTGTGGCTGTGGTGTAGGCCCATGGCTACAGTTCTGATTCGACCCCTAGCCTGGGAACTTCCATATGCTGCGAGTGTGGCCCTAAAAAGACCAAAAAAAGAAAAAAAAAAAAAGAATCTGACTGCAGCAGCTTGGGTCTCTGTGGAGGTGCAGTTTTGATCCCCCACGCTCTGCTCTGTGGTTTAAAGGATCTGGCGTTGCAACAGCTACAGCTCAGATTCAGCCCCTGGCTCCGGAACTTCCATATGCCTCATTCGGTTTAAAAAACAGTAACAAGGGAGTTCCCATTGTGGCTCAGTGGAAACAAATCCGACTAGTAACCACGACAATGTGGGTTTGATCCCTGGCCTTGGCCAGTGGGTTAAGGATCTTGCACTCCCATGAGCTGTGGTGTAGGTTGCAGACATGGCCCAGATCTGGCGTTGCTGCAGCTGTAGTATAGGCCAGCAGCTATGGCTCCGATTCAACCCCTAGCCTGGGAATCTCCATATGCTGCAGGCAGGTATGGCCCTAAAAAGACAAAAAAAAACACAAAAAACAAAAAAACAAAAAACCAGCAATGACGAGAGCCACCATTTCCTGAGATAAAGTGCTAAGCATTATTTTAAGTGCTTTATAGGTATTATCTAATATTTATCTTCACAATAACCCTATGAAGCAGCCAACAATTATCCTTTCAAGCACCCATAGAACATCTAAAAAACTGATGACATACTAGACAGAAAGCATATCTCATCAGATATTTTTTAAAAATCAATAGACCACTTTCTTTAATCGAAATCGAACTTAACAACAAAAAGGTAAAAAGTGTCCCATGCATTTGGAAATGCTTCTAGACTCATGCAACAAAAAATAAATCAAAATGAAGATATTTAGAAATTAAAATTAGCTGTGGGAGGTAGATAAAGTGATACTTAAAGGGAAATGCGTGGCCTTAAATGCTTACATAAGAAGAGCAAAAGCTGGAAAAAAGCATCCAACTCAAGAAATTAAAAAAGAACAACAGCAAAAAAATAATAACAGACTAAACCAAAAAGAGTAAGAAGAAATAACAAGACAAAGCCAAAATTGAACTAATTAGAAAAGATATACTATAGAAGATCAAGAAAACCTTTTGATAAACTCAATAAAGAAAAAGAGAATGCATAAATAAATAATGTCAAAAATATTAAAGAGGACATACCTGCAGATACAGTAGATAATTTTTTTCTCTTTTTTTAGAGCCACACTCACAGCACATGGAAGTTCCCAGGCTAGGGGTCGAATCAGAGATGAAGCTGTCGGCAAATGCCACCTCCACAGCAATGCGGGATCCAAGCCACATCTTCGGCCTATGCTACAGCTCCCAGCAACTCTGGATCCTTAACCCAATGAGCGAGGCCAGGGATCAAACCCACATCCTCATGGATACTAGTCGGATTCGTTACTGCTGAGCTACAACGGCAACTCCCTAGTAGAAAATTTAAAGTCATAAAGTAAGGAATTTTAAATGAACAGATTTTAATTTTTTTTTTTTTTTTTTGGTCTTTTGAGTGCATGGAGGGTCCCAGGCTAGGGGTCCAATCAGAGCTACAGCTACCAGCCTATGCCAGAGCCACAGCAACGCCAGATCCGAGCCCCATCCACCACCCACACCACAGCTCACAGCAACACCGGATCCCTAACCCACTGAGCGAGGCCAGGGATCGAGCCCTCAACCTCATGGTTCCCAGTCGGATTCATTTCTGCTGCGCCACGACGGGAACTCCAAATTTTAAATTTTTGATGAAATGAATAATTTCTCTTAAAGTGGAAAAACAATCCTATAATGGAAATACTATTATTTCTTTTCCACAGAAAAGGAAACAGAGGAACAGAGAGAAACTTGTTCAAAAGACCATACTAGTAAGAGACAGAGTCGGAACCGGGAGGCCCAGGCAAGGGACCTCTAATTACCCTTCCTCCCACATTTACTGAGCAGCTGCCATTGTGCAGAGATTACAGGAATAAAAAACAAAGTTCTAACCCTCAGGAAGCTCCCAATCTAGAAGAGACTAGGACAGAGACTAGGGTGAGTCGAGCGATGTACCCAGAGCACAAAATTTAAAGATGAATTTACTCTCACTTTTGCACAACTCACATTTTGAGCTCTAGTCTTGGTGCTACTAATCAGCATAATCACAACTGCAAAGTTACAGGTTTTCACATTGAAACACATTAGAATGTCGAGCTATACATGTGCGGAAAGGGCATTCCAGGCGGGGGGTACTGGTATGAGCAAAGGACAGAGCGGGAGGCAGCATGATCCCTGGTGGGAACTACAAGCAGTTTGATGTTTCCACGGCATACACATCAGTGCAAGGAGAGAATGGCAGAGAAGCTTTAGAAACAGCCAAGGTTCATGTCTTTGCAGGTGCTAAGGATTTGTGACTTTACTCAGAAGGTTTAAGCAAAGGAGTGATGCAGGCAAAGCCAAGGTTTCTTTTTCTTTTTTTCCAAGGCCTGCACCCGCGGCATATCGAGGTTCCCAGGCTAGAGGTCAAATCAGAGCTGTAGCCACCGGCCTACGCCAGAGCCACAAGCAACACCACATCCAAGACACATCTACGACCTACACCACAGCTCACGGCAACACCAAATCCTTAACCCACTGAGTGAGGCCAGGAATCGAACTTTCGGCCTCAGGATCAAACCTGTGGCCTGATAGATGCTGGTCAGATTCATTGCCACGGAGCCACGATGGGAAGGAACTTGA
This sequence comes from Phacochoerus africanus, assembly GCF_016906955.1. Classification (NCBI taxonomy): domain Eukaryota; kingdom Metazoa; phylum Chordata; class Mammalia; order Artiodactyla; family Suidae; genus Phacochoerus; species Phacochoerus africanus. The sequence goes on from NC_062547.1 coordinate 141,134,248, forward strand.
TCATTTTTTTCTTTTTCAGCCACACACATAAAACATGGAAGTTCCTGGGCCAGGGACTGAATCTGAGCCTCAGCTGCAACCTAAGCCACAGCTGCAGCAATGCTGGATCCTTTAACCCACTGCACAGGGCCGCGGATTGAACCTGCACCTCTGCGGAGTCCTGGGCCCCTGCAGTCAGGCTCTTAACCCACTGTGCCAAAGCAGGAACTCTGTCAAACTCGTATTTTAGAATGACCCCTCTGAATGGAATGTGGATGGGGTGGGGGTGGGGGAAAGGATGACAGCAGAGAGCTGGCTTGGGAGGCTAGAGCAGCATCCAGGGAAGAGAGGAAGAGGGCCTGCTCTGGGGCAATAGCAGTAAAAAGGAAACACTGGAAAGGCATTTAAGAAGCATTTGAGATGTAAAACTGGCAGGACTTGGTGGTTGATTGAATGCGGGATAAGAGAGTGGGAAAGGAATGAAAAATGAGGCCCCTCACTACCCAGTTTCTATCATGAATAACTGGAGTACGTAGTGGTAAGACAACTTCCACCTCTTTCTCCATTCATATGTACATCCAATAATCTATCCATCCTTTTAGTCATTCATTTATTTTTTTGATTCATCCATCTATACATCCATCCATCTATATATCTACCCTTCAATCAAATTATTATGACTGTCAAAGCCCCATGAAGAATACATGTATGAGAGTTCCCGCTGTGGCTCATTGGGTTAAGACCCCAACTAGTATCCATGAGGATGCGGGTTCCATTCCTGGCCTTGCTCAGTGGACTAAGCCTCAGGAGTTGCCACAAGCTGTGGGCATAGGTTGCAGATGCAGCTTGGATCCCGGGCTGCTGTGGCTGTGGCAGCTGCAGCTCCAATTCAACCCCTAGCCAGCCAGGGGAACTTCCAAATGCCTTGGGTGCGGTCAAAAAGAAAAAAAAAAAAAAAAAACAGTACATGTATAAAAAGGTATACTACTTGGCCTTACTCATTTATTCATTCATTCACTAGACATTTAATAATATCCTTCTATGCGCCAGATACTCTATCCAGGTAATAGAGACACAGCAGAGAAGAAGCAAAAAAGGTCCTGCTTAAGGACCTCATGTTCTAGTTGGCGATACAAACAGAATGCTAAGAAATAATGTAATTTCTGTTAGTGAAACTTTTTGTAATAAAAGAAACCAGAGTTCCTTGGAGAAATGGCTGATTCTAGGGATGGGAAATACACAGGATAAGCCTGGAGCATCTTGCAGTGCCAGAAAGAAAGCAAGGGCCCAAACAAAAACACAACAGTGGAAATATATCAAAGGCACATAAAAGCTGAAAGAGCTACCAGCAACCAAAATTGGAACAGTATGAGCAAAAAAATAAAGCATTACTGGGAGTTCCCATCATGGCTCAGTGGTTAACGAATCTGACTAGGAACCATGAGCTTTCAGGTTTGATCCTTGGCCTCACTCAGTGGGTTAAGGATCCAGCATTGCCATGAGCTGTGGTGTAGGTCGCAGATGCAGCTTGGATCTGGCATTACTGTGGCTGTGGCGTAGGCCTGCAGCTACAGCTCCAATTAGACTCCTAGCCTTGGAATCTTCATATGCCATAGGTGCAGCCCTAGAAAAGACAAAAAATAAAATAAAATAAAATAATTACTGGATTATAACCTAAAGTATAAAATAATTATTCGTGAGTACTGATTTAAAAAAATTGACTGAGTTCCCTGGTGGCCTAGCAGTTGAGAACTCGGCCTTGTCACTGCTGTGTCATGAGTGTGGTTAGAAACAAAACAAAACAAAATAAGGAGTTCCCATTGTGGTTCAGCAGATTAATAATCCAACTAGTATCCATGAAGACGCAGGTTCCATCCCTGGTTAAAGGATCCAGTGTTGCACACGCTACAGTGTAGGTCACAGATGAGGCCTGGATCTGGTGTTGCTGTGGCTGTGGCGTAGGCGGGCAATCTGACCCCTCACTACCTGGGAACTTCCGCATACCACAGATGCAGCCCTAAAAAGAAAATAATAATAATGTTAAAATAAACTTAGAAAAATAAACAGAAAGATTTATTGGCTGAAGGGACCATCCAGGGATTCTATCCTGTCATTCGAAAATATTTATGGAGGAGTTCCCGTCATGGCTCAGCGGTTAACAAACCCAATTAGTATCCAGGAAGATATGGGTTTGATCCTTGGCCTCACTCAGTGGGTTAAGGATCCAGCGTTGCTGTGACTGTGGTGTAGGCCGGCAGCTGCAGCTCTGATCCAACTCCTAGCCTAGGAATTTCCATATGCTACGGTTGAGGCTCTAAAAAGACAAAAAAAAAAAAAAAAAACCTTAGCAATATTTATGGAGCCCCTGCTCTGTGCCAGGTAGTCTATAGGCTCTATGGAAATAGCAGAGAAGAAAACAAACTAAACTCCCCGCCCTCAGGAGCTGCTAAGTCTCCTGTGTCCCTGCACTTTCCTACAGTCTTGCCCTCGCTTACATGCACAGAGGTCCTGAACTAGGAGGATCTAGCCATTCCCCTGAGCCCTGGTGGGACCTACAGATGAAGTCCAGTGATCAGCCCCCCTGGCAGAGGGTGAATCTTCCCCAGGGCCAAACCCAAGCTGGGAGCAGAGACACCACGTCTGGGCTGCCATTAGTTGGGATGTCACTGCAATTATCACATTGGCTCCTGACAAATCGGAATCACAACTGAAGACAGGATTTTAAATCACGTCTTTCCAGAGTCTCATTAGGTAATTGTTGCTGATCGCATTGCTTAATGGGGACCTATAAAATCCTTGCTATTTATATGACAATGGGCAGAGAAAAGGCTCAACTAAGCAGATAATTGGCTGGTGATGATGAGAGAGATTAGGATGAAGGGGTGGGAGGAGGCAGGGCAGGGAATCCTAGGGAAGTTCCCCTGCCTCTGGCTTTTAGCGTCTTATTGGTGATGATTGCTTGCCTGGATTCAGAAGACTATGCCCTGGTCTACACAAAGCCCAGAGCTGCTCTTCCCAGGAACCAGGGACTAAGATAAGAATTGTCATTTAATAGGATTTTCTGCAGCCGGCTAAATGGTTTGCTAAATGAGCAATTTCAATCATCCTTTCCCATCCACCAGGAGGGAGTTAAGCTCACTTCCCCTCCAGCTTATACCCCCACCTCTCCCACTCTCATTCCCTCACCAGCTCTTAGCAAGAAAGATGGTCTGGTTGAAGCACAGAAGGTATAGATCTGCCCACCTGAGTTCACCAGATCATGAAGCTGTAAGGAGTTGCAGCTCCACTCCCACCCCTGCACAGCCCAGACCACCTTTGGAGACTCACGCACACCCTCCATATGCTGGTCTCCCAAGAACAGCGGCCCCAGGGCAGGCAAACTTCTCCAAAACCCACCAAGAAGGGGCTGTAACACTCCCTGCTGCAGAAAGAGGGGTGAGGATGAAATTCATTTCTTCTCATTGTTGAGACTTGGGCCTTTTCTACAGGGAGTTGTGTTTTTGGTTTTCTCTGAGGGTGGTGGCCATGCCCACAGCCTATGAAACTTCCCAGGCTAGGGATCGAACCCATGCCACAGCTATAACCAGAGCCGCAGCAGTGACAATATAGGATCCTTAACCCACTGAGCCACCAGGGAACTCCTTCAACAGATAATTGCTTTGTTTTGTTTTGTTTTTCTCTTTTTTGACTGCCTCACAGCATAGGGAGTTCCTGGGCCAGGGATCATCCAAGCCACAGTTGCAACCCACATACACTGCTACATACACACTTTTAACCCACTGTCCCAGGCTGGGGGTGGAACCTGTGTCCTGGTGCCGCAGACACCACCAATCTCATTGTGCCACAGTGGGAACTCCTGTTTGTTTTTTTAAACAGGGAGGTGATTTTTTCTTTTCTTTTTTTTTTTTTTGGTCTTTTTGCCATTTTCTTGGGCCACTCCTGTGGCATATGGAGGTTCCCAGGCTAGGGGTCCAATCAGAGCTGTAGCCACCAGCCTAGGCCAGAGCCACAGCAACGCGGGATCCCAGCCGCCTCTGCAACCTACACCACAGCTCACGGCAATGCCGGATCCTCAACCCACTGAGCAAGGCCAGGGATCGAACCCACAACCTCATGGTTCCTAGTCGGATTTGTTAACCACTGAGCCATGACGGCAACTCCTAAACAGGGAGTTTTGATTAAATCCCACCAGTCAAGTCATAGAAGGCATTCTCACAACCTTCGGGTTTTTGGAAGAGATCCTAGGGGAAAGGAAGGAATGATCTTGGGAAGGAAGAAGCCATTGCATCTTCAGTCTATGACCTAATACCAGATTAATGGAAGACGTGTCCAGCGAGGAAGAATTCAGTGTTCCCAAGATTCTGCCTCTTATTTGCTCTGGGACCTCACCACATCCGGAGTCATTTCTGCTTGCTCCATACGGGTGACACCTCTCTCTCTCTCTCTCTCTCTCTCTCCTCTCTCTCTCTCTCTCTCTCTCTCTCTCTCTCTCTCTCTCTTCTCTCTCTCTCTCTCTCCTATTGTATGCTCCTCCTGTCTCCTTCTGCATTGCGATTGATAGATGGCATGATGTCCTGGTTTAGAATGAGAGTTTTCTCCACAAATTGATCTACAGATTCAACAAAACTCTTATCAAAATCCTACCTGGGGAGTTCTCGTCTTGGCACAGTGGAAACAAATCTGACTAGGAACCACGAGATTGTGGGTTCGATCCCTGGCCTCACTCAGCGGGGTAAGGATCCGGCATTGCCGTGAGCCGTGGTGTAAGTCGCAGATGTGCCTCAGATCTGGCATTGCTCTGGCTGTCACATAGGCCGGTGGCTACAGCTCTGATTGGACCCCTAGCCTGGGAACCTCCATATGCCACGAGTGTGGCCCTAAAAAGCAGAAAACAAAACAAAACAACAAAAAACCTTACTACGAATCTGTAATAATCAAGACAGTGTGATACTAGCATAAGAATAGATATGTGTATCAATGGAAGACACTTGAGATGCTAGAATAAACTCTCACATTTACAGTCAGCTGATTTTCAAAAAAGACATCAAGACAATTCATTAATAAAAGAATAATCTTTTACCAAATGAAAAGCTAAGACAACTGGAAATCCACATGTGAAAAAATGAACACAGATGCCTTCCTCAAACTATACGTAAAAGTTCATTCAAAAGGGGTAATAGATTTAAATGTAAGAACTAAGAATATAAAACTCCCAAAGAGTAAATCTTCACGACTTTGGATCAGGCAAAGCCTTCTTAGGTATGACAACAAAATGGAGAGCGACAGTGGAAAAACAAAAACTAAGTGGGCTTCATCAAAATTAAAAATTTTGTGCTTCAAAGAATATCATCAAGAAATTAAAAAGACAACCCACAGAATGGGAGAGAATGTTTGCAAATCATAAATCTGAGAAGAGACTTAAATCTAGAATACTTAAAGAACACTTATAGCGCAACAATAAAAAGACAAATAACCCAATTCAAAAATGAGCAAAGGGTCTGAATAGACATTTCACTAAAGAAGATATGCAAATCGCCACTAAGCACATAAAAAGATGTTTTGTTTTTGTTTTTGCTTTTTAGGGCCGCTCCCTCCGGTCCAATAGGAGCTACAGCTACTGGCCTACAACCAGAGCCACAGCGGATCTGAGCTGCGTCTGCAACCTGCACCACAGCTCACAGCAACGCCGGATCCTTAACCCACTGAGCAAGGCCAGGGATCGAACCCACGACTTCATGGTTCCTAGTCAGATTCATTTCTGCTGCACCACGACAGGAACTCCTTTATCTTTTTTTTTTTTTTTTTTGCTTAAAAAGATGTTCATCGTCATTAGTCACCAGAGAAATGGAAAGGAAAACCACTCGGCTGATGATAATTTTAAAAAGATAGATAATAACAAGTATTGACCAGGATATGGAGAAACTGGAACCCTCGCATACTGCTGGTGAGTCTGTAATGTGGTACATCTGCTTTGGAAAACTGTCTGGCATTTCTCAAAAGGTTGAACAGAGAGTTGCCCTATGGCCCAGCAATTCCTCTCCTGGATGTACACATACCCGAGGGAGCTGAAAACAGATGTTCACACGCAAATGTGTACATGAAAGTTCACGGTAACATTACTCATAACAGCCATAAAGCAGAAGCAATCCAAATTTTCATCAACTCAGAAATGGATAAATACAATGTGGTATTTTATGGTATATCCATATAATATCCACACAGTGGAATATTATTATTCCATTCTGTTAATATTAGTGTGATATTATTCAGCAATAAAAACAAGTGGAGAACTGATAAATGCTACAATATGGATGAACCTTGAGAACTTTATGTTAAGTGAAAGAAGCCAGTCATAGGAGTTCCCACCATGGTGAAGTGGAAACGAATCCGACTAGGAACCATGAGGTTGCAAGTTCGATCCCTGGCCTCACTCAGTGGGTTAAGGATCCAGCGTTATCGGGAGCTGTGGTGTAGGTTGCAGACGCGGCTCAGATCTGGCGTTGCTGTGGCTCTGGCGCAGGCCGGCAGCTGTTAGCTCTGATTGGACCCCTCAGCTGGGAAACTCCATACACTGAGGCTGTGGCCCTAAAAAGACAAAAGACAAAAAATAAATACATAAATAAATAAATAAATAATAAAAGTAATAATAAAGGTGTTCCCGCTGTGGCTAAATGGAATCAGTGGCACCTTGGGAGCCCTGCGACACAGGTTTAATCCTTCACCCCACACAGTGGGTTAGGGATCCAGTGTTGCTGCAGCTGCAGCTTAGATCCCAACTACGGCTTAGATCTGATCCCTGGCCCAGGAACTCCATATGCCAAAGGGTGGCAATAAAAGAAAAAAAATAATAAAAAGATTCTTGTAGTTCCCTGGTGGTGCAGCAGGTTAAGGATCCAGCGTTGTCACTGCTGTGGCCCAGGTTCAGGCCCCAGGTCCTAGGTTCCCTAGCCTGGGAATTCCTGCATGCTGTGGGGCATGGCCAAAAAGAAAAGAAAAGAAAACAAAACAAAAACGACAGACCCTTAACCCACCGAGTGAGGCCAGGGATCAAACCCGCATCCTCGTGGATACTAGTCGGTCTGTTAAGCATTGAGCCACAATGGGAACTCCAAACAAACAAAATGATTTTATTTATTTATGTATTTATGTATTTTTGTCTTTTGTATTTTTAGGGCCACACCTGTGGCATATGGAGGTTCCCAGGCTAGGGTCAAATTGGTCTGCGACCTACAGCACAGCTCATGGGAATGCTGGATCCTTAACCTACTGAGCGAGGCCAGGGATCGAAACTGCATCCTCATGGATACTAGTCAGATTTGTTTCCGTTTGTGCTGAGCCACGACACGAACTCCTTTTTTTTTTTTCCCAAACAAAAAGACTCTTAAGCTAACAAAAATCCTGAGGGCTTTTCTGACCAAGCTCAGTTCTGGCAACTGCCGACTCTGTGACCTTGGATGAGCTACTTACCTTTGCTCAGCTCAGTTTTCTTCTCCTTAAAACGAGCATTAGGTCATTATGAGGATTAAATAAATTGCCATGAAAAGACATCAGGCACACAGGCGGCGAGGGGTGAACGGAAACTATAACGAAGAGTGAGGAAGAGCAGTAACCAGAGAAGGAGAGAAAGAAAAATAGTATTTATGGGCCAAGGCCACGTTCGTATGTTCTTGCCTAACCGCTGGACAGACTCTAGAGACATAAAGAGGTTCCTGATTCTACAGAGCTGGAAGGCGGAGGGGTCAGGCATCCCTGGGGGGAAAAAAAAAATCCCAACAAAATGAAGCGAATGCTGTTACAGAGTCATAGACAGGCTGCTCGGGGACAGAAGAAAAGGCTTGAAAAGTGGAGGAGACTTTAAGATCTGGACAGGCAGAAAAGGGACGAGTGGACCCTTGCCCCTCCCCCACTCTGGGTGCCCAAAAGGAAGTGACACACCTGTCATGGAGAAGAAAACTAGATTGAGTCCAACCAACACAGGCAGAGGCAGAGGTCAAAAGAACAATCGTGGGTTGGCTATTCGTGGCCAGGGTGGGCAGTGAAGCGGGCACAGAGGATGGAAGATGGCACCTGCCTCCTTGGACATGAGAGAAGTAAGCTGAGCCTTGAGAGCGCCTCCTCTCTCCCCTCGTTCCCAGCTCCTCTCTGCCCCAAGGCTCTGGATCGCCTTCTCCCTCCCACAGCCCTTTTTTGGGCAACAGCCCGATGCCCTGTGGGCAGAGCGTAATGCCTCCATCACTCCCCCCTCTAGTGACTCATCCCCAAGACTGAGGGTGGCAGGAAGTGCCAGGCCCCCTAGAGCTGCAGCCCCATCCTTATTCTGGCAGCTTAGAGACATCCTCAGTTCTCCCCTCCTCCCCCCCACCCCCGCCACCTCCTCTACTTCCCGCTCTGACTCTTGACATTTCTATGTAAGAAACACCCGACTCCCCCAGAACTCTCATTGCCTTTCCATTGCCTCCCCCAGCCCCTCAACTCCGGCCCCCAGGGGCTGCTGGGTAGAAACAGCCTGATCTCTAGGGAAGTGGGCACAACCCAGACCTAGGGGCCCTTTCTTGGAGGAGGTGGCCTGAGAAGCGCTATATCCGCATGACCAGGCCTTTGAAGGGCATTGCCCATGATGTAGACAGCATTCTGAGCCACACGAAACCACAAAATTATTTTAGTAACATGTTAAGGGCTTCATAGGTTTTCTCATTTATTCTTTACAACAACCCTATGAGGCAGAGACTATTAATCACTGCCATTCTCCAAATGTGAAAAGTGAGGGGACCTAATTTGGAAACGAGCAGACTGGGGTCAAATCCAGGTCTCAGATCTTGGGCTCGCTCGCGCTCTCCTCTCTCTCTCTCTCTCTTTTTTTTTTTTTTGCTTTTTAGGGCCGCACTCGCGGCATGGAAGTTCCCAGGTTAGGAGTCGAATTGGAGCTACAGCTGCCAGCCTACACCACAACCGCAGCAATGCGGGATCATCCAAGCTGTGTCTGCAACCTACACCACAGCTCACGACAACGCCGGATCCTTAACCCTCTGAGCAAGGCCAGGGATCGAACCCGCAACCTCACAGTTACTAGTTGGATTTGTTTCCACTGAGCCACGACGGGAACTCCAGATCTTGGGCTCTGAACCACAAGGCTTTTCTGCCTGTTTAGGGAACAAAGGGGCAGCATAGCCCTCCCCAAGCACAGCCTCTGAGCAACGTAGGGCACATGCAATCCCCAGGCCCTTGATGCAGCTGCCTCGAGGTCTGGCAGAGGCTAAGACTTTAAGATTTGAACAGGTGGAAGAGGGGTGAGAGGATCCTTGTCCCCTCCCCGACTCCAGGTGCCCAAAATGATGTGAAACACACACACACTTGTCACAGAGAAGAAGACGAAAAACCAACACAGGCCGAGACAGAAGTCTAAGATGTCCCTTGGCTTTGACCCTAGCTTCCCTCCTACTCCCCCTGCCTCCGTGGACCTGCCTCACGCGCCCCTCCTGAGCAGTGGGAATGCAGAGGGCTACTCCAACGATTCTATCTCCCTCAGGAGCTTATCTTCCTATTAAAGTTCTAAGACAAACAAAGATCACCATGCTTCTGGGGTACCCAGCGGCTGCTTAGAAAGAGGGAAAAGAAGGAGTGTTGCTTACAGGTGCAGGCCAGCAGAAGGGGGTGACAGACACCCAAGCATGGGGTTAGCGCAGATATGCAGGCAGAGCAGGCACCTGTCACCCCAGAAGCACAGAGATGGCTTAAATGACAAAAGGAACAATAATATCCTTGAATTAGGAGTTCCCACGGTGGCTATAACCTGACTAGTATCCATGAGGATGCATGGCTCGACCGTGGCCTCGCTCATTGGGTTAAGGATTGGGCGCTGCCACAAGCTGCGGCATCCATCACAGACATGGCTCAGATCCCGTATGGCTGTGGCCATGGAGGAGGCCGGCAGCTATAGCTCTGATTCAGCTCCTAGCCTGGGACCTTCCATGTGCCGCAGGAACAGCTCTAAAAAGAAAATAACACGAATAATAGTAATAATGTCCTTGAATTATGGGGCACTTAATAATTGCTCGGGCACTTTACAAACACTTGATTCTCCAGATGATGTCCAAGAACCCAAGGAGGCAGAAAGCATTTTTATAAGCTAATGCCTCCTGCCACATTTCCTCCCCAAAGGAGGAAAGGCGAGAGCTCCCGTAGGCAAGGCAGTGGGTGAGTTAACCAAACCCAAGCCCCAGTGGGTAATTGATAGTTTTAATGGTGACATTATCCTCAGACTCCCCAGATATCATTTTTCCACCGGATTAGCACATTTACATAACTGTGCGGGGGCGGGGGGGGGGAAGACCCTGATAAAGCTGCTCTGCCTGGGGATGAATGCAGTGGAAATGAACTCTGTTGACAGCGGATTTGTTTTACTACGCTGCTGCCCTTCAGTTTAGGCAGGAAAGAGCAAGCCTCCTGCTTTATGAAGGGAGGGAGGAAAGGAGAGGAAGAAGGGACAGGGATGAAGGAAGACCAGGGATCTGCAAGGAGAGGAATGAATGAGGTGGAAGAGACGAGACAGAGAGGGAGACATTTAGGCAAGCTGGAAAGAGCAAGCAGGAAGAGAAGAAAGCTGCCTCAGCAGTCAAGGGTTTAGCAGAGAACGGGATGGAACGATTCGCGAGGTGTGACTGGCTGCTGGGGAGCAGCCCGCAGTGGAAGGGATGAGAAAGATGATGGTCTCAGGGAGGCTCTCACCTTTGTAGCTGGTCCGGAAGGACTGGGAGAGTAAGGAGCGTCACAGAGCACAGGGATCCGTTTCAGCCCATTTCAAAAAGCAGGGTGGGAGTTCCAGTCGTGGCCCACCGGAAATGAATCTAACTAGTATCCAGGAGGACGCAGGTTCAATCCCTGGCCTCACTCAGCGGGTTAAAGATCTAGCGTTCCACCAGCTGCGTGCAATGTAGTTTGCAGATGCGGCTCGGATCTAGCGTGGCTGTGGCTGTGGCGTAGGCCGGCAGCTGTAGCTCAGATCAGACCCCTAGCCTGGGAACTTCCATATGCTGCACCTGCGGTCCTAAAAAGGTGTGGGGGGGAGCCACTTTAAGTGTTATCAAAGACCTCTCTGGACCTCTTCCCATCACATCCAACCATTCTCCATCTGCCTACATCCAGAGAACAGGGGGGCTTTAGGAGCATCAGAACTGAGCTCTAAGAATCCCTGGGCCCGAAGTCCTTCTGACCCAGAGGCTTGGATTTCAGTCCCTGCTCTGCCACTAAGTTAGCTGGATGATTTTAATCCCATAAACTCTCGGCTTCGGTTTCTCTATTGGTAAAATGGGAATTTATTTTTCCTTCCAACTAGTATTGACTGATTGTACACGAGGATTGGGCTGTGGCATTGTCTACAGAGCAGAAGACAAGATCGATAACAGTCTCTTCCTTCAAAGAGAAACAGTCCAATGAACGTAACAAAACTTCCTCTAAGAAACAAGTCCTGCCCACACCGGTGTGAGAGAGGTGAGAGCTCACCATATGATCCAGCAATCCTGCTCGTGGGCATATGTCTGGACAACACTATAATTCCAAAAGATACATACACCTCGATGTTCACTGCAGCACTATTCACAATAGCCAAGACATGGAAACAACGAAATGTCCATTGACAGATGAATGGATTAAGAAGACGTGGTACACATATACAGTGGAATACTACTCAGACATAAAAAAGAATGCAAGAATGCCATTTGCAGCAACATGGATGCAACTAGAGATTATCATACTAAGTGAAGTAAGTCAGAAAAAGACAAATACCGTATGATATCACTTATATGTGGAATCTAATATATGGCACAAATGAACCTATCTACAAAACAGAAACAGGTAGTTCCCATCATGGCGCAGTGGTTAACGAATCAGACTAGGAACCATGAGGTTGTGGGTTCGATCCCTGCCCTTGCTCCATGGGTTAAGGATCCAGTGTTGCTGTGAGCTGTGGTGTAGGTTGCAGACGCAGCTCGGATCCCGCGTTGCTGTGGCTCTGGTGTAGGCCGGTGGCTGCAGCTCCAATTGGACACCTAGCCTGGGAATCTCCACATGCCGTGGGAGCGGCCCAAGAAATAGCAACAACAACAAGACAAAAAAAAAAAAAAAGCAGCTGAGGCGTGACTCCTAAGCATGACTCAGGTCTGATCCCTGGACTGGGAACTCCATATGCCATGGGGTCGACAAAAAAAAAGATAAATAAACATATAAATAAATAAATTAAAATATGGCACAAATGAACCTATCTACAAACAGAAACAGACCTTGACATAGAGAACAGACTTGTGGCTGCCAAGAGGAAATGGGGAGGGGGTGGGACGGACTGGGATTCTTGGGTTAGTAGATGCAAACTATTACACGGATAGGCAATGAGGTCCTACTGTATGGCACAGGGAACTATATCCAATCTCCTGGGAGAGACCATGATGGAAGGGAATATAAGAAAATGAATGTATATATAGGTATGACATTTTGCTGTACAGCAGAAACTGACACAACATTATAAATCAACTACACTTAAAAAAAAAAAAAATACAAAAGCGGGAGTTCCCGTCATGGCTCTGTGGAAACGAATCTGACTAGTATCCATGAGGACGCAGGTTCGATCCCTGGCCTTGCTCAGTGGGTTGAGGATCCAGCGTGGCCATGAGCTGTGGTGTAGGTCATAGACTCGGCTCGGATCTGGTGTGGCTGTGGCTGTGGTGTGGGCCGGCGGCTACAGCTCCTATTCAACTCCTAGCCTGGAAACCTCCATATGCCACGAGTGTGGCCCTAAAAAGACAAAAAATAAAAAATAAAAATAAAGAAATGTTACAACGAGGTGAGAGCTCTCTCTGTGCGGGTACCGTGCTAAGTGCTCTACTTATTAACTCCCATAACCTTCACGGCGACCCAGTGCGAAGAGTCCTGTTATTATCCCCATGGCACGGATGACAACACGCTAATTGGGGCAGCCTCCCCAGCGCACCCCATCCTGTGATCCTCCTTTATTTTCTTCCCAGCATTTCCCGCTATAGAAGGAGTTTAATGACTCACGTAAGCGCTGATTTCCTCATTCGCGGCGACATCCCAAACAACTCCAGCCGTTTCCCACCCAAAGTAGGTTCTCACTAACTCTGTGTTGAAGAACAAAGGAACAAAGGGATGGGGAGCTCCCGGGGAGCCAAGGCCGCCCTGCCTCCCACGGGCGATCTGAGGGTGGGGGCGGAGGTGACCTAGCCCCGCGGGCCCTTCTTCACTGAGGCTGGAGCGCGCGTCTCCCCGCTCTTCAGCTGTGCTCTTCCAACTTCCCTCGCATGTTCTGCGCCTTCCTGTCCCATGAGAAATTCTGCATCCTCTAGTTGCATCCTCCTCAATGTCTCTGTCCCCCTCTCCTTGCTTTTGCGTCCCTGCTATTTCGTTTCTCTTTGAGAAAAAAAATCATCCAAGTGAATTTGCACTTGGTGACTTCCGAGGCCAAGTGGAAGTTCCCTCTTGGGCCAAAGCCTCCTCCCTGCAGAGGGCGCTCTTCTTCATCTGTAAAATGGCCGGCGTTTGGGGCAGGATTTTTTGAACCAGTGCTGGTGTCAGGATCACAGCACTGAGCTCCCCACACCTTCATCTAGAGATGCCTGGCCAAAGCCTTAACCACTGGAGTCCCAGAACCAACAGAGAGCTATTACTGTCCCCCGGTGTATATTATTTAAATATTACTTAGAGTAAGTATAAATCAGAGGATGATAAGCCTGGTTTTCCTCCCACTTGAGGGTTCTGAAAACTCCTCAGTCCGTTGCAGAGCAAGGTCTGCTGAGGGTGTTCCCAGCAAGGCCGTGGGAACAGGAGCCTCAAGATTCCCACACAGCCCTGAGTTTGAAGTCTGGCTTCTGCCTGAATAGACTATAGATGGGAGGGGAGTAGACCAACAAAGGCAAGAAGGTTTCCAGGTGGTGAACAGCATGAAGGGAGTGTGTCGGAGGAGTCTTTGGGTATTTTCCCCAAATCAGGCCTCGCTCCAGGACCACCAGAGCCCCCGGTGCCAAGTCAGTTGCAGTACTTGGCCAGTGGAGTTGGGATTATTTCTTGCAGGAATGTCCAACCCATGGGACGCTGAGCTCCTTAAGGTCAAGGAATCATTTGTTTTCTTCTTTGCATCCCTAGAGCCAGGCTACATGCTGGGCACTAAAGAAAGACATTGTCCAGACCCAAAGATATGCCTTTACTTCCTCTGGACACTAAAGGCCATTCCTAAAGACTTTGTTATGCTTCATACATACTGTGTGCCAAGCACCCTAAATCTGTGCTATTTTATTTAATCCTTATAATGGCCACTGAGGTAGGGATTAAGGGAAACAATAAACAGAATCTCGCAGCAAGATTATGGAAAGAGCCTCCTTCTAGAAGGCTGAGTTCTTTCTCATCTGACACCCAAGATCCATTCGCACAGCAGCCAGGATGATCCATTTAAATCACGTCACTCCTCTGCTCACCGCCCTTCATGGTTCCCCATTTCACTCAGTGTAAAGTCCAAAATCCTTACTAAAGTTCTACAAGGCCCTCTACTACCTCCGTAACCCCAGGTCACAAATGTCATGCCCTCAGGCCCTCCCATTGTCCCCCTTGCCCTCTCTGGTAAGCCACACTGGCTTCCCAACATGCCTCAAATTTTGCTGCACACACTCCTGCCTCAGGCCCTTTGCACTGGCTATCCCCTGTGCCCGCAAGGCCTTATCCTGACATCTGCATGGCTTGTTCCTTTGCTCTTTGTATTTCAAGGCTTTATTCAAGAGTCACTTTACCATGAAGGCCTTTCATGACTGCCTTGTGGTAGTTTTAAAGTATGCCTACAAATTATTTGATATTCTTCCCTTCGAGAAGTAGAACTCAATTTTCCTCCCCTTGGATGTCGCCCTGTCGTCGCAACTGCTTTCTAAAGGCTAGAACACAGGGTGACAGTGTGCAACCGCTGCAACAAGGTCATAAAAGGCATTGGACTACCCTAGTCTGAACGGGAGAAAACATCAGACAGGCCCAAACCGAGGGACATTCCACAAAATACTTAATCAGTAGTTTTCAAAATTGTCAAGCTCATGAAAACAAAGAAAAACTGAGAAACCGTCATCCTTGATCAAAGGAGACTAAGGCAGCATAAAGCCTAACCCCAACGTGTCCTCCCAGATTGGCTCCTAGAACAGAAAGAGGACACTGATGAAAAAAACGGGTGAAATCTGAATCACGTCTATAGTTTAGTTAACAGACGTGTACCCATGTTAATTCTTTAGCTTGGACAAATGTACCAGGGTTGTGGAAGATGTAATCATTAGAGGAAGCTGGGTCAAGTGTATATGGGAACGCTCTGTTCTATCTAGAATGACCCAGACTGAAAGCGGCTTTCCCCTGGCTCTCTTGGAGGCCTCCATCCAAAGCCATGGCGCACGTCATCTTGGAAGATCCTTCTGATGCAGTCAAGGCTTTAGACACATGCAGTCCTGGCTGACACCTTGAGTGCAGCTTCGGGAGATACCCTAAGCCAGAACCACCCAGCAAAATGACTCCTGACTCTCAGAAACTGTGAGAGATGATAAATGTTTGTTGGTTTAAGCCTCTTAAGTTTTAAAGCGACCCATTATGCAACAATAGATAGCGAACATATGCCCCTATCTAAAATAGCCTCCTTAAGAGTTTTCTTGTGGCCCAGCGGATTAAGGATTCCGCATTGTCACTGCAGTGGCTTGTGTCGCTGCTGTGGCGTGGGTTCAGTCCGGGAATTTCTACATGCTATGGATGTGGCCAAAAAAAGGAAAAATAGCCTCTTTATAGTCACATTCAACCCCCTTTCTGACCTTAATTTTCTTAATAACACTTAGCACCTGACACGGTAGAAGTTTGTTTATTACTTGTCTCCAGACCAGAAGGTGAACTACATGGGAGCGGAAGCATTTTATTTATGTTCCCAGCACCTAGAACCATGCCTGACACACAGCCAAAGCAAATGTTTGATAAAGGATAGTTATTGTAGTTACTATTTGGATAATAGAGGGTTAGGTAAAAATTCCTACCCTGGGAGTTCTTGCTGTGGCACAACAAGATCAGCAGCATTTGGGAGCACTGGGATGCAGGTTCGATCCCTGGCCCAGCACAGTGGGCTTAGGATCCCACATTGCCACAGCTCTGGCTTAGGTTGCAACTGTAGCTCAGATCTGATCCCTGGCCTGGGAACTCCTTAAGCTGTGGCACAGCCAAAAAAAAAAAAAAATTCCTACCCTCTTCTTATCTGGAAAAAAAGAAAGTCCCCTTTGAGGTTGGGGATGAAGGATGGAGTCGATGTGCCCCCTGGGGCACCAGTGTGAGCAGAGATGAGTATGAAACCCCGAGTTCTGAGTCCAAGCTACTCATCCCTTAGATAAGCTTTTCCTCCCTCTGGGTCTCTGTTTCCTCAACTATCAAAGTCAAAAGTCTGGGATGAGGGAGTTCCCACTGTGGCACAGCAGAAGCAAATCCGACTAGGAACCATGAGGTTGCCGGTTGGATCCTTGGCCTCGCTCAGTGGGTTAAGGATTTGGCATTGCTGTGGCTGTGGTATAGGTTGGAGGCAACAGCTCCAATTAGACCTGTAGCCTGGGAACCTCCATATGCCAAGGGTATGGCCCTGAAAAGACAAAAGACAAAAAAAAAGTCATCAAGATTTCTTTCAGCTCTAATAACTAATGATTCTACGGGTGGGCTGGAGAAGGAGGCGCAAGAGTTCAATTCCAGATATGGAAGAAAGGAGAGGGATGAAGCATATTTTATCTTCCACAAGGACCAGGCAGAACCTGCCTTCCTTCATGCTGTGCCCACAGCCTGAAAACCTTTTTGCATGTGATAATCCACTCCTTTGCCGCAGGCTCCACTTCCCTCCTCAGGGAATCCTTCCCAGGAGCTGGGTTAGCTACCTGAGCCTCCAGGCACCCACTGCCTTTTGCACAAATCTTTTTTTTTTTTTTTTTGCTTTTTAGGGCTGCACTCACAGCATATGGGGGTTCCCAGGCTAGAAGTCAAATCAGAACTACAGCTGCCAGCCACAGTCACAGCCACAGCAACAAGGGGTCTGAGCTACGTCTTCGACCTACACCACAGCTCCTGGCAACACCGGATCCTTAACCTTCTAAGCGAGGCCAGGGATCGAACCTGCATCCTCCTGGATCATAGTTGGGTTCATTAACCACTGAGCCACAAAGGGAACTCCATGCATAAGTCTTTTTTTGCCATTTCTTGGGCCGCTCCCACAGCATATGGAGGTTCCCAGGCTAGGGATCTAATCAGAGCTGTGGTCGCTGGCCTACGCCACAGCCACAGCAACGCGGGATCTGAGCTGCGTCTGCGACCTACACCACAGTTCACAGCAACGCCGGATCCTTAACCCACTGAGCAAGGCCAGGGATCGAACCCACAACCTCATGGTTCCTAGTTGGATTCGTGAACCACTGAGCCACAATGGGAACTCCCCTGCTCAAGTCTTTATGAGGCACTTTCCACATTGTGGAGTAAGGGGACCTCTGTGTCCTGAAGCCCTGGATCCTAACAGATACAGGTAAGAACCAAGAAACGCTCCAAGGCTTGCAATTCCCTTCCAGGGAACATGAACCCTAAGAGACGTTAGGAAAGAGAAGAAGGGGGAGGGTGAAGAACAGCTCTGCGCTAGGACTGCCCAAGCCTTTCCCCTTTCCTTCCTCTCCTCCAGGCTCAGCCTCACCATCAAGAGAAGCACGCCCACCAGCCCGCAGGCCCCGTCTCCTCTAGGACCTCTGCCAAATGCCAGAGCAGGAGCCATGCTGTTTGCCTTGCTCCCTCCTCCCTGAGGCCCCCATACCCCTCCCGCTAGAGCCTCACCTTAGGTCCCTGCCCCACATCTGCTCCCGGTCTCTGAAAGCTTCCTCATGTTTGGTGTGAAGCCAGGTTGGAGGACCATCTTGCCAGAAGAAGAGCTCATGTAAAAGCCTGAAGAAGCTGGTAAGTTGGGGACTCACAGGTAGGCTGTGTGTATTGTGTTTACTTTGTAAAACAAGGTTGGAGCAGCGAATGAAGCCAGACAAATAGGCAGGAAGCGGCGCTGCTGGAGGATTTTGCCTCACAGGCCTTGGAAGCCATTGACGAATTCTGCATGCGTTAGAATCACACCCCTTCCACTCAGCCCTCCTCGCTTCTATCCTTTCCTACCTCTGCCCACCCTCCCCCCATCCCATATGGCTCGTATCACAATCTTAAGAACACCAGAAACGTATTGAGAACCTTCACTGTCTAAGCTTCCTTCGTGACCTCATTTCAACAGTTGAGCATCAAAGAGGTAGGCGTGACGGAGTTCCCATTGTGGCTCAGTGGTTAACGAAACCAACTAGGAACCGTGAGGTTTCGGGTTCAATCCCTGGCCTCACTCAGTGGATTAAGGATCCAGCATTGCCGTGAGCTGTGGTGTAGGTCGCAGATGCGGCTCAGATCTAGCATTGCTGTGGCTCTGGCGTAGGCCGGTGGCTACAGCTCCGATTAGACCCCTGGCTTGGGAACCTCCATATGCCGCGGGCGTGGCCCTCAAAAGACAAAAATAAATAAAAGATTAAAAAAGAGGTAGGCATGAGTATTGTCCCCACTTCGCAGAGGAGGAAAATGGCTCCAGTAAGTGATTTGCCCAAAGTTGCAATCGAGGAAGAAGCAGAGCCCAATTTCTTAAGCATTACACCAAGGGACACATGCTCTCTGCCCTTCTTGAAATAATCTTCTTTGGAGGAAAAATTAAAGATAGCCCTAGGAGGTTTTGAGGTCTGCAGACAGAACAGGAAAGAATCGAGGGACTGGGTAAATCTGGAAAAGAGATTTCCAGGTTCTGATGGAGCCTGTCTCCACCAGCCTTGCCAGCTCGCTGCGCTCGGCAGGCGGTCTGTTCCCATTCTCCCCCTTCCCTGGCTCGGTCCACTTGCCCCTTCCAACTCCCACATCTTCCTTCACCTCCTTGGACACGGTTTGCCCATGTCTTTCAGGTTCCGGGTGATGCATTTGTTCTGAACATGCCTGGATGGACCAGGACCCCCTGCAATTCCCCCAGATAATTCAGGTATCTGGAGAGGACGGCCGTACCTCCCCTTTCCTCCCCCAACTCGAACAAAAGGGACCTGGCCTCCCCTGGGGCTTCCAAGCCTCTTCAGCAAAGGTTAGTGCCTCTCTCTCTCCTCTCCCATCACCTACCCCTATGGCCTCTCACAAGCTAAAAATGCATAACCACACGAACTTCTCAGAACAGGCCGAGCTCTGCAAACCTTTGCACCTACATTTTCTCTTGCCGGAATGCAAGCATATCCTCCATCCCAAGTTCTCCACCAGGAAAACTCCTAATTACCCTCGGTGTTGACTTAAACATGACCTTTCTCCCCAGTCATCATCATTATTCAGGCCATCGTTCCGTGCCTGGACCATTACCGGTCTCTAGGAAGCCACTCTGGCCCTGCGCCATCAACTGACACTGCACTCAGAGTAACCTTTCTAGAAGGCAAACTTGATCTTATCACCTCCCTTGTTAAAACTTTTAAGTGGTTTCTCGTGTCCTCAGAGGAAATCCATTACCCCTTCACCAGATTTTGAAGCTTCCCACGCCACTCCCACCTCCTTCTCTTGATCCTTGCCTTCTGGCGGAGCCTGCACTTCCTGGGACTCCGGCCAGCTCTCCTGACACTTCTGCTCAGTCCCTTGAAATCTGCCTGTCCTCTCTTTACCCTCCATGCTGTTCCCTTGGCCTGGAACTCTTTCTTCACAGCCTGACCTCACCTCACCACGGAACCTTCAAGAACCTCCCAGACTAGGCGAGCTGCCTCTGCTTTCTGTCCCTAGTGCCCGTTTGTCCCCTGGGACAGCATCTCTCGTGTCTGCTACCACCTATGTATTTACTCGTATCTCCCACGCCCAGGGGGAGCCTCCTTAGTTCCTGCTACAGCCCAGAGTCCAGTACTAGGAGGCTCTCCATAACAACTTTTTTTTTTTTTTTAATCTCTTTTGAGAAAATCGGAGCTGCAGCTGCTGGCCTACGCCACAGCCACAGCCACACCAGATGTGAGTCACATCTGCAACCTACGCTACAGCTGGCGGCAATGCCAGATCCTTAACCCACTGAGCGAGGCCAGGGATCGAAGCCACATCCTCGTGGATACTAGTCAGGTTCTTAACCCACTGAGCCACAATGGAAAGTCTATCCCTGAACTACTGCTGAAGGGGTGAGTGAACACCGCCTTCTCTGTCTTCACAGGGCAGACTCAGGTGCCCACAGCAGCGTCCTCCACCCGCCATCCTCACATTTTCCTATTCGGGATGACGCTGGGTGTTTCTCTTTATGGCCTGAGACAGCACCTTTCATGGTAGTTCTCCAGCGCCTAATGCGGACCACAGCATCTATCCTTCCATCCATCCTCTCGTTGTTTTTAAAAAATATTGATTATCGGAGTTCCCATCATGGCTCAGTGGTTAATGAATCTGACTAGCATCCATGAGGACGTGGGTTCGATCCCTGGCCTCACTCAGTGGGTTAAGGATCCGGCGTTGCCATGAGCTGTGGTGTAGGTCACAGACACGGCTCGGATCCCATGTGGCCGTGGTGCAGGCTGGCAGCTTCAGCTGCGATTGGACCCCTAGCCTGGGAACCTCCATGTGCCACGAGTGCAGCCCTAAAAAGACAAAATATATATAATATATAGATTATCTATTATGTACTAGATACTGTGGATGAGCGGTAAGCAAGGTACACATGGCCCTGCCGTCAAGTTCACAGTCTAGGGGCATAGATGGGTGCCTAGTGAATAGGGGTTCAGTGGGCCTCAGTGGTCCTGGGAAGCCCTGGGAGCTTTCCTTTCTGGAACTCCAACGCAAGGAGCACAGGCTCTGAGGGCAGAGGACATGGTCTCTCGGTGCCCCCTGGACCTCCCTGGTTCCACGTTTCCTCCAGCTCAGCCACCAAGCAGCAGTAGCAGGACGGACGGGAATGAGGGACAGAGGGCTGGGTGGCGAGGGTCTGAGCCTCTAAAGACAGGCAGTGGGACTGCAGCCCGGTGCCCACAGGCACTTTGCCAGGGCAGTTGGGTAACTGGCTTTCTTGTCTATCCGGGAGCAGAGAAAGCAAGAGATACACAAAGGGAAAGACATAATCGGATAGAGATGACAAAGGAAAAATGAAGGAGAGAAAACGTGGACCAGAGAGGAGGAGGAGGAGGAGGAGTCAGGAACACGGGGAGAGGGAAGGAGACGGAGCCTCTCTGTTGCTAGGAGAAAGCTCTGGCACTCAGCTCCTCTTTCAGTCACTGCCCGGTGGGGGGTGGGGGGGGGGTACCCAATTTTGAGCCCTTAGGATTCCCTGGATGTTCTCCAGAGCCCTCCAATCCCTCACATTGTCTTTGCTCCCATTTGGGCATCCCGGGAAGCACCTGCCAGCGACCTGCCAGCCCCCAAACCAGGGGACACGCCATGTGGCTCTCACGAGCAAGGGATAGGCAGCGATGCAAAAACAGTCACTCTGGGCACAGCAACCGCTGCTTTTCATCTTTCTCAGAAAAGAGCATAGAAACAACACTGTGTTCACCATCTGTTTCCTAACTGGGGGCTCCAGGCGCTACTCTCTGAGATCCCAGTCTGACCATGTCCTAATCTGTAGGCACAGAGCAAAAACTCCCAAGCTGGAAGCTGGGGAGCCAGGGCCCCACCCCAGGAGCCCCCAGATGCCAAGCAGGAGCCTGAGTTCCTAATTGTGCTGCTGCTCTTGCCCGCAGTCTGGGCTGCTCGCTCCTGAGGCTGCAATGCCATCTGCTGCTCAGCTTAGGAAACTGGCTGACTCTGGCTGCAGAACTAAGGCTGAACCTGGCAGGAGTTGGCAGAGGCCTGGCCCAGGTCTCTGGAGAGCGTGGTGTCTGTCTCTGAACAGACCCAATACTGGCTGGGCCTCTGGGCAGAGCAAATACTCTCTTCCCTGTCATCATTCTTTTGAAACCAGGCAGGAAGCCTTCACAAGAAGAGAAATAAGGGTGTGGAGGGGTAAGCGTGTTGTCTGTGACCTTCATAGACGTCTGGGGTCATCTCAAGGCTAAATTGCCCAGAGAGGTCCTAGCCTGCCTTTGATGTTCAGCAGCTTTCCTCAAAGCCCTTTTTTTCTTTGCAGCTTTAACTAAGATTATTCCAGGTTGTGTTAGCTGGATAAAGGAAATAATGACGCCAGGCCTAGAGGAAGTGGGGTATTGAAGAAATAAGCATGGTCATGCAGAATTGAAATAAGACCTCCAGGAGTTCCCGTTGTGGCACAGCAGAAACAAATTTGACTAGGAACCATGTGGTTGTGGGTTCGATCCCTGGCCTTGCTCAGTGGGTTAAGGATCCAGCATTGCCATGAGTTGTGGTGTAGGTTGAAGACACGGCTCAGATCTGGCGTTGCCGTGGCTGAGCCATAGGCTGGCGGCTGTAGCTCTGATTAGACCCCTAGCCTGGGAACCTCCATATGCTGCGTGTGTGGCCCCAAGAAGGACAAAAGACAAAAAAAAAAAAAAAAGGAAATAAGACCTCCAGACCCTCGGTGGCTTTCTAAAGCTCCTGCTGTCTGTGTTGTCCCCGTTCAGGCCTCAACCCAGATAAGGTATGAGCTCCAGTGTTTTAAAGGCCACCTGCTAATATCTAGCATATATTTGTTGAATTAAAATTTTTTTTTTGGTCTTTTTTTGCATTTCTTGGGCTGCTCCCGCGGCATATGGAGGTTCCCAGGCTAGGGGTCCAATCGGAGATGTAGCCACCGGCCTACGCCAGAGCCACAGCAGCGTGGGATCCGAGCCGCGTCTGCAACCTACACCATAGCTCATGGCAACGCCGGATCGTTAACCCACTGAGCAAGGGCAGGGACCGAACCCGCAACCTCATGGTTCCTAGTCGGATTCGTTAACCACTGCGCCACAATGGGAACTCCTGAATTAATTTTTTTAAGGGCCACACCTACAGCACATGGAAGTTTGCAGGCTAGGGGTCGAATAAGAGATGCAGGTGCCAAACTACGCCAAAGCCACAGCAATGCCAGGTCCAAGCCATGTCTGCGACCTACACCACAGCTCACGGCAACGCCAGTTCCTTAACCCACTGAGTGGGGCCGGGGATTGGACCCGTGTCCTCATGGATGCTAGTTGGGGTCATTCCCACTGAGTACAGGGGGAACTCAGAATCAATGGTTATTTTGAAGTTTTTTTTCCTCAA
Organism: Phacochoerus africanus; assembly: GCF_016906955.1. Taxonomy (NCBI): domain Eukaryota; kingdom Metazoa; phylum Chordata; class Mammalia; order Artiodactyla; family Suidae; genus Phacochoerus; species Phacochoerus africanus. The sequence goes on from NC_062547.1 coordinate 141,157,453, forward strand.
ACCAGTCATGGGAGCCAGCCTCTGAGGTGAGCCCCAAAGACCTTCATCTCCTGAGAGTCACGTCCTTGTAGCCCCCTCACACAATTCCAGGGTTCATCTGTGTGACCGACAGAAGAGAACAGAAGTAATGCATGTAACTTCCCAGATGCAATGATAAAATATACTGTGGCTTCCTCCTTGGTCACTTTCTCTCTGGGGGAAGCCAGTTGCTCTGCGGTAAACAGCCTGTGGAGAGGCTCGTGTGAGGGAACTTGGCCCTTCTGTCTGTCAGCAGCTGCCGGGGTGAGCCTGGAAGCAGATCCTCCAGCCTCAGGCACGCTTTCAGATGACTGAAGCCCTCGTGGACAGCCTGGCTACAGCCACAGAAGGGACCCTGAGCCAGCGCAGCTGAGGGCTCCCAGTTTCTAACCCTCAGAAGCTGTGCGAGATAAACGTTTGCTGTTTGAAACTCTCAAAGTCGGGGGGTAATTTGTTATGGAGCAACATAAGAGACCTGTCATGTGGTATTATTAATATTCATCATGGCGTATCGTCTGCATTATATCATTTCACGTCCTTATAAGATCTGGCATCTGGACCTCAACTCATTGATCTCCCCAACCTCATCTCCGCATCTCCCTCTCCCCAGCTCACCTCACCCTAGGTTCATTCCGGCCTGAAGCTTTTTAGGGCCGCACCCGCAGCATGTGGGGGTTCCCAGGCTAGGGGTCGAATCGGAGCTACAGCTGCCAGCTTAGGCCACAGCCACAGCAACACTCCATTCGAGCTGCATCCGTGAAAGACCCTGCACGCAAGTGCGGCAACACCGGCTCAGCACTTGCATCCTCATGGATACCAGTCAGATTTGATTCTGCTGCACCACAAAGGGAACTTCCCTGAAGCCCTTTTAACTTGCCTTTCTCTCTGCTGGAGCCCCTCCCAGGCACCCTAAGTCTGCACATGGCCACCCCCTTATCTCCTTCAGGTCTTTTTTTTTTTCTTTTTTTGGCTTTTTGCCATTTCTTGGACCGCTCCTGCGGCATATGGAGGTTCCCAGGCTAGGGGTCGAATTGGAGCTGTAGCCGCCAGCCTACACCAGAGCCACAGCAACACGGGATCCGAGCAGCATCTGTGACCTACACTACAGCTCACGGCAATGCCAGTTCCTCAACCCACTGAGCAAGGCCAGGGATCGAACCCGCAACCTCATGATTCCTAGTCGGATTCGTTAACCACTGAGCCACGACGGGAACTCCGAGGTCTTTATTCAATGTAGCCTTTTCAGAGTAGCCTTCCTTGACCCCCTTCACTCCTTATCTGAAACTTGCACACCTGTCTTTTTCTCCACTTTATTTTTATTCTTAGCCCTTATGATTATAAGGCTTATATATATGCATTATGTAACATAGATAAAAGAATATATTTTATATATTTATCTCATAACTTCTCTCTCCCCCACTAGAATGTAAGCTCCATGAAGGTAAGATATGTTTTTTTTTGTCTATTTTGGTCACTGCACCCCAGCACCTGGAATAGTGATAAACACATCACCATAGATAGATGTGCAATGCATATTTAGTTGACTGGGAAAAAATAAACGTCATAATTCATCAGGTATATTATGTATATCTTTTAGACCCTATATCATATATCATGTGCCATATTATGATATTACATATATATATATATATATATTTAAACACAGTACAAGCCAGTGCAGAGAGTGTAGGGCCATAAATAAAAAGACCTAGCTTTGTTGCTTGCTGGCTACCTATGTTACTATAAGCTAGGCAGGTAACCCTCTGAGCCTCAGTTTTACTCATCTATAAAGTGAGGCTATTATTAACTTCCCTGTCCTATAGTAGAATAGTTGTAGATCTCAAATGATGATGTCACAGCATTTTTTAAAAAATCTAACACGATATAAATGTTTCTGAAATGTGTTCCAAAGACTATGTCCCAGGACATGCTCTGTGGGGAAAAAAAATATCAGGAGGTTTGGGAAAAGCGCATTCCAATATTCTAAACACCCCACCACCACACACACACACACACACACACACTCACGATTCGTTGACATCTGAAAGGCTGTGAAAATCCTGCCTGAAATGCACCCCCCACCTCCCCGTGCACCTGACTACACTTAGGGAAAGCTCGCTCTCTGCATATACAGAGCATTGCCTTTGTTATCCGCATAACATTGTTATTTTGGATCAAGATGAATTCTAAAATTTTTGGAGCCAAAAATCCCAGTGGGCTAGGCTATGAGAGCCAAGAGCTGCTACGGAGATGGGGGGAGGCGGGCAGGAGAAAATGAAAGGGAGGGGGCACGAGAGAGGAGGAAAGGAAAGCGAGAAGAGGAAAAAGAAGCCAAAGGGTGGTGAAAGGCGGAAAGGACAACTCAAACAACGACCTTGGAAAAGAACTCGGCAGAACAAAGGCAACCGGAAATTTCCTGGGGGCGGGGGCGGGAAGGCGGGCGTCCTGGTGCCGCCTGCGGAGCCGGGCGTCTTCCTTTGAGGGTTGCCCCTGCCCATTTCCGCAGTTGGAGCTCAGGCTTCCGCTTCAGTTTCAAAGAACCTCTGATTGAAGAGACTGCTTTTTTATCTGGGAGGAGGAATCAGGTAAACCAAATCACAGCTCCTCAATGTGGGGCTCGGGTTAAGCGCCCGAAATGGCAGCTGCCGCTTTTCCTTTCCTCGCGAGCAACACGCTTTCCTGGCAGCATTCCTCTCCCCGGAGCACGCCTGGCTCCGACAGGGAAGAGGAACCGCGATTCCTCCCGAAAAGATTCCCCAGGCTAAAGGGGACCCGAAGAGGTGGGAAGGTTTCTTCTCCACCGGCAGGGATGCCAGCCTCTGCCCAGTCCAAACAGATACTCTTAGAATAAAGAGATGGTGTGACGCTCGCTGGCATCCTTTCGCGTTTCCAGCCTCATACGGAGGAAGTCCTTTGGTATACATTATTTCAGTCTTTTTGTATACTCTTTTCTAATTTTTTTTTTCACTGCCTTTCATTTATCCAGAATAAGGGAGTAATCTGTCATAAATTGCATATGTAGGAGTTCCCCTTGCGGAACAGCAGAAACCAATCTGGCCTGAATCCATGAGGATGCAGGTTCCATCCCTGGCCTTGATCCAGGGTTGCCATGAACTGTCCTGTAGGTCGCACACGCAGCTCAGATCCTGCGTTGCTGTGGCTGTGGTATAAGCCGGCAACTGCAGCTCTGATCGACCCCTAGCCTGGAAGCGTCCACACGCCTTGGGTGCAGCCCTAAAAAGCAAATAACTAAACAAACAAATAAATATAAATAAATTGCATATATAGTGCAACTTGTTGTAACCAGTATAATAATGATCCATTTCTCTGGGCATGTGATTGAATACCCACCAAAGAATCTCATTTTCCACCAAATGAGAGACTGGACTTTTGTTTTTTTTGTACTTGTGAGATTCAAAGGTGAGTTAATGAGGTAATGGGAAAGGAAGTGACATATATCGAGCACCCGCCTGGTCCCTTATATATGCTATCTCTCTCTCTCTTTTTTGTTTCTTTTTTTGTTTAGTTTGCTTGTTTGTTTGCTTTTTAGGGCTGCACCCATGGCATATAGAAGTTCCCAGGCTAGGGATTGAATTGGAGCTCCAGCTGCCAGCCACAGCCACAGCCACAGCAATGCCAGATCTGAGCTGCGTCTGCTACTACACCACAGCTCACAGCAATTCTGGATCCTTAACCCACTGAGCGAGGCCAGGGATCGAAACCAAGTCCTCATGGATACTAGCTGGATTTGTTACTGCTGAGCCACAACGGGAACTCCTACGCTATCTCATTTAATCATCAAAACAACCTAAAATGTAGAGATTACAATTCCCATTTTATAGGTGAGGAAACTGAGATCCAGAAGTCAAACAGCTAATATGTAAGTGGTGAAGTCAGAATCAGATGCACATCTGACTCTCAAATCCGTGTTCTCTATATGCCTGGGGTTTGTATAAGTCTTCATTTCCTTGCCTTCCTTATGATATATCTGGTTTATCTTTTTCTTTTTTTTTCTTTTTGCCATTTCTTGGGCCACTCCTGTGGCACATGGGGGTTCCCAGGCTAGGGGTCGAATCAGAGCGGTAGCCGCCAGCCTATGCCAGAGCCACAGCAACTCGGAATCCGAGCTGCATCTGCAACCTATACCACAGCTCACGGCAACACCGGATCCTTAACCCACTGAGCAAGGCCAGGGATTGAACCGGCAACCTCATGGCTCCTAGTCGGATTCATTAACCACTGAACCACGACGGGAACTCCATATCTGGTTTATTCTTTAACCCCACGCACATCTAAGATTTGGGCTCTTTTCAAGTTCCCATTTACGGCAGGTTAAACTTACCATCAGTAAGGTACTAGTAGCTCCCACAAAGCTATCCTGTGACCAAAACTGAACTCAATCTATCTGATGTCCACCAGCCTCATCAGACTGTGGTCCCCATAATGGAAAGGACCACATCTGTTTCACAAAGCACTGTATTCTCCTAGAGTGGAGCACAAGACCTGCTACTTGGTAGATATTCAATATCTGTTGAATGAATGAATAAATGACAAAAGCAGACAAAAGAATCCATAAAGCAAGATAAGAGAACCTAAGACAAGATGAAAAAGGCCAACATTTATTTTAAAGGAGAAGCAAAGAAGAGGCGAGATAGCTTGGAAGAGAATGAGAGACAGCAAGATAAGAAAACTCAGCACAAACAAGCAAGATAAAAATAGCCCGTTGCCACTGTCCTTTTAAAATTACTTTCTATATTTGAGCCTAAGTGACAAGTGAAATCTCCTCTGTAATTTCCCATGTGTTCAGCTTAATGAATTTCCGGCAAATGGTTCCAGTATTGGAGGACCAATTTGGACACTGTGGGGGTGGGGTTGGTGAGAAAATGAGGGGTATGGAAATAGACTAACTAATTGAGTCTAGAAACCAAATGAAGGGGTGATTGGAGGCATGTGAGGAGGGAGCCAAGTCTTGGAACTTGCTCAACATCTAGAAGGACTGAGAATTAGTCTTGTTCTAGCTGATGTCATCATGATATTTCCCTACATGCTACAGAGGGAGCCCAGAATCCCAGGATGCCTTGCAGCTACTCTTTGTACCACATTGCCTGTCTTCCAAAGAGCTTTGCCTGTTTACATGGAGGGCATTCTATTAACAATTCAATTGGAAAAAACAGAGACTCCAGCTCTTTCAGGCCCCTATGCCTTCTGCAGAGTAGGTACACCAGAAATGTCAAACAAGACCATTATGAGGGCATCAAGCTAGGGTGGGAAAAGCATGAGAACACATCTCCTGCGCTGTATCTCTTTGTGCTGACCACTTAAATGCATTAACTTTCTCTGTTTCTTCGCTGAAGAAGGAACTCTGAAAGGCCACAGGACCCAGAATAAAAAGTCTTTTCTAGACCTTAAAATTGGCAATGACCATAGAGCCCACAATTATTATTATTATTATTATTATTTTTTTTTTTTTTTTTAGGGCCGCACTTGTGGCATACCGAAGCTCCCAGGCTAGGGGCTGAGTCAGAGCTGCAGCTGCTGGCCTATGCCACAGCCAGGGCAACACCAGATCCAAGCCGGGTCTGTGACCTACACTGTAGCTCCAGGCAATGCTGGATCCTTAACCCACTGAGCAAGGCCAAGGATCAAACCCACATCTTCATGGATACTACTTGGGTTCTTAACCAGCTGAGCCACAACGGGAACTCCCTGGGCCCATGATTTTACCCAGAATTGCAGATCTTTTAGGTCCTCAGGTATACTTTTTATTGTTTTAACACCTTTATTGAGATATACTTCACATACAAAACAATTCACTTTTTTTTTTTTTCTTTTTAGGGCCATACCCTAAGGATATGGAGGTTCCCAGACTAGGCGTCTAATCGGAGCTACAGCTGCCGGCCTACACCAGCGCCACAGCAATGCCGGATCCAAACCACATCTGTGACCTACACCACAGCTCACAGCCATGCCGGATCCTTAACCTACTGAGCGAGGCCAGGGACCGAACCCGAAACGTCATGGTTCCTAGTTGGATTCGTTTCTGCTGCACCACGAGGAGAATTCCAATTCACCCATTTAAAGTATACAATCCAATGGTATTTATTATATTCACAGATACGTGCCGTCATCACCACACTTTTAGGACATTTTCATCACTTCAAAGAGCAAAGGTGTTCCTGCTGTGGCATAGTGAGTTAAGAATCCAACTGCAGTGGCTCAGGTCACTGCAGAGGCACAGTTTTGATCCCTGGCCCACTGCAGTGGGTTAAAGGATCCAGCATTGCCATAGCTTCAGCATGGGTCGAAGCTGAGGCTGAGATCCAATCCCTGGCCCAGTAACCTCCATATGCCATGGGTGCAGCCATTCAAAAACAAAACAAACAAACAAAACCCCATAAATTTGAGCTCCCCACTGTCCCCCCACTGATCTAAGCAACCCCTGATTTTCTTTGTCTTTATAGATTTTCTTATCATGGACTTTGTTACGAATGGAATTAAACTCTGGGGAGTTCCCGTCAAGGCTCAGCAGAAATGAATCTGACTAGCATCCATGAGGAAGCAGGTTCGATCCCTGGCCTTACTCCTGTGGGATAAGGATTTGGCATTGCCATGAGCTGTGGTGTAGGTCCCAGACACAGCCCGGATCTGGCATTGCTGTGGTTGTGGCATAGGCTGGCGACTACAGTTCCAATTCAACCCCTAGCCTGGAACCTCCATATGCTGCAGGTATGGCCCTAAAAAGACAAAAAATAAAAACATTTAAAAAAAAATAACAATATGTGGTCTGGCTTGTTTAACATAATGTATTGTTTGCAGGGTTCATTTAGGTTGTAGATGAATCAGTACTTCATTTCATTTTTTTTTTTTTTAGGGCCGCACCCGTGACACATGGAGGGTCCCAGGCTAGGGGACAAATCGGAGCTGCAGCTGCATGCCACAGCCACACCAGATCCAAGCTGCCACTGTGACCTACATTCCAGCTTGTGAACAAGGCCAGGGATCAAACCCACGTCTTCATGGATACTAGCCATGTTCTTAACCTGCTGAGTCACATGGAAACTCTGAGTACTTCATTCCTTTTTATGGCCAAATAATATTCCACTGTACAGATATACCACATTTTGTTAATCCATTTGTCAGTTAAAGGATATTTGTTCAACTTTTTTTTTTTTTGTCTTTTTGCTATTTCTTGGGCCGCTCCCACGGCATACGGAGGTTCCCAGGCTAGGGGTTGAATCGGAGCCGTAGCCACCGGCCTACACCAGAGCCACAGCAACGCGGGATCCGAGCCGCGTCTGCAACCTACACCACAGCTCACGGCAACGCCAGATCGTTAACCCACTGAGCAAGGGCAGGGACCAAACCCGCAACCTCATGGTTCCTAGTCGGAATTCGTTAACCACTGCGCCACGACAGGAACTCCTGGATTGTTCAACTTTTTAGCTCCAGTGAATAATGCAGGTATGAACATAAGTATACAAGTTTTTGTGTAGACATATTTTCATTTTCTAAGGTATATATGTAGGAGTGGAATTGCTGAGCTGTAAAGTAACTCTGTTGAATAATATGAGGAACTGCCAGACTGTTTCCCAAATAGGCTGCACCAGTTGATGTTCCCATCAGCAGTGTATGAGGGTTCCACCTTCTCTACATCCTTGTCCATCCAACTAGGCTTTTGAGAAATAAGAACGAGTGCTGGGCCCCACTCTAACTTTGGTGGCTATTGCAGAGCAGCAGCAAGAGAAGCACAGGGATGCAGGAGGGATCCCTCTTCTACTCTAAGCCTTTAGGACCAGACAGAGGGATCTGGCTGCCATCTCTAGTATTCTTCCTAACTCCTCTGGCGAGGTTACTGCCCTCCCGCCATATACGCAGAGATACCTATAGTACTTGTTTTTCTTCCCCACCAGGATGTAAGCTTTAAGCAGGCAGGAATCTCTATGCTCTGACTTTATCTGCAGTGGCTGAACAGAATCGGGTAAATGGTAGATGCTCAGTAGGTGTTGACCGACTGATTGACTAATTGAACAAATGATTAAATATTTCTCTACTGCTGATTCCTATCCAGAGAAGAGAGGAAAAGAGCAGTTTCAGGGGCAAAAGACATCAGTAAGGAAGCAAGAAGAAGAAGATTGGAGTTCCTGTCATGGCTCAATGGTTAACGAATCCAACTAGGAACCGTGAGCTTGCAGGTTCGATCCCTGGTGCCACTCAGTGGGTTAAGGATCCCAACGAGGCTCGGATCCCACGTTGCTGTGGCTCTGGCGTAGGTCAGTGGCTACAGCTCCGATTAGACCCCTAACCTGGGAATCTCCATATGCCGCAGGAAGCAGCCCTAGAAAAGACAAAAAAAAAAAAAAAAGAAAAGAAAGAAATTTTCTCTGTTCTTTTTTGTTATTATTCCTAATAATTTTGTCTTTGTAAGAATAAGAAATAAACAAAAAGGCAGAAAAGTGGTTGGTATTATAAGTAAAAGATTGCATAAGTCAACTCACCAAAATGAATTCAGAATTTAAAAGGATGGAGACCAGGAAGTTTGCCCACAAAGGATTTTTAAACTAGGAAATGAAGAAATCATAATTTGGGTTTCCTTCCAAAGGACACTGAATGGCCTATACCTAAAAAAAAAATGTGACCACATTTTCAATGTGACTTGAGAACACGGCCCACTTCTCAGCCTTATTTATAATGGCTGGGCTTTCCTCCACACAAATCCTGCCTTCTCCCTGGATTTGGAACTGAGCAGAACCCTGCAGAAACCCCCACTCCCAACAAGTACAAAATCAATGCATTAATGACTAGGACAAGCTGGGGGCTGAATCAGACCTGCAGCTGCAAGCCACAGCCACAGCAACACCAGATCAGAGCTGCACCTGCAACCTGCTTGCCCCCAGTTTGCGGAAAGACCAGATCCTTAAGCCACCGATCTGACTGAGGCCAAAATCGAACTCACATCCTTATGGATACTAGTCAGATTCTTCACCCACAGAGCCACAATGGGAACTCTCTAAGTTGCTCAAATTTGAGCAGTACCGAATCTATGGCTAGCACAGTCACAATAGCTGGCCTTGAGAGACTGGGATTAACGTTATTGCTCATAATAATCTATATCTTTGTGGGCATCGAAATAATTGCTGCTTGCTCTGCCTGTATATATAAGCAAAGAGATAAAAAATAAAATTGTCAGCAAGGAGATGCTACAGACCCATGCTGACATCTTCCACTCTGAGAATATAGTGCCCCACTTAGGCATGGAGAAATTACAGAAGATTGGAGTTCCCCCTGTGGCTCAGCAGTAATGAAACTGACTAGTAACCATGATGTTCTCGGTTCGATCCCTGGCCCCGTTCAGTGGGTTAAGGATGTGGCGTTGCTGTGAGCTGTGGTGTAAGTCACAGATGCAGCTTGGATCCTGTGTTGCTGTGGCATGGGCCAGCAGCTGCAGCTCCGATTCGATCCCTAGCCTGGGAACTTCCATGTGCTGTGAGTGCACCCTAAAAAAAAAAAAGAATTAAGCAGTTGAAAAATGACTAGCTTTCAGTTTCAGGAGTCCTCTTGTGGCTCAGCAGTTTAAAGATCCAGCATGGTCACTGCTGTGGCTCTGGTTAGAGCTGTGGTGCAGGTTCTGCCCCTGGCCTGGGAGCTTCCACATGCTGTGGGCATGGCCAGCTTTGTACCCCCAGTGGCCCCTGTAACAATCCAGCAGGCAGATCATACAGGCAAGGTAACATCTGAACAGAGTCAGCCAGTCTGCTGTCAATGCAGCATGGTGCAGGACCCAGCCTCCTGCCTCACTGAGATTCTTCCCACCCATTTTTCCCTTTAAAAACTGTCATGGCAGAGTTCCCATTGTGGCTCAGTGGATTAAAAATCTGACTAGTATCCTTGAGGATGTGGGTTCAACCCCTCTTCACTCAGTGGGTTAACAATCTGGCATTGCAGTATGCTGTGGCACAGTTCGCAGATGCAGTTTGGATCTGGTGTGGCTGTGGCTGTGGTGTAGGCTGGCAGCTGCAGCTTCAATTCAATCCCTAGCCCAGGAACGTCCATATGCAGCAGGTGCTGTCCAAAAAAAAAAAAACCAAAACCAAAACCAAAACCAAAACCAAAAAAAAAACCCAAAAAACTGTCATGGCTGGGCAGAATATTTGGAGTTGGTCTCTGGGCATGATTCCACCTTCTCCCCAGATGGCTGCCTTTTCTGATTAAAGCAACTTTCCTTTCTATTGCCACTTGCCTCCCAAATTACTGGCTTTTGGGGAGTTCCCGTCCTGGCGCAGTAGAAACAAATCCAACGAGGAACCAGGAGGTTTGGGGTTCAATCCCTGAGTGGGTTAAGGTTCCGGTGTTGCCGTGAGCTTTGCTTTAGGTCGCTGACCTGGCTCAGATCAGGCGTTGCTGTGGCTCTGGCGTAGGCCCATGGCCTCAACTCCGATTAGACCCCTAGCCTGGGAACCTCCATATGCTGCAGGTGCGGCCCTAAAAAGACCAAAAAAAAAAAAATTACTGGCTTTTGAGCCATGAGAAGCCAAACCTGAACCCCAGTTTGGTAACAGTCTGGTCCGTGCATTCTGCTGTTTTCAGGGCATTTGGTCCCTCCCTCCGCAAAGGCCCTAGCATCTTCCTAGTCTCAATTACTTCCTGCCTCTGCTCTAAAAGCACACATGCACCCATTCATACAAACCTCATCTTTTCTTTACACGAATCCTCAAGGTAGCTCTGCCTTCTCCCTTTTGTGTGTTTGAAAGGAAAGAAAGCAAAATATATGAGCTGCCAATGCAATTTCTCCGTTAGCAGAGCTCCGCGGGACAATTCCCCACCCAATCTGCCAAGCTTTATGGCTCTCCTAACCCTCCGTTATGAACATACTGTGACAGCTGGATGAGAGCTCTCATTATGGTGGCAGGCTTCAGCCACATTCCTATTTAACTGCAAAGCAGAGCTGCCTAGCAGCCCAGCACTGATCATGGGAGACATTTAATTACTGTATTTGTGTAAGTTTTTCTCCTACCACAGCCTGGGTCCAGCTCCATCAAAACGGAGGAGAATGTGTTCTTGTCATTTCAGTGGCTCTCTGGCCTTATAGCCTACGATCTCTTCCTGGAATCAAGCAGGACTCTGGGCTTTCTCAGCAGAGGTCTGGAGGGTTGAGATGCACAGGAAGCATGGTTTTTTTTTTTTTTCATTATAAAATGCCTGAGGAAATAGATAATAAAACATGTTGGTAAACTGGACAGCTGCATGTAAATCGATGAAACTAGAACACACCCTCACACCATGAACAAAAATAAACTCAAAATGGATTAAAGACTTAAACATAAGACACCATCAAACTCCTGGAAGAGAACACAGGCAAAACATTCTCTGACATCAACCATACAAATGTTTTCTTAGGTCAGTCTCCCAAGACAACAGAAATAACAAAATAAAACATTGGGACCTAGGGGTCCCCGTTGTGGCGCAGGGGAAACGAATCTGACTAGGAACCATGAGGTTGCAGGTTCAATCCCTGGTCCTTGCTCGGTGGGTTAGTGGTCCAGCATTGCCATGAGCTGTGGTGTAGGTTGCAGATGCTGCTCGGATATGGCGTTGCTGTGGCTCTGGCATGGGCTGGGAGCCATAGCTCCGATTCAACTCTTTGCTGGGAACCTCCATATGCCATGGGTGCAGCTCTAAAAAGACAGGAAAAAAAAAAAAGAAGAAAATAATGCCATTTGCAGCAACATGAATGGAACTATAGACTCTCATACTGAGTGAAGTCAGAAAGAGAAAGACAAATACCATATGATATCACTTAAATCTGGAATCTAATATATGGCACAAATAAAACTACCTACAGAAAAGATGATGGCCAAGGGGGAGGGGGAGGGAGGGGGATGGACTGGGAGTTTGGGGTTAGTAGACGCAAACTATTTGCATTTGGAGTGGATAAGCAATGAGATCCTGCTGTATAGCACAGGGAACTATATCTAGTCACTTGTGATGGAACATGACAGAGGATAATGTGAGAAAAAAATATATATATATACGACTGGGTCACTTCGTTGTGCAGCAGAAATTGACAGAACATTGTAAATCAACTATAATAGAAAAAATAAAAATCTTAAAATTAAAAAAAAAATTGTTGGCAGATGACAAGGGCATTGGTTGACTCCCAGGGTCTTGTCTGACAAATGTGTCAGCTGCAATACGTGGGCAGAGCCAGTAGGATGCTAGGGAGGGGCTGGGAAGTGGCTTTGGAATTTGGAGAATTATGGAATGGATTTAGGAATGCTGCTGGGTCTTGCTCCTCTAGCCCTTGTTCTTCAGCTTCACCAACTGTTCAGCAGGACAGAATCATATTGACTCCAACTAGCAAGGGAACTAGTTGTTTAGTGTCGAATAGAAATGCTGGTAACTTGGTGAGCAATATGTCCAGATCAAGGATGTGGCCTCTTTGGCTGGGTGTGCCACAGTGAAAGGAAGTTTGGAAGAGCGAGCCAGTATTCTTTGGCTGTTGCAGCTCAGCTAAGGCTGTGGTCCCGCAGGTTAGGCTATAGGAGTGAAGGACATAAATCTCCTGGAAAGATCCCAAAACCAAAGTGACCTGTGTGGGTGGACGATCCATTCGCCGGGTGACAGAACTGCTGAAGAAAGCCAGAAGGAGGATCTGTGTGGGAGGTGGAAAAAGCGTGGGCTGAGCTTGCAGCAACTGAAAGGCGCCACACGTGTGAGATGAACCCGCCGAGCTCGGTGGGGGCGGACCGGAAGCACCGCCTCACTACCACACGCCAGGTTTTCCCTTTAGCAGCTTCAAACCCAGCGCCCTTTCCATCCGTAAGGATGGATGGGTGTCACATCAACACAGCGATGGTTTGGATACCTACCCTTTCTCTTCTGGGTTCTAACCCCTAGGGAGTATGATCACCTCTGCCACAGCTCCCCCTATTTTCCTAACCCCGCCCTTGTTGGGCGGGTTTTCTGAGCCCCGCCCACCGAGGACCGCCCCGTAGCCGCCCCGGGGCGGGGCTTCTTCCGACTACCGGCTGCCCTTTCCCCTGCGGCCTCCGCCGGGGCCGGAGTGTCCCTCCCGAGCTCCCGACACCAAGGGTGAGTAAGGGCAAAGTAGGGTCAGCTCACCTTGGAGGTTTACTAGCCATAGGCGAAAGGCTGCGGTGGAAGGGCTTCTTCCGAGGCACGCGACCAAACCGGGCAAACCGGGGTTCGTTCCCTGGTGACCCAAGGTTTGGAGGGTATCTTCAAGAGACGCTGGGGGATCGTAGTCGCCCCCTCTTTCCTACCATCCTTGTGGTCTCGGGAGAGTCCGCTAGAGCCGGTCTCGGACTCCCGTAGAGCCAGTCTCGATGCTCCTGAAGCACCAGGGCCGGGGACGTGGGAAGGTTTGTGAGGAACACGTGCTCGGGTGGAGCTCGGTCGGAACCTTCAACCCGAGCCCGGAAAGGGGGCAGGCTATTTTTAGATTTGTTTTTCGATTTGGACGAGGAGCTTCCTCTCTTTTTCGTTTTCTCTAAATTGTTTGCAGCTGGTTAGGAGTGAAATTCGAGGATGGCAGGGAATATAGTCTTAGATAACCTCACCTTACATAAATAAGGTAAATTATAAGGATGAGGGGGTAGGAATGTTTATTAAAAATTTTGCAAACATTTTGGTCAATGTTTTAAACCGGTACTTTGGATCGTTGGCAGGAATGGCAACCTAACTGCCTCCAGTTCCTTTCACATCCTTTACTGCATCCAATTATTTTTTAAAAGGCTGCTTTTATGGTTCATGTAATTGAGGCCCTTGTCGATCTAGTTTTAACCAGCCTTTCCAATTTTCACTGCCCATGGCTTTCCCAGGATTAACTTGCCCTTCTCCTTACCAGTATTTATCATCTCCTTGCCTGGGATGGAGCTGCCGGTAAAAGCAAATGTTACTGACTGCCCAGTCTATAGGAGATGCTTTCCTATAGGCTTAGTTTATATTCCATTTAAATCTCCCAACCACCCTATATACTATTATCAACACCCCCATTCGATCAGTAAGGAGACTGAAGTCCAGAGAGTTTTTTGCCCACTGTCACATGGCTGCTAAGCAACAAAGCCAAGCTTCCTGATACTTATTAACTTGCTGCTGTGGAACTACTGTGAGATACAAGTGAAAATGACCTATGAAATAGATCAATCCAGAGAACTATTTATTTTGTCTGATTGTCTTATTTGTCTGATTGTTCTGGGGCTCAGGCCTCACTAAGTTAAGGGGTTTTGAGGGTAGGAATCTTGAACGCCACACAAGAGTTCACTAACTTGGCTGACTCTAACCTGGAGTGCTTTGATTGCAGAGGGCCCAGCTGTGGACTTTGGGCAGATGCAGCCCCAGGTGAGTGCAACCCCATTAACCTACCTTTGGCCCCAGCTGTAGGCAGCTGCCTAGGTTACCGCGTATCTAGGCAAGTGTTACACTGCTGGGAGAACAGCAGCCCATAGCTGGTTGGCATTCTGGGCCTGGTTTATGCCAACTCTGTTGTTAACTGTACCAGGATGCCAGCATAATTACTCATCCATTAAGGTTAAATCTGCAAGAGCATGGCTTTGCAGGGAGGAATGTAACTTGGAGAATAGTTCTGGTCTGACAGGTTTGCCTAGTTCCTTGAATCACACCTTGAAAAGACAACAAAGGTAATCAAACCGGGGAGGGATATTCAGTAGAGAGGAAAAGTTGGGCCTTTTATTTTTTGAGTCTTTATCAAGCACTCAGGAAATCAATAGGGTTTTTGCAGAGTCACTGAAATCAAAGTTCACAGCTCCCACTCCCCTATAATACAGAGCTAGTCAGGATAATCCCTTTGTAAAGGGATTTCATAGCTCTAGTTACCTGTGAGAATGCCATGCCTTGTAAGGAAATGAAGGAGTTCCCATTGTGGCACAGTGGTTCACGAATCCGACTGGGAACCATGAGGTTGCAGGTTCGGTCCCTGCCCTTGCTCAGTGGGTTGACGATCCGGCGTTGCCGTGAGCTGTGGTATAGGTTGCAGACGCGGCTTGGATCCCGCGTTGCTATGGCTCTGACATAGGCCTGTGGCTACAGCTCTGGTTAGACCCCTAGCCTGGGAACCTCCATATGCCACAGGAGCAGCCCTAGAAAAGGCAAAAAGAAAAAATAATAATAATAATAAGGAAATGGGAGATGTGACTTTGCTTTAAAATTATGGGCATTTGGCTTTAGCTTATTAATAAAATAAAAAAAAAATAGAAGTTCATCTTGGGACTCTAGATACTAGGCCTAACTACAGTAATACTGATTTCTGCTTTAGGTTGATGGTATATTTTTGTTGATTTCTTAGTGATATTCGAGAGTAAGCAGAGGTGTTGCTGCATTGTAGCAGTAAATATTGAATCCTCTTTTTAGGTTTTTTTTTTTTTTTTTGGCTGCAATACGGGCATGGGGAAATTCCCAGGCCAGAGATCAAACCTGTACCACAGGGGAGCTCCTATAGTGATTTGGTGTGGGAATGCTAATTTTCTGAGAATGCATCTCGGTTCTAGGCAAACACTTAACACGTAGGGTGATGCTGGAGGTTGTCCAATAGGGCTGACTTAGTTGCTGCTTCTATGAAAAGTGACATCTTCGTATGTGCAGAGGGATGTTGCGAGGCAGAGGAGTTATTTATCAAAGCTAGTTTTGTTTTCAGTTGGCTTTCCCTTAGAAGGATTCTTAGCTAAATGCTGAGTGAATACCGCAGAGGTTCATTGTGAAGAGCCTTTTACGTATTGATTCTTTCCTTTTCTTTATCTTTTTTCTGTCTTTTTAGAGCCGCACTCATGGCATATGGAAGTTCCCAGGCTAGGGGCCTACACTAAAGCTCACAGCAATGCCGGATCCTTAACCCACTGAGCGAGGCCAGGGATTGAACCCTTGTCCTCATGGATACTCGTCGGGTTCTTTAAGCACTCCGCCACCACGGGAACTCCACATATATGGATTCTTCATACAAGTGATATTTAGAGGGCTTAAGTAACAGGCAAAAAAAAGGCAAGCAATGGGAAATAATTGTAGAGGATATAAAAAGTGTGGTAAATAATAAACGCAGACAGCACTCTGTTTCCGTCTCTACAGAAAAGCAGCCTTAGGAGCGAGGATGATGACCACAGAAATCTTTTTCTTTTTAGGATGACTTGAAAGTAGGGCATCCTTGGCCCTCCTGAGGCGAGGAAATAAGTGGCAGTGGCCAGTCGGTATGGAGCTCTCAGGTAAGTGTCCTTATGCATTCCAGTACTGGCTCTGTGCCAGGCCAGTTTATTAGTTGGAGTTCTTTGGGAAACAAAATCAACTGTATTTGCCCCTAACAAATGTCGGCCTCTGGGCAGGGAACGGTCGAGGAGGATTTTGGTGCTTATGATCTAAAGCCGTGTGGGATCTTTGTGATTATCCATCATTCCACCTGAGGAAATTGCGGGGTGGTTGCAAATGCCATGATAGTGAAAGAATAGTGTATTTTGCCTCGTTCGCCGTTAAGTCCAAAGCACAGTACCCAGCACGTGGCGAGAACTCAGTCTTGGCTAAAATGGCTTTCCCTGTTTCCTATTGAAAGGATTGGACAGCAGACGCCATTCAATTCATGGGGACACCTCTATCTGTCTTCTACCTGCGGTACTTGGGTATCTGAAACAGATAAAACTGTTTCAGGAATCATCCAGCGGTTGTCAGCTGTCCAGGCTAGTGTGATGCCTCGGATGGTGTTACACTGTTGGGAGAGCAAGCACTGTCTTTACTGAGGATTGGCTCCAGCGCTGTTTTGGTGTTGTGGCTGAGGACTTTGGGGCAGTGTTTTGCACCTCCGAGAGTGGAATAACTCCTGCTGTGGAGTTGGTCCTAGTCTGGGTGCAAACAGTTTTTTTACTGTTAGAAAATGACCCTGTCTTAAGGATCTCCCGGCATTATTCCTTTCCTCTTTGACTCTTAGATGCCCTCACCTGAGTGAGAAACCTCCCTCCCTCTGGACCTGGAATGACCGACTGCCCTTTGTGACACCAAAGATGTATGTATACTGTCCTTCTGTCATGTAGATCCTAGTTAACTTCAGCCCAGATGGGTGCTGTGAAATAATAGAAAAAATATATGCATACATTTTATAAGCACATACACACTTTTTATATATATCTGCCCCTGGTTCCTGGCACAGCTCCTAAAACCCTTGGAATTTCCTGAGTGATTAGAGCACGGGGAGCATCTTTTGTTACAATGTCTGGTTCCTAACAATGGGCTCCTAAATCCCCTTGAATTTCCTGGGTGATAAAATGTCTTTTGTTCTTATAGGGATAGTGTCTCTCTCTCTCTCTCACACACACACACATGCCCTATAGATACACTCATTCTCCGGAGAGGGGAGAGGGTTTGGGAATGAAGTTAAAGATATGCCCATGTGATAAAGCCTCCTTGAGAAATTACAATAGTGTGGGTGTAGAGAACTGACGGATGATGAACTAGGAGAAAGGTACGACTTTCCACATGCCTTGTCCTATGCATGTCTTCTATCTGAATGTTCATTTGTATCCTTTATGGAATCCTTTTTAAAGTAAACTGGTGAACAGTAAGTAAACTGTTTTCCTGAGCTCTTTGAGCTCCTCCAGGAAAAACTAGTCTCACCCAAGTTGCAGGTTTGGGAATCTGACTTAGAGCCTTTCAGTCAGAAGTACAGGTTACCAATCAGGATTTGGGATTGGCCTCTGAGGTGGAGGAGGTGTAATCTTGTGAGACTGCCCTTAACCTGTAGGATCTGAAGTCTTCTCTAGGTGAGAACATAGTAGCAGAATTAAGTTGTAGGACACTTTACAGGTAACCAGATTTGCTTGGTATGGGGAAAACCACACATCTGGTGTCAGAAGTGCTGAGAGTGGTTGGAGTGTAAAACTGGAGCAAAAACAAGAGAGAGGTTTTCTTTACAAGTGGAAAAACTTAAAAAATTCTAAAATATATATATATATATAGAGAGAGAGAGAGAATTAGAAGTACATATATATAGAAATATATGTATAGAACTAGAATTGTAGAGAAGAATGCTTAAAGTCGAAGCCTTAAAATTAAACCCTCATTTTCTAGATCTCTGCTGTGCAATATATGGACTTTTTGTTGGTGGTGGTTATAGTCTTTTTAGGGCCATACCCATGGGATATGGAGGTCCCCAGGCTGGGGATTGAACGGGAGCTGTAGCCACTGGCCTACAGCATCCACAGCAGCACAGGATCTTCAACCCACTGAGCAAGGCCAGGGATCAAACCTTTGTCCTCGCGGATACTAGTTGGGTTCATTAACCGCTGAGCCACGACCAGAACTCCTATGTGGATTTAAATTGACAAATAAAATCCATTTCTCCATCTCAGTATCGAGTTGACTACGTATTGGCCAGGTCATTTCTACCAAAGCAGAAGTTTTATACACTGCTGTTCTAGAATGGGGTTGGCAAACAGGACCTGATAATATTTTAGGTTTGTGCACCAGATAGTGCCTCTTGGAACTCCCCCACTCCGCAGTTGCAACATGCAAGCAGCCAGAGGTAATATGTCAAAAATGAGCATTACTCATTGCTCCAGTAAGACTTCATGAACATTAAAATTGAAATTTCATGAACTTTTCAGTGACACAAGGAAAAGTTTTCCCCCAGCCATTGAGGGCCTTTCAAAAACAGACAGCACACAATTGCCAACCCTTGTTTTTAGAGAGTGAAATTCAGGCCTTGGGCCTTTACAGCTAGCTCACTGGTTATAGATTTAGGGCCAGTACCAACCTGCGTCCCTGAAAAATTACATGTTATCAATACCTTCGCCTTCTAGCAAGCTTTTACCATGTTAAACTCTTCATCTTTTAGAGGAGTGAGGGGACTTTGGTCAATCATCTTATAGTGGGATAGTCCTTCTTTGTCGTTTCGGTTTTGGGTTTGTTGTGTATGCTTTTTGAATAGGTTTATTTGGTCTCAATTGTTCTCTCTTTTAATGTATACCCAAGGAAGAGGTCCTAAGAATAGCAGTCTTCAGTTTCCAGCAGAGCCTGACCACACTTTCCGTCCTAGGTAGGGAAATGGAATGGTGCATAAGAAAAGAGGACAGTGTTATATATCCTGAAGAGCCAGGGTTTAAAATCTGGGTTTAAGTTCCTCTGGGCATAATTGCTTTCCTGAGGATGGTAAAACTCCCCAGGTACAGGGAGGGGCCCTTATGGTGCTACTTAAAGGGGAAAATTCATTTGGTATTTTTGCCTGTGTTCAATACCCCAAGAGGTTTCTGTGGCTTAATCATGCACATTAGAATAATTTAATGGGATTTCCTACTTCATAAGTGAAGTTAATTAGTCACCTACTATTCCCTGTCGACTTCACTTATTTTTTTTACTTTCCTAATGAGTCTAGAAGATGAGGTAACACATTACAGAGAAGGTTTTTAATCCACTGCTTCTTTCTCAAGAACCCTTTCCCCATGCTGCCATGAAAACAAATTGGACTGACAGCTATTGGTCTCCAAATATCCAAGCTGCTACCACCTGCCATAGGTAGCAGTTAGTAAACACAAATGTCTCTTTTCATTGTGTTGCTCAAGTTTCACATTCTGTACCATCACGAGAGGGAAACTTAAAGCAGAATGAGTGGAGGGGGACAGGTATCATGTGCTATCTCTGGGCCTGTCCATAATTTGCTCCTTTCAGGGTTGGAAGAAACTATTGTCAATGAACTTTTTGCACTGCAATTCTGGATTATGCCCAATTTTAATCAGGAAAACAAAAGCCCGAAGGAATAAATTCTGCAGGCCCCAAAGAGACACAGAGAGGTGGCTCAGTGCCTAGGAATTCACACAAAAGAAAACAACCTGGTAAGAGCAACTAATTAAGAACCTAAAAGACGGACAGTGACTCCTGTGACTCTTATTGCTTAATTAGAGCTTTATGAACAGCTCCAGTTAATGGATCTATCAATATTCTCTTGGAAAACAGTTTCACTGAATTAAAACAGCAACCGTAATACTTAGAATGACTGCTTAGCGACACCTTTGACTTTACTGCTAGAAACACTATTTTTTGTCTGTGCCCATGGCATGCGGAAGTTACCCGACCAGAGGTCAAACCTATGCCACAGCTGTGGCCTGAGCCACTGCAGTGATAATGCCAGATACTTAACCTAACCCACATGGAAATACTTTATATTTGAATGGCCACACCAGAGGAATAGGGAAGTATCCAGGCAAGGGGTCAAATCTGAGCCGAACCTTTGACCACAGGTGTAGCAACACTGGATCTTTAAGCCAGTGGACTGGGCTCTGCTGAGGATTGAATTAGCACCTCCACGGAGACAAGTCCCATCATTAACCCATTGCACCGCAGTGGGTTTTGAGTAAAGCATTCTGTAGAGACTTAATTGGGATTGAGTTTTTCTTATAATTAGCCCCGGCTTAGGGGATTTTTTTTGTGTGTGTCTTTTTAGGGCTGTGCCTGTGGCATATGGAAGTTCCCAGGCTAGGGGTCGAAAGGGAGCTGTAGTCACCAGCCTATCCCACAGCCACGTGGGGTCCAAGCTGCGTGTGTGACCTACACCACATCTCATGGCAATGCCGAATCCTTAACCCACTAAACGAGGCCAGGGATCAAACACCTGACTCTGTTCTCATGGATACTCGCCAGATTCATTTCGGCTGAACTCATTAGGGGATTTTGAAAGGAAACGGCAGAGGTAAAGTGCCATCCTCATCACACATCAAGAGTACATACTAACCACATGACTTGTAACTGTTTCTGTTTTTTTGGCTGTACCTGCAGTACGTGGAAGTTCCAGGGCCAGGGCCCCCCGAGCCCCAGCAGTGACAACACCAGCTCCCCAACCCACCAAGGAACTCCTGACTTATTACTGTTTGATGTTATCTTTGATCACTTGCCTGAGGTCTTATTTGCAGGTTTTTCCACTGTAAAGCTACCCCTTCTCCCCAACACTGTACTCTTTGGAATAAAGTCACTGTGTGCAGCCCACACTTAAAAACAGTGGAGGTGTGTTCTTGAGGGTGGAGTGTCTATATCAGTTGATTGGAACTCTATAGAAGAAATTCCTCTGTTTCCTCATTTATTAAATGTATTTGTACTACCGTGGACTTTTCTGCTTTTTTGTCAGTTACATATAATTTCGTTCAGAGTGTTCCATTTCTGGCCACTGGGAGCTCTTATAGTTGTCTCCTGGTCCCTTTGATAAGCCCCCATCATTGTAGGGTGATTGTTTTTAAACCCCTCTCACTTTACGGTAGTATAGGATGCTTCGGGTTCATCTTCTCTCTCTGCTGTTTGAGACAGCCATTTATCCAAGGAGTCATGGTTCCTTTACAGGAGAATGGTGTTGAGGAACCAAGATATGGGTGCTCTATGGGTAGAGAACTGAGCGTTTGTTGCTTCTAGGATCTGTCAGCTGATAGAACAATGAACTGTACGTATGCTAACTGGGATGCTTAATTCATTGCCTCCTAGATTCTGTGAACATTCTGGTTTTTGTTTCTCTTCCACTGTGGTTTATTAGAGGATGGATATTGAATATAGTTCTCTGTGCTATACACTGTTTTGTATATATTTTGTATCTGCTAATCCCAAAGTCCCCAATCCCCTTTCCCCTTTGGTATCTATAAGTTTGTTTTCTACGTCTGACTCCTTCAATTTGGTAAGTAAGGTCATTTCTATCATATATTGGATTCCACATACAGCACAAGACTTTTTCTGGCTTCCTTCAAAATCGTGTTCCTACACACAGCATTATTCCTTTTTTTTTTTTAATCACTGAGTAGTATTCCATCTTTATCCATTCCTCTGTCATTGGACACTTAGGTTGGTTCTATGTTTTGGCTACTCTAAATAGTGCTGCTGTGAAATTGAGGTGAATGTGTCTTTTCAAATTGGTTTTCTCTGGATATATGCCCAAGAGTGGGATGGCTCAATCATGGCAACTCTAATTTTTATAAGGAACCTCCATACTGTTTTCCATAGTGGCTGCACCAGTTTAAATTCCCTCCAACAGTGTAGGAGGGTTCCCTTTTCTCCACAAACTCGCTAGCATTTGTTATTGGTACACATTGTAATGATGGCTGTTCTGACCAGTCTGAGGTGATACTTCATTGTAGTTTTGATTTGCATTTCTCCAGTAATTAGCAATGTTGGACATCTTTTCGTGTGCCTATTGGCTATGAAATTATATCTTTGAAGAAATGTCTATTTAGGTCTTCTGCCCATTTTTTGATTGGGTTGTTTGGATTTTTGTTGAGTCGTTGAGTTACTTGTGTATTTTATTGCTATTTAGGGCTGCACTGGCGGCATATGGAGGCTCCCTGGCAAGGGGTCGAATTGGAGCTACAGCTGCCGGCCTACACTGGAGCCACAGCCACAGCATCGCTGGATCCTTAACCCACTAAGTGAGGCCAGGGATCAAACCCGCAACCTCATGGTTCCTGGTCAGATTCACTTCCACTGCGCCACGACGGGAACTACTATTTGTGTATTTTAGATGTGTCAGTCACATCATTTGCAAATACTTTCTCCCATCCCATAGGTTGTCTTTTCATTTTGTTTATGGCTTCCATTAGGCTGCAAAAGCTGATAAGATTGATTAGGTTCCAACTGTTTAATTTTGCTTTTATTTTTATTGCATTGAGAGACTGACCTAAGAAAACATCGCCACAATTTAAGAACGTTCCATTTTTAATACTCAACATGTCTTATTCTATGGTCTTTGTTTATTCTTTCTCTTGCATCTAGAATAGTGACTGAACCTGCTGTTTGGTTGTTGGTTTTTTTTTTTTGGTCATACCTCAGGCCAGAAATTGAACTTGAGCCATAGCAATGACCCAAGACACAGCAGTAATAGTGCCAAATCCTTAACACAATACACCACCAGGGTGTAATGGGTGCTATAGTCCACAGATGACTGTTTCTATAGACATCTGTTAACTAAAACAGATGGTGAGACCTTTTAAACATTTTTTGATAATGTGTAAATGTCTTTATGGTTAAAAAAATTGGTGAAACATCTTTATAAATTATAACTTGCAGAATCTCTCTTATTAATAGTCATTACACTGACAAGTAAGTGCCATGGTAAAACTTATCACTAGATTTAAATGGATAACTTTAACATATTTACTCTGGAGTTCTATAAAAGTGAGTAATCTTTGGGAGTTCCCATCATGGCTCAGTGGTTAATGAATCCGACTAGGAACCATGAGGTTGCAGGTTCAATCCCTGGCGTTGCTGTGAGCTGTGGTGTAGGTCACAGACGTGGCTCGGATCCTGTGTTGCTATAGCTCTGGCGTAGACTGGCGGCTACACCTCCGATTCGACCCCTAGCCTGGGAACCTCCATATGCCGCGAGAGCGGCCCAAGAAATGGCAAAAAAAAAAAAAAAAAGGAATAATTGAATGTATGGCTTTGTCACTTTAGGACATTTATGTAGTTACACTGAAGGACATGTGGGACCATAGAAAGACTATTGACAACTTCACTGCATGTTGACTATGTGCCAGAATTGCTAAATTCATTCTTGTAGGGCTGTTGAGACAATTAAGAGATGATTGCTAAATTCATTATTTACATCTCTTAATTGTCTCAACAGCCCTACAAGGTACATGGCTGTATTGGCCCACGGTCACACATTTGTTCCAGGAAGTATGATAGTCGTCACTGAATCTGACTTTATAGCTAGAGATTGGTTTGGGGCTTTCATGTGTAATTCCCTTCCAACTAATTCTTAGAGCCACAATCATCCACCTCCTTCAGCCTAACATCATTCAGGAACTACTGAAATGCCTGTCTTCCTACTTCTGGTCTCTTACACTTATTAGCAAATGCCATATACCTTGTTTCAGGCTGTTAGCATTTTGGCCACCAATGCTGTAGCTTGAGGAGGTTTCCTTTTGTTCTTTATTTAGAACATATATAGACATAGCTTTTAGCCTTGCTTTTAAAAGGGGCCTCCAGCAATTCATTCTGCCTCACATGTCACCTATGAGCCTCTTGGAAGGCCTTAATGGGTCACATCCCCACCATTAGTCTTGCCTTTTGGTAGTGTTTATCACATTTTATAAAGTTCTTCATGCTTAAGCTATTAAGTTATGGGCTCAACGAGAGGGTCAGAATAAGAATTTCAAGACATTTAAAAATTCCTCTAGCATTTACATGTTTAGAGGATGGGAAAGAAGTTGGATTCTCAAAAAATATACCTGCCAAATAAGGGGCACAAAGACATTAGTAGATACACAGTAATAAACCATTATGTAATAATAACATAGAAATGTCATTCCTAGATTATTTTAAGAATACATCAAGAATAAATGCAAATAATTGATCTCAGTACAAGTAATAGAATCTCCCTACCTGCTAAAATGCCTGAGTCAAGATTTCGAACCTGATAAAATATATCTTGCTCCAAAAGCCTGTGTGATACTTCATAGGGAAACCCCAGAAGTGCTCCTACTAAAAGAAAACTTTGTTCTAAGGTATTATTCAAAGGCAATTAGGTGGAAGAAAATAAATGTAGAAATAGGGAAAGCGGTAAAAATCAGTAATAGATGGTAAGTTTACTTACTTGATACGGGTATCAACTGAAAATAGTTCATTGATGTAGCAAGTAATGTTTAGAGATAAAGTGGAAGGAAAACTAAGCTAGGAATAATTAAGGAGATGTATAAAATATATAAGAAAATGTCGAAATAATGACAAACACAAATGAGACCTAAAAAGGTTAAGTCACGCCATATCCACTAAATCTCAGATCATTCTAAAGAAAAAGACTGGATGGTACTGGCACCTGAATAGACCACCCTGAATGGAACAGAAATAGATGCTGAAACAAACGAAATGGTGCAGCAAAACAGGGAATCTGTATCTTAATCATGTAGGAACTTTGTCTTCTAAGTGGAAAAATTAAATGAATATTTCTTAAAAAGTGGATGTGTCTAGAATTTTTAAAATTCTATATGGAAAAACGAGCAAAAATCTCAAAACCAATGTTTGCCAAGAGTTTTTTTCTTAATGGCCACAGCCATGGCAGACCAGAGCTGTGCACTGCTGTTTTGTTTTAACCCACCTCAGTGGGCCAGGGCTCAAACCCATGCTTGCACAGCAACCGGAACCACCGAAGTCGGATTCTTAACACATTGCATCACTGTGGGAGCACCAAGGGTCAATTTTTCTTTAATACAATTGTTAGAGGCAAAAGCTCATTAACCCAATACATAATGGGCATAAGATATAAACAGTGAAAACGTTGATGTGCATTTACCAATTAAATTTGAAGTCAAAATTCCATTTCCCAGAAACCAGATTTACAAATAGAATTTGAGAAGTTGTCAAAGGAACGGGGGAACAGGTACTCCATTATACGGTTAATTGGTATGATCTCTAAGGAGGGCAGTCTAGTTTTTTTGTTTTGTTTTGTTTGTTTTTAGACTGCAGCATGCATGTGCAGAGACAACTTCCCATACCAGAGACTGAACCTGGGTTGTAGCAGTGAAAGTACAGAATCCTAACTACTAGACCACCAAGGGAACTCCTGCAGTTTCATTTTTAAACTTAAAAATGACTATATTCTGACTTAAACACATTCCAAGTGCAATCAAAAGATAATTTGAGACATTTGAAAATGAGGGAGTACTCGTCGTGGCTCAGTGGTTAACGAATCCAACTAGGAACCATGAGGACACAGGTTCGATCCCTGGCCTGGCTCAGTGGGTTAAGGATCTGGCACTGCTGTGAGCTGTGGTGTAGGTCATAGATGCGGCTCAGATCTAGCGTTGCTGTGGCTGTGGTGTAGGCCTGCAGTTGTAGCTCCGATTCGACCTCTAGTCTGAGAACCTCCATATGCCGCAGGTGTGACCCTAAAAAGACAAAAAAAAGAAAGAAAATTAAATGATATTCCAGTATTTATATTTATTAGAAAACAGAGGAGTTCCCGTTGTGGCACAGCGGAAATAAATCCTACCAGTATCCATGAGGACATGGGTTCAATCCCTGGCGGTATCAGTGGGTTAAGGATCCAGTATTGCCATGAGATGTGGTGTAGGTCACAGATGCGGCTCCAATTTGGCATTGCTGTGGCTGCGGTGTAGGCCTGCAGCTGCAGCTCCAATTCAACCCCTAACCTGGGAATTTCCATATGCCATGGGTGTGGCCCTAAAATGCAAAAAAAAAAAGTTATGGTCTCCCACAGTGTCTGCTTTTGCTAAATTGCAGAGTATTTCTGGCAGAGACTATGGGCCCAGGAGCCTCAAGTATCATTTGGCCTTCTATAGAAATTTTGACTGACCACTGTTGTAGAACAGCAGCGTAGGATAAAAATTTCTGCAATGATAGAAATGTTCTCCAAGCTGTCCACTATCTAAATCAGAGGTCCCTGCTGGCTCAGTGGGCTAAGGATCTGCTGTTGTCACTCAGGTTGCTGCTTTCTCCAAGGTTTGATCCCATGTCTGGGAAGTGAGGTCCTACATGTCAACCCCATGGGGGAAAAAAAAAAAATTATAATAGGAGATCCTTAAAATACACAAATGGTTGATAGTAGTTGCCTTTATGTAAGGGAACAGTGGTTGGGAAAACATTGCTGTATTTCTTATTTAAAAACCTTAAACCCTTTTCCCCTCTGTTGCCACTATTGAAAGCCACTGCTGTGGAGTGGGTTCATCCTGTCCCCATCCTGAGGGTGTGGCCAAATAAAAAATAAAAAAATGGGTTTGCATTTATGTACAACCTAGTTCAAATTCTGGCTTTGTCACTCTAGCTACATTCCCTTAGGCAAACTTCTTAATCTCTTAAGACAAGATTAAAGGTTCTTTACTCTCTGATTATAATGCATTATCAAAGAAACTTTACAAAAAATAATGCCTTATCAGCTGACTTAGTGATTGTGGTGTCAGAATACATGCCCTCTATATGATTCCTCTGCTCAAAACACTAAAAGCTCTTCATTTTCAGCTCCAGTCTAGACTATTCTAGCGTTTAAACCTTTATTCCAACCTTGTCTCTTAGAGCTTTCAAAGTCTCAGCAGAAGTTCTCCCGTAGCCTCCTTATCCCTGGTACCACACGTACTCCCAAGAACCCGAATGTGAATAGAGCTTTTGATCTCTCTCTTTCTTGATAGCTAGCTACTTCGAGGCCAGGTTCCTTGTCCAGTCTTCATCAGACTGGGATCCTCAAGAGCTGGTACTTGGTCTTATATCCATCATTGTATCCCTACCCTTGTATAGTGCTTTTCATGAAATAGGTATTTAATGACTGAAATCTTGTATGATTTCCAGTGGTTTCCAATGTCTTTTGCTGTTGACCCACAAACCAGATTCCCCAATAAATAATTACTCAACTGAAAAAGTTTGCCTTTTCTTTGTTTGATCACCAAATGGCATTAACAGCTTTGTATAAAAGCATGGTAAGTGTATATCTGAACAAAGATGCATTCATGTTTCTTTCTCCAGAAAAGCAGAACCTCTTTTTCCAGTCAAAGTTGGGGACAACATAAATGGAACTCTTATCCAAAATCATTTGGAATCAACAGAAAGCTGATCTGGTTTCCATTGAAGGAGGACCCAAGATTCACTAAAGATGTGTGTTCTCCCTTAAATTTCATACCAATGACTAGTGGGCTCATTCAAGCGACCCCAGTTCTTGATATCTTCTGTGGAATGCTTTCTCAAAGCCTATAGAAAATCATACAATATTCTTGGAGATGTGGGATTAGTTTAACTCTTCACAAAGGCTATTTTAGTATTTTTCCTCCTGCAACTCTGGCGCTCTCCACAGATGGCTTAGTCACAGAAAATTGAAGTCACCTAATTCCTAATGAAAACCATCTGCCATATCTCTTGTTACACTAAATGCAGATCACATTCGTTGAGTAGCATCCAGTATGAATTATCCCTTCTCTACCTGTTTATTTTCAACCAGTCCTTTGCTAAGATAACTTTTGGCAAATGTTTTAATTGTCGTCAACACTCTCCCATATTTAGTAAAACAAAAGCCTTCCTCCACCTTGCTTTCTCCTCTCTTCATAGCTAAACTTTCTGTATTCAGTTGTTTCCATCTTACTGCTTTCCATACACTCAGCACTTCCTGTCTGACTTCTCCCGCTTATTGGGGAGCAATGCAATGAAAATGTCCACGTGTAGATGTTTTTAGTCCTAGTGTGACCTCCTGGTAGCACGTAACCCTGTCGATCACTTTATCCCTTAAATATTTTGGCTGGCAAGGCAATACAATTTGTGTCTCTCCTCTTTCCACATCTTTGCTCCCCTCTCCCAAATGTACTCACTTGGTCTCTGGGGGGGCATGCTGAAGTTCAGGGGTCAGCGATCTAACCCTAGCCATAGCAGTGGCTGGATCCTTAACTCACTGAGCCACCAGTGGGTGGGTAATTCTCTACCAGTTCCCTTAAACAGAGTAGTCATTCATTCATTCATCTTCCATATCCTATCAAGTTAGTGAGACTTGCTTTTTGTCCTAAATGATCTCTTCAATTTTCTCCATGTCTGCTCTTCAACACTGCACCCTCCACTATCTTGACAATGGATCCAGAAGGATTTTTCAAAGTGTGCTCGAATCTGATTCAGCACACTTTTAAAAATTAAAAATTTGATGGAGTTCCCATTGTGGCTCAGTGGTTAACAAATCCAACTAGGAACGATGAGGTTGCGAGATCAATCCCTGGCCTCACTCTATGGCTTAAGGATCTGGCGTCGCCATGAGCTGTGGTGTAGGTGGCAGACGTGGCTCGGATCCCACGTTGCCGTGGCTCTGGCGTAGGCTGGCAGCTACAGCTCCGATTCCACCCTTAGCCTGGGAACCTCCAGATGCCATGGCCCTCAAAAATCCAAAAAAAAAAAACTTAAAAATTTGAGGGCTATTAATCTGCCTTGTATTCATTAATTTACCTCAGGTGTCAGGTGACTGCCTGTCCCTTTGCATTTAAACTTGAAACCTGGAGGTTCTGCTGTAGGACAGTGGGTTAAGAATCTTGACTGCAACGGTTTGGGTTGCTGTGAAAGTCGCTGGGGCAGTGGGGAAGAGGATTCAAACCCTGGCTTGCAAACTTCCATATGCAATGGGTTTGGCCATAAAATTAAACCTTGAAACCCCAGACAAATGGCCCCTTCCTCCAGCATTATCTACAATTCTCAGATTTTTTTACACATCCTATATTCCTTTGCTCATAGGGGACTTGTTTCAAGAGTTGACATTCTAATTTACCAAATGGGTGTTCCCTCTGTGGCATAAGGGTAAAGGTGTCGCCGGAGTCCTGGTTCCATTCCCTGGTCCAGCACAGTAGGTTAAGGATCCGCCGTGGCACGGATCTGATCCCTGGCCTGGAAATTGCTTATGCCTCCAGGTGTTCAAAACAGGGGGAAAAAATTCACCAAATGCCAGCAGCCGTCTTTTCAGGATGATAAGGTTTTTCGTTATTTTCAGTGACCAACTGCTTGGAACTGCTAAGATTAAAAACTAGCCGCAATGGTATCAGTCCCCACTTCCACGCTCTACCTACTACTTGGCAAATCATTAAAGAACACCAGAGAAGACAGAAATCGAGTCTAAGCCAGGCACTCCCCAGACTCGCTTCTAACGCATACCCTAATTTAAAATTTGCACTATACAATCTAGAGGCGAGTTGGGAGAAATCCTTTGTGGGATTCGAACGCGTAAACTGCGGCTCTCCAGTCCCCGCCACTGCTGCGGGATTGAAGAACAACGACCGCCGCCGAGGCCGCGAGCGACGAGCGCGCGCTGAGTAGGGGGAGGGGCCAGGCGCGCGCAGAAACGGGACCCGAGGTGGGTGGGGGCAAGCTCTCTCGCGAGAGTGGGTTTGTTCTTGGGCAGCAGCCGCCGCTGCCACCTCTTACCAGCGCCGTTGCTGCGGGGGATTGTGGGAGCCTCAGCGTCCCGCTCGCTTGGAGAGAGGTACCTCTCCTTTTTCCTCTCCCTTTTCTTAAGGTAGGCGTGAAGCGGGTAAGAATCGGGGTGGGGTGGCCGGGGGCTCTCCGTGTCCGCCGAGAGGAGGCAGGGACAGCGACAAGGGCCTCGGGGAGCCGGCGGCGCGCCTTTCTTGCTCGCTCCCGCTCTGCCTCCCTCCGCGCTGCGTATGTGAGCCGCCTGATCGGCGGCCGCCATGTTAGGAGCGCAGTGGCGGCGCAACCAGCCTCCTCGAGCGGCGGAGGTGAGCGGTCCCGGAGGGAGACACTGGGCCAGCCAAGGGCCCAGGGTGCGGTGGGAGCGTCGGGGGGAGCCGAGGGCAGGCGATCGGCCAAGCTTCCTGCGTCCTGACCTGGCTGTGGGCGGGGGCGGGACAACGAGCCCGTTACACGCGGGTTGCAGCGTTGAGGGAAAAGGAGGAGCGCTCGAGGCCTGAGGGACTGACTGTCCGTAGGGGGCCTGCCGTTTGGGGAGGTTAGTTAAGCTAGCGAAGGCCTCGGAGAGCGCCGGCCCCAGGTATGTTGGCTTTTTCTAGTTTTGCGCCCTCCAAAATGGAGGGTTTCGCAGACTCGGAAAAGCTTATCCGTTTGAGCAGCGTTTCTTTCTCGGTGTCGCGGCCTTGGCCCTTCTCCTCGCGCATCGTTTCGTAGCGCCCCCTAAGACGGCCCCGTCCCCCGCCCACACATGCGCGCGCGATTTTAGCCGGACCTCAGACCCCGTCCCTCCCCACCCGCCGTCGCGGAAAAATGGCCGAAAAATGAAACGTTAACGCTTGTTTTTCGTGTTGCGTCGTGGATAAAGCCTTGTGCAGTACGCGGCGAGGCAGGAGGTTGGTTCTTGCGAGGGAGTCCCCTCGCATTCCTTCCCTCTTTATTGAAATACTCTCGGTCTCGGCGCCTCGAGAGAGGCTGGTGTGGCGTGGGGACCTTCCGGTTTCCAGACAAAGGGTTTAGGGTACTGTGCTGGAGTCGCGGCATCGTTGTTCTTTTCACTGCCGGCGCTGTGCCGCGTTCTGTGTTCTGCAGGGACTTTTCCCATTTACGGTGGAGGACTATCTCCTAGCTGTGTATCGTGCTCGCTGGCCCTATTCTGTGGAATAGTCCTGTTGGATCAGTTACAATTTTCCAGCCAGTTATTTCTAGAACGGTTGTGGCGATTCCGAAATTCTAGTCCTAAGCGCACTGGAATAGTGTGCGAGGCCTTGATTTCCCAGGTCGTCGTCGTGAGATTTTGCATTGATGCTGGGGCTTGTTGACCAGAGCGTGGTTAAAGATTTTTTTTTTTTTTAAACAGCAAAACACAGTTTTCTTCCAGGTACGTTTAAACAGTTGTACTCCGCGGGCAAAAATGAGATTTTGGGTTATTTGCATACGTGTTCCAAATAAAATTCCCTTTGAAAACTAAATGGCTCAGTCATCTACAGAGTCTATCGACATAATTGTTTAACGTTAGTTATTTTTTTGGAACTCAAGGCGGGGAGGACAGATTTTTGTTGCAAAAACAGTGCGTGACTCTTCTGCTTAACTAAACCTAAACATAGTTGAAGAACTGAACTACCTTAAGGTTCTCTGGCTGGTTATGTAAGGTTTGGAAAAGAGATCTTAGCCTGAAGCGTTTGTGTTCAAAGTGCCTTAAATTTACATTTCTTCCTTTGCGCCGTTGGGTGCTGATAACATTAGTGTATGCTTTATGCAGAGAGGAAGTTTGCACGTTTTATTAATCTTCTTGGCTGTTAAGTGGAGTTGCTTTTACGGAACATTTTGAACTGATTAATTCTGAAGGGTTTAACCACCCTTGACGTGAACATTGTGTATGTTAAAGTCTTTAAACATAGTAATTTTACTAATGCTTTTAGGGAAATTTAAATGCTAAATAGTATTGCAAATTGATATATAAACTAATTCTAGCAATTAGAGAATGCAAAGAGTTTTACGTAATTTTAGAAATAACAGGTAATTCAAATCCCTAAGTTTACAGAATTAAAACCAAGGAAATGGTGTTATGTAGTTAACTAATGTCATTGCTGCCAGTGTGTTCTAGAACCCTTGCATTTTGATTGGATACTTGATTCAGGCTCTGCATGTTACAGTAAATAGGTTTAAAAATGGAAGAACTGCACTTAAAGGGATTTATCCTAAGGGAATAGTGTCAAAGATTTGTGTAAATAAATGTTAATGTTGGTTATTAAGCATATTTTTAAAATCTGAAAGCATCAATATTTGGACATCTGCTAATTAGAGTGTGGCCATCAAGTGGAAATCTATACAGCTATTTAAAACAGTGTTTTAAGAGGAGAGTAATGATGGGAAAATTACAGTAGACTATATAGTACTAACTGGGAAGAAATGAAGTACTTTCTTTTCTTTCTTTTTTTTCTTTGTGTCTTTTTGCCTTTTCTGGGGTCGCACCCGCGGCATATGGAGGTTCCCAGCTAGGGGTCGAATAGGAGCTGTAGCTGTTGGCCTACACCAGAGCCACAGCAGCGCCAGATCCGAGTCACATCTACAACCTACACCACAGCTCAGTCTCTGCGCCACAAGGGGAACTCCAAAATGAAGTACTTTCAAATCAATGGCTTTTCTGCTCTACCTTTATTCACTGAACAACTTTCCTACCTATAAACCTTTTTGTCAGACATTTCAGACCTCTTTGTCCTAATAATCCAATGAAAAGACTCACATGTATCTAGAAACTATTTTTTTATTGGCTGCACATGTGGCATGTAAAAGTTCCCTGAGCCAGGGATCCAGCATGCACCACAGCAGTGACAACACCAGATCCCTAACCCGCTGAGCCACTAGGGAACTCCAGCAATTCTAAATTAAAGTGATTTCCAACCGTGTTAACTTTGAAATAACCATAAACATTAAAAATTGTAAGGAGTTCCCTGGTGAGCGGGTTAAGGATCCAGCGTTGTCACTGCTGTGGCTTGGGTTTGATCCCTGGCCTTGGACCCAAACCACCCTGTCTAGTTAGGGGGAGGGAGGAATTGGGAGGGTGAGAATAACGTATATGCATTACTGTATGAAATAGATGATTAATGAGAACCTACTGTATAGCACAGGAAAGTCCACTCAATAGTTTGTAATAACCTATATGGGGGGGGGGGAAGGAATGGATGTTTTTGTGTGACTGATTCCCTTTGCTGCTCACCTGAAACTAATACAACATTGTAAATCAGCTATCCCCCAATAAAATTTAAAAAACAAAAATCATAAAACCCTACACTGTCTACAACCCTTCCACTCCACCCACAGTTTAGTATTGTCCACCCCAAACTTTGTCAAGCAAGTGTACTAAGTTTTTAAAATTTTTAAACATTCTAACTTAAATTTTTTTTACTTACAAATTTTAATTATTAGGAGTTCCCATCGTTGCTCAGTGGAAACGAATCTGACTAGTATCCTTGATGCAGGTTCAATCCCTGGCCTCACTTAGTGGATTAAGGATCTAGCATTGATGTGAGTTGTGGTGTAGGTTGCAGGCCTGCTTTGCTGTGGTGGAAGCCATCAGCTACAGCTCCGATTCAAACCCTAGCCTGGGAACCTCCACATGCCACGGGTGTGGCCCTAAAAAGACCAAAAAAATTTTTTTAGCCAGTTTTAATTATTGCACTTTAGTGGTGGCTCAGTGGGTTAAGGATTTGGCCTTTGTCACTGCTGTGGCACAGGTTCAATCTCTGGATCGGGAGTTTCCGTCTGCCAATGATAAGGCCAAAAATAAAACAAATTTAAACTTTAAAAATTGGAGTTCCCGTCGTGGCGCAGTGGTTAACGAATCCGACTAGGAACCATGAGGTTGCGGGTTCTGTCCCTGCCCTTGCTCAGTGGGTTAACGATCCGGTGTTGCTGTGAGCTTTGGTGTAGGTTGCAGATACAGCTCAGATCCCGCGTTGGCTGTGGCTCTGGCGTAGGCCTGTGGCTACAGCTCCGATTCAACCCCTAGCCTGGGAACCTCCATATGCCGCGGGAGCGGCCCAAGAAATAACAACAACAACAACAACAACAAAATTTATTTAAAGATTTCAAAAAAGTATTCCAAAGCTTAAGGCTAATTGGTATAATTTTTGTTTTGTTTTATTTACTGGAAATTTTGTTTTGTTCATGCCCATGGCTTCCAAAAATTGCCAGACTAAGGATTGAACCCGCACCACAGCAGTGACAATGATGATCCTTAACCCACTGAGCCACCAGAGAACTTCTCTGGAAAGTTTTAAATGCCATAACTTCTGGCTTTCTTTTGTCCACAGTGTGGCTAGCCTGTGTTTTGTTGGTGCTAGTTTAGTCAGAAACAGGTTAGTAGGAAAAAAAGAGGATTCCCATGGTAGAGGTTGGAAGTATAATTCTTCCTAGCTATTGCTATATTTATAGATGCTGCTGGGTAAGAAGAGCAAAGCAGGGGGGAATTTCTGTAGTAGATTCATAGTGGGTAGGCAGTAGATGCAAGTGTGGAAAGTGCACACTTGCATACTGGAGTCTCAGGATATTTGATTTGCAGTATCATAGGTTGTTAATGAGGGTAGATGACTTTTTGATCTTTCAAGGTGATTTGTATGGTTTTTTCCCTCTGTGGGAAAACAAGAGTATTAAGCATTTTCTTTTGGTATAGTCACATATAGGATAAGAGCTTATACCCATGTAAACTTATGTTTAATGTTTAAAGACAAGGGATCACCCACTTCCCACAACAGTTTTACTTAAATATTCTTGCTGTGAAAAGATGTGAACTAGAACAATTTTAATGCTTAGCTATGTGTCCTTGTGTGGACTGTGATAGTCTGGAAAAGCACAATGGAGGATGGAGTTTTACACTTAAGCATCAGAAGACACCAAAAAATAGTCACAGCAGCATTATTGATAATGACAGGAAAGTGAAAACCGTTTATCTAAATGTTCATCTTCTGCAAAATGGCTAAGTGTATGTACCATATACCTTAATGGCATATCAAGATACCATAATGCTATCTATATTGCAGTGAAAATACAGGTTTAATTCATGTGCAAATCAGTTCTTAAAAGAAAGTAAGAACAGTACATACATATTAAGCTAGTTTGTGTAAGCTTTAGAAAATTGGAGTTCCATTATGGTGAAATGGGTTAAGGATCCAGCATTGACACTGTAGCGGCATGCATCGCTACTGTGGCACAGGTTCAGTTCAGTTCACAGGTTCAGCTCAGGCTTGCCATGAGCACTGCCAAAAAGAAGGAAAGGAAAAGAGAAAAAGAGATGCAAAATTAATACTTTAAAAAGAGTTGTCTGTTAAGCGGTTAAACTTAAACAAGAGACCGCAGAAGTGGAGGAGGAGTCATTGGAAATTGGTTGGTAGAAGGTGTCGGAAGTATTGTTAATGTGTTTTCTAAAGTTGGGATGTTTGTATACGCTGTGGTTTGTATGTCAAGGGGTGTGCTGGGCCTTAAGAGAATTACTAGTGTTAAATGGAGAACAAAGAGATGTATTACAGCTAATAATTTTACTTGAACAAGTACTAAGCAGTTTCTGTAACTGTTCATAGAAAGAGATTTTGATTAAGATGTTGACACGTGGTAGAAAATATATTTAGAGAAGTAGAATGTAACGGATATATGTGAAAGGGATTGAAAACCATAGTGTGAACTTCATGTGGTGAGTAGTAGGGAGTAGTATGTTTTTGAAGAGAGGGTAAAATAATGAGCAGTGGTTTAAGAGTCTTGTATTTTAAGCTGTGAACATGAATACAAGAAGTTCATCTGAAAGATAGGACTGAGTATCTCCAGTAAGGCTACGGCAGAGGAGATAGAGGGGTAAGGACTGCATTTCTGAAAAATGAGCAGGTAATTTAAAGGTAGAGTGGAAATAGAAAAGGAAGAGCTTTTGTTTGTTCACTTGCAGTAGAATCCAGTTTTCTTTTTCAATCTTATTTCTCTAGGTTACTACCAGTCTTTAAATCTGTTCTTTTAAAGCTGACTTCTACTTGGGTAAAAAAAAAGTTCAAATTTTAGTTCTGGCTTTGAGTAGCAATTGATGAAATATTATAGTTGATATGTGAAATAGGGAGTACAGTACAAGTGAAAGGTGTATATGTCTCTGGGTCAGTCCTTCTATTTTGTTTTCTCATTGGTTGTGAGGATCAGATTACTTAAAGGAGATGATCACTAAGTTGCTTTCTTTGTGCCAGGCACTATGAAATGGTTGTTGTTTTTGTTCCATTTTATTATTATATATTTTTTTGGCTGCACCTGCAGCACATGTGAGTTCCTGGGCCAGAGATGGAAACAGCTCCACAGCAGCACCACAAACCACTGCAGTGACAACACCAGATGCTTAACCTGCTGTGCCACAAGAGCAATCCTGAGTTGCTATTGTGGTTCAGTGGAGTAAAAACCTGATGAGTATCCATGCAGCTGAGGGTTCAGTCCCTGGCCTAGCTGCAAGCTGTGGTTTAGGTTGAATATGTTGCTTGGATCAGCGTGGCTGTGGCTGTGGTATAGGTCAGCATCTTCAGCTCCGATTTGACCCCTAGCCGGCAAACTTCCGTATGCTGTGGGTGTGACCCTAAAAAGAAAATAAAGAGATGGGGTTCCCGTCGTGGCTCAGCAGAAACGGGTCTGACTAGAATGCATGAGTGTGAAGGTTCCGTCCCTGGCCTTGCTCTGTAGATTAAGGATCTGGTGTTGCCATGAGCTGTGGCGTAGCTGGCAGATGCAGCTCAGATCCTGTGTCGCTGTGGCTGTGGCGTAGGCTGGCAGGTCCAGCTCTGATTCGACTCCTAACCTGGGAATCTCTGTATGCTGAGGGTGCATCCCTAAAACAAAAAAAGAGAGAGAGAACTCCTTATTCCCACTTTATGTATGACAGGACAAACAGATACTAAGTAATTTGCCCTAGAGCACACAGCTATTTTGTAGTAGAACTAGGATTCAGTTCAGATATTTAGGCTCTAAAAATCTCAGATTATATCAGGATTTACATGCATGTTTGTCGAAACCAAGAGAGTAGATCATAAAGTTGCCAGTGGAGGGGAAAATCTTAAGGGTGCAGAATGGATGGTGTCTTGAGGAAAACCACAAATTTTGCCCTTTTTTTCCCCTCCCTCTCTTTTTCGGGCATATAGAAGTTTCTGGGCTAGGGATCAAATCCAAGCCACAGCTGCAGCAATGCCGGATCTTTAACCCACTGAGCAAAGCCAGGGATTGAAAATGCATTCTCACAGATACTCTTAATCCACTGAGCCATGAGAACTCCAAACTTTGCTTTTTAAGTAAAGAAGAGAGTCAAGTTAGTGTCATGTGTCAAGAGTCAGAATTGTCCATTAAATGGAATAACTTTCCATCCTGTAGTATGAATTTACCTAATCAGTTCTCTGTATTGCTTCAAATCTGAAAATATTTAATGTCCAATTGGTAAAGTCACTAGGAAAAAAATTTAAGCCTAGGAAGAAGAAAAATATTCCAAGTCTTAATAAAGGAATCCTTTCTACAGATTACAATGAAGATTTTATTTTAGCAGCTGAAGGGACTGTTAGCCTTAGGATCAAGAAGTGGGTTAGAAGTTGAATCTGTCAGGTGGATTAAGACCAATAGTCTTAAAGCACTTACAACTATAAAGTGTGCCAAAGAAGGCTGGAAAACAAGTATTAATATTTTTATCTTTGTGTGTGATGAGGCATGTAGTACAAAACTGAAATTAATAGAGCTGGATAGGCAACAACGGTAAAATGTATAGAATGGGGAATTATAGCCATTATCTTGTAATTGCTTATAATGGAGTATAATCTGCAAAAATACTGAATTATTATGCTATACCCTTGAAATTAATATAGTATTATAAGTCAACTACAATTAAAAAAAGAGCTGGGACTTTATTTCCTAAGGGATTTATTTAAATTGATTAGTGGTTTTATTTTTTCAAAAAAAAAAAAAAACTTTTTGAGTCACTCAAAGACACGCCATACTGAGATGAAATTATGGCACTAAAGAACATAGACTAAATTTAAGGTTTTAAAGTGGCTCAAACTCTACATAATTAATTATTTTAACATTTAAAAAACATTTTAAAAATCAAACCCATCATGGTTCAGCAGTTAACAAACCCGACCAGCATCCGTGAGGACATGGGTTT
Source organism: Phacochoerus africanus (assembly GCF_016906955.1). Taxonomy (NCBI): domain Eukaryota; kingdom Metazoa; phylum Chordata; class Mammalia; order Artiodactyla; family Suidae; genus Phacochoerus; species Phacochoerus africanus. The sequence goes on from NC_062547.1 coordinate 141,195,506, forward strand.
GATCCCTGGCCTTGCTCGGTGAGTTAAGGATCCAGCATTGCCATGAGCTGTGGTAGAGGTCACAGACGCAGTTCGGATCCTGAGTTGCTGTGGCTTTATATGTACAGGGAAAAGATACGGTGATGTAAGCTAACAATAAAATGAAATTTTACTTATTTTAAAATGGGAACTATGTTATTTATAAAGTCATTATAAAATTAATAGGTGAGATGAATGTGGGAACTCAATGGGTTGGGATCGGCACCATCTCTGGAGCTTCAGGAGGCAGGTTTGATCCCCAGCCCCACACAGTGGGTTAAGGATCTGGGGTTGCCACAGCTGCATCAAAGGTCCTAGCTGTGGCTAGGATCTGATCTCTAGCCCGGGAACTCAATATGCCTCAGGCCAAAAAAGAAAGAAAAATTAATAGGTGAGAAATTATAAAATAAGGAGTAGTTAACCTAACCCTGTACTTTTAATTGGACATGAGTCAGATGCTTGGTTTAAAGTTCTGACCAGCAATTAATGGTTTTGTGTGATTGGTGACAAAACTTAAGCAGCTACCTTTCCCAGTTATTCTTCTTTAACTTACTAATAGTTAGTTAACTGTTGGTGACATGGTGAGGAAATTTTAATGTACTGGTATTGTTGGTTGCTACTTATATTTGGCATATTTTCACTTGAATAATGAAATACTCTTGCACCCTTTTGTGTTTTTAATTTAGAAGGGGAAAATAGTGTAAGAAACTATTGTTTTCAGCTGTTGCTTGTTAAATTTTTATGTGCGATTAAAGGGTTATTGTAAGATGATTTGGGAATGAAGATGGTCTCCTTTGCTGTGTTAAATTTATTCTTTATAATGGTAGAACATTCTCCTCACATTTTCGTTTGTGTTGTTTTAAGAAGAAATTTTGCACGTCTTTTTGTTGTTAAATGAGGCTTGTGTTTTGCACTGTCGATTTTTAAATAAATACACACACATACATATATGTGTATATTAAAAAAGGGTTATTGTAATGTTAGCATGTGGATATTTCTTTTTTGAGTATTTTTACAAGCCTTTATGATTATACTGTCTTAAAATTAGTTGTTTTTAAGAAGTGATTATTTTGGAGTTCGCGTTGTGGCACAGTGGAAATGATTCCAGCTAGTATCTTTGAGCATGCAGGTTTGATCCCTGGCCTTGCCTTGTGGGTTGGTGACCCGGCATTCTCCTGAGCTGTGGTGTAGGTCGCAGATGCAGCTCAGATCCCGTGTTGCTGAGGTTGTGGTATAGGCTAATACCTTTTAAAGAACTAAAGTCTGGGAGTTCCCATTGTGGCTCAGTGGTAATAAACCCAACTAGTATCCATGGGGATCCGGGTTCCATCCCTGGCCTTGCTCAGTGAAGGAAGGATCCAGCAATGCCATGAGCTGTGGTGTAGATCAGACTTGGCTGGGCTGGGATCTGGCGTTGCTGTGGCTGTGGCATAGGCCGGCAGCTACAGCTCCAATTCCACCCCTATCCTGGGAACTTTCATATGCTGCAGGTTTTGTCCCAAAAAGCAAAAAAATAAAAATAAAAACCTTAAGTCTGCTTACGCTCATTTTACCTTATGCTAAATAACTCTCTGAAAGAGTATGTAAAAGGACTAAAAGGTAATCCTACATAGGAAATCTAGACGTGGAACACTTTTTTGTTTCTGATCTCCATAGTCTTTCTGGGTATGTTAAGCTTATGTTTTTTCTGAAGTATTTTAGCATTCCATTTCTTTTTTTTCTTTTTATGGCCGTACTTGAAGCATATGGAAGTTCCCCAGCTATTGGGTGAATCAGAGGTGCAGTTGCTTGCCTACGCCACAGCTGTGGCAACACTGGATCCTTAACCCACTGAGCCACAGTGGGAACACCCGAGTTCCATTTCTTTTAATTGGAGAAGAAAATAAATTCGTCGAAGAGTATCAGATAGCATGGAATGTGGGTTGAGTATTATTAACTGAAACTTATTTGTTAAGCATACATACAGATATTTGTTCAGGTGTTGAATGTGAAGCCAGCATCTTCAGTAGCACTTAGAGTTGTACCATGAACTAGGTTTAAGTTCCAGATTAATTATTTAGAATTGTTGATACAAAACAGGTCCTTATGTGGCGGCAGAGTGGGTTAAGAAGCCAACTGTAGTGACTTGGGTTTCTCAGGTTGCTGAGAAGGCATGGATTCCATCCTTGGCCTAGCGCAGTGTATCCGGCGTTGCTACAGCTGCAGCTTGAGTTCAATCCCTTCTATATGCCACAGGTGCATCCATAAAATTAAAACAAATTGTTTGCAAAAACGAGAATTTTAGTTGAGAATTTGAATATCAGGTTTTGGTTAAATGACGTTTGTGAAGCCTAACTATGGATAATGCTTTTTGTTAATAGTGTTTACGGATTTTGGGGGGAGGGGGAAGGTACTTGTTTTTTGGAAGTGAAAGATTCTGCGTTAATGGGTGTTTAGAATTTATTGTACAAAGAATTTAAATGGGTAAATTGGGTCTTGATATTACATTCTAGATTAGTTGTCTCAAAGGAACTGTTTTCAAACTTTATTAACATCTATGAAAAGGTAGTTTTGTAACTGTAAAAAAACAGGCAGTAAAAGAAGCTAATCTTTAAACAGAAAAATCTTTAAATTAGTAAATGGCTCATTATTGTACTTTCATAGGCAGTCTTAAAGGAGCCTTTTAAAGTGACTTATTAATCTTACATTTACCATTGCCCAAAAATACTAAAGGAACTTTTTATAAATGCTCTTGTACTGGTGCTGTCTTGTCTGCCTTTCTTAATTTCTTCGTTCTAATAAAAGATTTTTAAGAACTTTGTTTGTTTTAACCAAAAGTCTGACTTAAGTTCCTTTTCAGTAATGCTATTCTCATGTCTGTGAGTGAAACTGCGTTTTAAGTTGAAATTCTTGAGTTACAAAATTATTAAGGTATTCTTAATAAATTACAAGTTGTCATGGGATTTACATGGTTTGTCTTGCCCTTTTTCTTAGTTTTTCTGACATCCATTTTGTTTTTGTCTTAAGGTTATCATCTTCTACCTTTACTTCTCTTAACCTTTCCTTTTTGCAGATCCACCATTTTCATATATGCTCTAAAGGAAAGTAATTGAGATCTTTGTAATGCAATAATCATTTCCTTAAAATATGATCAAATTAAAAAATTTACACATGATCATAATGCCACAGTATAATTTCCCAAAGGGAAAAGAATGATTCTTTCAAAAGACTGGCTTTTCAATAATTCAAAGCTTTGACTATCAAATGAAGGGCAAAGTTGCAATTAATAGTAACTTTGATACTGTGAAATTTTGATTTCGAAAAACCCTCTTAATGGTTTTGATTTTTTTTTTTTTAAGTATACGTGAGTATTTAGAGGGTCCTAACCAATGTTTACACAGTATTTCACCTGCCATTCTATGTGGCATTTATAAGACATATCAAAGAAACCTTCATCCAACAATGTTCACTTACTCTTGTCTTTATTAAATCTTTAAGTGTAAGTAGTTTACATAGTGGATCTTATCTAGAATTAGTTTCTTTGGTGTCTTTCCTCAAATTCATCTTCCTTGGTGTGCAAAACATCTTCTGTAATTCCAGTCACCTCTGATAGCATTTCTGTGTCTTTTTAACTTTGTTACATCTTTTTGTAAAATCTAACAGTCTTGCCTGCAACTTTTTTTTATACTTCTACCCTGTTTTCGTCCAGTGTTTCCTTACTTTAATCTGTCATTGGTGGAATTAGTCCCATAATAGACTTGTAACTATTGAATATTGCCTGGTTTTTACATTTATAAAGTTTAATATTTTAAACTAACACTTCTTGGGTTATGGGTGATCAAACGTGTGAAACTTAACTGAGCAGTGCCTTCTAGTAGAGTTATGTAGCAAAGAATTTAAGATTTATTAACCTCTGTATGTAATTGTGATTATAAAATTGTTTCATCAGGGACATTTATTGTGTACATCACTTGGCTGATGTTTTATGAGATCATACGTAAATACTTTGCAAATTCTTATGTAACAGTTTTTTGAGGTAAAATAATGATTTAAGAAAGAAAATGGAAATTTCATTATTTTCACATCTTGGAGGATTGTGTTCAGAATTTAAATTTTGCAGGTGACTGGGCTATTCTTGTGAAAAGTTTACAGAAATCTATGTAAGCAAGATCTCGTTTTCATTTTAACCTGTTTTTGAGTTCTAGAGGGGCCATAGCCCAGAGCATTAAATGAATGTTAACGGCTGCTACCTTGGGAGTTTCACTTCTTTAAATCACCTATACTTCCTGTACCTGGGTTTTTTCTTGGGAGGTCTCCTGTTTCTGTATTGACCATACTTAGTTCTCCTTACCTTACGAGATTAGAAATGAAATAAGCAACTGCCTGATGTAGGATGGACAATAAGAAGGCAGTTAGTTATTTAGCTTAAATTTGTGCAGAAATCCTTAAACTGTAGGAAATCCCTTATTTTTCTTCACATCTGTCTTTTACTGCAATTTGATTTTGCTGCATAAAGGTCTCAACTATTGTGTTTGGTCTTAGGTCTTATACTAGGTACTTGACACCTAAGCTTCATTTACTTTTGATTTTACTTGGTTCTTTCTGATAGTGCTAATAGGTTTCATTTTCCTAAAGCAGAATAAAACTGATTCATCTTTGACTTGCTGACCTTGATTTTTTGTTTTTTAGTCTTCTACTGGAACTTAAGCATCATACTATAGGGTGTATTTTTATTCTTCTAAAAGAAGAAACCCATCTATATTTTTATCTAAATTTTGATGTACTCAGACATCTAACCCTTCAATTGAAATGTTTTTAAATTCAGTATGAAATTCCCTTTAATAGTTAAACTTTAGTGTGAAAGACTACTTTTTAAATATCTATGCAGGCTCTGCATACATCTGAAATCTGTTTAAGATATGTAATTCCTTGTAAGTTTGAGATCTTAAAATGTTTTTTTTTTTAATCAACATGATGCATAAGTTTTTTTTTTCTAAAAAAACGGCATCTACTTAAAGGGATTTATGACTAAAATTGCTTATTTTTCTACAGAGTTGTCTGCTGGTTCTCAGCTTGAAGAAGATTCTACAGTCCTTATTGATCCTTTTTCTTGGCGTTACCATTTTTTTGAAGCAAAGTTAACCTAGTTTTCTAGTTTGAGCTTTCTTTTTGGCCATCTTAAAAAAAATTTTTTTTTTTAATCTATAAACTAGACAAGAGATAGTTCTACAATGTCCAAGTCATTCCAGCAGTCATCTCTCGGTAGGGACTCGCAGGGTCATGGGCGTGACCTGTCTGCAGCAGGAATAGGCCTTCTTGCTGCTGCTACCCAGTCTTTAAGTATGCCAGCATCTCTTGGAAGGATGAACCAGGGTACTGCACGCCTTGCTAGTTTAATGAATCTTGGAATGAGTTCTTCATTGAATCAACAAGGAGCTCATAGTGCACTGTCTTCTGCTAGTACTTCTTCCCATAATTTGCAGTCTATATTTAACATTGGAAGTAGAGGTCCGCTCCCTTTGTCTTCTCAACACCGTGGAGATGCAGACCAGGCCAGTAACATTTTGGCCAGCTTTGGTCTGTCTGCTAGAGACTTAGATGAACTGAGTCGTTATCCAGAGGACAAGATTACTCCTGAGAATTTGCCCCAGATCCTTCTACAGCTTAAAAGGAGGAGAACTGAAGAAGGCCCTACATTGAGTTATGGTAGAGATGGCAGATCTGCTACACGGGAGCCACCATACAGAGTACCTAGGGACGATTGGGAAGAAAAAAGGCACTTTAGAAGAGATAGTTTTGATGATCGTGGTCCTAGTCTCAACCCAGTGCTTGATTATGACCATGGAAGTCGTTCTCAAGAATCTGGTTATTATGACAGAATGGATTATGAAGATGACAGATTAAGAGATGGAGAAAGGTGTAGGGATGATTCTTTTTTTGGTGAGACCTCGCATAACTATCATAAATTTGACAGTGAGTATGAGAGAATGGGACGTGGTCCTGGCCCCTTACAAGAGAGATCTCTCTTTGAGAAAAAGAGGGGCGCTCCTCCAAGTAGCAATATTGAAGACTTCCATGGACTCTTACCGAAGGGTTATCCCCATCTGTGCTCTATATGTGATTTGCCAGTTCATTCTAATAAGGTGAGTTAATGCAACAGATACTTCTAATTTCTTTTACATTGTAGTGCCTATTCTGTATTTACCTATATCTTTTACTCTAATTCTGTAGTCTGATGACACTGAGTTGGTCAAGAATTTTTATGCTTTTGAGAACACTTACTTTATTTGGAAGGTAATTGTTTTTGAGCATTTTAAACCAGGGCTTTACATTAATACAATCTGCCTAGATTACTTCTGGCCACAAAACTGTCATCCACTGGGATTATCTTGTTGGTTTTTGGCATCAATATGTTCTTCTTAATCATATATTTAAGCAGGTTTTTTGTCTGCTTTGTTGAATGGTTTTAAGTATTTTTATTCTTTTTGTCTTTTTTTTTTTTTTTTTTTTTTGCAGTCAATGTGCTCTGCCATTCAGGATGCTAGATATCAGCTCTCCATCTGTCTTAATAACTGATTTGTATGTAGTAAAGATGTATTCTTGAACAATTCTCCTTTTTTCCTTATCTGTGGCTACAGGGAAAGAGTTAATGTAGAGCCCTGGTGTTTTCAGTATATTTCATATTTTAGAGTAGTTCATTCTTCCTTTTTTAATTCACCTTTAACACAAACTCTCATACTGTAACTGAAATTTTTCATCATTTTTTTTCTCCTTTTCCACAACTTTCTTAGACATACTTCCAAACTCACTTTTTATTATCCCATATTGCATCTATCCCTTTAGAGACTTGGGAAAAATCAACTGCTGCAGTATCATACTCTGTGTTCCTCGTAAGCATATTCTTTTTCTGACTTAGGTTTAGACTTCTGGTATAGTCATTTGAGGAAAAAAAAATCTAATTCTCCTTTGCTTTAATGATCACATCTGGCAAAATGGGAACTTTTTCAAAATGCCCCTTTAAATTTGTTGTCCTTTTCTCTTTTAACATTTTCAATGCTAATCATTTGCACTGGTTTTTTTCCCCCCAAAATACAGTGCAGTTGACTTAAAGTCAACATTATAGCAGTCCGCTAGCTTGATCTGTATAATCTAATCATCCATTTTTCCTGATGTGCTATACTTAACTGGAACATGCTGGTGCCATGAAACTGATTTGATGGTTTCTGTTACAGGTTTTTTCCTTTACAGTAACATCAGGAAGGGACATTTTCTTTTCATATCTATACCTTTTAAATGTATTTTTTAGTGAGTATTGATTTTTGAGTAAACTAAATCATAGGTCATCACAGGTTTTATTTTTACTCTTTTAAAAAGTATTACCAGTCAATCCCTTTTCTGTGTTTGGATCTTAGGATTTTAGTCTCATATTATTAAGAGAAGAGACGTACATTGTTTGAATTTACAGAGTACTTTGAAAAATATCTTTAAGAAGCAATTCCTACCTAAATATACATATATATTTCTGTAATACAAAATCTCTTGAATTAATGCATAAATAGGTTGAGTACACATGAATGTTTTAATCTTTAAGCCACATCAAAATAAAATAACTTCAAATGCTAAATTTATATTCAGGTTAATTTTCATTGATATAACTTATAGCAGTTAGGAAATTGTACTTAGCAGCTGTTTTGATGTCTTTTTTCAGATTTGCTGGATACACTACGTATATCTTGGAATATAGTTTAGTTCAGTACTAAACTTCAAAATTTTTTGTTACCTCTTGCCTGTTTGCAGAAATGGCAATATTTAATATTCTCAAATAGATTTCTCTTAATTCCAAGAAAGATTGCTAGTTGCAGTGTCTCAAAGTGATTTGTAAGGGTTATTTAAAATCTTTACTACTAGAGTCATCATAAATCAAAAGCTTTTGTTGGAAATTTCCTTTTCATGACTTTGAGCAGTAATTTAACTTGGCTGCTTACACATAGGAAAAAAGTTCAGTAAATAAACACAAAAGAAAACCAAGAAGGACTTACTCAGAAAAAAGTTTCTATTTTTATATGTAGTTATACTTCTGTCTCCAAATGTTGCTACCTTTAGTTCCTGAACAGGGATATTAATAAATAATGGTAGTAAATGGATCTAAATTGACAAAAGAACAGTTTTTGAATATTTGATGAAATTTTGGATTCAAGAGTAAGGCACCCTACCTAGTGCAAGAGGTACCTAAAACCCATAAAAATGCAGGTGCCCTAGCTATACTCTTTATTTTGTCACAAATTAAGAAACATTTAAGAATTATTTTAGAAGCCCTTTGTTTGATGGACAAAATTTATGGTAAATGTAAATTGTTAACCAATTTTAAGAAGTTTTTTTTAAGCACTTGGGTTCTCTTAATAATGTATTTTAGTTTCCTTAATATAGGTAATATATCTGCATTATTTTAAAAATAATTAAATATTCACTTTTAGTAAGGAGCTTTCTCATTTATAGCTGATAAAGTATCAGTGAGTTTAGGGGAAATTCCTGTGGTGGAAGTAGATAATGAAAAATTTTAAAACATTTTATCCTGCTCTCTGGTATTGCTGCATAACTTGGAAAATCTGTTCTATTCAGTAAGTGTTAACGTTAAATAGTCTATATGATCAAAACTTCTTCTTACTATGAAATAAACTTTTAGGTTAAAAACATCTAATTTGTCATCATTATTTTTGATATTTTAAGTGACTTTCAGTGATGGTGTTGCTTTTATTTCTTTCTAGGTCATTTTAGAATGTCAAGTTGCTTTTCTACACAATCTCAAACTTGCCTGAAAATTCCTTTCACTTAAAGAAAACTGCCCACTACAGCCCTTTCGCTGTCTTGTCACTTGAGTTCATATTTTTCCTTTTAGTATTCTAGAAGCCCTTAAGTTACTCCTTTATTCTGCCATTCCAGATGTGCTTCTCCAAATTATCCTTTCTTTATATAACTTATAACTTAGGTATCTCAGTGACATCAAGGTGGATGTAGTTTTTCCTGTAGAACTTCTGGTTTTGAAAAGTGAATCCTTATTCTTTATTAATCTGACGTGAGAGTTAACCTCAATGTAGAATCCAAGGATAAAGGTTTTTTTAAAAAACCCCTTTGGCTCTTAATCTCGCCTTAGACCAAATAGTAAAAGATCAGCTGTAGTAGTGCAGATTAGTAATCGATGGGCTTGAGAGGTATGTGACCGATTCTTTGATCTTGGCCTTACTTGTAGTACTGTGAAAGACCAGCCACACTTTCACAAGTTTGAACCTATAAGATCATGGGGGGATTGGATATAAATAACTTGGTTCAACCAGATAGATAGCCTTTCCATCTCCTACTAATTAGAAGCATGCCTAATAGAATAACTTCTCCTCCTCTCCCAACACACTACTTCTCAAGGATATTTTAAATCTGAATGTTTTTAGTTCAGAAAATTCTAAGTTAACGTATTTGTTTAATCCCGCTTCTGAATTTTGTGCACTTTACCTTTGGCGCCTCTTGGTTACAGCCATTTTTAAAGTGGCCTCCAACAACTCTGATCTGTTGCTTTGCAAGTACAAACCTTTTACATCCCAAGTATCTGATTGTAGAGCCAGCTGGAGAGATCTCGTCCAGTTCCTGAGCTATATAGGCCATTATTTTTAAAAGACAGTCTAGCTTTGAAAGATAGCTCCCCAAGTTCAGAGAAGTGCCATTCTGTTTGGATATGTTCCATTTTACCTCTTTCACAGGGTTTTAGTTAATTTTACTAGCGCATAGAAATGTGTGTAAACTCTTAAAATGTAAATTAAATTTTAAAAAATTAAATCCCATTTATAAAGTAACTTTGGAAAGCTTCAGAATGGTATCTCTTGTAATCTGGTTCAGCTCTAAGTGAGACACCCTTTTTAAAACATTGCCTGACCATGTTTTATGTTCCAAATATGATGTACTAGGTAGTATGGGTGTTGGAAAAGTTACCTTATATTTTGTGGGGATTTGTGAAACAATAATGGTTGAAAAGCAGGAATTGTAAAACAATATAGCTTTTTAAACAGTGTAATAGTTTCTTTTCTTTCTTTTTAATTAAAAATTCCTTATCATTTAGCACTTCTTATGTGTCTGGCAATGTTCTGATAAGCAGGTTACCTTTATTAATTCATTGACTTTTCACAAAACCTTAGGCGAATTATGAATCACAGTGAATTTAAATAATTTGTACCAAGGATTCACATCTTGTAAGTGGCACCTTGGGAAATGAGCCTAGGCAGTATATGGTAGCAGAGCCTACTTTTCCTCATTCCTCTTTCTTATGTTGCATAAAAGGTTAATCATTTAGATGTGGATTTTTAACAAAAGAAAGGAAAATTTATTTGAATAAAATAGGAAAAAATTAAATCCTTTAAAATTTAAAATAATCACAAAGGAGCAAATAGTGAAGAAATACAATGTTTTCCTCTCTAAAATTTGGAAATGGACACTCCTGAAATTTGTTTCTCTGTTTTTGGGAAATAATAATTGGGAGCTTAGTATTTTGATAAATGGGGAGCGTTTTCTTGAAAAGACACTCTTGTTGAATCACCTTGGCTTTTTATGACTTTAATACACTTGAAACATACCTCAAAGGCTGGGTGAATTTAAAGATAATATTTTTAACTAATTGTTCACATTTATAGCACATATATTTAGAGTTCTATAAAAACAATTCATAAAAATTCAGTTTGGTCCACCACAGAAATTAATATGCCTACTGATCCTCGAGGTCAGTTGCCACTCTTGATCTTTATTAACTCTGTCTTTTCCCTGTTAAGTCTGTTAGTATGTTAACCAAGTTACCCAGTTTTTCCAAGAATGTGCATGGCGTATTTGAGGGCAGGATCAAGCTACAAGAATTCAGAGAAATGGTTTTGAAGTAATTGTGATCAGTGAATGGACAGATGTTTGTATAGCCTGTGATAATGCATGTAGATTAACATCCTAGAGTTTGAGTGGTTCAAATAAAAATATCTTAGTTTTATTTTTGTTAATTCTACTAATTTACTTTGCTGCAGGAGTGGAGTCAACATATCAATGGAGCAAGTCACAGTCGTCGATGCCAGCTTCTTCTTGAAATGTAGGAGTTTGAAATACCTTTAAAGCATCCTTACTGTGAATCAGAAACAGCCATTGATTGGTTTGGGGGAGTTCATCATTTACTTGTATATCCACATTGTTATTACTGCATAGTTGATGCTGTCCAGGCAATGCTAATTATAAACAGTGTTTAGATCTGGGATTGTATATAGAATATTAGATGCAGTGATAGTGGTACTTTGTTATTTAATACTGTTTCTAGGGAGTTCCCCTTGTGGCTTAGTGGACTAGTGTCCATGAGGATGTGGGTTCAATCCCTGGCCTCCATCAGTGGGTGAACTGTGAGCTGTGGTGTAGGTCACAGACTAGCGACTTGAACCTGAGTGCTGTGGCTGTGGCGTAGGCCAGCCCCTGCAGCTCCAATTCAGCCCCTAGCCTGGGAACATCCATATGCCACAGGTGCAGCCTTAAAAAGCAAAAATAGATATATATGTTTCTAGGGTTAATAAACATTGGCTCTTTTTAATACAAATTGAAAGGATTTTTAATAGACTTGAAGCGGTTGATACTTGAAAGAGATAAGAGCATTTTCAATAACACTAATACATGCTCTGAGAATATAGAAGATATGGAAGAGGGACATTATTAGAAGTTAGTTTCAGGGGAAACCCTTTAGGGTGTATTTTTTTGCTTTTAATTTTGATTCTGAGTTTAAATTAAGCTGTTAGAATGAAATCGAATTCCGAAAGAATCTCCCTGCCTGAACACACGATACTGATTATTGGTTGTTCCAATTGTTGGTTGTTCGCTGGACTGGCAGTTTTCACATATGCTGTGTTCTGTTTGAGCTGTCCTTTCAATCTAGTGCCACAACTCAATTCTGCCTTGGTTTTTTTGTTTTTTGCCTTTCTAGGGCCTCTCCTGCATGGCATATGGAGGTGTCCAGGCTAGGGATCTAATCGGAGCTGTAGCTGCCAGCCTATGCCAGGGCCACAGCAACGCGGGATCTGAATCGAGTCTGCCACCTACACCACAGCTCACGTCAACGCCGGATCCTTAACCCACTGAGCAAGGCCAGGGATCGAACCCACAACCTCATGGTTCCTAGTCGGATTCGTTAACCACTGTGCCACAACGGGAACTCCCTGCCTTGGTATTTATTGGAGAAAGAATCCATGGTCAATCTTTGTTTCCCTATATAGCCTGTGTTTCCAGTCCTTCATGCGACACTTCTCCTCTTTGTGAATTAACAAATACAGGAAAATCTTAATTGCATAATGCATTACCTACATTTTTAAGCAACAAAGAACAAGTTTATTCTCATTTATTTGGATTAATTTGAAGTTCTGTAATTTTCCCTTGGGGAGCTATCTATATGATGTTTTAAACTGTAATATTTCTAACTCTTAGACTCTCATGTTACTTTACTAATAAATAATCTCTATTTTAAAGGCCAAACAAGGCTACTTTGTGAAAAGGACAGTTTTATTTTAAAGTTAATTTTCTGGTCTTTTTAAAGCTACCCAGAATGGAATCCTGACAATGATACAGGACACACAATGTAAGTTAAAATTTTTAAACTATGGTTTGTAAAGGAGAGATCAGTGTAAGGAACTCAGGTTAAACTTTCAAGATTTCATAAATGAAATTTTTTTTCATTTCTTTATTGAATATGAGAATTTGATAAAAGTCACTGGGTGAAAGAATTTTTAGAAACTATTTTATTTAGTAATATTTGTTTTATTGTTATCGATTTTTCCCTAGTTACTTCGTCCACAAATGCCCCCAAAGATTGGAATCATAGTCATGCAAGGGGTATTGTAATAGTAAATCTTAATTATTTCTGATGGACCTCTTTATCATGCTTTATATTTTATGTCTTTATATTATTACTAGGGGTGATCCATTCATGTTGCAGCAATCTACAAATCCAGCACCAGGAATTCTGGGACCTCCACCTCCCTCTTTTCATCTTGGGGGACCAGCAGTTGGACCAAGAGGAAATCTGGGTGATTATAAAACTCATGTTACCTTTCTCTAAGAGCTTTTACCATAGAAACTCAATGATGATAGGTAAAAGAAATGTCATTAAAATATAACTAAAAAAAAAGTGCATGAGAAAGACATGGTATTCATGATATTTGTACTTTTTTTTTCTTTTTCTTTTTTTTTTTTTTGAAGTTGACTGGTTTTCAATTAAAATAGCCTATATATTATTACAGGACTGAAAAATATACTTTTTCCTCATAAAGGTGCTGGAAATGGAAACCTGCAAGGACCAAGACACATGCAAAAAGGCAGAGTGGTCAGTAACAAAACTCTTGGTTTTACTCCTACTAGCTGTCTGACTTAAATCCTTGCTAATTGATGTGTCCTAATCTTTAATATATAGGAAGGTTGATAGGGTTTGAAAACCGTCAGGCTTTTATATATGACATATTTGATAAAAGTTAAAACTATTTTCATTTGCCCTAGTTTAGAGATCTCACTTTTAATTCAGAGTTTAAGAACTTGGCTGTCCAGTTATGTAAGCAGTAGTTTATTTAAATATCAGTATAGGCATTCCTGTTGTGGCTCAGCAGAAATGGATCCCACCAGTATCCATGAGGATGCGGCTTCGATACCTGGCCTCACTCAGTGGGTCAGGGGCATTGCCGTGAGCTATGGTTTAGGTCGCAGCTGTAGCTCCAATTTGACCCCTAACCTGGGAACTTACATATGCTGCAGGTATAGCCCTAAAAGGCAACAAAATAAAAATGTCAGTGCAAGTACTGTTTTCTTGAAACTTTGAGATTTACTCCAGTGACATTTGATTTCCTTTATAATTTTTAAGTTTTCCAGAATGTTCAAATATTTAGTATGTTGTTGTTGACTGTAAACTATAAAAGTTTTAATTCATAACCTGTTTCATATTGCTTCCAAGGAGACTCGCTAATTCGATTTTTTTCCCTAATGGATAGGAAACTAGCCGAGTTGTTCACATCATGGATTTCCAGCGAGGGAAAAACTTGAGATACCAACTATTACAGCTGGTGGAACCATTTGGAGTTATTTCAAATCATCTGATTCTAAATAAAATTAATGAGGTATGAGTGAAGTGTGGTATTTATTCATTAATATAGTTCCTAAAAGGGTTACATAATTTTGTGTTAAGGAAAGAACTTAATGTGATCTTAAATCATCAATATGGAATGTAGTATAGGAAAAGGCCAATAGTTGAACTAACCAATCAATAATAAATTCTAGTACTAATGGATTATTAGTAACTTTTAAGTTGTGGTTCTTAAGTAGTAACATTGTCGTTATTATTATGTTACTACTATAAGAGCTGTATAAGGATAATTCTTTGGAAAGCCATTTCAAACTTTTACCCAGATAGTGCTAGGCTTTAATTTCAAATTCATTAGTTATAATCAATGATAGCTTTAGTATCTTGGAGTTAATAAAATCTGAGATGATTTTTAATGGGATAATAAATTAGCATTGTTGGTTTATTTGGTTTTGCTTTTAGATTCTTGAAACTACTTTCTTTTTTTTTTTAATTTTCCCACTGTACAGCAAGGGGGTCAGGTTATCCTTACATGTATACATTACAATTACATTTTTCCCCCACCCTTTCTTCTGTTGCAACATGAGTATCTAGACAAAGTTCTCAATGCTTTTCAGCAGGATCTCCTTGTAAATCTCTTCTAAGTTGTGTCTGGTAAGCCCAAGCTCCCAATCCCTCCCCCTCCCATCAGGCAGCCACAAGTCTCTTCTCCAAGTCCATGATTTTCTTTTCTAAGGAGATGTTCATTTGTGCTGGATATTAGATTCCAGTTATAAGTGATATCATATGGTATTTGTCTTTGTCTTTCTGGCTCATTTCACTCAGTATGAGATTCTCTAGCTCCATCCATGTTGCTGCAAATGGCATTATGTCATTCTTTTTTATGGCTGAAAACTACTTTCTATTTAAGATTAAATATATCCAGGAAGTCTTTGGGCAACATGAGATTTGTTTGGTGTCTTTTGGAAATAATATTTCTTGGATTTTCAGGCGTTCATTGAAATGGCAACCACAGAAGATGCTCAGGCTGCAGTGGATTATTATACAACCACACCAGCATTAGTATTTGGCAAGCCAGTGAGAGTTCATTTATCCCAGAAGTATAAAAGAATAAAGGTAATAACCTGTTTTTTCAGATTTGTATCACCAACCATTTAATGCATTATTTTAATATTTACTAACCTATTAACTATTTGCTAATAATTACAATAATGTTATCTATTAACTAAAAATTATGGCATACCTACCGACATTTGTCGTTGTTTATTACTCAATGAATTTATTAACATTTATAGTTGTACAATGATCATCACAATCCAATTTTATAGGATTTCCATCCCACAACCTACGAATATTTGACTAGGTTTTTTTTTCCCCCTTTAAAGAAACCTGAAGGGAAGCCAGACCAGAAGTTTGATCAAAAGCAAGAGCTTGGACGTGTGATACATCTCAGCAATTTACCTCATTCTGGCTATTCTGACAGTGCTGTCCTCAAGCTTGCTGAGCCTTATGGAAAAATAAAGAATTATATACTAATGAGGATGAAAAGTCAGGTAATATATATGTTGAAGTTTTTGAAAAGATTATCAAAGTGCTTTAAGAGTTTTTTATTTATTTTGGCTGCACCTGCAGCATGTGGAAGTTCTGGGCCGGGGATCAAACCCATGTCACAGTAGCAACCAAAGCTGCTGAAGTGACAAGGCTGGATCCTTATCCCGCTGAGCTGCAAGAGAACTCCACTTTTAAGTTTTGTTCTTTGTTTGTTTTGTTTTTTTGTGTGTGTGTTTTTTGGTCCTTTTAAGGCCACACCCTAAGCATGTTAAAGTTGCCAGGCCAGGGATACTAGGCAGGTTCTTAACCCACTAAGCCACAACAGGAACTCCCAGATGTGTTTCTTTTTTGTATTATTTTTTTAATGATTTTTCTTTTTTCCATTGTAGTTGGTTTACAGTGTTCTGTCAATTTTCTACTGTACAGCAAAGTGACCCAGTCACACATGCATGCATACATTCTTTTTCTCACATTATCCTCCATCACAGTGACTAGATATAGTTCCCTGTGCTATACAGCAGGATCTAATTGCTTATCCATTCCAAAGGCAATAGTTTATATCCATTAACCCCAAATTCCCAGTCCATCCCACTCCCTCCCCCTCCCCTTGGCAACCACAAGTCTGTTCTCCATGTCCGTGATTTTCTTTTCTGTGGAAAGGTTCATTTGTGCCATATGTTAGATTTCAGATATAAGTGAAATCATATGGTAATTGTCTTTCTCTTTCTGACTTACTTCACTTAGTATGAGAGTCTCTAGTTTGATCCATGTTGCTGCAAATGTCATTATTTTGTTGTCTTTTATGGCTGAGTAGTATTCCATTGTGTATATATACACATCTTAATCCAATCACTTGTCGATGGACATGTAGGTTGTTTCCATGTATTGGCTGTTGGGAACAGTGCTGCAATAAACATGCAGGTACATGTGTCTTTTTCAAGGAAAGTTTTGCCCAGATAAATGCCTAAGAGTGGGATTGCTGGGTCATGTGGTAGTTCTGTGTATAGGTTTTTTTTTTTTTTTTTAAGTTAACTTCCATACTGTTTTCCATTGTGGTTGTACCAGTTTACATTCCCACCAGCAGTGCACGAGGGTTCCTTTTTCTCCACACCCTCTCCAGCATTTGTTATTTGTGGACTTATCAATGATGGCCCTTCTGACAGGTGCAAAGAGGTATCTCATAATAGTTTTGATTTGCATTTATCTAATAGTGATGCTGAGCATTTCTACATGTGCTTACTGGCCGTCTGTATACTGCAGAAGAACTTCTTATAGGTGGTTTTGTATTTAGAAAAGCTACCTTTTAAATCTGACAGATTGTCCTTATTTTATAGGTTGATTTTTTTTGTTATCTATTACCGCTATCTCTGTATTAGATTAAATGCTCCTAACAAGTAGAAAAAATAAAAAGATCTAAAGTTCTATACAATTCTTCGAAAAATAATGTTCCCACTAATTTTTTTTTTCAGGCCTTTATTGAGATGGAGACCAGAGAAGATGCAATGGCAATGGTCGACCACTGTTTGAAAAAGGCCCTTTGGTTTCAAGGGAGATGTGTAAAAGTTGATCTGTCTGAAAAATATAAAAAATTGGTACTGAGGGTATGTAGTATTTGATTCAAATCAGCATAGAGCTTATTTTCATGCTTTTCAAGTCGCAGTATTTTTGTCTTTTTAGGGACACACCCGCAGCACATGGAAGTTCCCAAGCTAAGGGTTCATTTGGAGCTGCAGCTGCTGGCCTATACCACAGTCACAGCAATGCCACATCTGAGACCTACTCCACAGCTCATGGCAAGGCTGGGTCCATAAACCACTGAGCTAGGCCAGGGATCGAACCTGCATCCTCATGGATCCTAGTCAGGTTTGTTACCACTGAGCCAAGGCAGCAACTCCAGTCACAGCATTTTTATAAAAATTTTATAGGCTAAGAACATAGAATTTGGTTATTGAAAGAAAGTAACCTTTTTTTCTGGCATTGGTACAGAAGTTTCTAAATTGATGTTCTTGACAAAGCACTTTTTATTACATCTGTTTTATTTAATGTTCTATTTAAACAGAGTTCTGTTACCTTTTTTTTTTTTTAAAAGGCCTCATACACTGCATGTGAAAAGTTCCTAGGCCAGGAATCAAATCTGAGCCACAGCTGCAGCAATGCCAAGTCCTTAACCCATTGTACCACAGGTGGGAACTCCCAAAAATGTTTACATTATTCACTGCTCTATTGAAATGTGGGTTGTAATGAACTGTAGGCAGTTTAAATTTTTAGGTTTGGTTACAGAGATTGAAAAAAACTTGACTGTTTACAAAGATTAATCATCAGAAGTTTCCACTGTGGCTCGGTGGCAACAAACCCAACTAGTATCCATGAGGATGCTGGTTCAGTCCTTGGCCTGGTTCAGTGGGTTAAGGACCCAGCGTTGCTGTGAGCTGCAGTGTGGGTCACAGACACAGCTTGGATCTGGAATTGCTGTGGCTGTGGCATAGGCTGGCAGCTGTAGCTCCAGTTCGACCCCTAGCCTGGAAAAGTATATATGCTGCAGCTACGGTCCTAAAATTAAAAAAAAAAAAAAAGAATGGTTATCAATTATTAATTGGATGGTTATGCATTCTACAAATTCTTTTTTTTTTTTTTTGACTTTTTGCTATCTCTTGGGCCGTTCCCGCGGCATGTGGAGGTTCCCAGGCTAGGGGTCCAATCGGAGCTGTAGCCACTGGCCTACGCCAGAGCCACAGCAACGCGGGATCTGAGCTGTATCTGCAACCTACACCACAGCTCACAGCAACACCGGATCCTTAACCCACTGAGCAAGGGCAGGGACAGAACCCGCAACCTCGTGGTTCCTAGTCGGATTCGTTAACCACTGTGCCACGACGGGAACTCCCATTCTACAAATTCTAACAAGTTTATTTAACTTCCTAAAATTTTGTCTTTTAGATTCCCAACAGAGGCATTGACTTACTGAAAAAGGATAAATCTCGGTAATTTCATTTTGTTTGTGTGTGTCTTTATATACACTAGTATGTTAAACTATTGTTTTCCAACTCAAGAGAATTAATTCAGGTTTATCTTTTGGTTTTAGGAAAAGATCATACTCTCCAGATGGCAAAGAATCTCCAAGTGATAAAAAATCCAAAACTGATGGTTCCCAGAAGACTGAAAGTACAACAGAAGGTAAAGAACAAGAAGAGAAGTCAGGCGAAGATGGTGAAAAAGATACAAAGGATGACCAGGCAGAACAAGAACCTAGCATGCTGCTTGAATCTGAAGACGAGCTACTTGTAGATGAAGAAGAAGCAGCAGCACTGCTAGAAAGTGGCAGTTCAGTGGGAGATGAGACAGATCTTGCTAATTTAGGGGATGTGGCTTCTGATGGGAAAAAGGAACCTTCAGACAAAGCTGTGAAAAAAGATGCAAATGCGAGTGCTTCAGCAGCATCAAAGAAAAAGCTTAAAAAGGTAAAGAAAGATTGTATATTGACCTTTTTTTAGTTGAAAACTGGATTAGATAAATGTTTGAAATTATTTTTCTTAATGTCACATTAAAGGGAATTAGTCATTTATATTAGGAAAAAATTAGATGCGAACCATATGGAAACGTTGAAATCTAACTCTGCAATGAATAGATTAAGTAGGACTAAATTGCAAAAGAAAAATGTCGGTTCACAAAGAGAACTTTTTAGTAATTGAAGGAGAAAGACTTAAAAACTACATGCGCTTCTGTTTAGCAGTGCTAGTGTATAAGAACTAGGAGACAGCCTTTATAATCTAGCTTGTTTTTATTTTTTTGTCTTTTTGCTATTTCTTTGGGCTGCTCCCTCGGCATATGGAGGTTCCCAGGCTAGGGGTCGAATTGGAGCTGTAGCCACCGGCCTATGCCAGAGCCACAGCAACACGGGATCTGAGCCACATCTTCAACCTATACCACAGCTCACGGCAACACTGCATCGTTAACCCACTGAGCAAGGGCAGGGACCGAACCCGCAACCTCATGGTTCCTGGTCGGATTCGTTAACCACTGTGCCACGACGGGAACTCCTAGCTTGTTTTTGAAAAAGGGATATGAAATTTTCAGTAAGTTAACTGACCCAAGACACTTAAAATATTTTGCCAAAAATGGTTGTACTTGGAAGATTTTTTTCCTATTTGAAAAATGTGAGCTTGTTTAGATACTTTAATAGGTTTTTAAACCTTTTTTTATTTTTTTTAAGACTACGTGCCCCATATAAGAGCATTTAAGGTGAATATCAGTATAAAAATACATATATGGTAAATGAATAGTAATACAAAACCCATGGTGTACTGACTACCAACTACATTAAGGATTAGAACATTAAAATGCCTTTGGAGCCCCTTACGTTGAGGGGAGAGGAGGTCCATTTTGAAATGAGATTTTTGTAATTACATTCCGTTCCTTCTAAGCAGTATTCAACTAATAGAAAACTAATAATTTACCTTCATGTGTTGATGGGTTGGTCAAATAAGCTCGTCAACATGGGATCCAATCCGCATCTGCAGCCTATATCACAGCTCAAGGCAATGCCGGATCCCCATCCTAGTGACCAGGCCAGGCAGGGATCAAACCCACATCCTCATGGATACTAGTCCAATTTGTTTCCACTGAGCCACAATGGGAACTCCCACCATAGATACTTGGTTATCTCATTCCATGAATGAGATTGAGGCATGTTAAAATTTGATAAATTATAGCTATACTGCTTATAAATGGCAGAGCCAAATTTTATGTGTTTTTTTGATAGGCAAGAAGTAGGTTTATTAAGATATGACACTTGTGGAGTTCCTGTTGTGGTGCAGTGGTTAACGAATCCAACTAGGAACCATGTGGTTTCGGGTTCGGTCCCTTGCCTTGCTCAGTGGGTTAAGGACCCAGCGTTGCCATGAGCTTTGGTGTAGGTTGCAGACGTGGCTCGGGTCCTGCTTTGCTGTGGCTCTGGTGTAGGCTGGCAGCTACTGCTCCGATTAGACTCCTAGCCTGGGAACCTCTATATGGCTCGGGAGCGGCCCTAGAAAAGGCAAAAAGACACTCGTGAGAGATGCAAGCAGGCAGGTAAGGAGGCTCTGCCAGGCTAAAATTTAAACCCAAACCTAAGCAATTATGCTCCAGAGCCTGATTTTTTTTTCCCCCTGCTTCTTTTGGCCACACCCAGAACATTTGGAAGTTCCCAGGCTAGGGGTTGAATTGGAGCTGCAGCTGCCACCACTCTCCACAGCAGTGCCAGATCCTTAACCCACTGAGCGAGGCCGGGAATCGAGCCTGCAACCTCATGGTTCCTAGTCTGACTCATTTCTGCCCTCTTTCTTTCTTTCTCTTCCTTCCTTTCTTTCTTTCTTAATTTTATTTATTGTTTTTGTTTTGTTTTTTTTTTGCCGTGCCTGTGGCACATGAAAGTTTCCACCCAGGCATAAGGGATCAAACCTATACCACAATCCACTGCAGCAACACCAGCAGATCTTTTAACTCTCTGTGCCACAAGAGAATTCCTAAACAGGAGTATTTTAAGATATTTTCTCCCAAAGGACATCATTCAGCTTAACTTTAACAGATCAGTTCTTTGATAGATTCCTTAGCAGCATAATGGTCTCAGAAGATGTAGAATACAAACATCTCCCCGTATTTATTTTCTGCTCTTTGCATGAGGCAAGTCCTCAATCATTTAGCTTTCATAACAAGCTAAGTGTTTTTTGTAGCTTTTTGTTTTTGTTTTAGAGTAGTGCTTTTTGGGGGGAGAAAGGAAAAAGCTGCTTTTTTTTTTCCCTTTTAAGAAAATAAAGACAAAGACGCTATCCCTTTCCCTTCAAGTAAAGCAAATGGAAGGGATGCTGCAGGATAATTGTTGCAGAGTAAATTTGTCTTTCTTAACAGCGTCGTTTCCCAGGGAGTATGGAAGGTTTTGTCACTCTAGATGAGGTTGGTGATGAGGAAGATTCGGAACTTCAGAAACTTCGTAAATCGGGCATGACATTTAAATCTGGTGACAAAAATGATGATGGTTTGGTTGAAATTAAGGTGGACAAGATCGAGGAACTTGACCAAGAGAACGAAGCAGCGTTGGAAAATGGAATTAAAAATGAGGAAAATACAGAACCAGGCGCTGAATCTGCTGAGAATGCTGATGATCCTAACAAAGATACAAGTGAAAATGCGGACGGCCAAAGCGATGAAAACAAGGAGGACTATACAATCCCAGATGAGTATAGAATTGGACCATATCAGCCCAATGTTCCTGTTGGTGAGATTTAAGGCTTTGTTCTTCCCCTCTCACCCTGCCCAAACTCTTAGGAAGATTTTAAAAATTGGTCTCACATAAGCTCTGATAACATTCTTAATTTACTTCTATGCAGGACAGTTTGTAAATCTTAATACATTCTTTTTTCTTCCACATGTTTCCTGGTTTTGTATTACCTTTTGTTACCATTCCATAGTATGTTCTCTTTTCTCCTCATGAAGGTTTTTGAGACTATCACTTGCTTTTTGTTTTGTTTAACTGTTAATATTTTAACTTTTTTGAGAGAACAATTAGGTGGGGACCTTAAATGTCAATTAAGTACAAACTGTTAACAATGTCATGATTTTTGTTTTCTTTTAGCTTAGGTCATATTGGACTTGTAAACATCATATCATTCAAATTATATTGACAGGAAAAAAAGATTTGAGAACACTATTAAAATCTTTAGTTTACTGAATTTGTAAGAATATATGTTTGTGTTCTAGGTATAGACTATGTGATACCTAAAACAGGGTTTTACTGTAAGCTGTGTTCACTCTTTTATACAAATGAAGAAGTTGCAAAGAATACTCATTGCAGCAGCCTTCCTCATTATCAGAAATTAAAGGTAAGGCTGAATCTAAAAGAGGAGAGTTCTTTTCTGAAAACTAGCAGATTACATAAGTTTTATGTGAATTAAAAGGTGTGTATATAGTATGATCTGTGGATCCAGCACAACAATGAAGATAACATTCTTATTTATTGATGGGCCTTAAGCAGTTTAATGAATTCTAGAAACATCTATTGAGCCTCTTTATAGAATACACTTTAAGGAATGATAATTCAGTAATTTCTAAATTCATATGTTTATTTAATTATTATTATTTTTTTTTAATTTTTTTTTCTTTCTTTTTGCCATTTCTTGGGTCGCTCCCTCGGCATATGGAGGTTCCCAGGCTAGGGGTCTAATCGGAGCTGTAGCCACTGGCCTACGCCAGAGCCACAGCAACGCGGGATCTGAGCTGTATCTGCAACCTACACCAAAGCTCACAGCAACACCGGATCCTTAACCCACTGAGCAAGGGCAGGGATCGAACCCGCAACCTCATGGTTCCTAGTTGGATTCGTTAACCACTGCACCACAACGGGAACTCCCCTATTTAATTATTTTTTAGGGCCACAGGTGGGGTATATGTAAGTTACCAGGCAAGGGGTCAAATTAGAGGTGTAGCTGCCAGCCTGTACCACAGCCATAGCAACATGGGATCTGAGCCGCGTCTGTGACCTACACCAGAGCTCATGGCAACACCGAATTCCCGGCACACTGATCCAGGCCAGGGATCAAGTCTGCACCCTCATGGATATTAGTCAGATTTGTTTCTGCTGTGCCACAACAGCAACTCCTAAATTTATAATTCTAAATGTTACAAATTTTGTCATATGATTAGTTACTCAAGTATTCTCAAATGGTTATTAGACTGTAATTGCTGTAGTTTGGAAGGTACTGGAGACGAGTGCCCTATCCCTTATTTTTGTTGTTGTTGTTGTTGTTGTTGTTATTGCTGTTGTTGTTGTTGTTGTTGCTATTTCTTGGGCCACTCCCGCGGCATATGGAGGTTCCCAGGCTAGGGGTCGAATCGGAGCTGTAGCCACCGGCCTACACCAGAGCCACAGCAACGCGGGATCCGAGCCGCGTCTGCAGCCTACACCACAGCTCACGGCAACGCCGGATCGTTAATCCACTGAGCAAGGGCAGGGACCACACCCGCAACCTCATGGTTCCTAGTCGGATTGTTAACCGCTGTGCCATGACGGGAACTCCCCTATCCCTTATTAATGACACTCTTCAGTGAGTTTTATGGCCAGCAGGATATAAAGATTAAAAGGATAAATTAATAAAGCACAGCATAAAAATAACAATTTTCTTTTTCTTTTTTTATTTTTTTATTTTATTTTATTTTTTTTGGTCTTCTTTTTTTTGTCTTTTTCTAGAGCCACACCTACAGCATATGGAGGTTCCCAGGCTAGGGGTCTAATCGGAGCTACAGCTGCCAGCCTCCGCCTCGGCCACAGCAACTTGGGATCCAAGCCACACCTGGGAACTACCACAGCTCAGTGGCAACTTGGAATCTTTAACCCACTGATCGAGGCCAGGGATTGAACCCGAAACCTCATGGATCCTAGTCAGATTCGTTTCTGCTGAGCCGCAACGGGAACTCCCAAAAATATCAATTTTCTATGTGGGTTTTTTGAAATTTGTTGTTCAGGTGGCATAATGACTAACTATTGAAATTGTTAATGGGGAGAAACTTGAAAGTTTGAGTTAAAGAACTCGTAATTGGGAGTTCTCTGGTGGTCTAGTCTAATAATTAGGACTCGGTACTATCACCATTTTGGCCCAGGTTCAATCCCTGGTCTGGGAACTGAGATACCCACATGGGAAAAAAAAAAGGACTCATAGTTGTAGATGACTTTTTTTTTTTTTTTTGCCTTCTAGGGCCACACCCGAGGCATATGGAGGTTCCCAGGCTAGGGGTTGGATCCAAGCTGTAGCTGCTGGCCTGTACCACAGCAACACAAGATCTGAGCCGTGTCTGTGACCTACACATCACAGCTCAATGGCAACGCCAGATCCTAAACCCACTGAGCGAGGCCAAGGGTCACACCTCCAACCTCATGGTTCCTAGTCAGACTTTTTTCCATTGTGCCACAATGGGAACTCCTGTAGATGACTCTTTATAGTAGATAACACTGATTTATAATATAAAGCTACTAGAGTATTGGCGGTGGTTAGTTTCAGCAGCAATTTAATATGTTTTATCTGCTTGGCCTAATGGAAGTGTCAATGAATAAAATACTTGTCATTTTAACAAAATCTAAGTTCTTGGTAGCAGTTAGTTCTCTGTGACTATTAACAGTCTTTGTTTTCTCATTTCTGTAAGTTAAGTCTTAATTGCGCATTGGTATAACCTTTTTTCATATTTTACCATTTTTTTCCCATGCCTTACTGTGGTGTCCAGTTTACTTTTATACACTGCCTAATAGGAATAACTGAATCTTAGAAATACTGATAAGTTTATGGTTGAATATTAGACTCGAGTCCCTAAACTCAAGAGTGTTTTATTTTGGAGTAAATCCATTTGTTATGTTTCACTTAGTTGACTTAATCCTTGTACATTTTTTTCTATTTTCTTTTTAGAAATTTCTGAATAAATTGGCAGAAGAACGCAGGCAGAAGAAGGAAGCTTAAGATGTGCAAGAAGCTTAATAATTTCAAAGAAAATAATGGTTCTTTGTTTTTAAATGTTAACCTTTTTTAAATACATTACTGATAGTTAGAAGAAGCTATTGTACTCTTTTGTTTAGTGGAAAAATAATAGATGTCTGTTCATGTGTTAAGTGTTATAGCAAAAATACATATACGGTTAAGTTAATGAAGAATTGTTTTTGTTTTATCAGAATGGTAACAGAAATACTTTGTAGAGACTGACTCTGTAAGCTACTTAAGACACTTGCACCACTAAGAAAGATAAGTTAGTACCATTCAAAGAAATGAAATTTAGTAGTTCCAAGCTTCAAAGAAATGTCAAAAGTTTTGATTCCATTCAATAAAGAACAAAACCAGTTGTATTTTTATTACTTTCATCTGAAACATTCCACATTTTAACCTGAGCCTTGCAGACTTTTCATTTGGAGTTTGAAGCTTTTTTGGTTTTGTTTCATTTTTGGAGAACTTCATTAATGTGAGATTGGTAATTAAAATACAGGTGCAGTTTTCTTTTAATGTCATGCTGTTGTTTAGGTAATAAGAAATATTAAGTAATTGGCTTTAGATTTTGTAATTTTTTTCCCCTAAGTTCCCTGCTAGATTTCGTATTCTAGTAGTCAATGTATTTTCAGTGAACTGTAAAAATACTCCCATTCTCTCTGACCAGTATTAATTTCTTGAAATCTTACTGCTTGTCACTTGAATCCTGTAGCTGTCATACATCTGGTATAAGCAACATTTGATTTTTGAAGTGTGTAGACCATCTCTTCATCTTTTCAAGATGTAATTTTACATTTCTACATTTTAAAAACAGTTTGGCCATAATCTTAGACGCACGCTTCTAATTCATATACTTGCACATGTGACCTTTGTGAACAGAAATTTGCATGTATAATCTGTGTTTACTTGTAACTTTCTGGTTATATACTGCTTATATCTGTGGATTCAAGTTTCTGAAGTGAATACCAATAAAAAAAAATAGGCCATGTTCATTGGTTATACATGTTTGAAATGTTAACCAATATATTTGTCAGGTGTGGTTTTTATTCACTGTTACACTTTTTTGCATGCTTTAACAAATTACATTTTTAATCTAGAGTGTTCTAAAGACTGCTACTAAAGGTCTGAGTTTTCAAGCTTTTGGTGCTGGTGGATTTCTTGTTCCTGTTACATAATTGTTCTTGGTTTCTTAAAACCTTGAGAGTTTAAAACGCTATAAGGGTGAAGAAATGGCAAAAACTCATGTTTAGACATGTCTAAGTATTTAGCTATAGAATTAGAAATAATATGTAATAGCAAGAATTAGTTCCACCAGCCTTTCAAAATATGTTGAGACTATTGATATAAGAGATTATTGTCAAATGAACTTTTAATTTTATAAAAATAAGAATTTAAGGGTTCTCTTTGAAACAGGTCCAAGTGCATTAAAGAATATATCAAATAATTGGATGAAATTTTATAATCTAATGCTGAAGGGTAGATGACACTTTAAAATGTAACATGCACAAAAAATCCTTGCCAGTTTACTTCTGTAGTTTAATTTTTGCCTTTACTAATTACCCCATTTTTGTTTAATTGCAGCTTTTAACTAACAGCGGCTATGCAAACTGTTAATGTGTACAGTGGAATCCCTGATTGTTTTCTGTTGATAGCTTTTTTCCTTAGGTCCTAATTTGTTCTATATGCCAAGTTATAGAAAAGAATGTTTAATATCTTCATTTGATAGTATTTAGAAAGCAGGCTCTCATAAGCTTCTAGTAATAAATAAATCTGTAACAGCTATTTCCGAGATTATGGCAAACCTTTATTTAAATAAGTGATTCCACTTTGACTAAAGTTTAAAAAATTTTGCCCACCACCATTTTAGCTTTTAGTTTAATCGGACACTAATTCTGGGTGAAGGGAACTTTCAGAAACACCTTAATGTTTGGGTGTTTTTTTTTTTTTTCCCCACATTTTTTAAAACCTATTGATAAATTTGGCATCTGAGAATAACCCTGGTGAGGCTTGAGTTGGCCAGCTGTGTAGTAGTGTGTATCCTAAAAAGTATTAATTTTATTTAAAATTTTCTTAATGAGGAAGGTGAATTTCTGGCTATAGAGTACACTGGAACCTACATTCAAGATGTTAAATATATGATGCTAAGGAACTTTTTTTTTGTCCTTTTTAGGGCCGTACCCACATCATATGGAGGTTCCCAGACAAGGGGTCTAATCAGAGTTGTAGCTGCCGGCCTATACCACAGCCGCCGAAATGCCAGATCCAAGCTGCATGTGACCTACACCACAAGTCATGGCAGTGCAGGATCTTTAACCCACTGAGCAAGGCCAGGGATCAAACCCTCAATCTCATGGTTACTAGTCAGGTTCATTAACCACTGAGCCATGAGAGGAACTCCAAGGAACTTTTTTTAAAGATTATATCCATTCTCTGAATTTCTTCACTCCTTTTCGGGTTTTTTTGGGGGGTGCACCCCCAGTGTATGCAAGTTCCCAGGCCAGGGATCAACCCTGCTGCACCACAGGGGAACTTCCTAACTCCTTTTCCTTAGGTAGATGGAGACAAGAAAAGTTAACACTATTAAGTGTTACTGTGGCATTAAGTTTATAAAAGAGGAAGAGCACACACATTTCCTGTCCATCTTTGTATACAGTGTGTTTTTAAATGACTTTGAACTGAAAGATAACATCATGAGTAAAAATGTGACAAGAGGCTCATAGTGTGTAGTGGAATTCTGTAGAAACTCTAGATCACAGAATATGGCCTAGTAGGGCTGAAAGCTCAAATACCCTATGGTAATGCGTTTGAGATTACATTCCCTGCCATGGACCCTAAGCTGTTTCTTGAGCCGGCGTTAAAGTGCCTTTGCACTCTTGACGCAAGGCCTTTGACTGTCAGGGGTAAAGGCAGAGATTCTTAGGCAACATGCTGTACAAGCAAAATTGTTTTGTGAATTCTTAAAGCTGGTGGTTCTCAGATGTTAGCATGTATCACAGAGCCTGCCTTTATTTATGTATTTATTTATTTATTTAGCCTTTTGTCTTTTTTAGGGCCACACTCGTTTTTTGTTGTTTTTTTTTTGTCTTTTTGCCTTTTCTAGGGCTGCTCCTGCGGCATTTGGAGGTTCCCAGGCTAGGGGTCTAATCGGAGCTACAGCTGCCGGCCTACACCACACACAGCTAACGCCAACACTGGACCCTTAACCCCCTGAGCGAGGCTGGGGATCGAACCTGCAACCTCATGGTTCCTAGCCGGATTGATTTCCACTGCGCCACGACGGGAACTCCAGAGCCTTTATTTAAACATTGTTGAGCCATGTTGCTACAGTTTTTAATTTGTCAGGTGTAGTGTGGGTGTTTAATTTACATTTTTCAAAAGTTACCGTTGATGTCAAGAGTAGAGGCCACACTTAGAGAATTATTACCTATTCACACCTGTAGCTGAAGTGTTGCTAGGCAGTTTTAATCAAATGCCTGGTTTGGGTAGCTACTATTGCTTGAAGTATGGGTTTTGCTACCCTTACAAACTATAAATAAGGGAAGTGTTGGAAATTTGAGGCCCTTGCAAAGCTATCTGTCTTTTTTTGGCTGCACCTGCGGCGTATGAAATTTCCTGCACCAGGGATTGAATCTTGAGTTGGAGCTGCTGTAACACCAGATCCCTAACCCACTGCACCACAGCAGGAACTCTTAACAAAGCAAAGCATATTTTAGAGTCATTAATGGGAGGCACCCATTTCAGAACCCTAGGTACTGCTTTCCCAAGTCAGTCCTTTATTTGTTCAGAAAATTAAAAGTCTGGAACAGCTAATTTCAGTTTCAAGTAAATGCCAAATGGAAGTAGGTACCTCATCACTCCAGTTGTATCTGACTTGCTGAATTATGAACTTATACTACATACAAGCCAAAGCTCAGTTAAGGTACTAGTTATTAAGTAAAAGACTTAAGATAGGAGATGCTAGATTGAAAATGTTTGCAGTGAGAGGACGGTCGGGTAATTTCTTAAAGACTGTCTTAAGATTTTAGCCCTGGCCTTTCCGTGAAATTATAGTTCTGTCAGATGATTTTCATACAGTTTAAAAACTCTAAAGCCAAATGTACGGTCAGGAGTATGAAAATAAAATGAAAAGGGGGCAGTATAACAGGTAAAAATGCCCCAATAGCATTTGTAGACCTGGGGTGAAGAACTGCAATTAGATACAGGTTTAATGATATTTCAATGATCCTTTCATTGTGCTTCCTAACAATGGGAGCATTGATATTTTGGTTCTATGAACCTAATCCAAGTGGGATTTACCTGTAGCAGCAGAAATGGCCTGCCTTTGCACAAGGGCAAAGTAGTGTTTATGTGTGCACTCTTAAATTTGTGGTATTGTGAAAGCCTTTGGAAGGGCATTGCAGTTAAAATGGTTGTTGGTGTAATGGTAGGTGAAACTATTGAAAACATGATTCATTTTAAGTAGCTGAGCTGTGCAAAACCAAGAGAAGGCTTGTCTTAGATTGGAGTGGAATTTCCTTGGGCTTCAGTACTCTGCATCTGTGGGGCCGTATCACCATTCTGCTAAAACCTTTCGTTTACATCTACAACTTCCTACAAATCTTACCGTCCTAGCTGCTTTATTTCATCACTTGTATTCTGTTACACTGTAATTAGCTAATTCTCTGTTGATTGGCTTTCAGTTTGTTTTTTGTTCTTTTGGGAAGGGGGGGCATGCCTGCCGAAAGTGGAAGTTTCCAGGCCAGACACAGAACCCACCCCAAGCAGCAAACTAAGCTGCTGCAGATGACAGTGCCAAAGCTAACCAGCTGTACCACAAGAGACCTCTTTGCTTTTCAGTTTCCTGATTGTTTATATAGCTATGAACGTGGTTAGGTGTCTTTACATGTGTCCAGTTTCTCCTCTATATATGGAGTGTTTGAGTTTTAAAAGATTTACACATTATGCGTTTTGATAAAAACTAAAGTTTGCAGGGAGGTGGCAGTTTAGTGGAATCCCATTCATGGGCATCCTGAGCATTGCTATCCTCTCCTGATTCCCACTTCAACTTTCAGAATTGTTACTTCTAGAACGAAACAGATGGATTTCTGTGGTTTTTTATTTTTGAAAAAAAATTTTTTTGTTTTTTGTCTTTTGAGGGCCACACCTGCAGCACATGGAAGTTCCCAGGCTAGGGGATCTAATCAGAGCTGTAGCTGCCAGCCTACGCCACAGCCACAGCAACGCCAGATCCGAGCCGCATCTGCCACCTACACCACAGCTCACAGCAATGCTGGATCCTTAACCCGGTGAGCACAGCCAGGGATGAAACCTGCAACTTCATGGTTCCTAGTCGGATTCGTTTCCACTGTGCCACGACAGGAACTCTCGATTTCTACTGTATTTTAAAACTCGACTCTGATAGTTCCCTTGCAGTGTCTTTCCTCTTCATTGGTAAACTTCGTAGCTTTCATTCTGTTAGTGTTTTCCTTTCATAAGACCATTACCACCCCCGTCCAGGCACAGCATGAACAGTTGGGCCCGTCAAGCTCTCAACCACAATGGTAAAATCACTGAGCTGGGAATTGAGATCTCATCCCTTTGTGAGAAAAACAGCATAAACTTTGGTTCAGATTAAACCAGAATTTATCAAAGGTTTTTTTGTTTTTGCTTTTTTTGTTCTTCAGGGTCACACATGTGGTGTTCAGATGTTCCCAGGCTAGGGTCAAATTGAAGCTGAGGTTGCCAGCGTACTCCACAGCCACAGAAACACATGATCCAAGCGGCGTCTGTGACCTATACCAAAGCTCAAGGCAACACTGAATCGGTAAACCACTGAGCAGGGGGTCTTTCTGGCCTCAGGAATACTAACTAGTCTTTTTGCTGAGCCGCAAGAGGAACTCCCCAAGGTTATTTTTCAACTTGTGTTACTAAGTAACAAGTTCAGTTCATCTCTATGATTCACTTTTTTTTTAATTTTTTTATTCTTTTTTTTTTTCTTTCTGCTATTTCTTGGGCCGCTCCCACGGCATATGGAGGTTCCCAGGCTAGGGGTCGAATCGGAGTTGTAGCCACAGGCCTACGCCAGAGCCACAGCAACGCAGGATCCGAGCCGCGTCTGCAACCTACACCACAGCTCATGGCAACGCCGGATCGTTAACCCACTTAGCAAGGGCAGGGACCGAACCCGCAACCTCATGGTTCCTAGTCGGATTCGTTAACCACTGTGCCACGACGGGAACTCCTCCATGATTCACTTCTAAGTGTCACAGTTATCTACAGATTATGTTAACTCTGTTACTGATTTTGTTCTCCCTCCTGTTCATGCCTTTTCTAGCCTCCTGTTGATAGTTTATCTTCCAGGTTCTTTGATTCAATCATACCCCACCGACCAGTAAAGCAGCACCATCTCCTTGGCACTGTTTGCCTAGCAGGCAGAAAAGCCAAACCCTTCTTCCCAGTAGAGATCTTCAAATGACTGCTAAAGTGATTGACAGGCAGACCAACAGCCCAGTTTTACTTCCTTGGACTTTTCTCCGCACCGGTGGGGGTGCATATGGAGGATCCTAGGCTAGGGGTCAAATGGAAGCTGTAGCTCCCAGGCTACCCCAGAGCCACAGCAACACCATATCCAGCCTCATCTGCAACCTACACCACAGCTCTTGGCAATGGCGGATCCTTAAATTTCTGCGTGAGGCCAGGGATCGAACCCTCCTTCTCATGGATGCTAGTCGGGTTCCTTAACTGCTCGCTGAGTCACGACAGGAACTCCTTCCTCTTTGGAGCTTTGAACTGACAACTTTTTTTTCCTGCACCTGTGGCATGTGGAAATTACCAGGCCAGAGATCAAACACATGCCACCGCAACAACTCAAGCCAGAGCAGTGATGCCGGATCTTTAACCCACTGCACCACGAAGGAACTCCAAAAGCAGGTTGGGTTCTTTGGGTTTTGGTTTTTAGTTTGTCTTTTGCAGCCACACTCTTGGTATATGGAAGTTCCCAGTCCGGGTATTGAATCCCAGCTCCAGCTGTGACCTACGCCATAGCTGCGGCTATCCAGGATCCTGCCACCCACTGCACCTGGCTGGGAATAGAACGCGCGCCTCCACAGCTGCTGGAGCCACTGCAGTCAGGTTCTTAACTCACTGTGCCACAGCAGGAACTCCCCAAAGCAAATTTTTAATGGATGAAATGGCGCTAAAGAGGACCCCTCTTGGATTCAAGACTTATATGGAGGGAACTTTTTTTCCCCTTTAGTTTTAGCAGATATTAAATGTGTGGTTTCTTAAAGATTAAAGTTTTGTAAGAGTAAAAAGGTAAACCTCAGTCCCTCGTTTTATTTCCCCAGGGGAAGAAATTACTATTTTTTTGTGTGTCCCATTTCAAATATATTGTATACATATTAGGAAATTTTTTTACACATAGTGTATGTTGTACCTTGATTAGCATCACTAAAAATATACATCGGGAGGAGTTCCTGTCGTGGCGCAGTGGTTAACAATCTGACTAGGAACCATGAGTTTGTGGGTTCAGTCCCTGGCCTTGCTCAGTGGGTTAAAGGACCCAGCATTGCTTTAAGCTGTGGTGTAGGTCGCAGACGCGGCTCAGATCCCATGTTGCTGTGGCTCTGGCGTAGGCTGGCGGCTACAGCTCTGATTAGACCCTTAGCCTGGGAATCTCCATATGCCGTGGGAGCGGCCATAGAAAAGGCAAAAAGACCAAAAAAAAAAAGAAAAGAAAAAAAAATACGCATATCGGGATTTGCAAGTAGGAAGCGTGGATTAGAGGAATGTATGGGGTGCAGTGCAACAAAGATGATGGAGGAGGAAATTCTTGGACCCTGAGATTTCACTCTTTTATTTCGCCAATGGGCAGGGTTTTTCTTCCCTTAGCCTGGGAACCGTATGTTCATAATTTGCGCCTGTGTGTTAAGATCTACCTTCAAAAAGTGTGTTCCTGAGGTGTGTGAGTGCAGGTGCTTGTGAATTTTAGTATGCCTCTGAATTTGCCCTATTTCTGCATTTATTGTTTCGGTGTCAAGATCTCTGGATGTGACTTGGTATGTATCACTCGTAGTGTGACGCTGTGTATCACGTTTGGTGTGTGTGTCTGGATGTGTGAGTGCGCTCTCCTCATCTAGATGTTCCCATCTAGTGTCAGTGTGTTTGAAGTAACCATTGCCATCTGTAGTAGTCGTCTGTATATCTTGTCTCTTTGAGCACTCAGTACTCGGCTCCCCTACTCGCGGTTTCCTTTTATTCTTGAAGGATGGGCGGGTGTGGGGACACTGGCCCAGCCCCACTCCGGTTTTCCTGAGAGAACAGACAGGGTTTCCACTGTTCCCCGCGGCCGCCAGGGTACGCAGGAAAGGCCGTTGCGCATGCACACGTGTGCAGCCTGGGAGACCAGAACTTTGGGGTCGCCGGTTCTCTTGCGCGCCCCCTGGTGGCCTCGGGGAGCAGTGCAGACAGAACGAGAGGCGGGGCCTGCGGCGGCGGAAGTGAAGTCACTTCCGGGCTGGGGTGTTTGTTTGGACTGGAGAAGGGAGGCGGCGGGCGAAGCGCGCGTCGAGCGGGGGAGCGGCGCTGCCTGTGGAGATCCGCGGAGGCCGACCGGATTCGTTGGCTGCCGTCCCCGCTGCCGTGCACTGGGTGAGGGGTTCCCTCGGGCAGAGCGGCAAGAAGGGCGCGGCGGCCCCAGCCGTCGAGGGATAGCCCCTTGGCGACGGCTGAGGGGCCTACAGGGTACCTCGGGTTGTTGGCCCCCAAGCCTGTACGGCCTCCGTTGTTCCTTGCCTCTTCCAGCCGAGTCTGAGGGATGGTCTTGGACCGACTTGGTCTCTTTCTTCTCTGAGAAATGGCCGTCGCTTTCTTTTTCATTGTCATTATTATTTATGATTTGGATCTCGCAGCTCTCTATCCGGGTCCTCGGTGGCGCGCGAGGGTTCCTGGGATAGCACTTTCTCGCGTCGTTTCCCCCCCCCCCCCAGTTCCTTCACCACCACCACCCCGCCCCCCGTCTCCTTTCCCCCTGCCCCCCACGGCCGCCTCGGCAACAAAGCTCATTGTTTCTCCCCACTTTACGCCTGCGCGTCGCCACGCGCAGCCCGTACTAGCTGCGCCTGCGCGCTCCTCCTGAAGCTTGGGTGGGGGAAGAGAAAGGGGCGGAGGGAGTGGCGGGCTGGCGAGCGTCCTAGGGGAGCATTCTGTAACCGTCCACGGGCTTGTACCTTTCCGATGATCGCTTTTCTCCGGTTTCTTCGCCTTCCTCTTCCCCTTATTTTTAGTTACCTTGTATTCTGTGCTTGGGATGGGAAGGCCTTTGGCGTCCTGGGAACTCCTACTCCAGAACTGTTTTGAGCCAGATGAACTTTGAGCGCCCATCCAGTTCACATTCTTTGATTTGGGTTCTCTCTTAATTTTCTCCAGGGCTTTTCCCCATTATCAAAAAAATGTACGGCTTGTGGTGAAGCTTTTTTTTTTTTTTTTAAACATTTGTTGAAGCAGCCGGCAGTAGTATTTTCTAGTAACTGCCAAAAAAAGGGCCTTTTCTGCTTCCTTTTGTTGTCTTGTTTTCCCTGGTTTTGCAACTCCAACACCTCACAGGAACTGCAAACTCTAGAAAGAATTTGGCTTCCAATATGCCGTGGAAGAAGCTGACAGCTTTTGACATTTATTTCAACAGAAGATAAATTCCCATCTTGCATATATGCTGGCTAATCTTACCTTATTAACCTGGTGGCATGATTTTTCACAAATTGCATTTGAGCAGTTGACCAGATGTTGTTTTGCATTTTCATTAAATGCCTTTTGAAATTTTACAGGCTGTAGGTTATGTTTGCAAATAAGGGTCTCTGTAAGGATTTTAAATGAGGTTCCCAGTGTTTGCTGTTTTGTGCTTTTGTTTCCAGTTTGTAAGAGGCTATTTGGGGTAAATTAGCCTATTCATGCTACTTTTTAATTGTGAACTTGGGCAGAACTTAAATTTTTTTTTCACGAGTGTCTGACAAAAGGTAATTTTCCCAAAAATATAGCCTACTTAACTGTTTCTTTAAGGCGTGGGAGTAGGCAGTAGAGACTCAAGGTTAAAAGCTGGGAGCTTGGGCATTTTTGTTTTTCTTTAAATTTTATTGAGATAATAGGCATTTTTATTATGGTATATTGCTTATTCCTCCTTAAGAGCTCAAATTGAAGTAGGTTATCTCTTCCGTCTTTGGAACAGTAAGTTTAGTTAGTTGGCTTTTCTTTGAGTAAGCATTCTGTGTACTATTCAGGTTTACGCCTTTATGACTCTGGAGAGAGATGCTCCATTTTAGTGAAGAGATAAACATTTATAAAATGTCCACTATTAGCACAGCAATTTCATGGATATTGTGGGAGATGAAAGAAGATGGGAAGAAAAATTTCTGTCACTTTCCTTTTGTGCATTTATGTATTCTTGTGATTTACAAACTTTTCATATATATTATAACAACCTGTGAAATAAGCAGAGCAAGTTTTATTTTGCTCCTTTTGAAATTGAGAAAATAGAAGCTTAAGAGATTATTTTATTAGGCACATACTTCTGTAGCACTTGTAATGCCAAGCATTGTTCAGAGAGCTTTTACAAGTATTGAATCTTCCACATCTTTAGTCAGTAAGTCCTCCCGGAAAATGAAGATTGTAAATGAGAGATGTGAAGTAACTTGTCCAGTATTACACAGCTAATGAGAGCTGAAATTCAAATCCAGGTCTGCCAGGTATTATGTGCTCTTAACCACTGTAGTGTTTTGCCTCTGATTTAGTGGCATATATGGGATTTGAACCCAGATCAAGATTAAAGTTAACCAAGTTGTCTTCATGTGCTGGATCACCCTGTTGCACTGGTGGATTAATAATTTGTATATGATACAGACTGAGGTTCAGTTCCAGTAACTCAGTCTTTTTTTTTCTTAATTTCCTTATTCAGAGCAGTGCTGTCCAGTGCTACTAAGCACATCTCTATTGAGCACCTGAAAGGTAGCAAGTACAACTGAAGAACTTAAATTTTAATTGTATTAAAATTAATTTTCATTTAAACAGCCATATATGCATATGAACATATATGTAGCTGGTGGCCTCCATGGTGTGTAATGTGAGTTTATTTGAATTGCTTTTGCTTCTTACTTTTGTATCATTTTTAATAAGAATGGTGTTTCTGATGTGCTTGGAGTTTCCATCAGCAGTGATGATAGGCAGTGTCGAGCCGTCCTTATTCTCACTTGACCATCCTGGTTACACTACGGTTGAGACTAGGGTTATAGTCTTTGGGATCTTTCTGTGGCATTGTTTCACTCCTGCAAGTATTTGGACCTGTTACTTTTACCTTATTCCTTGCTCTAGCAATTTTTTAATTGCTCTAAATGTTTAATAAGCACCAAGATAGATAACACTAGTATGTGCAAGGCTCTAAGATATGCTTATTAATATCCATTTTACAGATGGGGAACCTGAGACACGGGTTAAGTAACTTAGCCCATCATCATACAGCTTAGAAAGGCAGCGTGGTTCCATAGCCCATGCTTTATACTGCCGAATATTAAAACCAAAAATTTGATGCTGCTCACAAACTTCTAAATTGAAAACAGAGGCTGATGCAGAAAATTTTTTTTATCCTCTCTTACTAATTCCTAGAGGGACAACAAGTATACTAAAATACATACGTGTTTTATACATTAAATATATATATGTATGTATAAATAAGGTTGCATTTACAGTAGTTCACTGTAGAGTCCAGAGGAATAAGAAAATGTGGTCTGGGAGGTCCCGTTGTGGCTCAGTGGCTAACAAATCCGACTAGGAACCACCAGGTTTCGGGTTTGATCCCTGGCCTCGCTCAGTGGGTTAAGGATCCGGCGTTACCATGAGCTGTGGTGTAGGTAGCAGACGCAGCTCGGATCCCGCGTTGCTGTGGCTCTGGTGTAGGCTGGCAGCTACAGCTCCGATTGGACCCCCAGCCTGGGAACCTCCATATGCCGCAGGAGTGGCCCTAGAAAAGGCAAAAAGACAAAAACAAATTTCCATATTTTTAAATTTTCTGGAACTTCAAAAGGATGGACACTGCTGGAAATCAGTTTGTGTAAGAGGCATTTCAGGAGGGAAAAAATGGCTGAAGAAAATAGTTTGTAGTTGCTGTGGCTCTGGCGTAGGCCGGTGGCTACAGCTCCGATTCAACCCCTAGCCTGGGAACCTCCATATGCCGTGGGGGCGGCCCAAGAAATAGCAACAACAACAACAACAAAAAAAAAGACAAAAAAAAAGAAAATAGTTTGTAGATTGAAAGTGCCTGGCAGTGCTAATAGGAAAAAAAACGCTCTCACCTAAACAAAATTTGAAGTTTCTGAATTTTAAGTGTGAGGCTCTCATATTAGGCTGTCAGCTAAACAGCATTTTACAAAAGAAAGTAAACACATTTTCTACGGTGAAAGCTGGAATATTTGTAGAGTACTGAAAAGACAAGAGTCTAAATCTGGAGATCTGGGGGTTCTGCTGTGGTGCAACAGGATTGGTGGCGTCTTTGCAGCACCAGGACTTGAATCCCTGGACTCGCTCAGTGGGTTAAGGATCTGGCATTGCCATGAGCTGTGGTGTAGGTCTCAGGTGAGGCTCAGATCCTATGTTGCTGTGGTGTAGGCCGGCAGCTGTAGCTCCGATTGGACCCCTAGCCTGGGAACTTCCATGTGCCCTGAGTGCAGCCCTAAAAAGCAAAATAAATAATTTACAAAACTGGAGTTCCCGTCGTGGCGCAGTGGTTAGCGAATCCGACTAGGAACCATGAGGTTGCCGGTTCGGTCCCTGCCCTTTCTCAGTGGGTTAACGATCCGGCGTTGCCGTGAGCTGAGGTGTAGGTCGCAGACGCGGCTTGGATCCTGCGTTGCTGTGGCTCTGGCATAGGCTGGCGGCTACAGCTCCAATTCGACCCCTAGCCTGGGAACCTCCATATGCCGCGGGAGCAGCCCAAAGAAATAGCAAAAAAAGACAACAAACAAACAAACAAACAAAAAACCCCGCAAGTATGAAAACAAAAGGCAGTTTCAGACATTTATATCCTCAGGTAATATTTTGAAGAAATAGTAAGCCAAAACAAAGATGTCAAGTTAGGGGAAGATGATTCTTTAAAATATCTATATATCTATATTTATATATACTCTGAGAAAAGCTAATAGTGAAGATCTAACAATGCTGAATTATTTCCACAAAACTCAGGAGATGGGGTGGGGAGAGGAAGTGGGTAAGAAAAATCATTCTGAAGGTCTTTGTTTGGGATCAGGGACTGAGTTGAGTATGTTGAAGAAAGGAAAAGCGTTTTTAATTGAGAGGAAACTAATTTGATAATAGTTTTGAGTCAAATAATTGTGCTGTACACCTTAAACCTATACAGTGCTGCCTGTCAATTATATCTCAAACTGGGGAGGAAAAAACCCAACAGATTCCACAGTAGTTGATGAGTTATAGAAAATCAAGTTTAATTTTTTTAATCTGCTTAAAATAGGAAAATAAACACTACAGGAATAGAAGGTAAAAAGAAGCTGTAAGAAACATAAACATGAAGTTTGTTCTGTTTTGTTGTCTTTTATGGGGGGAGGGGGGTGCACACTGGCGGCATATGGAAGTTCCCAGGCTAGGGTTCATGTCGGAGCTGTAGCTGCTGGCCTACACCACAGTAACACCAGATCTGAGCCGCATCGGGGACTTTCACCACAGCTCACAGCAGTGCCAGATCCTTAATCCACTGAGGAAGGTCAGGGATCGAACCTGTGTCCTAATGGATACTAGTTGGGTTCGTTACCACTGCGCCACTATGGGAACTCCAAACATGAATTTTTGATGGAAGATGAACCCAAGCATGAGTTACCAAAAATTTTCTATGAGACATATTCTCAGACTGGTTTAAATAATCTAGCTGTTAAAGTAGAGGACTTGGGCAGTTCCCTTGTGGATCTGTGTTAAGGGTCTGGACTTGTCACTGCAGCAGCTTGGATAGGTGCTGTGGTAGGGGTTTGATTCCTTGCCTCAGAACTTCCACATGCTGTAGCCAAAAAAGGAGGGGGGGAATGGAGGTCTTGAATGTATCACTTTCAAAATTAACCAAGTTGAAAAGATCAGCCTAATATATATAAATCATTTTTGTATGTTAGAAATAGAAGTCACAGGTTTTTCACATAGTAAAACTAGAAATTAGGTATCAAAAGGTAACCAAAAGGAGTTTGTGGTGTTGTGGCTCAGCGAGTTAAGAACCCAACTCATATCCTTGAGGATGTAGGTTCAATCCCTGACCTCACTCAGTGGGTTAAGGATCTGCCATTGCCACAGCATGTCCAGCTTGGATCCCCTGTAGCTGTGGCATAGGCCAGCAGCTTGCAGCTCCTGTTCAGCCCCTAGTTCCAGGAACTTCCATATGCCTTGGGTGTGGCCCTTTAAAAAAAAAAAAAAGTAGACATTCCTGTTGTGGCTCAGTGGTAATGAACCTGACTGGTATCCATGAGGTTGCAGGTTCTATCCCTGGCCCCACTCAGGCATTTCCTTAAACTGGTGTGGGTCTCAGACTCGGTTCAGATTCACATAGCTGTGGCCCTACAATAGGCCAGCAGCTGTGGCTCAGATTCTCAGATTCAGCCCCTAGCCTGGGAATTTCCATATGTAGTGGTGCGGCCCTTAAAAAAAAACAAAAAACAAAAAGGCAGCCGAAAGAAGAGTTCCTTGATGACTCTGGACTAAGGATTTGGCATTGTCACTGCTTTAGCTTGGGTTTAATCCCTGGCCCCAGAACCTCCCCATGCCACAGGCACAGCCAAAAAAAGTAAAGAGGTAACCAAAAGAACCTTAATCACTTGGAAACTACATTCTTCTGAACAATTTCTAGCTCACTCTAAGTACATTGTAATTACCTAAAATTTATAACTGTATATTAAAACTTCTAGGGAAAATTTTTATTAAGTGAAAGGTTGAAAATTATTTGTCCACTTGAAAAACAAAGAGCAATAAATTGAAATTATGTAGAAAGGAAGAGAAAATAATGTAAGAAAACAATAAACAAAAATAGGAAAAATAGATAAAACCAAAAGCAGGAATTTTATTTATTAAAGTTGAATATTTATTTATTATTTTTTTTTATGGCCACACTCAGCATATAAAATTTCCTGGGCTTGAATTGAATCCAAGCAGCAGCTTCGACCTACAGTGCAGCTGCAGCAAGCCCGCATCCTTCAACCCACTGAGCAGGGCTCAGGATCAAACCCAAGTCACTGAAGTCAGATTCTTAACCCACTGAACCACAGCAGGAACTCTTAATGTTGAATTTATAATAGGTAATCCATTCAAAACTCAGAAAATGCAAAAAATATCCCTAGCCATGTAGTTCTCATCCCTGTTTGTTTTTAGTAGCTCTTAATAAACTATAGTTCACATACCTTGCAGTTTACCCATTCAAAGTGTATAGTAGCATGGGTTTTAGGATATTCACAGAGTTGTGCATCCACCACGACAATTTTAGAGTATTTTCATTACCCCAAAAAAGAAGTGTTGTACCCATTACCTGTCATACGATAGTGTGTTCCTTTCTGACTGGCTTCTTTCATTTCGAGTAGTGTGTTCACTGTTGGTCCATTTATCAGCTAGTGGACCTTTGGGTTGTATCTGCTTTTTGGCTATGAATAACACTGCAGTGAACATTGGTGAATTTTAAGTTTTTGTGTAGACATTTATTTACATTTGTCTTAGTTGTATACCTAGGAGTGGAATTGCTGGGTTATAAGGTTTAATGTTTAACTTTTGAGGAACTGCAAGACTGTTCCCCAAAGCAGCAGCACCATTTTAATCTTCTTACCCACAGTGAATGAGGGTTCCAGTTTCTCCACGTTTTCACCAATACTTGATACTACCTTTTTTTGGCCACATCTGGCATGTGGAAATTCACAGGCCAGGGATCAAACCCACACCACAGCAGCACCCTGAACTGAGGCAGTGACAACACCAGATCCTCAAACTGCTGCATCACAAGTGAACTCCTGTTACTATCTTTTATTAATTAGGGCCATTCTAATATGTAGAGTGGCATCTCGGAGTTCCCACTCTAGTGCATCACGGTAAAGACCCAGCATTATCTCTGCGGAGGCGTGGGTTCAGTGCCCAGCTCAGTGGATTAAGGATCCAGCATTGCCGTGCTGCGACATAGGTTGCATCTGCGGCTCAGATTCCGTCCCTGGCCCAGGAACTTCCATATGCTGTGAGTGTGGCTAAATAAATAAAGTGGTATCTCATGGTTTTGATTTGCATTTCCCTGATGGGTAAGGATGTTCAACATCTTTCCATGTGTTTATCGGCCTTTAGAGAACTGTATTCAAGTCCTTTGCCCATTTTTAAATTGGTTGTCTGTCCTTCTGTTAATTGAGTTGTAATAATTCTCTGTATAATCTAGGTTCAAGTCCCTTATCAGATATAATTTGCTTCTCATATTCTTTTCTATCTTTCCAGAGGTTCTGTGCATTTGCAAACTGTAGCCATACACACATATCCGTCTCTTTTTTATATATAAAGAGTTTATTACACTCAATGGTCTGCAAATTGTAAAGCTGAAAATTTTTGATAAATCCATATTAGACCTAATTGAGGAAAAGAGAAACATAGTCAAACCAATTGTAATATAGGAGAAGTTAGAATAGCTTCTATTATAGCAAAATTGAAATCTGAAGAAA
The DNA here is from genome assembly GCF_016906955.1 of Phacochoerus africanus. NCBI lineage: Eukaryota > Metazoa > Chordata > Mammalia > Artiodactyla > Suidae > Phacochoerus > Phacochoerus africanus. Next base: position 141,237,355 of record NC_062547.1, read on the forward strand.
TGAAATTTTAGTGAAATATAAATTACTGTAGTTAACCAGAGAGGTAGAAAACCTGTATAGACCAATCGAAACAAGAAAAACAAAATTAGGAGTTCCCAAGTGGTGCAGTGGGTTAAGAATCCAGCATTGTCACTGCTGTGGTGTGGGTTCATTCCCTGGCCTGGAAACTTCCACATGCTGCTGATGTGGCCAAAAAAAAAAGAGAAAGATAAAAGTTTGTTAGTCATATACTAGTTTAAAATGTTTTGATTCATTTATCTTCAGGAATCCCATAATTCTTTTATCCAAATGATTGCTGAATGTAAGGATGGAAAATTTCTAGTTCATTTGCTTGAAAGCTATTTTCTGTAGGGTTCTAGCACTCTGGTTTTGCAGTTACTTTCTTTGAGGGTGGTCTTTAGCATTTCATTATTACTGTTGAAAAGCACTTGGTTTTTCTTATTGCTTTTTTTGAAAATAGTGTCTTTTTTTGGTTTTAGAATTCGTTTTGATATTCTGCAGTTTGATTATATTTGTATCTTGGTTTTTATTTATTTTATGTATCTCACTTTGTGATTCTTAGAGGTTTTTGTGTGTGTGTGGGTGTGTGTCTTTTGGGGGCCGCACCCACACCATGTGGAAGTTCCCAGCCTAGGGGTGAAATCGGAGCTGTAGCTGCCAACCTACACCACAGCAACACCAGATACAAGCTGTGTCTGTGACCTACACCACAGCTCATGGCAACGCTGAATCCTTAACACACTGATCGAGGCCAGGGATTGAACCCTCTTCCTCATGGATTCTAGTCCGTTGGGTTAACCACTGAGACCTCTATGTTGTTTGAACCATCTTTTGTTTTCCATCTTTTTGCTGTTTTCTGAATACTTTCTTTTGTCTTCTAATTCTGTTTTGTTTGTTTTTAATTTTTTTTTGGTGGGGGACTGTGCCCGAGACAAGTAGAGATTCCCAGGCCGCTGGAGCTCCCATTGTGATACAGTGGGTTAAGAACCTCACTGCAGTGGCTTGGGTTGGTGTGGAGGCACGAGTTTGACCCCTGGCTGGCACAGTGGGTAAAAGGATCTGACCTTGGTGCAGCTGCCTCACAGACTGCAGCTGCAGCTTGGATTCAGTCACTGGCCCGGAAACTTCCATATGCCAGTGGTGTGGCCATAAAAAAAAGTTCCCAGGCCAGGATCAAACTCTCACCACAGCTGTAACCAGAGCTTACAGCAGTGACAATGCTGGATACTTAACCCAGCAGGCCACCAGGGAACTCCCATGGTATCTCATATGCTGCCAGACCTATTACATTCTTATTTGTGTTGTGATTTCTGTATATCTAGAAGTTTTATTTGGCTCTTTTATAGATCTACTGTGCATTTTTTAATACTTTGCTGTTTTCTGAAGGTATTTTTAAGCTTGATATATAATAATCATTTGTTTTGTCATTTGTGTGGGTTTGACACATGGATCTGATTATGCTTTCTGTAAATTCCACTGCTTCTTGCTTTTTTCCCTGGATTTGGTTGTCTATTATTTTGTACTCTTCATTGCCCTTGAAAAGTTATTTTTTGAGGAACTTAAGGCTCAGAATGAAGATGTTGTCCAGCCAAGGATTTTATACATTTGCTTTTGCCAGACACTGGCACTAAGGACACTACCAATTCAGGACCATTTCATACTCGGTTCATGACCTGGGATGGTGTGGACCTCCCAGGTGATGAGGATTTATTCTTCCTACAGGAAGACCAGCCAGAGTCATAGCATCTGTTCCCTTCCACCTTTTCTTTTGATGTGCTCAGAGAGAGTAGGAGTTGTTTTCTGTCACCTGTGTGTGTAGCCTTTTAGGGTCGAAGCTTAGAATAGGGAGGCTTGGAGTTCCCATCGTGGCTCAGTGGTTAACGAATCTGACTAGGAACCATGAGGTTGCAGGTTCGATCCCTGGCCTTGTTCAGTGGGTTAAGGATCCGGCGTTGCCGTGAGCTGTGGTGTAGGTTGCAGACATGGCTCGGATCCCAAGTTGCTGTGGCTCTGGCATAGGCCGGTGGCTACAGCTCCGATTGGACCCCTAGCCTGGGAACCTCCATATGCCGCAGGAGCAGCCCAAGAAATGGCAAAAAGACAAAAAAAAAAAAAAAGGCTCTCCTATTCAGTTTTCCACCTTGACCTCTATACTTCTTGCTCCATGAAGCATTGACAGTCAACCCTAAGAAACCAAATGAACAGAAGCCCTCAGTGCAGAGGCAACTTCAGTATTTAAAATTTCCGCTTTGCTCTCTGAATTCCCACTTTACTTTCATCACTAGTGCTTTTTAAGTGTTTGTTTAAGAATTTATTATCCAGCACTTTTAATTTGCAGTGGAACTGGTCCAAATAATCTATCCCACCATTATTGGTAAAAAAGAAGTCCTGATTCATTTATGTTTTAATGAATTAAAACAATTCCAAGAGTTCCCATTGAGGCTCATTGGTAACAAACCTTACCAGTATCCATGAGGACTCGGGTTCAATCCCTGGCCTCGCTCAGTGGGTTAAGGATCTAGCATTGCCATTGCCATCAGCTGAAGTGAAGTGAAGATCACAGGTGATACTCAGGTCTGCAACCTACACCACACTGCTCATGGCAACACCAGATCCTTAACTCATTGAGTGAGGTCAGGGATCTCATGGTTCCTAGTTGGATTTGTTTCCACTGTGCTGCAAGGGAAATTCTGAGATTCTTTTTGTGTGTGTGTGTGTGTGTGTGTGTCTTTTTGCCATTTCTTGGGCCACTCCTGTGGCATATGGAGGTTCCCAGGCTAGAGGTCGAATCGGAGCTGTAGCCGCCAGCCTATGCCAGAGCCACAGCAACTCGGGATCTGAGCCGCATCTGTGACCTACACCTCAGCTCACGGCAATGCCGGATCCTTAACCCACTAAGACCAGGGATCAAACCTGCAACCTCATGGTTCCTAGTCGGATTCGTTAACTGAGCCACAGCAGGAACTCCCCCGAGATTCTTTTTAAGCCCATCTGATTGCAAAAGTTTTTTATGTTTTTGCAAAAAAACAAAAAATGAAACATTTTTGCTATAATGGTTATATTAAATTGTTGAAGATGCAGAGAAATGGGAGCACTCAGTGTATTACAGAAATGTACATTACCACAGTATTTTTGAAATAATCTTTCTTAAAGCTACAAGTGCATATGGCCTTTGACCTGGCTGTTCCTATTCATGAGAATGTATATCCTGCAGAAAGCACCAGTAGAAATAGCACAATACTCAAGTGTGGTCAAAGCAGGACTGAAGTGGAGTTCCCGTCATAGCTCAGTGGTTAACGAATCCAACTAGGAACCATGAGGTTGCGGGTTCGATCCCCGGCCTTGCTCAGTGGGTTAAGGATCCAGCGTTGCCATGAGCTGTGGTGTAGGTCAAAGATGCGGCTCAGATCCCACATTGCTATGGCTCTGGTGTAGGCCAGCAGCTGTGGCTCCGATTGGACCGCTAGCCTGGGAACCTCCATATGTTGCGGGAGCGGCCCAAAAAATGGCAAAAAGACGGAAAAAAAAAAAAGGGGGCGGGACTGAAGTGAAAAAACTAGAAATATAAACGTGCATCACAGGGGAGTGGTTGAGTAATTGTTGCTGTATCCATTAAAAAGTTAAGTATGGGAGTTCCCTTGTGGCGCAATGGCAACGAATCTGACTAGTATCCGTGAGGATGAGGGTTCGATCCCTGGTCTTGCTCAGTGGGTTGGGGATCCACTGTTGCCATGAGCTGTGGTATAGGTCTCAGGCGTGGCTCGGATCCCACATTGCTATTGCTGTGGCTGTGGTGTAGGCCAGCAGCTGCAGCTCCCATTTGACCACTAGCCTGGGAAATCCTATATGCTGCACCTTCAGCCCCCAAGGGGGGGAATTTATTGGCTTTCTCAGTTTATTTTTGCCACTTTTAAAGTGGTTTTTATTGAAGCATGAACAAAGAAAAGATAGCAGCAGATTGGTATGGTTTACTTCCCAGATGTTTTATTTATAATACTTGTCATTATCTACATTGTGCCCACAGACATCACTTAAGCAATATAGGTACTCCTGTTGTGTTGCCAGGAGTTCCTCTTTAAACTTTTGTTGGTTTTATTCTAGAGAAAAGCTTTTTTTCTGCCACAGAGACTAACACATATAAATTTGAGCTCATTGACTGGTGGAATTTTGAAGTTACTTCTTTTGGGCTGCCTTTTAATGAAGCGATAAGACCCAGCAAGAAACCATTTACTGTATTTTTTAAAATTGTTTTCCTAGAGGTTACACTGGGGATTACAACTAACATCTTTGTAACAAGAATGGACTCATACAAATTTAGTTTTATAGAGAGAGAGAAAAAGTTAAAAGCCAAAAAAGGAGTTCCCGTCGTGGCGCAGCGGTTAACAAATCCGACTAGGAACCATGAGGTTGCGGGTTCGATCCCTGCCCTTGCTCAGTGGGTTAAGGATCCGGAGGTGCCGTGAGCTGTGGTGTAGGTTGCAGACGCGGCTCAGATCCCGAGTTGTTGTGGCTCTGGCATAGGCCGGTGGCTACAGCTCCGATTCGACCCCTAGCCTGGGAACCTCCATATGCCGCGGGAGCGGCCCAAGAAATAGCAAAAAGACAAATAAATAAATAAATAAATAAATTTGCCTTTAAAAAAAAAAGCCAAAAAAATACAGTATTAGTGACTTTTGTATTTACCTATGTAATTATCATTGTTGATTTCTTCATATGGATTCAAGTTAATCCAAAAAAAAAAAAAAACCCCGCCTGATTTAGTCTTTGTCTAACAAGCCTAATGTCTAGGCCTCCTCAGTAATAGTTTCAATTAATTTATTTTTTCCTGTTTATAGGCCATACTTTCTTATTTCTTCGCATGCCTCATAATTTTTGTTGAAAACTGAATGTTGTGAGTGCTGTGAAATCACATTCTCCCCTCTCTTCAAGGTGGTTGTTTTGCTTGTTTGTTTGGTGACCTTTCTGAATTAATTGGGTAAAAGTTTGTTTTATTTTTTGTATGGCCACTGACGTCTCTGTTCCGTTAGCTTAGTTGTCAGCTAGTTATTTACAAGAGATTTCATTAAATACCCATAAGGGAAAAATACAACTCTCCTGGTCTTTTTTTTTTTTTGTCTTTTTGCCATTTCTTGGGCTGCTTCCACGGCATATGTAGATTCCCAGGCTAGGGGTCAAATCGGAGCTGTAGCCGCCAGCCTACACCAGAGCCACAGCAACACGGGATCCGAGCCACGTCTGCGACCTACACCACACACAGCTCATGGCACCTCCGGATCCTTAACCCACTGAGCGAGGCCAGGGATCAAACCCTCAATCTCATGGTTCCTAGTTGGATTCGTTAGCCACTGAGCCACAACGGGAACTCCGTAAACTCTCCTGGTCTTTGCCGTTGGGTTTTTTTGTAGCTGAGGCACACCTTTAACACTCAGGCAGTTTGCATCTCTTTCTTAAGCCTTTTTTTATGTGCATAGCCTGAAGTCTGATGAGTATAAGGCCTTCGTAGGTCTCTTCGGAGTGGGCCCCCAGCACTGGGCACGCCCGTGGCCTTTTTGGTTTCCCAGAGCATGCAGGAGCTTCTCAAAGCCTTTGTTCGAAACCATCTCCTTGGCCAGCCTTTCCTCCCAGGCTTTTTGCTCTGTCTCTTGTTTGCCCCAGTTATTGTTCTTTGCTGGCACTCGCTCCTACATTTGCCTTTACTGCTTTTGACAGATGCCAAACACTTTTAATCTTGTATTTGAACTACATGTGCTCACTTTCTTAAAAGAGCAAAACACAAAGGACACACTATAAAGAGTGTTCTTGAGAAGGACCAGGAACAGGTCATGGAAGAAAATTAAATCAGATACAATACCTTACTTATATTAGAACACCTCGCACTCAGTAAATGTAGGTCTGTCACCATTCTGAAAGTAAATGATCCTTACCCTCTGGCTTGTCACTTGGCTGGCTGTAGCAGAAGTCTGGTCAGCAGTTGTTCTTTCTTCAGCTATCTAAATTACGAAGATTGGCGCCCAGGTACCAGTTGATTTCTGTTATGGTTTGTTTCCCAAATACTGCTTGACAGTGAAATTTCATTTACTGTCCCTCATAGACTCTTGCACTGGGATCTATACCAAAGCCACAGGTTGTTTGACGAGGTGATAATGGGCAAAAAGCTGATCTAGAGCCTTGTCAAATGCAGGGATTGGGCCCTTTTTGCTAAGCACTGTTTATATTTTGTTACTAATTAGCATCAAACAAGGAAGGAGAGTGAGTCCCTGGGGATTTCCAGACTATAGAATTTGCTGGTGTTGATTTTTCATTGTTTACATAAGGTTATGATCATGAAATGTGTGGAAAACACTTCTTTCTTTTAAAGAAGTTGCATTTAGGCTTTCCTGCTGTGGCACAGCAGGTTAAGTATCCTGTGTTGTCTCAGCAGTGGCTTGCGTTCAATCCCTGGCCCAGGAACTTCCATGTGCCATCAGTGCGGCCATAAAATTTAAAAAGAAAAAAAAAAAGGGAAAAGAATAAGTAATTTTCTTTAGAGAAACTGGTTGCACTTTAATCAGAACTTGTTGTCAAAATAAAGGGGTTTATTTAATCCAAAATTAATGATAAATAAAAACATCAGAGACAGCTGTCATGTTTTTTACCCACACCCTAGCACATAAATTTCAGACCATCTCTGCCTTTCTTTCCTGTACATACAACAAGTAAGGCAGAAGGTCTCAGCAATTTTTAATTTGGGGCCTAACAATTTAAAATGTTACCACCATGATTGTCATTAGTATTCAGTATTGAGGAAAATGCATGTGTGTGTCAGGATAGGACCCCCACCCCAGCTTAGAGACTAAATTCATGTTATAGGAACAGCTATACATTTTTATTACACTTAAATCCTCTTAAGTCCATAAAATGAATTTAAAGGGCCAGGCAACATACATAGAACAAGTCTCTTCCTAAACCATAACCCCCCCCCCAAAAAAATTTTCTGGTAGGAGATTTTGGTTTGAATGTTCTACTTGATTATGATAACTTTGGAGTAAGAAGGCCTGAAGGTTTTTTTGACTGTATGTTCAAATTAGGTATGTTTTTTCCTTCCTTTGGCACAAGTCACACCCATGTTGGATTTATGTACAAATGATTCTTGCTTTATGTAAACCCAGTTTTAGCAGAGTTCATGAATTGGTAGACAGTTGTAGAATCTGAAACTTTATGCTTTGAACTTTATCCTACAATATATCGATTAGGTTAGATCGTGTATTTACCTATTGAATAGAGCATAAGAAACCAGACCTAGTGTATGAGATTAGGTGCCTGAAGCTCACTGGACAGTAGGGAAATCCATGCATACAGGACCTCAGCATGGACCCAAAAATAAAGCAAATAGAGAATGGGCTATTAAGTTGAGAGCCAGAGCTTACCTTGTGACTGAGAAACTAAGAATTATTAAAAGTTTCACTTTCAGTCTCTGGGCTTTTTAACATCAGTTTTAAAAAGTAGAATTTGCTTTTTATAAAATCTCTTGATGACTTAAGTCTTCCAGACTATGCTTGTTTTATAAAGCACGGGATATCCAGTTTTTTTAAAAAGTGGATGGTTTGGAGATTCCAGTTAAGCACGTGAATGCCTTTGTTTACTGTTATTAGATGAAGCTAGGCTATTTTCATCTATTTCTTTTTACTTTTTTTTTTTGTCTCTTTAGGGCTGCACCTGTGGCATATGGAGGTTCCAAGGCAAGGGGTTGCATCGGAGCTGTAGCCTCTGGCCTATGCCAGAGCTACAACAATGCCAGATCCGAGCCACATCCACTACCTACACCACAGCTCACAGCAACACAGGATCCTTAACCCACTGAGCGAGGCCAAGAATCGAACCTGCAACCTTATGGTTCCTAGTTGGATTCGTTTCCACTGTGCCACAGTGGGAACTCAATTTTCATCTATTTCTTAAACTTTTTTTGTTTTGTTTTCTGTCTTTTTAGGGTTGTGCCTGCGGCATATGGAAGTATTCAGGCTAGGGGTTAAATTGGAGCTGTAGCCACAGCAACTCGGGATCTGAGCCACGTCTGCAACTTACACCTCAGCTAATGGCAACGCTGGATCCTTAACCCACTGAGCAAGGCCAGGGATTGAATCCAGATCCTCGAGGATACTATGAACTCAGGTTCATTACAGCTGAGCCACAATGGGAACTCCCTCTTTTTTTTTTTTTGATTTTTTTTTTTTCCTTATAGCTGGTTGAACTCCCTATTCCTTAAACATCTTAAACATTAAAATCACATGGGATAAAAATGGAGCTTTCCAGTTGCTCATTTTATCATGTGCATTAATATGTCCTGTGCCTAACCATGACACCTGATACTAACAGATGCTCACTAAGAACTGAAAGAATGACTGACTATATTAACTGTATTGCTCTTCTTTTAAGGTTAAAAACTACATCTAACGCCAACCATGAAAGATCCAAGTCGCAGCAGTACTAGCCCAAGCATCATCAATGAAGATGTGATTATTAACGGTCATTCTCATGAAGATGACAATCCATTTGCAGAATACATGTGGATGGAAAATGAAGAGGAATTCAACAGACAAGTTAGTTTTGTGTATAAGCATGTTCTTTTTTTTAGCCCATGACAGCCTTCAAATAATGTAATTTTAGGAGTTCTCATTGTGGCTTAGCAGGTTAAGAATCTGACAAGTATCCATGAGAACACAGGTTCAATCCCTGGCCTCGCTCAGTAGATGAACGGATCCGAGGTTGCAGCAAGCTGCAGCCTAGGCCACAGATGCCACTTGGATCTGGTGTTGCCATGGCTGTGGTGTAGGCCAGCAGCTACAGCTCCAGTTTGACGCCTAGCCTAGAAACTCCATATGCTGCAGGTGCAGCCCTAAAAAGGAGAAAATAATGATAATATGAGTGTACTTAGCCCTGAAATGTGTTTTTTATTGGTCTTACATGAAATCTGTGGATTTGTGTTCTAGTACTCCTATTTTATTTGATGATTACTACCAGGTTTGACTACTCGTTGAAATAAAACTAGGGAGCTTTTTTCGGGAGGAGTAGGGTGGAACCTGGGAAACTTGTTTTTTAAAAGCTCCCAGATGGGGAGTTCCCCTTGTGGCTCATCGGTGACAAGCCCGACTAGTATCCATGAGGACAAGGGCTTGATCCCTGGCCTGGCTCAGTGGGTTAAGGATCCAGCATTGACCCCTGGCCTGGGAACTTCCATATGCTGCAAGTGCAGCCCTAAAAAATAAATAAATAAATAAGCTCCCAGATGATTCTGACTCGGTTTTGAAACCACTGCCTTACCTGCCTTACCTGTCAGACTTCTATTGCCCTGGAAGTCAAGGGAACAGGAATCAGAAACAAATGGGCACAGGTACCAGGGTACAGATTGTACCGTTTTTCACCTAAGGTTTTCATTCTGATCAGCCTCAAAGTGTGACACCCCTGTCTCTGTAAAGGACTCTCATACATTGATAGATGTTTTTTTTTTTTTTTTGGTCTTTTCGCCTTTTCTAAGGCTGTTCCCACAGCACATGGAGGTTCTCAGGCTAGGGGTCTAATCGGAGCTGCAGCCGCCAGCCTATGCCTCAGCCACAGCAACGCAGGATCTGAGCTGCATCTGTGACCTACACCACAGCTCATGGCAACACCAGATCCTTAACCCACTGAGCAAGGCCAGGGACCAAACCCGCAACCTCATGGTTCCTAGTCGGATTCATTAACCACTGCGCCACAACGGGAACTCCGATAGATGTCTTTTATTCCCATATTTCTAGTACCCGTTTCCATCTTTCGCCTAGTTTCTTCCTGATCGTGGCTTTGGTAATCAGTAGCCAGCTTGATTTCACTGTATCCAGTTATACATATTCAAGAGTAAAGCCATACAGTCTTATTTCAGTGAGAATCAACTTGCTTTTTTTTTAAAACGCATACCCTGACCTGACCCTCTTCAGAGCCATAGTGTTTTTCCCCAGTCATTTTTGGGTGGGTTCAGGGTTTGTATAGTTCGAGAAGTATTGTAGGTAATTCTGATACACATTCCTTGATGAGAACACTTCTTTGTTATTTCCTCCCCGCCACCCTCAGGGAAAGAACAGAATACTCTGCGAAGTAAAGATGTAGCAAAACCCTAATCAGATCTTCCCAGGTTTTGTGGAGAAGATTTTTTTTTCTCCTTAGCCCAGAAACAGAGGAGGAAGTACAGCATTGTGTTTTTAAATGGTTTACTTCAAGATATGTTAAGCCTTTCCTAGTGACATCTTACCAAGAGTGCTATAAAATTATCTTTTATTATAAATCCAGATAGAAGAGGAGTTATGGGAAGAAGAATTTATTGAACGTTGTTTCCAAGAAATGCTGGAAGAAGAAGAGGAGCATGAGTGGTTTATTCCAGCTCGAGATCTCCCACAAACTATGGACCAAATCCAAGACCAATTTAATGACCTTGTTATCAGTGATGGCTCTTCCCTGGAAGATCTTGTGGTAAAGAGTTATTTTTCATCTTTTTAAAACCTAGCTCATCTTTCCCGTAAGTGGAAAAGCAGCAGTCATCTGTTTCAGAAGAGTTCTCCATCTCTTCCCCTTCAGAAATGGTACTGCTGCTTACTGTGGAAGCAGAGGCCTCCCAGTCGCACTTAGGCCATGGAGTGAGGTCTGGCAGCACTGTGGAGCTAGTCTGAGGCTGCTGACAGACTTCCTGCCACTGCTTTTAGCTTTGATAGCGATGTTGCCTTAGGACATGCAAGTGTCTGAAAGCATTAGTTCATAGTATGTTCATGCGACTGGCCTATACAAAAGTAGTTTGATGGAGAGGTTTTGCTCTTTAATTTTGTCTTAAGTAGTTGATGAAAGTGCAGATTTTTTCTAAAAGATAAAATTTTGGAGGCTTTTTCATGACCCAGGATTTTCATTGCGTTACCATAACTTGGTTTGGAACTGTGATTAATCAGGACTTCTATAAGCACTTGACAGAAAAGAAACACAAACCTATTTATTTCTATTTTCAGTTCCTATCATCTCATCACTGATGGTACAGTTGTAGTAAAAAGTTTCTTCAGGAGTTCCCGTCGTGGCGCAGTGGTTAGCGAATCCGACTAGGAACCATGAGGTTGCGGGTTCGGTCCCTGGCCTCGCTCAGTGGGTTAAGGATCTGGCGTTGCCGTGAGCTGTGGTGTGGGTCGCAGACGCGGCTTGGATCCTGCGTTGCTGTGGCTCTGGCGTAGGCCGGCGGCTACAGCTCCGATTAGACCCCTAGCCTGGGAACCTCCATATGCCGCAGGAGTGGCCCAAGAAATAGCAAAAAGACAAAAAGACAAAAAAAAAAGTTTCTTCAGGAATTGTGTTAACTAAGCACTAGGACTGGGGTAAACCCTGATGAGTCCTTCACTAAAATTAAGAGGAAATGATTTCAGGTCAGAATATTAAACTTTCTGTCCATATGGACAGTCTCCAGTTGATTTCATAAGATTGTTTTCTGGAATTTAATTTTCTCAGCATCACCCCAGACCTGCAGAATCAATCATCTAGGCATGCTGACTTTAAGCGCACTCCCAGAGGATACTGCCAACCTGCCGCATCAGGCATTTGGAAACCACTCTTCTCAAGGGCTGTATAGAGAATACTGAAATTTACATTGTCGTATAACTTTTGTTGCAGTAAATTGCAGTAACCCAGTTAAACATCTAGGTGCTGTGTGAATAGTCTGTTGGGATATGCTTGCTTATGGCTGCATTTGTCACTCCCCCAGCAGTCCTGGTTGCTCTGAGGAGTGAACCCTTCTGCTGGGTATAGCATATACTTTTAAGTGGACCAAGTAGAATTCCATTGTCTAGAAACTGATCTGATTCAAGTCTATTCGAGATTTTCTTATTCTTTTGTAGTTGCCAAACGAATATACATTCAAGAACATTGCTTTTTTAATTTAAACCTCAGACTTTTAAAGTTTGGCTGTATTCCCCTTAAGAAAAGGGAACGATTGGTGTAAATTATGAAACAAATTATTGCTCCAACACACTGTTTAATTTTAATATGCTTTGGTCTTGAAGTAAGTGACATTGGGGGCTTAGATTCAGTCTAAAAGCCTGCGAGCATACCTACATTTCAGCCCCTGGAATCCATCCTGGTTTCTTTTTGTCTTTATCAACTTGCATTGAGATGCGGTTGAGGAAAATTTCCAGCCGTTCCCTATGTGCCGACACATCTACTTAGGAAAGTAATTTAGAAACGTAGAATAATGGTGGTACAAATCTCTAAGGCTCTTATTTAGGGCCTTTGGTCTGTTCTGCCCTTAACTGATGGGAGAGCAGGGTCCCAGAGACAGTGCCTTATCTAGGCCCACAGAGGAAGCTAGCGGAGCTGGGATTCAGCTTAGGTCTTCTGACTCCCCATGTGGTTTTCTTTTCCTTTTATGTACCATGCTTCCTGTGGGAATTAGAATACAGCAGTTGTAGAAAGACAACTCTACAGTTTCAAGGAGTAGCATAAAGTAAAATTAATCCATAAACTATTCCCTAGCCACTTTAATCGTTTCAACGCACTTGTTATTAGACATAGTGGGGAACTGTTGAAACAAAGTATAAGATGAACAGAATTCCTTGTTCTGTGACACTTTGGTTGATGATGAAGTTAGTGGGTTTCTGGAATTGAATTTCAATTCCCACTTTCTTTTTAGAGAGTTGATAAAATCTGATACAGTGTACATAGCTTACATCCGGTTCCTCCTTTCCCTGCTATAGCTTTGACTTAGGTTTGACGTTATAACTGTATTCTTGCTTTTGTATTTTGGGAAGATATTTTTGCATGTGGATCTGGGTTGAATACTTCTGAGTATGTGTAGCTATTCGTTAATGAACTTGCTTTTTTATGTACTTATTTTCCAGGTCAAGAGCAATCTGAATCCAAATGCAAAGGAGTTTGTTCCTGGGGTGAAGTACTAAAATATTTGAGTAGACGGGGCCCTCTTTTGGTGGATGTAGCACAATTTCCACACTGTGAAGGCAGTATTAGAAGACTTAATTGTAAAAGCTCTCTCTTGTCACTGTGTTACACTTATGCATTGCCAAAGTTTTGTTAGTCTTGCATGCTTAATAAAAGTGCTGAGACTGTTATTAAGTAAAAAGCTGTCAAACGTTTACTGAAAATAGAATTGGCCCCATAGCTTGATGTAAAGACAGCGAGGAAAGAAGCACCAGTCAAGTTGTGTCAAAGCACCAAATCCAGAGACCTCTAAATCTTAGTGAATTGTCGTTTTTGAGATGAAACTGGTCCTTTAGGGTTAGCTGACAGTTGTTAATGTCCACACTTCTTTTAAATTTAAATTAAGTTCTAGTTGTTCAGAGAATTTCTCAGTTCAGACTTAAATTTGCATTTGTCCCCATCAAAAACAATCTCCTTTTTCTGCAGAAGGCGTGTTAGTTGATTTGAACTAATTTATCATAGACAGGTTTGTCTTTGGTTACTGAGGTTAGAAGGTAGTGAACCGAAGTCCTGGCTTTTACGTTATGTTACCACGTAGGACATATTAAATGCTCCTCCTGTTACATCTGAGAAAGTATGCGATTTGAGAATTGCATCCTCTCCTAAGGAGTCCCTGCATCACAGCTCTACCTGTGTAAAGTCTAGCATTTGACCGACCCCTAATCCACTTGAACAAAGGAGTCGCATTCTTTGAGTGGTGCTTTTCCTTGCTTTGTTAACCATCACTACAATAGTCTGCAGCACAACTTTTCTTTTAACAAAGCTAGAACAGTTTTGGCTTCTTAAACTTCATATTTGGGTAGGTTAAGCTGCCATACGTGTTCAGTGTGAATAGTGTTTAAGTTGAAAATATTGTAAAAAAAGTATATTTTTTCAAAAATATTTAAAAAAATAAATAATAGTAGAACTGAGCTGCTGGTTGTGTTTATTGGCGCTGGACCAGACTCTCCAGTGGTGATACTGCTTTTGGCATGGGCTCAGTCCCTCACAACAACCTTGCTGGCAGGATGTGCTGAGAACACGCTTTATTAGATTCCGTAGTGTTGAGTATGTTATGTAAATATCTGCCCACAATGCAGCAGTCAGGAGTTCCCGTTGGGGCACAGCACAAACGAATCCAACTAGTATCCTTGAGGATGCGGGTTTGATCCCTGGCCTTGCTTCGTGGGTTAAGGATTCGGCGTTGCCATGAGCTGTGGTGTAGGTCGCAGATGTGGCTCGGATCTCACGTGGCTGTGGCGTAGGCCAGGGGCTACAGCTCCCATTCGACCCCTAGCGTAGGAACTTCCATGTGCCTCGGGTGTGGCCCTAAAAAGCAGAAAAAAAGGACAAAATGGAGCAGTAAAATAAAGCCCGTAGCCCACCTTGATCCCCGTGGGCTGCAGTGTCAGGCAGCTGTGTGTATCCATGTGAAGAAACTGCTGGATGGACAGTATGATGATGACCTCCCTTAGTGTCCCTTGCATCAGCTTTTGCCCTTCACATACTGTTGTGACTCTGATTGGACAGGTTTGCTATTTTGATTGGCCTGGACCTTCCCCCTTTTCCCTTCACAAGCTAATTTGCTAGATGTGTGTGGCTCATCTCGATTTGAGATAGGCCGTCAACCAACTAGCACTTTCCTGGTCCATGTAAAATGTGGCCTCGTGGCCCTCCTGTCATTGGTCATGTTCCCTGTGCTGTGCCTTGAGCACGGGGGGCTCGAGATGGAGAAGACCATCTAGTCGGTTCCTGTTCACCTTCTTCCTGAGCGTCCTTTGGTCTGAGTGTCTCTGCTCGGTGTTTTTAATAGCTACCTTAACAAACTAATAAACGGCGTTTTTAAGACTGAAGCAGAGATGAGCCTGCTTGACTGGACTGGACTTTTGGAGCCATAATGTCACCAGTCCATTCTGTTCTCTTATCACAAGTGGCACAGCAGGCTGCCAAGTGTGTGAGGCTTACAGATCATTTCTCTGAGCCTAGCTAGACTGGGGCAGACGAGTTCATTTCACATACTGCCAAATTATCATAGTGCAATACAATTAGAGATTATAAACTTCCATTAAAGAGGCGTTATAACCGAGTGAGTAATAGCAAAGGCTAGCCAGCCTTCCTGGATGTGAATCCAGTGAGATTGTGTGCGCATCAACCTTTCTGTGCCTTAGTTTCCACACTCATTAAAGTGGTAATAATAGTATCTATTTTAGGATTTTGTGTGATTTGTTAATACACATCAGGCACTGAAGACAGTCCCTAGCACTAGAAAGTTCTATTTAAGGGACTTAGTACTATTAAAAAGTCATCTGGGTTAAGCTCTCACTTTGTGGGAGCTTGTCTGCCTGCGGGAATATGCACACTAAAACTTCTTTTTTTGTTGTTGTTTTTTAACGCCTCGGGCCACAGGATCACCCCGTCAAGGCCCTGTGTGCCATAGTTTTAGGGTAACTGAAGTCATTCTCTTTTGTGGGGTTTTTATTTTAGTAACTCTTGAAACAAGGCAGCTTAGGTGAGAGAACTTTTGCTCTTCTTGAGCCGTGTCGGCTGTTTCTCACCCCTTTCCGTGTGCTTGGCGTGTGGTTTGTCACACTAGAGAGAAAGAATGAGGCTGCCTCTGCTGGAGGTCATAACTCCTGGGCTCCAGGAGGATGCCCAGAGGAGGAGGAGGGGTCTGAATCTGGGCAAAATACCCGCCTGTGAGGCGAATGGCCCACACCCCTGGGGAAGGTGCCCTCACTGTGAAGGCGAAGGAGTCCCCCCTCAAGCGCCTGTGTGGGCTTCTTAGCCAGTCATTGAAATAGGTCACAGAAATGCAAAGGGAGCAAAGTCTGTTTTCTTTTTGATGAAGGCAAAACAATGTGAGTTTTTCCAACCCTCCCACAAAAGCCGTAGATGAACACACATCCTACCTTTTCTGGCAGTGATTTTTCAGACCTTGGTGCACACAGACCTGGCGTCTGTATTTTCTGGGGCATCTGCTGGAACTGGAAGCTGGTCTTTTGATCTTGAAGAAAATCCTTTGAAGACGGGGCAGATAGGAACGTATTTCAGAAAGGCAGTTCTCTTCACCACGCTCATCCCGATGGGCAAGTCGTAGCTCCTCAGGCTGGCAGACATCTCCCTGTGGGCATGGGCCCCTGCCTTCCACTGTGTCAGACCTCGTTCCTCTGGGCTTCCTGGAAGAGGACGGCGGGGTCGCTTAACAGGGCCAGCGGTCCTCTGCTCCCTCCCCTTCCCATAACCAAGCCGGGAGGTCGCCTTGCGGGGTTGTGTTGATTCTCCGTGATGAGCGGGTCCTGAAAAGTCGAGTCGCTCATCTTTCAGCTCCTAACCTGGCCAGAGCGCTGAGGAGCCTTCAAGGATACTGGTTATATGTAATTGGTTACTGCACAGGCACAGGATGCCAGGCCCAGGGCCAGGTGCCTGAGTTTCCTTATCTACTGTCTTTGAAGCACACCTGGGGAGGTACCTAGGCACCGTCCTATAAACCTTGATGCTGAAGAAGGCAGGCCGAAGCTTAGGGAAACGTCCACCTCCGTCCTGAGTATGGGGCTGGGGTGTGGTGTTCAGTGAGCAACGAATAATCGTGCTCAGATTCTGCTGTGCTGCCGTGGGGGCAGGAAGGTATATTTTGAAACACTCTAATCCGGTATGAGTATTCAATATTATGATTCCCTATCTGGAAAATAAACTTGTTTTTATAATACAAACCTCTAAGTCAAGCTAAGTAAAATCTTTGTTGTTGGTAGACATACACAAAAGGTTTTTTTTTTTTTTTTTTTTTACAACTAGGGGAATTCTTTGGAAGGTATGGGAGGGTGTGTGAGTCTGAGGTTTTCACAGGAGGGCTGAGGTTGGCAAAGGCTGACGCCATGTAAATCCAGTGTAAAGACGTCCACACATGGGCAGCCCAGGCTGAAAACCCCCATGCGGTGAGCAACTAAACGTGTCCCAGAATCTCAGCAGGGAAGAAGGGCTTAGGGTCCTTGGGAAGACCAGCCAGTGGAGAGCTGGGCCCAGCTGCGCGAGAGCACAGGTGGCTAGAGGGGACAGGGAGCAGCTGTGGCTCAGGACACCAAGGGGTCTGATCGCCCTGCCCCTCACCGCTACCACACAGCAGCCAGTCCCGGGCTTCCTAGCCTACCCTCCGATCTCGACCTGTGGTTCCTTCTCAGCTTCTCCAAGTGCCCGTCTCCTCGGCCCCGCCCAGAATCATCCAGGAAGCCCTCCGGACGACTCCAGCCCAGGCTCATGCACTCCATTGCTCTGAACTGCTTTCAGCCTAGTTTAACTTTCTATCTTGATGTGCTGTCTATCTCAAGGCCAGGCTGCTAGGCCCCAGTAGCACTTGCTGAGCTAAAGAAACTGCTGGCCCCTCTAAGGTTGGTCCATGGGGGCAGAGGTCAAGACCAAGAACAAACGCCAAATGGGCCCTCAGCAAAGTGTATCCATCTTGCAGAACAGAGCCGTACGCTCCATGGTTGAGGACTGGGTTCTGAGCCAGCCTGAGCTGGGTTTGAATCCAGGTTGTGTGACCTTAGGCAAGTGATGTAGCCACCTGAGCCTCAGATTCCTCCTCAGTGCACATGGAAAGACTGCTGAAGAGATGTAGCCTAATACATACGATGATGGCTTCAAGGAATGGTTGCCCGTGGGCAGCTGGGATGAGGCATAGGAAGTGAGGAACTCGGGCACTCGGAGGCTCTTAACATCAGAGGAGCTTAACCCAGCTGCCCAAACCAAACCCCTCATACAGCTGCCTCCCCACATGCCTTCCATCACCCTGGATTCTTTAGGCACCAAGGTGGCCACTTCCCTGTCTCATGTCCACAGGATGGGCTGCTCCAGGCCACATCCCAGCTTCCTCTAGATGGTGAAGGAGGTGGGGGCAGTGGGGTAGATACCATGGTCAGGTACCACCCATCCATTCAAAGAAAAGCTGCTACCAAGAGCTCCCTCATCTGATGCTGTCTCAAATCCCTCAAAGTGCCAGGGAGCCTGGCCCTCCCCTGCCCAAACTAACCCACCAGCTGTGCACAGCCTCTGATTCTCGTGCTTTGAATAGACAGTTCTATCTTCAAAAGAAGAAAGCACCTCACACCAGTCAGAATGTCCCTCATTAATAAGTCCACAAATAACAAGTGCTGGAGGGGCTGTGGAGAAAAGGGAACCCTCCTGCACTGTTGGTGGGAATGTCAACTGGTACAGCCACTATGGAGAACAGTTTGGAGATACCTTAGAAATCTATACATAGAACTTCCATGTGACCCTGCAATCCCACTCTTGGGCATCCTATCCGGACAAAACTCTACTTAAGAGAGACACATGCACCCGCATGTTCATTGCAGCACTATTCACAATAGCCAGGACATGGAAACAACCCAAATGTCCATCGACAGATGATTGGATTCGGAAGATGTGGTATATATACACAATGGAATATTACTCAGCCATAAAAAAGAATGACATCATGCCATTTGCAGCAACATGGATGGAACTAGAGAATCTCATCCTGAGTGAAATGAGCCAGAAAGACAAAGACAAATACCATATGATATCACTTATAACTGGAATCTAATGTCCAGCACAAATGAACATCTCCTCAGAAAAGAAAATCATGGACTTGGAGAAGAGACTGTGGCTGCCTGATGGGAGGGGGAGGGAGTGGGAGGGATCGGGAGCTTGGGCTTATCAGACACAACTTAGAATAGATTTACAAGGCGATCCTGCTGAATAGCATTGAGAACTTTGTCTAGATACTCATGTTGCAACAGAACAAAGGGTGGGGGAAAAAATGTAATTGTAATGTATACATGTAAGGATAACTTGATCCCCTTGCTGTACAGTGGGAAAATAATAAATAAATAAATAAATAAATAAATAAATAAATAAATAAATAAATAAATGAAGAAGAAAGCACATGGGCCCCGCACCTCTCTGTAGGCTGGTAGGAGGCAGAGGATGGCCAGCTGTCATGCTGCTATTCCTATCTCTCCTCCCCGGACTCTTGCAGTCTAACCGTCTCCAAGGAACTGTCCTTGATCCTCCAATTCCCCTCAAACTCTAGCAGAGGCAGTGTGGTGGACTGGCTGGGACACAGGCCATGGACGAACTCAATTAGATGGACTTTTGTTAAAATCCCAACTTTGTGACATTTTAAATCGGCAAATGGGACCTTCAGTGAGTCACCTCACCTCTGATTCTATTTCCTCATATAAAATCATGTTGATAGTCTCTGCCTCACAGGATAGTTTCTGAGGATAAAATGAGACACTTAGCTCCATTCCTGACCCATAAAAGTTTGGTAAATATTAACTATTCTTGTTACTAGTTAGGACAAGTGGTAACATTTGGTTTTTAATATATTAACCGGGCACATAAACATGAGCCAGGAGGATTCTCAGGGACCCCACAAAATATCCTCCCATGATCCCTACCAAAAAAAGCCCTGATGCCACAGAGAAACATTTTAGTGGCCAGTATGACAGGTCGCTGGCATATATGGAGTGGGTTTTGCCAACATATCAACGCTACATTTCTATCTGTCCTACCTAAAGAAAGCGAAGACACCTCTCAACACTGGCTATCAAGAAATGGAAAGGAGGTGTCCCCTGGCAGCCTAGTGGTTAAGGATTTGGCATGGGTGCTGCTATGACTCATGTTTAATCTTGGGCCCGGGAATTTCCCATGCTGTGGGCATGGCCAAAAAAAATTTATCTTAAAAAAAAAATGGAACAATTTACAGAGCCCTAGAATTAATGTAATACACCGCAGTAACCAAAGGAGTCAAAAACCACATGGTCATCTCAAAAGATGCAGAAAAAGCATTTGACAAAATCCAACATCCACTCATGATAAAAACTCTTACCAAAGTGGGTATAGAGGGAACATACATTAATATAATAAATGCCATTTATGACAAACCCACCACCAATATAATACTCAACAGAGAAAAGCTGAAAGCCTTCCTGCTAACATCTGCAACAAGACAAGGATGCCCACTCTGACTACTTTTATTCGACACTTCCGGTACTGGAAGTTCTAGCACAGCAATCAGACAAATTAAGAAATACAAGGTACCCAAACCAGAAGAGAAGAGGTAAAACTGTCACTCTACGCAGATGACATGATACTATATTTATAGACAACCCTAAGGACTCCACACAAAAACTACTTGAACAATGAATTCAGCAAAGTATCAGGATACAAGATGAACATTCAGAAATCAATTGCATTGCATTTCTGTATACTAACAATGAAATGTTAGAAAAGGAATATATCTTAAAATTGCACACCCCAAAAATGAAATACCTAGGAATAAACCTAAGGATGTGAAAGAATTATATGCTGAGAACTATAAAACATTAACCAAGGAAATTAAAGAGGGATTCAAAGAAATGGAAAGATATTCCACTGCTCCTGGAAATGGCCGTCCTACCCAAAGCAATCTACAGATTTAATGCAATTCCTATCAAAGTACCTGTGACATTTTTCACAGAACTGGAACACACAATCCAAACATTTATATGGAACCATAAAAGACACAGAATTGCCAGGCAATCCTGAGGAACAAAAATCAAGCAGGTAACTCTCCCGGACTTCAGACAATATTACAAAGCTATAGTCATCAAAAGACAGTGTGGCACTGGTGCCAAAACAGACATACAGACCAATGGAATAGAATAGAGAACCCAGAAATAAACCCAAACACCTACAGTCAATTAATCTTCGACAAAGGAGGCAAGAATATAAAATGGGGGGGGGGGCCCCGCTTCAGCAGGTGGTGCTGGGAAAACTGTACAGCTGCAGGTAAAATCAATGAAACTAGAACACACCCTCATGCCATGTGCAAAAATAAACTCAAAATAGCTTAAAGATTTAAACATAAGACACCATAAAACTAGAAGAGAACACAGGCAGAACATTCTCTACCATCAACCACAAATGTTTTTTCTTAAGTCAGTCTACCAAAGCAATAGAAATGACAAAACCAATGGGACCTAACAAACTCACAAGCTTTTGTACAGCAAAGGAAACCATAAAAAAAAAAAAAAAAAAAGATAACATATGGAATGTGAAAATAGTTGGTTTCTTTTTTTTTTGGTCTTTCTGTCTTTTCTAGGGCCACACCCGCAGCACATGGAGGTTCCCAGGCTAGGGGTCTAATCGGAGCTGTAGCCGCCGGCCTATGCCAGAGCCACAGCAACATGGGGTCCGAGCCGCGTCTGCAACCTATACCACAGCTCACAGCAACACCAGATCCTTAACCCACTGAGCAAGGCCAGGGATCGAACCCACGACCTCATGGTTCCTAGTCGGATTCGTTAACCACTGAGCCACAATGGGAATTCCAAAATAGTTTCAAACAATGCAACCAACAAGGGCTTAATCTCCAAAATATGCAAACAACTCATAAAACTCAACAGCAAAAAACTAAACAACCCAATTGAAAAACGGGCAGAAAACCTGAATAGACATTTTTCCAAAGAAGACATTCAGACGGCCAACAGGCGCATGAAAAAATGCTCAACATCACTAATTATTACAGAAATACAATTCAGAAGTACAATGAGGTATCACTTCACACTGGTCAGAATGTCCACCAATAACAAATGCTGCAGAAGGTATAAAGAAAAGAGAACTCTCCTACTCTGTTGTGAATACAGATTGGTACAGCCACTATGGCAAACAGAATGAGAGAGAGAAAACTAAATATAGAACTACCAAATGACCCAGCAATCCCACTCCCGGGCATATATCCAGACAAAACCTTCATTGAAAAAGATACATGCACCTCTGTGTTCACTGCAGCACTATTTGCAACAGCCAAGACAGAAACAATCTAAACATCCAATGACAAATGATTGGATTAAGAGGATGTGGTATATCTACACAAGAGAATACTACTCAGCCATTAAAAAAACACAATAATGCCATTTGCAGTAACATGGATAGAACTAGAGACTCTTATACTAAATAAAGTCAGAAAGACAAATACCATATGATATCACTTTTATCTGGAATCTAATATACGGCACAAATGAACCTTTCCACAGAAAAGAAATGCATGGACATGGAGAACAGACTTGTGGTTGCCGAGGGGGAGAGAGTGGGATGGACTGGGCGCTTGGGGTTACTAGATGCAAACTATTGCCTTTGGAGTGGATAAGCAATGAGATCCTGCCGTATAGCACAGGGAACTAGATGTAGTCACTTGTGGTGGAACATGATGGAGGATAATGTGAGAAAAAGAATGTATATGTATGTATAACTGGATCACTTTATAGCAAAAATTGACAGAACATTATAAATCAACTATAATAAAAAATGTTTTTAAAGAAATGGAGGCAATTCCCTTAGTGGCTCAGTGGTTAACAAATCTGACTAGGAACCATAAGGTTGCGGGTTTGATCCCTGGCCTTGCTCATGGGTTAAGGATCCGGTGTTGCCATGAGCTGTGGTGTAGGTCACAGACGTGGCTTGGACCCTGTGTTGCTGTGGCTCTGGTGTAGGCCGGTGGCTACAGCTCCGATTTGACCCCTAGCCTGGGAATCTCCATATGCTGCAGGAGTGGCCCAAGAAATGGCAAAGACAAAAAAAAAAAAAAAGAAAGAAAGAAATGGAAAGTAGGAGTTCCCTGGTTCCCTGGCTGCCTAAGTGGTTAAGGATTCAGCATTGCCACTGCTATGATTTGTGTTCAATCCCAGGGTCAGGAACTTCCCATGGTGTGGGCGTGGCCAAAATTTTTTTAATTAAAAATAAAATGGAAAGGAAACAATTCACAGGGCTCCAGAATGACTCCTAGCCACACCTTCTTCAAAACCAAGAGGCAAGCCTGTGCCTCTGCCTAGCCAGCGGTCAGCCCCTCCAGCCCACCTGTTCCTGCTTCACCCAGCAGGGCTTTTGTTGCATGTGACCTGGCCACAGCTCCAGCTCAGGAGACATGCTGCTGGAGTGCCCACGAGTCCAACCTAGTTCTACATTTCCCTCCCAAGGCTGACCCATACCTGGCACTGTGTTGTCCAGGATGAAAGCGAGGCACCCACCCACAAACATCTCCGTGGTCAGCAGCACAGTCAGAATCTGGTCCAGTTCAGGAATACCTGTGGGTGGAAGAGGCCAAAGGCCAGGTGGTGTCACGGCCGCAGCTCCGTAATAGAGCTCAGAGACTTTCTCTCCACTTGTGCAGCCTGCTGACCTTCTTAGGCAGGCATGGAGATGCAGCAGCCCAAAACCTTGACTTGCAAGATTATACACCTCTGCCTCTCCCAGCCCTGGATTCAAATCTCCTCTCCCATCTTTGCATTCAAATCCCAGAGTTCAGTGGAAAGGAATCCGCCTAGGAACCATGAGGCTGCAGGTGTGATCCCTGGCCTCATTCAGGGGGTTAAGGATCGGGCGTTGCTGTGAGCTGTGGGTGTAGGTGCAGATGCGGCTTGAATCTGATGTGGCTGTGGCTGTGGCTGTGGTGTAGGCCAGGAGCGGTAGCTCCGATTTGACCGCTAGCCTGGGAACCTCCATAAAACAAATGCCAGGTTTGGTAGCTGCGGCTTGTCTTGCTACAAATCATTTAACCCCTCTGAGCTGCACTTTCCTTAGCTGTCACACGAAAATGATTTAGCCGTACCTGTCTCCCGGAGTTGTGAAAATTAAATGAGCACAGGTAAAGCTCACTACCTGTCCAAAGAAAGTGCCTTAGTAAAAGACAGCTGTTAAGCAGTTTCTCTGCTGCTGCTCAGCATCCAGAGGTGGGCAGGATTTGCGGCTCTGTGAAGAGCCTTAAAGGAAGAGGTTACACTCAAGAGTCCAGCCCAGCACGCCTCCCCGACCCAGAGATGTGGAGGCACCTGTGTTGATGGCACCCGGGTTGGAGTCCAGGTAATTGGGCAGGGTGAGCCCGAAGAACATGGAAAATCCAAGCACGAACAGGTTGCGGGAGGAGTTCATGTCTACGAACTGCAGGT
This sequence comes from Phacochoerus africanus, assembly GCF_016906955.1. Taxonomy (NCBI): domain Eukaryota; kingdom Metazoa; phylum Chordata; class Mammalia; order Artiodactyla; family Suidae; genus Phacochoerus; species Phacochoerus africanus. The sequence goes on from NC_062547.1 coordinate 141,261,267, forward strand.
TGGACAGCCCCACGGCCGTAATCATGCCTGAGGACACAAGAGAACCGCTGAAGGCGCTGCGCAGGCTGGGCGGGCTCCAACACGCGGCGTCCGCAGGGGCACACGCGACACTCACCAAAAAGGGTGCAGAACATCCCGCCTAGGATCGGGTCAGGGATTGAGGCGAAGAGGGCCGTGAACTTGCCAATAGTGCCCAGGACCAGCATGATGCCCGCGCCGTACTGCACCACGCGCCGGCTGCCCACCTGCCAGGGAGCCAGGAGTCAGGGCGACACACCCAGGGGGACCGGCCGGGCGGGGTTGGTTTCGAGAGGGGCGGGGCCTGGTGGTGGGCGGGGCCTGTCCCAAGAGCTATGGGGCGGGGCCTCTCAAAGGCTGGGTGGGGCCCGCCGCCCAGGGGCATGGGGGCGGGGCGTGGTGCCGCGGCAGCCCGTGGCGACACCTTGGTGATCCCCAAGACGCCGATGTTGGGGCTGGATGAGGTGGACCCGTTGCCCGTGCCTAACAGCCCTGCGATAATGCAGCAGATGCCTTCGGTGAAGATGCCCCTGTAAGGAAAGGGCGGCGAGGGCCTTGGTCCTTGCTCTGCCCTGGCCTGTGTCCTCCCACCGCCCTGGCCAGGCCTCTCCTGTCTCTGGGGCTGCCCGAGCTGCACCTATCTGCCCTTCGTACCCTCCCCGCTCCAGGCCAGGGGTGGGTCTGGGGGCCAGGAGCCCAGGTCTGCACACTCGGTCCCACTGCCCTGGCACTTAATCCTTAGGCGATTCTGGGCTTCAGTTTCCTTCTCTGTAAGACGGGGCTGCTCAGAGCACCTGTCTGTTCCGAGCCCTCCGTGGATGGCCTAAGAGGATGGCCTATGGCAGGGTGTCAGCGACGGCTGTTGCCCCCAGACTTCATTATCCCCTCAGCTGCTCAAAACCCAGGGTAAGGAGAGCACCCCCGTTACGTAAGGAAGGAGAGCGAGATCTGGGGAGCGAAGGACTCGCCCAACTCCGCACCTCCGGGTCGCAACCCTGTCCCTCCCTTTACTTCCCAAGTGGCCCCTGAGGGGATCGAATGGGAGGAAAGGTGGGCCTACCTGTTGATAGCATGTACTGGAGGGGGTGGCGCGCCAGCCAAGCGGGCACAAGCATAGTAATCGCCAATGGACTCGATGATGCCCGCCAGCGTGGCACTGAACATCCCCAGGACGGCAGCTGCTGTCACTGTGGGTAGCCCCCACTGACCTGAGTTCACAGGGAGATGGGAGAATGGATGCAATGAATGTTCCTAGGCAGGGCAGGGAGCGGACCGGGCAGTACATGGGTGGAGCAGGGGAAGGGGTACAGGGAGCTCAAGCTGGGGTGGGCGCTGCTCAGTTGTAGGAATACAGTTGGCATCGCCAGTCATTAAAGCTGGAGTGGGGCTTGGTCCGAGTCCAGCACCACTCTGCCTGGCACGCTATCAATGTGCAGCTCGTACTTGTTTTGACATCAGCTGCACTGGGGTCACCCGGGGGCTCCGGGATGGTCTCATTTGGAGACAGAGGGGTCCAGATGGGGTTGCTCACAGGGGTAGGGGATGCGGATCCAGGGCGCAAGAGCCATGATGTCCCCTCGGGCGTCTGTTCGTGCCTGGAAGCCATAGGCTGTGGGGTCGGGGGGCAGCACGTCCGTCAGGGTGAGGACATAGCAGAGCAGCCACACCGTCATGATGGCTAGCACGATCTGAAGCGGGTGGTGAGGGTGCACTGAGGCCCCAGGAGGTCCGGGTCCAGGCTAACCCACTCCTACCTGAGCCCCAGCTCAGACCCTGGCCCCCATCCTTGGCTGGAAACTCATCTCTGGCCTGCCTCTAGCGCCCCTGCTGCCCTGGGCCTTTCCTGCAGCCTTGGCCCTGGACATAGATCCAGCCCGAGCCACCTGTCAGCTCCTCACAGGAAACATCTTGAAGATCTGGACGCGGAAGAGAGTGACGCCCTTGCCCCAGCGGTAGGCAGGCAGCAGGAACGTGAGGTTTCGCAGGTATTGGGAGAAGAGGATGATCAGAAGAATGGAGCTGGGGGCAGAAGCACAGAGAGGAGATGGCTGGTAGCCTGGGCAGGGGGCAGGAGCCAAGGCGAAGGGTGCAGGACACGAAAGGGTAGGGGGCCTGGGGCTGGGCGAGGATCAGGCCTGGTGGCCACTCACCAAGCTGAGATACCCCAGTGGGAGCCAGCTCTGTCACCAGCAGCTTGGAAGACAGAGAGGCCAATGAGGGAGACAGTGGGGGTGACTGTAAGAGGCCCAATGTAGCTGAGCAGGGCCCCAGGCAGCCCCGTCAGCCCAATCACCACCTCCACCATGCTGGACACCATGATTGCACCCTGGACCTAGAAGGACAAAGATCAGCTGTAGGTCCCTGTGGAGAAACCGTGACCTCTGCCTTTCAAAAACGTTCCTGGGCTACATCCGCACATCCCCCACCGCAACAGTGGCCTCCCTCCCCTCCAGCCCCACCCTGAGGGCCAGGTCTCTTCCACCCACGAGCAAACCCACCTCTCGCATGCGTGGATGCCAGACGTGAGAGGTGTTCAGAGGCAGGCTCCAGTTACCGTAGATCTCCTCTGGAGGCAGAGACAGACACAGACACAGACACACACACGGAAGAGAGACATAAAGTCAACCTGCTGCCCTGAATGCGCCCTGGGGTCTGGACCCGGGATGGGTGCCCGGACCTCCAGGCTCCTGGGTCTCCCCTCTAGTGCAGACCTCAGAAGTGTGCCCACCTTCCGGGGGGCATTTCCATCTCTCCAGCGCCAGGATGGACTTGGCTGGGACCAGAAATGCAAAGGCGCTGGCCTGGAACAGCGGCAGCCTGCAACGAGAGGCACAGAGCCGGGGGCACAGGGTGGGAGGTGGGGAGGCAGAGACGCAGAGGCAGGGAGACGGGGAGGCGGGGGGCACGGAAAGAGGACAGGGGCATCACACACAGGGACAGAGCAACGGCGAGCCATTGAGGCCTCAGGCAGATTCCACCACATTTAGGAGCCTAAGAAGGAAAACAAAGGAGCCCTGGCCTTCCCTGCACCTCCTTTCCTTCTTGGCGCCAGCTCCTGCCCTGTGAGCGGCCACGGGCACAGTCGTGGACACCAAGCCCCACTCACAACCTTCCTCCATCCTCCACCACACGACCACCCAGTCTTGGCCCCCCGCCCCGGGCCCAGGGCTCTGTGTACGTGGAGGCAGGGGGGTCGCCAAAAGGATGGACCACTCAAGAGTCCCATGCAGGCCCTGGAAGCAGGGGAGTGGGGGCTCCCCATTACCCGGAGTGATGCTTAACGGGGGAGAGTCCTGAGGGGCCCCCGGGGGTCGGGGGTCGAGAGTGGGACACTAGCTGCCCAGCTCTAAGGCTGGCCTGGGAGCAGGAGCGGCAGGTGGGGGCTGAGAGGAGGGGCTTCTCTTGTCCCCCAAGCTGCTCTGGGACTGTGCCTGCCCTGCGGATTCCTGGGTGTCTGTCTGTGGGCAGGTGGGGTAGGGCGGCTCACCGGATGCCCAGTGTGGTCTGGATGAGGGTGGTGATGCCCACACAGGTGAAGATGGTGCCAATGAGCTGGCTGACCATGTACTGGTCACGGCCCACACACAGCGCCTCCGCCAGGAGGAAGGGCACAGCGATGGTGCCGCTGAAGCAGGTCAGGTAATGCTGGGGGCGGGGTGGGGGGAGGGCATGAGGCAGGGCCCGCGCAGCCCAGGGAAGTGGGGGCACCCCCCCCAAGTCCCCACGCCTGCCTCAGCGGCCCTGAGGCCGTGCCCACCCAGGACTGGCGCTCCCATCAGGGGTCCCACAGAGGGACTGCTCACCTCTCTGGGGTGACTAATCTGCCCCCAAGTTATTCCTGCAGCTTCTGTGGAGTGGCCCTCTTCCCTGTGGCCGGCACGCCGCCTGGCAGGCGATGCATCGTCCCGGGGGTGCAAACCTGTTTCAGGCTCACTTGAGCCTCTTCCCCACCCCTGCTTGGTGACAGTCACGGCCGCTGACCTTAGGTTCCTCTTCCTGTTATCCAAGGTGCCCTCGTTGCCCAGGGAGGGGACTGCAATCCTGATGGGCGTGCAGGGCAGGGATGGGAAGGCCCCGGGGAGACACCCACCTGGAAGCCGAGCAGGATGCACAGGTACCAGGGTGGCACGTCCTCGAGCTTGTACAACATGTCAGACTTGGGCTCTGTGGGCAGGGTCCCTGGGGGCTCCCTCGTGGAGGTCCCTGCTGAGCCCAGGGACTTGTGCTGGGGGCGGCAGAGAGAAGAAATTCAGCGTGGGGTGATGGGAACCAGCAAAGTCCGTCCTTCTTCAGAACCAAGTAGGCCCATCAGCCTGGCCTAATGCAGTCGCCCACCTCCACCCAGGTCCATCCACCCAGCTGCCCCTCGGCCTGGCTACACAGCCCCCACATCGGGCTGCTTTGTGCAGCGATGGGCCCCACTGTGCTGGCTCCTGAAGCCCCCAGGTCCTGGGCCTTCACGCCGAGGAAATGGGTCCGTGAGTCAGAAGGCGGGACACCAGGCGAGGAGGCCAGCGGGGCTGGAGGCCTGGGCCCACTCTGGCCCCACCTCTGCCCCTTGGAGGACCTTGGGACATCACGAGCAGGTGGTAGGCTGGGCCCCTGCTGGCTGGCCCTCAAGCTGGAGTCAGCCGGTCCCAAAGCCACAGGCTCCTTCACCCCTATTGCTGCCCCTTCCCTGTCCCCCAGTGGCCACAGTCCGCCTGGGACCGTCACCCTTGAGCCTGGTGAGCAGAACCTTGCCCTCTGCGTGCCCAGGGCTCAGCCCCCCGCCCCGGCCCCATGCCCAGCACCTGGGTCGGGCCCTCGGCGTCCTCCCAGGCCCTCATCTCTGGGGCACAGGTGTGTGAGCGGTTCCTGCGGAGAAGAGGGGGTGGCTTTACCAGGTCCAAGGAGGACTTTACTCCACGTATCAGGCATTGTTCGAAGTCAATCTGTAACCAGCTCCCGAAGCTTCGATTGCGAAAGAGGACCCAGGCCAATGTAACGTATTAACCCCGGCCGTAGCGGAAAAGGCCACCCAGGCCTCGGCTCAGGCTTCCCTCCTGAGCACCCCCTTCCTTGCCCACACCCGAGCCTGGGCACGGGAACGGCTGTGTTCCAAGAGAGGGCCGGAGCGGCCGGCCTCGGAAGTTTACCAAGCCCTGGGTGGGGCGAGAGGAAAATGGGCACCTGTCAGCCCCCGGAGGAGGCTCTCCCCATTCATTAATAAGAAGTTAATCATTATCATCATCATAACCCATCTCCTTATGAAGCAGCAATTACGAGCCAAGCAACATCTGCGCACTGTCATGGGTTTTTAACCCCAAGCGCTGTGGGCAATTAACCTGCTTGAGAGCCGAGGAGAGCGATTTAAGCGGTGCGGGGAACCAAGGCCACGCAGGTGGCAAGGTTTGAGAAAACCATTCTGAAAACGTCCCCGTGGTTAAGGGTTTGGCGTGGTCCCTGGTGTGCCTCTGGTCTGATCCCTGACCTGGAAACTGCTGCGGGCTGCGGGCACGGCCAAAAAAAAAAAAAGAAAATTCAGGTTGGCCCGAACGTCTAAGGCCACGCTGTTCATCACACCTTAAGGGCCCTAGGGGGTTGCCCTCTGCCCGCCCCCCCGCCCCCCACCGCCCTGCCGACTGCTCGCCCCGTCAGGGTTCCCGAGACACCTGACAGATGGGCCTCCGGAGCAGGAGTTGCCGAGGCTGGCCCCGTCTTGCCTGTCCCCTGTGTGGGGACAGGAATCCCCCCTGCGACCAGGACCAGCTGTGCAATCCGTGGCACTCGGTGCAAAATGAAAGCGTGGGGGCCCTGACCCAGAAGTACTAGACATTTTAAAAGAGAAACAGCAGAGCCTTAAGCAGAGTTGTGAGCCCCTGTGTGACCGCCACGGACGCCCTAAAGCCAGCCCCCGGCCGGCCTGTCCCCCACTCCCGGGGACTGAGGCTCCTCAGCTGGCGGGAGCTGGGCCTCAAGTCCTGGCTCTGCTCCTGCCGGGCGGCCCCAGCCCCACACCCCTTAAAGGCGTCCACCTACTTCTGGGTCGCTGTGCCCACGGCCAGGCCCTGCCCCGAGAGCTCACAGGTACCACCGCTGTCCAGCCAGGGAGCAGCCTCATGTCACCGCCCTGAGTCGGCCTGGCCGCGCTCTCGGGTCCGTCCCTCTGACCTTTGCTGTCCTCTCCTCCACCTTCTGGGCTCCTGCTTCCAGCTTCCCCAAGTCGTCTGACCAGTTCGAAGCCGCTGCTCCTCAGCACATTCCTCCTCCCTCCCGGCCCCTCCCCAGCACTTCCCCGGGGACTGGGGGGACAGCCCCACCCCTCGCACACCGTGTCCATGCAGAGACACGGACCCCACGCAGAGACAAGGCCAGGAAGTGCCACGTGGCCCAGAAACACAGGCGCCCAAAGGACCCACAGCGCCCAGACTCTGAGGCCGGGGCTAAGCCACTCCACGCGAACACGGGGCCACACCGCGGGCTCCCAGCCGCGCCCCTGCTCCTGTGCTCGGCTTGCGAGTTCTCCCCTGGCGTGAGGGCTGCGAGGAGGAGGAGCCTCGGGCAGATGGGGAGCAGCTGAGGGATGTAGAGGCTGGGCTGGTGGTCAGGGCCCCCCCCGGGCAGAGCCTCTGGCCTCCAGCCCTGACCCACCCCACCCCCCAAACTGGACCCCCTCCCAGCCCAGCCACGTGAGTCCGCCTGGGACTCTGCCTGAGCCGTTTTGTTGTCTGAGACTTGGTTTCTGCATTTGTCAACTGGGGATTGAGTGTCTGCTCTACCTCCCAGGGCTTCAGCCCATCAGAGCCTCACAGAGGAAACTACCGGCAGTAGTGCCACCTGAACTCAGATACCCAGACCCAGGAAGGCCCCGGGCGTAGAGCCCATCTCTGTTGCTACGGAAAGGGCCTCAGGTGAGAAGGATGTTGGGGGGAGAGCAGGGCACAGAGCCCAGAGCTGAAGCCAGCCTGTTCCAGGGAACCTGCAGGCACCTAGGGCCCAACCATGCCAGCTGGGGTTGGAGCAGAATCTAGAAAGTGAGCGGCCCGTGGGTGTAGGCCCAGGGAGACCAGGGTTCCGGGCGGGGCACCGGGCACACGGCAGTGGTGGCAGTAGGCGTCCACCGGCGGCCCTCTTGCAGAGTTGGCTTTGCCTCTCTTTTCTCCCATGATGGAGCTGGAGTTTCAACCATTCAGATAACTGGTTCCCTATGCCTTTGACAGGTCCCTCTGATTTCCAACCGTAGCAGATCTCACTTACCTCCGGGAAGCCCTGCAGACGTGTCCCTGGCCCTCTTTCGGAGGGACGTCAGCAGAAACGGCAATGCTATCTTCCCAGCCCCCCCAAGCACCTTTTGCAGACAGGAGGGTCCGAGGTCACCAGGTTTTATTTGAGTCCAGGGGGCAGACCTTGGCCCCCACCCGGGCCCCAGGGCCCCCAAGCGGGCGTGGGGACAGAGAGTGTCAGCACAGACGACAGCCTTCCAGGCAGCTTGCAGAACGTAGGGGGGCAGGTCCGGAGGAAGCCCGGCGCTCCTCTGGGCTGACCAGGAAGGACAGGAGGAGCGGGTCTAGAGCTCTGCCCGTGGGCGGGGGGTCTCCTCGGAGCAGGCCCCTCGGGGGCCCCCGCACAGCAATGCCTCCAGAGCCTCCGCACCTTGTTGGTGGGCTTCATAGATCTGGTCTTCTCCAAACTCCCCCACGTAGTGCCAGCAGGTGGCAGCGAGCCTAGGGCCGCCCGGCAGGAGCATCAGACGCTGCCCAGCCCACAACGGGGCTGACCCAGGCCGCCCGGGCTCCATCCCACCCCAGCCCTCCAGCCATCACCTGCCGGGCCACGGGCCCCCCATGATCATCACGCTGATGCTCGGCTCCCGCCCCTTGTTAAGTCCTGGGCCTATGAGTCGTTTCACCTGGTCTACTTCTCGAACTCCGTAGCTGGAGGCAGTGGGAGGGGAGGGGAGGGGAGGGGAGGAAGACAGCACAGAGTGGAGCCCGGCCAGCAAGGGACTGTCCCCACAGGAAGCTGCACACACTGGGCGTCTACCGAGTTTCGTGCCCAGATTCTGATCCTCCTTGATGGAAGACGGAGGACCAGAAAGCAGAAGCCCCTGGCCCAAAGTCCCAGAGCAACCGTGTCCCCTGGCCACTACCCTTCTACAGAGCTCAGACTCTGTCCTGGCCAGTCCCCCGCCTCGGGCTGGAGCCCTAGTAGAGTGTGGGCGGTGTGTGGGTGAGAGGGTGAACCACGCCCCCGCCCCATCAGCCTGGCCCCTGGAGGAGGAAGGGAGGGAGGGAGGGGCCAGGTTTTCAACTCACTCCTGCCAGGTCTGGGAACAGCTCTGATCCAGAACATCTGTGTATACAGACTCACTCAGCCTGTGATGGCCCTCGGAGTCCAGGGTGTGAAGCTTGGCCTCTGCCTTTGTCAGATGTTGCTGCATCTGGAACAGAGGCGTTGAGAACCAGGGCTTGAGAAGGTCTCAGGGACCGGGGATGGAGAAGGGAGGGAAGGCAGGAAGCTGGGTCTTTGAAGAAGAAGGAGGCAGTGCAGCCTTTTGGACAGGAAGCACCTGTGAGCAGATGAGCTCCACTGCCCAGGGAGGGACGGAGGAGGTGGGAGGTCAGGCCTGCGCACTGGGCTCCCCCGCCCAGGGTACACCTGCCCATCAGCATATGCTATTTTAAAGCACAAGAACAAGGAAAGGAAAAAACCGCCCAGTCTTCAGTGACACGTGTACTTATCGCCCCTGCTCGCACGCACGCGTGCACGCAAACACACACACACACACACACACACACACACATACACATACGAGTACTCAGACCAGCTCGGCAGGTTTGTATGTGAACTCAAGACACACACACACTCGTGTATCCATGAACTCAAACGTGATACGTGTGCACATACGCCAGTGCTCCCTGGTCATGCTCTGGGAAGGAGTCCAGACCTAGGGATGAGCCTGGAAAGGGAAGCATCTGAGAGGACAAGCTAGGGACTCCCTGGAGTCTCAGGATACCGTGGGGCACCCTAGATGGTCTGCTCTTTGTTGGGCAGACAGGTAAACTGAGGCATGGAGGTTCCAGGGGGTGAAGATGGCAATACCATGGCAGGCTGAGTCTAGCTTGATGCCCAGCGGGTGGTGGTGGGGGGGAGATCAAAGGCCAGTGCTGGAATCCGAGGAAGAAGAAGGGGTCTGGCTTGAGGAGGGGCCCCGGTGGGGGCAGGAGAACTCACCTGGTAGACCACGGCCCTGCAGGCATCACAGCGCAGGTGAGCCGGCATGTGAGCTGAGTACTTCTCCTCGTCATCCAGCTGGGGGGCAGTGGCTGAGAGTGGGGCCCTGTCCCCAAGGCCCCCCGGGATGGCACAGGCCCCCAGCAGCAGTAGCAGCAGCGGTGACAGCCTCATGGTCTGTGGAGCCGGCTCAGTGAGCATGTGCTGGGGTTGGGGTGCAGGTGCATGTGCACAGTGGGGGCCGCCCCAGACCAATGAGGAACTGACATCTCACCCTCCCTTTCTCTCCCCACCCCCACCCAGGCCCTGGAGACGCCACGTAGGCACCTCTTCTAACGGGACCCTGGCGCCAGCAAATTCGGCTCCATTGCAATGAGAGGAAACAATGAGGCCAGGAGAGGGGCTGGGCCTGGGCAAGGACACCTGGGGGCGGACACCTCTCTCATCCTGGGACCTGGCCACCTGGCAGGCACTGTGCTAAGTTCCGTGGGGGCAGGATGATTGCTTATTGTCATCTTTAATCTACCCCCGCCCCCCAGGACACAAAGGTTCAGAGAAAAGTGACAACTCCAAGGCCACACAGCGAGAGGGGCTATGCTGAGATTGGAATTCCATACCTGGTTGACCCCAAGGAGTCCCGGCCTCTCAGCCACCAGGAAAAATGAGACCACGGGCATGGTTGGCAGCTTAGGGCTCCCTCCCCGAGAGGCAGTTCGCTGAGGCAGGGACGCCACCGCGTATGAACGATACGCAGGGTCCCCTGCCCCAGGGCACAGCCAGGCCTGGAAGGTAACTGTGGGGGGGGGGGTGTTGAGGGACCACAGCAGGAAATCAGACTCTTGACACCAGTCTTTCCAGCCATCGTGGCCACCAGGTCAGCGATTTATTACACACCACGACGAGGGGGAGGCGGCCCAGGGCCCTCCTTGCCGTCGCAACCAGCATCACTAGCCACAGGAAGATGGCCAGGTTCTCTCAGCTTCCAGTCCAAGGCAGGGGGGCAGTACCGCCAAGGGATTGGGCGTCCCTAGTGGCCTGGAACCTAAGGAAGGCATTGACCCCATCCCTGACCCTGCTCCTAACGATAACTGTTCTTTCCTGAACTCATCACATCACATTCCAGCCCAGCAAGGCCCCGCCACGTCGCTCACAACTCCACGCAGACCCCGCGCAGAGCCCCTTCCTCCCCATGCGTCGCCCTCCCCGCTCCTCTGCGGTTCCTGGAATCTCAAGGCAACTGGAACAGGGGGTCTGGGTCCTGTCTCTTCCTCTGCTGTGACCGGCTTCAGAGCCAGCCCCTCTCTAGGCCTGGGTGCCACATCTGCCACTGGGGGGGCTGGAACCAGCTGAGGGGGCTGCCCCCCCTCCACCCTGCCCAGGGAGGTCGAGCGTCTCCTCTGGCACAACAGCTCAGCAGCCCTCCCTGCTCCCAAGTCTTTCCTGCTGACTTACTCATCTGCCCCCCCATCCGGGGTGGGAATGGCTGAAGCCCCCACTCCTGACCCCAAGATGAGCCAGCTCGGCTCTGAGGGCTTGGACAAGCCAGGTCAGAGGCTGGGGTTGAGGGGAGAATGTGGGGCAGCCCTCCCAGCTGGAGACTGCAGTCACCTCCCCTGGGGACCCCCACCTCAAGTCCCAGGCTGACCCTCCACGGCCTCTCCTATTTGACTTGCCTGCTCCACCTCCACCTACCGTCCCCACAGCGCCCCTTCTCAGATGAGCCTCGCTCATCCACTTTCCCCCAGGCCTCCCGGGCCAAGGCTCAGATCCCTTCCCAAGAAGGCCAGTGTCCTTCTCTCTCCATCCCACCAGCATTCACTAGTCTACACTTCCGGGAGAGACAGACAGCTCACTCCTCTAGGGGCAGCCCTGGCCCCTGCAGCTTCATTTCCTGCTGCGCCCGGAGAACCCGGTCACCCCCTCAGGTCAGGGACTTGTCACTTTTACACTCCAACTAAAAGGTGTCATGCACCATCTCCCTCTACAAGGACGAAGTCACTAGCCGCTGCAGTCGCTGGCTTTCTGCACATCCGGCAAGGAGTTCAGAGCGGAGATCAGGAGGGAGGCGCCCTGTGCTCCAGGGAAAACTAGCGGGATAGGCCTTCGGAGGAGGTTTTCTGAGCCCAGGGTCTTACATCATCTCATCCTAGAAAAGCACTAACATCATGAACAGAGACATCTGCTCCTTGAGACGAGCAGCAGCCTTCTGCAAAATGTGTCTTGAATGCATATATCCCTCTTCACCAAAATCACATGTATAATGACCCCCCCACCTCTTCCGAGCGATCAGAGGGGCTGTCTCCCAAGCTTAGAGTCCTCATCTTGCTCCAAATAAAACTTAACCCCTAACTCTCACGTTGTGCATTTTTTAGGTGAGACACACACACACACACACCAGCACACCACACTCTGGGAATGGATGCTTGGGGAAGGGGTGTAGATTTTGTTGGGGAGGAAGTAGGCACCCATTTCCTGAGCTCCAGCTCCGCCAATCATGGGGCGTCTCAGAAACATATCCTATAGGTGACTTCCCGTCTGAAGACTGCAGGAGATGGTGGAAAAGAAAGAGGTGAAAAAAGGAAAAGAGGGCAGAGGGCTGGATGTCACCACCTCCAAGGCCATCGGGAGGCCCCAACACCATGGCGATCAGGCCCTAGGGCCTCACACAGGGAACAGGGAGCCCTTGCTGGGCTGGACGGGACCCAAGCTGGAGGGCGGAGCAGCACAGAGGAGCAGAGGAGGTGCGGGGCTAGGGGTCCCACTCACTGGCAGGTAGTACATGCCGTCCAGGGCCCCCGCCTCCGAGGCCCAGGGCAGCTGGGTGCCGCTGAAGGCCGGCGGACCCGGGGACGGTGGCAGGGAGAGGCCAGGGACAGGCCCATAGGCCGGCGGGTAGAGGCCGGGCCCCAGGGCCACGGGGGTGTATATGCGACGGGATGGCACCGAGGGCGAAGGCGGCAGCAGCACCTCCACGTACTGCCCGCTCTCGGGGTCGAAGAGCAGCCTCAGCCTCGGCTGCCGCGGCGCCTCCACGAAGTAGTAGCGGCCGCTCTCGGGGTCCACCAGGACCTTCCCCGGGTGCGCGGCCCCGGGCAGCCGGCGCGCCCCCTGGGAGGGGCCCTCGGGGGCCCGGTCCATGGGAGGCGCCGAGGCGGCGCGGGGCTGGGGCGGGGCCGCTCTGGGCGCCGACGCCTGGGGCTGCCGCGGGAGGGGCGCCTGGACCGCCAGCGCGGGCTCGGGGGCCGGAGCGGGCGTCTCCCGTCTGCGCGCTCCTCCCAGGCTCGGGCTCGGCGGCGCCTGCGGGGAGCGGCGGCGGGGCGGCCGCGGAGCTTGGGGCCCTGCGGACCCTGCGGGCGACCGCGGGGGCGGGGTACGAGCGCCGCCTAGAGGGCTCGTGCGACCCCGGTCGTCGGGGACCAGGCGCTGGGGCTCGGTATCCCGATCCTTTCCGCCAGGACAGTGCACCAGGACTCCCCGGGTTCCCTCCGGCCGGCGGGCTACGGCCAGGGCACCGGGCAGACGGATCTCGGTGCGCGCGAAGGGTTTCGCCGTGCTGTTCTCTGCCCTTCGCCGTACCACGCCGTTGGGCTGCGTGACGTCCCGAGGGGCTGTGTCTGGAGGCGGCTCTGGGGGCTCATAGGGGTGTGACACGACCGGCAGAAAGTCCTTGAGGAAAACCGAGGTGTAGTGAGCCGGGGCGGGGGGTCCCAACGCCTGAATCTCTCGGGTCTTGGATGCGTCGCCCTCCTCCTCGCCGGGGTCCGCAGGGGGCGCGGGCAGCCCCGAGCCTGAGGTGCCTGCTGCGAAGCTTGGGGCGTATGTAGTCTTTACCATCTTGCGCACGTCGCGGGGCCGTGGGATGGTCACGCGCGGGCGTCCCGAGGTCGCGTCTCCAGGCCCCAAGGCTTCCGGGTGCGCACAGGCATCCGGGGTGCCCACGAGGCGACTGAGGGGAGGCTGGGGTGAAGCCACCTCTGGCGACAGCTGACTGCCTTGGAAGGCAAGATCCCGCATCTCCCGCGTGGACGGACTCTGCTCCTCTGCCAGCTCTGGAGTCCCGGGTGCAGATGGCGTGGGTGGCACCAGTTCCTCCTGGGCTAAGCCATTCACAGCTTCCCGCGTAGATACTACAGATGAACTCTGCCCTGAGGGGTCCCAAGTCTCTTGGGGCGATGGGCTCCACGTCCGCAGCGGACGATCTGGCGCCTCCCATGAGGACAAGACCGGCGGGGACGGACTCCTAGTCTCCTCAACTCTTTCCGACACTGCCGGCCGCGGACCCTCCCACGAGGAAGGCGCTTCGGGGGATGGGCTTCTTGCCCCGGCAATACCCTGATTCCACTGGGAAAGGGTCGGAGGGGAAGGACTCTTTCTGCTGACAGTTTCCGTGACAGCAGCATCCTGATTTCCCCCTGTGGAGGATGCCTCCGGGAGCGATGAGCGACTCACCTTCTGGACAGCCCGATTCCATGGGCACGGCTTGGGCGGGGAAGGGCAGTGAGGACCTCGCAAGGTCCCATTTGGGCCTTGCCACAGCGGGGACGGGCTCCTCGGTCTCACAGCCTCACTCGAAATCTCCCAGGGGGCCCGAGACTCGAAGGGCGGATTCTGTGCCCTCAGGCCGGTTCGATCCGGAGTCTCTCGTGGCTTGGGGTCCTGGTTGTGCGCCTCCTGGGTCTTCTCCCCTGATTGCAAGAAGATGCTGGAACTAACTGGACCCAGCGGCTCGGTCCCGGGCGCAGGCTTGTCTCTCCGAATTGCGCGCTCGCGGAGGCTAGGCCACGGTCTTGGGGCCCTGGCGGGGGCTGGACTATACTGCACACGGGGCGGCCGAGACCTGGCCTCCTCCAGGGCCACTCGAGTACTGCGGGGCGTTTCCGGGGTCGCAGGCTCCGGCGGTATCGTGGGTCCGAAGGTGGCGCTGCTTGGCGTAGGGGTCGCGGGGTTCAGTTTCCTGGCCAGTGCCGTCTGCACGAGGTCCGCAGCAGCCTGTAGGCGGCCCAGGGACTCGTCCAGGGAGCCGGTGCGTAGGAGCAGACGGGGGCGCGGCGCGCCAGCCTCCCGCGGGGGACTGCGAGGCCGGGGGCGCAGCTCGATCTGGCGTTTGGGCACCGTGCGGGGCCTGGCAGGCGCGGCACGCTCCTCCAGCGCCACCTCCACGCACTCGAACTGCGCGGGAGTGGCAGGACTCGGCCCGTGAGGCCGCAGCTCCAGGTAGGTGGCCCAGCGGGAGCCACCGTCGGGGCCCTGAGGCTGCGGTTCCGCAGCGCCGGGAGACACGGACTCTGGCGGAGGGAGGCTGCCCAAGGCCGGGCTCGTGAGCTGCTGCACCTCGCTGTCCTCCGCGTCGGAGCGGCTGAACAGGGGCCCGGCGCCGAAGATGACTTCCATCTCCCCCGACGGCAGCATGCGCAGCTGGGGCCGGGGTGGCTGCGGGCCCGAGCCCGGGCCTTGCGGGAAACCCGAGCCGGGCCCGAGCTGCTGGCGGCTATTCTGGGCGCTGACGGACAGGCGAGGCTGCACGCCCGCCCCCAGCGCAGGGGCCACCCCGGGCCAATTCGCCCAGCCCTCCGCGTCCGGCCCAACGTCCGGGGGCTCTGGAGAACCTGGAGCCGTGTGGTAGGAGCCAGACGAACCAGAGGAGTCCTGGCGCCGCGCGGGGCCCGCGGGCAGCCGCCCGGGGAGCCTGAGCAGGGCTGGCGGGGCGAACGCGGTCAGCATGGTGGGGCCGCACGCTGCGCTCTAGCTCCCTGCCTCCGCCTCCGCCTCCGCCGGGCCCGGGCCGCCCGCACAGTCCCCGCCCCGCCCGCGGGTGCCGCGGGGTCACCGCGCCTTAAAGCGGCCGCGTCCGCTCCCCGGAGGCCAGCTGCGTCTGCGGCCGGAGAGACCTGGGGCCCTGGGCCCTACCCTCCCGGACCCCTTCTTGGGCGCAGACAGGGGCGCTTGGGGTGGCATTCTAGGCCTTGGTCGACGGGAAGGTGAGGGAAAGGCAGGCAGGCAGGTGTCCTGCTTGGACGGAGGAGCTGGGCCCAGCGCTACTCTGCCATCACGGGTGAGGAACTGAGGCTACGTGGGCACCTGCCCCAGGTCAGGGACTATGGTGTGTAGCTGGGAGTGTGCGCCGGGGGCAAGAAGACACGAGGCTTGCCAGCAATTTCATCTTCGTCAGCTCCCAGCATCCTCCCATCACGGCAGAGCCCCCTCCTCCCTTCCTGTAGCCTGTCCCAGCGAGAGCTCATAAGGGCGCCCCCTGCTCTCTTCCTGGACCCCTCACCCCTCTCACCTTTGATAGAGGAGCGTGTCTTGGAGGGCTTCCCCCCTACTCCAAAAGTTGTACTGGGGCCTCGGGAAAGTGCCTGTCCCTGGCTGGACCCGCTGCTCTTAATGGAAACCTATTGGAAGAGGCTGGAGGCTGCCCTGACCATGAGAACAAGTCCCAGAGGCTGATGTGGGGTCTCTTAGGAACCTTTAGGGTAGCGGTGGTCCCTCCTCTAAAGCCCCTCTGAGGCAAGACTAGCTCTGGGCTCCCCTAGGCACTTGACAAGGCCCTCATTCCAACCCCCGCCCCCTCAGGACTTGCCCTGGGAACAAGTGCTGATGGGAAGGCAGCCACCACCTGTCACTATCCTGGGACAATGACAATGGGTACCACTTGCCCTTAAACTTCTGGCTTCAAGGTCCTGCTATGACTCAGGCCCCAGCTGGCCCGGGAGCAAGCGCACTTATCCTCACCCTGACCCAGGAAAGGCTGCACTTGACAACCCTAACTCACCCTCCCTCCCACCTGCCTGGGTGTGTGCCCAGGATCACCTTAGGGCACATTAGTGTGCCTTCTGAGAGGATGGAGCCTGTCCATCACATCCAGCCCTGCATATGCGACTTGAACAAGTCATTGCCCCTTCACAGACTGTTACCCCACCTGACCAATAGAAACAGCAGAAAAAAGAAAAAAGAAAAAAAAAAAGATGTAGCATCGTCCCCTCCCTCCATCTAAACAGATTACTGAGCTTGTGTTCTGGAGACGTGTAAGAAGGTGCAAATGTGATTCACAGGTATAATGTTCCTGTTATGTGATGGAATCCGATTTCCCAAATTCATTGTGGTCCTGGCTCCAGGACCTGTTTGTTTGTTTGTTTGTTTTTTCCCGTGTGTGTATCTTTTTAGGGACGCACCTGCGGCATATGGAGGCTCCCAGGCTAGGGGTTGAATCCGAGCTACAGAGCTACAGCGGCTGGCCTACACCAAAGCCAGAGCAACACCAGATCTGAGCCACGTCTGCGACCTACCACAGCTCACGGCAATGCCGGATCTTTAACCCACTGAGTGAGGCCAGGGATGGAACCTGCGTCCTCATGGATCGCAGTCAGATTGGTTCCCACTGAGCCACAGCAGGGACCCCCCCACTGTCTTTGTCCTCTCCAGTCAGGGCTTCTCACAGACACATTCACAACACACACAGACAGAGCTCTTCAACTTGGGAGAGTTAAATTTACCAGGGCACTAGGGTAACAGGGCTGTTTATACAAGGAGTAATTTCAAACCGAGAGTAAGAAGGGACAGTGCCTACTAGACAACCAAGTAATCCCTCCCTGACCACAGCCCCGGGCCCCCACAGCCCCCGACGGCGACCGAGGGAGGGCGGGCAGTAGCGGGGCTGGAGACCTGGGGAGCATCCTCAGACTTTTGGGTCCGGGAGTGGCCTGGTGGGTTGGTGGCCCAAAAGGCAGGCGGGCAGGAAGGAGAGTGCCTTTTGCCTCCTACCCTGCCTCTCTTCTGGGGTCCCGGGCGCTGTGAGGCCTGAGGGAGGAACCCACAGGGACAGGAAGGGTCAGGACGGGGACCCCCGCAGCAGAGAAGGCAGAGGTTGGGCATTACAGCCAGATAACGGGAAGGCGACAACCATTTTATTTTTCCCTGGGACGCTGGTGGCTCCGGGCCTGACGCGTCCCTGAGGCTCTCTTATGCTTCTGGTCCAGCACCTGGGCCATGTAGTTCTCCTGCTGCTTCTGGATCCGGAAGTCAGACATGTGATTCCTGCAACGGAGCCGGCTGGGCGTGGGCTGGGGACAGCCCAGGGTGGGGGCCAGAGGTCTGGCTCCCCACTTCCATCAGCATCCCCCAGCCTGGCCCGGAGCCCTCACCTGAAGATCTCTTTCTGCTGGCTGATAACTTGCTGCAACTCCTTAATCTCATTCTCTTTGCCATTAAGTATATCTTCTTGCTTTATAATGTGAGACTCAATTTCTGTGGGGGAGAGAGGCAGGGAGGAGGAGGGGTTCCCACCCCATGGGCTCCTTCCTGAGATGCACGTGGCTTCCCCCACCCAAGGGCTCTCCAGGAGTAGCTGCCAATACCTTACTAAGAATGAGTGTATTATGGCGTCCTTGACGGGGTGGGGGGCACAGCATCTTGACAAATGTGTTAGTGACTTCCCACCTCTATTCTGAAGTGGGTGGCTCCATGAGGGCCTGCAAAGGCCCTTGGAGAGAGAGGAGCAGCCCTGCCCAAAGGCCGGAGGATGAATGGCTCCTGCTCTCAATGCCAGCAGCTCTTTATAGATATCACTCCCTTGGTCTGAAATTACAGCCCTTCCCAATACGTCACATCCCTTTTTCCTGCTTTGCTTTCCTTCTCAGCATTTAGAGCTCACACACCATAGGCTTCACTCATTTGTCTTCTCCCTATTAGGGACATGGGTTTTTGTTTTATTCGTGGCTTTAACTCTAAGGCTTAAAACAGCATCTGGCACAGAGTCCATGCACCATGCATTTTTTTGTGGCATGAGCAGGCTCGCCCCTGGGGGTTTAGGTCCTAGAAACATCACCTAGTTCAGTCATCTCAGTCCAGCCAGACCTACCGAGGGCCAGCCAGATGCCCAGCCCTGTGCTACGGCTTTGGGGGAGAAGACAGGGCTCCTGTTCCATGGGCTGGTGCGGGCGACACCCAGGAGGCAGGAGCAGCAAAGCTTACCCCCAGATTAAGTGCTCGTTAGATGCGAGGATGACTTTTGTGTCTGGGGTTCAAGTCCAATGAGGCTGTAGGGACCTGGGGTTGCTTCGTTTACACCGCGTCCCTCAGGAAGCCCTGGAAAATCCTGATCCTCCAAGGAAGAAAATCCCATCGCCTTTAAAGGCTGGACAAAGATTAACTACAACATAAACTCTGAACATGCAGACATGCTGACGCCTTTAAGGTTTCAGAAGAGAAGATCTGGTAAGAAGTTAAGGCCCACGCGCAGAGAGGCCCAGGGGGAAGGAAGAGAATGACAAGAGCTCGCTGGGTCTCAGGACCAGGACTATTGAAGCTCCTGCCCCCGGTCATCCAGCTAATCCAAACCGATTGCTCGTGAAGTTCTTATGGGCAAAAAGCATCAGAAATGTGTTTCAATCTTTTAAAGTAAGTGAGAGGTAAATTTAACATACACGGCACCCAATGAAAGAGTGGTTAGAAAAGACTTTTGGAAAGAATGAGGACCATCGTAAACAGAAACCACACAGAGGGAGGCAGGGGGTAGGGGATAGGCCAGCGGGGGGCTGAGGCCCCCAGACTTGCTCAGGTGATGCCTTGTGCCCGGCTGGAGGAGTTCAGGACATTTTGGCGGTAGGTAGCCCAGCTCCTCCCCATGACTCGCAAATACACACAGAGCCCTGAGGCCGGGTCTGATCTCTAGAAAACGCCCTGGAGGAAGGGCCTTTGGTACCACTAGGAAAGAACCCTAAGATCCTTTTAGGAGAGCAGGGCGATGCCCAGGGAAAGGAGGAGGACCAGGGGACCAGCACCCCTGGGTGTGGAGGCAGTGACTGCCTGTTGCGCCCCAGGAGGCTCTAACAGGAGCCCTCGATCAAACAACCGTGAGGCTTGTCAGTCCAATTGGCCAGATCAGGATGGCAGCCTGCTGGCATCTTACCAGTGAGAGTACGCACCAGGGAGAGAAAAGCGGGCCAGGTCGGTAGGGGGTGCCTGAGGCTCCAAGTGGGGGCCCATCAGGAGAGACCCTGAACCTCCTTTGGGCTTGAACTCTGGCCTATTCCAAACAAACAATGTAGTGGGTGAAGGAGATGGTGCATGGGGAATTCATGGCTACTTCTTAAACTAAGTAAGGGGCGGTGAGCATTCTGGGGAAATGGGAGGGATTCCTAAGGTCTTGAGCCACTGGGGAGCTGACTGAAGGGCCCCACAACTCCCAGGACCAATTGAGCCAACAAGTGTCCACAGGCATCTGCAGAGAGCAGAGCTGAAAACTAATGTCCCACAGACATATTTCCCTTCGCCCAGACAATACTTACAACATCTCCAAACCAATTACCAACACTAAGAAGTCATAAAGGCTTCCATTAAAATCTGATTTCCAGTCTCTCTCTCTTTTTTTTTTTTTTTTGTCTTTTTGTCCTTTTAGGGCCGCACCAGCGGGATATGGAGGTTCCCAGGCTAGGGGTCTAATCAGAGCTGTAGCCGCCAGCCAGAGCCACAGCAACGTGGGATCTGAGCCGCGTCTGCGATCTACACCACAGCTCGTGGCAATGCCAGATCCTTAACCCACTGAGCGAGGCCAGGGATCAAATCCACAACCTCATGGTTCCTAGTCGGATTCATTTCCACTGAGCTACGCCGGGAACTCCTGCAGTCTCTTTTTTAGAGATCTGACAGTACTGGGCCCCTACCGCCCTCACCCAGAGGGGGAAGGCCCTTGAGAGGGGACATGGCTTTCCACACATTCCACAGTCGCCACTCCTCCCTATTGGGTCCCCAACCCTGAGGCTAAGGGTCAGCTTCCAAATAGACTGTGCTTGTTCTGTTGTTCCTCTGGTAACAGAGTTATCAGTAAAGCACACTGTTTCTTTCTTTTCGTTTCTTTAGGGCCACACCTGTGGCAAATGGAGGTTCCCAGGCTAGGGGTTGAATCAAAGCTACAGCTGTGGGTCTACACCACAGCCACAGCAAGGCCAGATCCGAACTGCGCCCAAGACCTACATTGCAGCTTGCAATGGATCCTTAACTTGCTGAGATGGCCAGGGATCAAACCCACATCCTCATGGATACTAGTCGGGTTCTTAACCCACTGAGCCACAACGGGAACTCGCACTATTTCTAATAGTCACCAAAAGGGGGAAAACAAAAAGGTGGACTAAGAAGGTCGCATGTTTCAAGAAAAATGGGAGCGAGCCCGTTCCTTTATGGCCACGAGGAATATCGTACACCCACCGCTTCCCTCATTTCCGTGGCCTGCCTGGTCCCTGAAGGCCTTTGCGGAGGTGTGGCCCGGCTGGGCTTGCCTGTATCCTCAGCCGGGGACAGAAGTTGGGGTGGAACCCTGCCCTGGACACAGGCACCGGGCTGGTAGGGAGGAGCCCATGTATGTAAGCGTGGGAGGGAGCGCGGGCCTCCCGCCTACCATTGCACTTGGTGATGAGCTGGTCCTTCTTGCTGGACTCCTGCAGGGCTCTGCTCTTGACACTGGAGAGCCTGCGTGGAGAAGATAAGAAAGGGTGGGAAGGCCGATGGGCAGGTGGGACACCCCCCCCCCACGCCATCCCCCACTACCGAGGCCCACTCACGCCTTTTCAAAGGCCAGCTTCTCTTTCTCCAGCTGTTTGGACAGCACCTCTACCTCTCCGAGGGCAAACTGCAGCTTCTCCTCTTCCTTGGCCAGGAGGACCTTGGTCTTGGCATGGGCAGCTTTCTCTTCCTGCAGGGGCAGCAGTGGTAACCTCATTACCCCAAGCCATGCTGGGTCTCCTGGGCTCCCTTAATCAGCCCTCTCTCTCAGGGCAGCACAGAGAAGCCAGGGGACAGAAAGACTGAGTTCTTACTGTCAGGGCTCGAGGCTCTCAGAGGCAATACTCAAGGATTCTGCCCAACCACAGGGATCCTGGGAAACGGGGGAAGATCAGAAGCTGACAGGGGCCATCACTTACCACCAGCTTTTTTTCCACTGCCTGGAACTCTTCTTTACTGACAAAATTTTCGTCCTGGAGAACCATCTGCAACAGAGCCTGGCTCAGGGGAGGCCTGGGGCTGGGGTGACAGGGGTGTTCTCTAGGGACCAGGACCAAGGAGAAAGAATGGAGTGAAGCCCAGGACACCTAGGATGACACTGGGGCCCACAGAAGGGAGAGTTCCGTTCCACAAGATTCATGGATGCTCAGCTCTGGGTTGAGGAGCAACCGGTCTCATGGAGAAGGCAGCCCATGGCCAGCCCTTCCAGTGCGGTGTGGGCCATGATGAAGTACAGAGGGCCATGGTAGCCACAGGAGGGCCCGGACCCGGCCTGGGGAAGGGTCAGAAGTGTTTCGAGGGAAAGAGATGTCCACCTGGTATCTGACTGCTAAATATGGGTGGGCCAGAAGAAAAGGAGGGAAGAGAAAAGTGTTCCAGAGAGTGGGGACACATATGCAAAGGCCAGCTGCCAACCAAAAGACCTGGGTACCCAAGTACCCAGCTAATTCAGTGCCCAGAACTGCATACAACTGTCAGAGCAAGAAACAGGTGTGAAGTCAGTTTTATTCTGTCTCTGCCTTCTTATCACGAGAAAAACCAAAAATAGAAAAACCATGGACTTTAGCTGGCCAGGACTTTACCATGCCTGTCCAGGCAATCTGTGGCTCCAAAGCTTTGCACCCAAGAACTGGGGTTTGATTGATAAGGCAAAAGCAAAGGTACATAGTGGGGTTGGAAGCCTGTAAGTCAACATGTGAAGAGCCAGTTCTGTGCTTACTGCACTCAGCGCAGGGAGGGGATTCCCTAATAGGAAGGATGTATAGGTTCTTTGCACATAAGGGCCTTGAGAAGTCATCGAAGTCCCCTCCAATTAGAAATGGGGAAACTGGGAGCTCCCCTCGTGACTCAGTGGTTAAGGAACCCAACTAGGATCCATGAGGACACGGTTTTGATCCCTGGCCTTGATCAGTGGGTTAAGGATCTGGCGCTGCTGTGAGCTGTGGTGTAGGTTGCAGACACAGCTCAGATCTGGTGTTGCTGTGGCTGTGGCGTAGGCCGGCAGCTGTAGCTCCGATTCGACCCCTAGCCTGGGAACCTTCATATGCTGCAGGAGTGGCCCTAAGAAAAAATTTTAAAATTAAAAAAAAGAAAGAAATGGAGAAACCGAAGCTCAGCGAATAGACAGGCATATCTACCAGGCCCTGTACAACCAGGCAATGAGAATAGAGAACTTTTTTGGGGCGGGGGGGGGGCTTTTTATGCGCATACGTAAGTTCCCAGCCTAGGGGTCGAATGAGAGCTGCAGCTGTCAGCCTACAACACAACCACAGCAACACGGGATCCAGCCCTCTGCGATCTACACAACAGCTCACGGCAAGCCAGATCCGAAACCCACTGAGCGAGGCCAGGGATCTAACCGCGTCCTCATGGATACTAGTCGGGTTGTTAACCACTGGGTCATGAGGGGAACTCCCTAGAACTTGGTTAGGTCTAAAATTCCCTGGTAAATATTCATGAGACACTACCCCTTTCTGGCTCCACCCCTACCAGCCAGAACACAACTGGGCCCCGCCTCCTTCTGATGACGCCACTGGCAAGGTGCTCTAGGCACGCCCCTGGCATCAGAACAGGGTCTGGCCCCGTCCCCACCATTTAGGCGTCCAGTCTGGCCCCTCCCCCAGCTCTCCTGGCTGCGTACCACGTTTCTCAGCTGGTGGATCAGTTCCTCCTGAGACTCAATCACGTCCCGCAGTTGATCGAAGGCGAGACACACCGATCCTGACCCCCCCTGCGACCACCCGAGGGGCGTCGCCATCTTTAGCCCCCGCCAGCTCGTTGGAAATGGCTGCCGCGGGCAGCCTCACGTCCGTCGCCCACCAATGAGAATGCGACGCCACAGAGCACCTTGGCAACCGGGGGCGGGGACTTCCTTTGTTAACAGCGGTAGGGCTCGCCTCTTAAAGGAGCCGTTCACTTAGAGGCGGCACATGGGGCAGAGAACTAACACCATTCGTAATCGAAGTTTATAGAGTATTTGAACATGTATTATACGGTGTTTCTCACACAGGCCTGAGGAGCAGGCAGGCCCGACCTATACTTACTGTAAGGGCTGAGGAGCAGGCAACCCTTAGATACCAGCCCCTTGGCCTTTCCCCTGGGCCCATTAAACTGCAAGTCCGCAAAGCAAGAGTCAGCTAAGGCAACCACTGCATCCTTAGCTTCATACGTCTCATCATCCCACTCTAATCGCTAATTCCCCTTATTGTAGGAGCCTCCGGCCTCCTGTGATCCCTCTTCCTCCTGGGAATACACTTAGCACTTAGTGGACCTGAGTCTAGGCAAAGAAGTGGAGCTCAAGAATGGAAAAGGAGAGTGGCTTTACCTAGAATAAGGCTCCTTGGAGTTCCCTGGTGGCTCTGCAGGTTAAGAACCCACTGTTGTGGCATGGTTCCATCCCTGGCCCTGGGGACTTCTGCGTGCTGCTGGCAAGGCCGAAAATAATACATATATACATACAGACAGACAGACATAAATACATTTTAAAAAGAAAAAAAAAAAAGATTCCTCATACTCCAGTACTAGGCTCCGGGCAGCCACACTGGGGCCATGTGTGGCCATGTCAAGGCACTGGGGAGGGCCCTGGAGAGCCTGAAGAGATGAGAACTGAAGTGGGCGAGCAGGAGACTTGTCAAATGGAAGCAGGGAAGGATAAGATGATCACACATCTCCGTCAATGCCTACTGAGGGCTTTTTTTGAAAGACAAATAAGATTATGCTTGGGGTAAACCAGAGCTAATATTTATTAAGTATTGACTCTTCGTGACATCATTATGCCCTTTTTCTTTTTCTTTTCTTTTCTTTTTGGCTTTTTAGGGCCACACCTGTGGCATATGGAGGTTCCCAGGATAGGGGTCGAATTGGAGCTACCACTGCCAGCCTACACCACAGCTACAGCAACACCAGATCTGAACCACGTCTGTGACCTACACCACAGCTCATGGCAACGCCAGATCCTTAACCCACGGAGTGAGGCCAGGGATCAAACCCATGTCCTCATGGATACTAGCCTGGTTTGTTACCACTGAGCCACGAGGGGAACTCCCATTATGCCTTATTACTAGTATTTCATGCGATTTTCATAATAACCTTGTAAAGTAGTTTCTAATGTCTCCATTTTACAGATGAGAAAATGCAGCTTCTATGAGAATGAATAACTCAACAAGCCAAGGTCACCCAAGCTAGTGAGCCTTGGAACAGGGTTTTGATGGGCAGTTTGACTTCACAGTCCAAGTTTTTGTTTGTTTTCTTATGGGTACATCAGCAGCATATGGAAGTTCCCTGGCCAGGACTGAATTCCCAGCTGCAGCTGTGACCTATGCTGCAGCTGCAGCACCTCTGGATCCTTTAACCCACTGCCCAGGATGCCTCCGCAGTGATCTGAGCCGCTGCAGTTGGATGCTTAACCCAAAACTGAGGTTCTGGGTTCCTCTTCATGGGCTGCTTGGGCTTGCACAGAGTATGACAACCGAGTTTAAAAGAAAGCATGCAGGAATTCCATTTCGTGGCGCAGCGGAAACAAATCCTACTAGGAACCATGAGGTTGCAGGTTCGATCCTGGGTCTTGCTCAGTGGGCTAAGGATCCGGCGTTGCTGGGAGCTGTGGTGTAGGTTGCAGATGCGGCTCAGATCCTACATTGCTATGGCCGTGGCGTAGGCTGGCAGCTATAGCTCCGATTAGACCCCTAGGCTGGGAACCTCCATGTGCTGTGGCTGCGGCCCTAAAAAAAAAAAAAAAAAAAGAGAGAGAGAGAGAGAGAGAGACAATAAATAAATAAATAAATAAATTAAAAAAAAAAAGGCATCCAAAGTGATGAAATGGAAATTGTGTTCCTTAAGGCCTGGGCCTAAAAACCGCCATCATGTCGCTTCTGCACAACTCTATTGGTCAAGGAACCACAGAGCAGAGGGGACATGTTCCAACTTTTTTTTCTCCCTAAGGCTGCATATGTGGCATATGGAGGTTCCCAGGCTAGGGGTCGATTAGGAGCTACAGCCACCAGTCTAAACCACAGCCAGATCCAAGCCTTATCTGCAACCTACACCATAGCTCACAGGCAATGCCGGATCCTTAACCCACTGAGTGAGGCCAGGGATTGAACCTGTGTCCTCAAGAAAACTAGCTGGGTTCGATACTGCTGAGCTACAATGGGAACTCCCCATCCTACCTTTTTTTTTTTTTTTTTGTCTTTTTAGGGCCACACCTGCTGCATATGGAGATTCCCAGGCTAGGGGTCAAATCGGAGCTGTAGCTACCGGCCTACGCCAGAGTCACAGCAACGTGGGATCCGAGTTGTGTCTGCGACCTACACCACAGCTCACGGCAACTCCGGATCCTTGACCCGCTGAGTGAGGCCCGGGATCGAACCCGTAACCTCATGTTTCCTAGTTGGATTTGTTTCCACTGAGCTATGATGGGAATTCCTCTCCATCCTACCTTTTGATGGGAGTAGTTTCAAAGAATTTGAGCTATAGGTCCAGAGAAGTCCTGACAGGTGACAAGTCATTTCCTTCAAGGTTCAGTTCAGATAAAATCAGACTAGAACTTGGGGAGACAGATAATCATCAACTAAACATCCACATAAATCCCAATTTAAGTCATTATTCAAGTAAATAACATTATAGCTATGACAGGTGCAAGAAAGAGAGCAATGAGAGAAATTTAAAAGAGCCCAATCTGGGGTGTCAGAGAAGGCTGTGAGGAAGAGACATTTGAGCTGAGACCTATTAAGGTGACTGGGAGGCACTTAGCAAGGGGGGCAGGGCCAGGTGAGTGGGAAGGGGCCCCAGAAAGAGGGAACAGTATACACAAAAGCACCTTGGGCACAAGGGTTGCCAGCGTGTAGTAACTAAAAGGCTAGTACAGCAGAAAAGAAAAAGATGAATAGGACAAGCAAGGGTAGAGGCCAGAAACTCGGTTGAGCTTGGTCAAGCATTCGGTCAAGATGAAGACTTGGCTGACTTTTATTCTGGAGGCAAGATAGGTACGGAAATATTTTAAGCAAGAGGGTGACATGCTGTAACTTATGGTTTGAAAAGATCTCCCTGGTTGCAGAGAGGTGTACAGATCCGAGAGGGCCCAAACAGATGCATGGAGACTTATGCTGGTGCAGCTACTGCAGGGGCTTCTGTCAGAGAGAGTGGATGGTAATTTGATTGTTCGGGTCAGAGATGAAGAGTGGATGGATTTAGGATGTTCTGGAAGTAAAACTGATAGGACTTAATGATGGAGGGGATATAGGAAAAGGAGAGCCAAGTTGTCCCCTGCTGCAGATTACCACATGCCATAGCTTAAAACAGCCACTGTATTATTTGCTCATGACTCTGCAGTTTGAACTAGCTTGGCAGGCAGCTCATTTCTGCTATGATCATCAGTGGGGGTGGCATAACCTGCTTGGCATGGATCATGTGCCTGGGTTCAATTCTTGCTGCCAGCTCAGTTGTCTGGTTCTCCTTTGCATGGCTTCTCTGTGTGGTTAGCTTAGTGGTCTCAGGGTGGTGGGACTTATATGGCAGTGGCTTCCTCAAAGTGCAGAAATGGAAGCTGCTGGGTTTTGCCACATTCTATCAGTGAAGAATCAAGGCCAGCCCACATCAGAGAGGGGACTACACAAGGTCATGAATGTTAGGTGTGGTCCATTGGGAGACACTAAATTAAGTCTACCACACAAAGTCTCCCTGGTTTCTGACTTCATACTTGGATGGATGGTGGTGCGATTCGTGGAAATGGGAGCATTCCAACAATGTTCTCCTATCTCCTTCAAAAAAAAAAAACTCACCACACTCGGTATGAAGATAATTATATTTCCAGTCTCTCCTCCTCAGAACTGCTTTCACTGATTCTTCATCCTAGACTAAACCCCTTTGTTATGGATTCCCAAGTTTCCTTTGGTCTCCTCTTTGAGAATCATCCCACTGGGGAGCACTGTCTAACTGGCTTCCCCATGAGATGTGAGCTCCAAGAACCTGGGTGCTGGGTTTCACTTGTTTCCCGACCCCCGTCTCCAAAACGCGGCCCATCTGGTACACACTTAACTCTCCATCTTTGCTGAATCTTATCTCCCTCTTTCTTCACAAGAATGATTGTGACCGGCTGGGCTCTGCGAGCCCAACTGAACTATGTCTTATACTTCCAAACCAAGGCTACCTTCACTGAGGACCATGAGGGGCAAAACTCGCAAGGACCTGGGATAACCACTGATGTTCATATGCCAAGTGGATGTGATGTGTACACTGGTTGTAGGAAGCTGCAGCTGCCGCTCTCTGTTGGGAAATAAGCAGAGAACGGGTGATGCCATCAATGCTTTCTCTTGTTCTGAACATCAATAATTCTACTGGGGCATGAGGGAGCCCTGGAGCAGAGATCAACAGCCTGTCTAGCCTTAAGTGGCTCCGAGGAGTGAGTAATATGTAGAACCCGAGGGCCATGGGCGAAGGGGAAAGAACACAGGAAAAATATAAAGCCATTCTCTTAATAGAAAATTGTTTAATTTCTTCCTCTGTTAAAATACACTCAATCCAGATGCAGTGGAGCAGGTGACCAGATTTTTCAGGATTCTTACACCACTGGGAGCTGGTTCTATCTGTGTCAAACCCGTCTGGTCAGAGAACACTCACATCTTTAATTTCAAATACTGAACGTGATGCAAATGATGTAATCAGTATCGAACACGCGGGTATATAGTTACTTGGTGGTCACTGCACGAGGTATCAACAATGCAGGCTCAAAAATAAGATGTATGGCAAGTTGGTCCTTTCCAAAAGTAAATATATTAGGACACTAAGCTGACACTTTAAATGAACCCAAAATAAATACGAATTAAGAGCTAGCTCCTGTGAGGAACAGTGCATGCAGACAATGAACTCGCAAGTGTGACCATTTGTAACAGAAAGCTCTGGAATCCCAAGGGCGCTTCCTCACAAAGCCAGTCCTGAGTGTGAGGACGTAAAGGAGAGTAACGCGCAGCTTGGCTGGGCTGCTGGGATTCCACGTTGCAGTGGCGTCTGGCATTCAGCGTCATTTCTAAGAGTTCCCAACTGAAAGAGGAACAATGGCATTTTCTCATGGGTCACATCGCCTAGGCCCTGAGGATGGGCGCAGATGGAGGAAGCTCAGAAGTCATCTGGTTTGAGCAGATGAACCCCAGGGTTGCTAAGCTGGGGACACAGGTTCCTCCGAACTGCAGTGTCCTTGGGTGGAGAGAAGGCTCTTCACCCTCCCCTCCTCACTGCTGCCATGCAGGGCAGACGGCACTTCCACTCTCATGAAGGACAGCTTCAGTTCGCGCTCGAGCCTCAAGCCCGGTTTCTTAGCCCCACTGCCCCCGCGAGTCTCCAGTCTGCATCCGTGTTCACAGAAAGTCTAGAGCTGCATGCCAAGTTCTGACAGCAAGAAAAAGCCATACCTAAAGAGTTGATGTATGATAAAAAAAACCACCTTCCGAATGACGTAGGCAAGAGGAAAACGCTTATTTTACCGCCATGCAGACGACCCATCTAAGATGCAACCCAGGAAATTAGAGTTTAACAATATTCCGGACAGTACCCGATCGATTAAACTATCCTTCACCCCAAAGCAAATACCATTCCCTCGAGGAAAACCAGATGTGAGTGTTGCCGTCTATTAGGTAATAAATAAAACAGCACTGTCAGTGCTATGAAAGCAGACAACAGACCTGCCATTTAATGAAGTGAGTTAGTCTTGACTCTATTTAATATAATATCATCGCAGATAACTCATCTCTGCCATGAAACCCATCAACTGTGGGACCACACTATTCATGGGCATCGAGCACAGGGGGTTAATCTGTCAGGTCAGTTTAATTATGGCCCATTTTCCAGCAGCTGGGGTGAGGAGAGGAGAGCTTTGATTTTATGTGTGTGGGAAAACAATTTTTCCAAAGCCTGTTTGGCTCAGACACATTCTACTGCATAAATCCCCTCAGCCACTCAGAGGGGATCAAGGAAGACCCCCAAACCCAGGAGGACAGACCTAGTTGGGTGACAAAACTTGGCTATCTTGGCAACTGTTCTCCCTCCCAAAGCTGAGCAGATGTCCCCACCAGCCACCAGAGCCCCCCTCTTCACCTCTGGACTCAACTCCTGACCCTGGGGGACACCCCTGGGGTGCAACACCCACACGGGAACCATGCTGGACGTGTTGGCCCAAATCACAGCTGTGCAGCTCAAAGGAGAAATTCTACTTTGGAAACGAGTTTTAGTTTCCTTCTAACAGGAACTTTATGCCATCCTGAAGGAAACATGAAGTGTAGACAAGAGTCACCTTTGATGCTTCCAGGTTCAGATTCACGACAGAATCTGGGCCCAGATGATAATCCTGCTAGCTCTTCCCCACAGCAAGGCCCAGAACCACACAGCCTGGGCAGCAACTTACCTCTGCCTTGTCACCGGTGGGAAGAGCCACCTGCTATTGTTTTGTATACAGAATTGGTGCAGAGAGGTGTCCCGAGTGGATGCAGGACTGTCACAGAAAGGATACAGGGTCCCAGGCTGAGAGGTGGGAGGGGGGGGGGATCCTCTGAGAAATGGAGATGATCACCCACCTGCTACTCGGTCATCGGCCCACCATCCAGCTCTGCCACAACAGCCGAGGGACCCGGGTCAACCGTGCACCCTCTCTGGGCCTCTGTTCCATGCCAGACACTCGATAAATGTTGTCATAAACTACAGGGCACTGGGGTGAACAGAGTGACTCCTGGGGCCAACGTCAGACCCCGACAGCCACGGACAGAGGGGCTTTCCTCTCTGCCTCTAGGCTTGAGCAAACAGCCCAGCTGGCTGGCAATGCCTCCCCTTCGGTCTGGCCACTGTACCTCTGTGGGGTGCAGGGACACAGCTCAAGTGTGACGCTGCAAAGGAACATGACAGAAAGAACATTCTCTGGGTTCTACGAGGGACTAGGGGACCCGCGCTGAGCAGCTGAGACTCGGTCTGGCATTCGACCTTCACCTCTGGCTCCCACTTCCCCGTGTCCAGGGAGCTGTACCACTAAAGCTCTTAACGTCTGGGCCCTCTATCAGAGGGCGGGCCAAGGAAGCAAGGCATCCCAAGCCAGGCAGCCTGCGAATGCCAGGGACGCCGAACAGCGATCGGGCAAACAGGAAACTCAGGGCCACAACAGTTGACATTTCTCCACCTTCCCCACAGGAAAGGGACAGGGGAGCTGGGAGCGCGTTCCAACAGCTGAATACAGCGGGGAGACGACCGACTGTAATGAAGGGAGAGGTGCGATTCCGGCGCACACGGTAACCAACCAACAGGAAGCTGCTCTGGCTGAGCCTGGGGACGGCTGCGTACGGAGACTTCGGTGGAGGAGGAAGAAAGTCAGTCCGCTCTGGCTGACCGACATTCCCAGAGGCAGGGCAGGGGCGGAGCGGGGGCTCAGTCTAACATTCTGCCGCTCCTTCCATCTCGATGACCTGTTCCTGGCCCCTGAGCCAACCCCCAGGAAGGATTCTGTGATGCCAAGTCTGGCTCCGTGCTGAAGCGCCTCCAACTCTGCCCACCAAACAAAGTTAGCCAAGTGGAAAAGGTTCATCATTTCCTAGCTGTGTTTTATAAAATGGAATTAGGAACATAAAGGGCACCAAGGGGCAAACCCCGAGCCTGCGTGGGACCATCCTCCTCTCAGCCCCCTCTGCGTAGGCCAAGAAGTTTGGAGAGTTTTTCACAGTTTTCAAGTTTCAGCGACTCTGCTTTCTGCTTCAATCGTTCATCTCTGTATAATCCTGCCAAATTGGTCAACTCCGACTCTGAAAGATAAAAGAGGTAACCAATTCATCAGGAGGGCCGAGCGCCTTTGTTTCCTTTTGGTACTTTGGAAGCAAAGCTCCTTTTACGTTAATGCTCTTTCTTTCGGTTAAATTTAAGAAACGCTCATTGACTCAAGAAACACGCGTGGGCGGCCACCAGGTGCTGAGGATTAAGTGACACCTGTGGTCCTGGAGTCCGACGGTGTCTGAGCTGTGTGACAAACGCGCCGGACTTCGTTCTTATCAATAGAACATTTGGCACCAGACTTAGGAAACCTGCACGCGTGCAGTAAGAGGAGATTGTGTTTCGGGGCCTTTCCACCAATGGTATTCGGATGGCAGTCGGGGGAGAAGGGAGGCCCATCGCCCGCTCCTGTCATCTGAAACAAAGACAGCTGCTCCAACCTTCCCCCCCACGTGGCTGGCGGGATCGCAGCTCTCACATGCTGACTGACACGGCCCCGGGGCGGCTGGGCACGCCTGCCTTCCCCAGGAGCCAGGGTGCTGGAGGCTTTCTTACCCCCTCACTGCATGTGGGGCCCCGAATGCAAAGGCCAAAGGCAGCTGGGCTCTTTTAAAAGCGAAATCATCTGGATCCAGTGGCCTCTGTCTCCTTGGCAAAATGTATTTCATTTTCTCTTCATGGGGGAGAAGGTCACGCTATTTTTAACCAGAATATAATCTCTGCTGTCCTCTCGGATTCAGCAGAGGTTTGGCTGCCTCTACTTTTTATTCTTTTGTGTAGTTTCAGAGGCATCCCTAGGCAGGAATGCCTGGCCAGCACCTCCAGAGACGTGCTGCGCAGTCACAGGATGGCGTGCTTGCAGGGGCTGTGTGGCTTCTTGGAGCCTCCAAGAGCAGGCAGCTACTCCATGTTTAAAGGACCATGTTTGCGAAAATGCCATTTTAATCATTCTGAAATAGGTCTATCCATTCTTAATCATCTTGCTGGCAGAGTTTTTTCTTGGGAGAACGAGAGGCACCTGTCCGATTAATCAGCAAACTGCCTGGAAACAGGACTTACTACGTAGCTGGGGGAACAACGGCATCAGTTTCTGAATACGTCTCTACCAACACAAAACTGGCCTTTCTTCTCACAATGATTCTGTTTACATCAAGTAAGGCCCAAAGTGCAGATGAAGTGTAGGGGTGAGTGGTGGGTAGGCATGAACGCCCACCCTCTACAATGGGGGCTCAGAGCCTGGGCCCTGGTTGGGCAGTTGTTTGGCAGGCAGTGGGTCTCCTAGGCTCCAGAACAATGTGCCCTCGCCCTATGGCACGGGGCCTGCCGTGTGTGCCAACCAGAGCTTGCCTTGGCACAGGCATCCTCGCAGATGATGCGGCTTCATGGAGGATCATGCGTCCACTCAAACGAAAGCCCGTGGCTCCTCCGTTCTGCCCAGAGCTCGGCACTGCCTCCATTTCTCTGGCTTCTCTGGCACATGGAGACCTATTCAGGAGGGCTCTGGGAAACCAGCCTATACCTTTGGTGCTCTGGAGTCACAGCTACACCACTGATAAAGCTGATTCTGTGGTGCTATTTTTCCTTGAAATGAATTCCTTCAGTTTCTTGTTTACTGACCTTATCCAAGGGTCTCACTGCCTGAAATCTTACTCCAAAAAACATTAAGGGCTAATGATTCTTACTATTCTCTACACCGCCAACCATTGTAATAAGCTGATGAAATAGAACTGCATACATAGGAATGTGTTTCTCAAAACATCACATGGCTGGAGTTCCTGTCGTGGCTCAACAGAAATGAATCTAACTAGTATCCATGAGGACGCAGGTTCGGTGCCTGGCCTTGCTCAGTGGGTTAAGGATCTGGCGTTGCTGTGAGCTGCCGTGTAGACCAGCAGCTGTAGCTCTGAATCAACCCCTAGCCTGGAACCTCCATATGCCGTGGGTAAGGCCCTAAAAAGACCCCCCCCAAAAAATATATATGTATATATATCACGATACATCACGTCCCTTTTTGCTTTCCACAAAGTTCACAGAAACCAGGTTTCTATGCTCCAGAGACTGAGACCCCCGGCTGGTCCAAAGCAATGACCGTGAACAAAGGCAGTGTTTCAAGGAACCACGTCCCCCCCCCCGCCCTTTGCACGTCAATGAACAGAAGGTCAATGCAATGAATATGTTACTTTTGACAAATTCTGTTAATATTCAGTAACTTCTAAGGAAAAATGAAACTCTTGGCAGAGGCAGGATCAAGAGAACATCGTTTCTTCTCCGCAAAATGTTTCTCTCTCTCTCTTTTTTTGGCCATGCCCATGATATGCAGAAGTTCCTGGGTCAGGGACTGAATCTGTGTTACAGCTGTAACCAGAGCCTCAGCTGGACAATGCTGGATCCTCAATCCACTGGGCCTCCAGGGAACTCCTGTGAAATGTTTCCCTTGCCCTGAGGGCCAGTGTGAGAGACGGATGCAGCACTGAGCCTTCAGGGTAAACCGATGCAGGCAAACGGCCAAGAGAAGCAGACTCCAGAGCCTCTCCAAAGACACTCTGCACACGAGCCCAGGTCGGAGCCCTGACCGCTGGAGACCTCGACGGGTCCCAACCACCCTCACCTCACGATCCAGCCCCACGAGACAGGGCTGCATGCAGTCGGCAAGGCCAAGCAAGGTCTGGACTCGTTAGGATCCAGGCACTTACTACATGGCAGACAGCATGCTAAGTATTGCCCTCCTACCATCCTCCACAATCCACAGGGTCTCCCTGGGAGGAAGTTCATTTTATCTGCATTTCAAAGCCTGAGCTTCTACCCACTCTGCTACCCTGCTCTGGGGCACAGAAAGAAGTTCTCCGCTGCCGGGCAGGGCTGGGATCTCAGCTCAGCCCAGCCAGGTCGGGAGGCTTCCTACTTGTTACTTGGGTCCCTCCCAGTCCAGTGGCACAGCCGCTTCCCGACACTGGGTTTATTATCTAGGGGCAGCTGTGAAGGCGTAAACAGGGCAATTAGGGTTCATAGCAAGGGCTCAGTCACACAGTTCACACCGGTGAAGCAGTCTAAGGAAGAGCAGAGAAAGAAATTAACAGAAGATTTTAAAAGACAATGGCTAACTTTGCTAAAAACAGTTTCCATTCGGTATTTTGCCAAGAGTGAACTTTGTTCTCAAGTGGGTTTATTTTTACAACCTCCATGTGCTAAATTTAACCTTGTTGGCTGCACTTGCTGCTGGATCCGGAGGGCAGATGCTGCTGGTTCTCAAATGGCACTTGGGTTGTGTGGAGGCTTCAACAGCCACCATCCTTAAATGCCTGAAATAGATTTTTAAGGGGTGTGTGCTGATAACCCCTGGGCTGAACTTGTGGGTACATGCAACGTGCTCACCCACTGGATGTTCGTATCTGGAGGGCACCCAAGCCCTGAGAGGAGGCCTCAGGAGGATGGGATAATCTCCTGGAAGCCACCTTAGGTATAATTCGTACCATGAGCTCTTTGTATAGCTCCAGCTGGTCTGTGTGTGTGTGTGTGCGTGTGCATGCATGTGTGTTTGAAGAATGTGAAATAGATCTTTTCATCAATTTCTTGCATGAAGCTATAAATTAAAACCTTCTCGCGGCTTAAAACAATGGAGACTTTTAGACATACACTGTGGCCTTCACCGGATTTGGATCCACGTTTATAATGCCTGTAAGTCTAAGGCTTCCATCTTGCTCCAAAATTCTATCCCCATTTTTGAAACATGCAAAACCTAACTTAGCAATGGGGTGGGGGTATTTCCCAACCACTCGGTTTTGTTTTGTTTTTTTAACTAAAAAAGCAACTTCCTCCTCCAGCTGAATCCCCCCTTACACCTGCGTCATTGCCCACTAAGCTCCCAATGCACCTGAGAGGTCAGGTGGGCTCTGCCCTACGAAGTAGAGGGCAGAGACCAGGTCCTTTGGGGCCAGGATTGGACACTAGCCCTGCTCGGTGGCTCCTAACTCTGGGCATTTTCAGTCTTTTCCAGTCCTGGGAATCCTCTCTTCAGAAGACATTTGTTGAGCATGTGCTCTCAAGCAAGGACCGTGCCAAGGGCCTGGGACACAAAATTAGTAAGACGTGGCTCCTGTCCTCAGAGAGCCCAGAGTTAGCAGGGAGACTGCCATGTACCCAGAGAACACGAACACTGAGGGTGGCACTGAGAGAGAAGGATGAGCAGGGCGCTTTAAAAACAAAGAGGAAGGAGAGATTAACTCGGGGTGGGGTTGGGATGCGAGATGGGTGGCGAGGGCTTAGCAGCACCATGACCAGGGATCTAATTTTATCAGACACCGTTAGATGTTTCATAATACCCGCTGATAAGGTTTTTAAAAAGGAGTCTTGCTTTTTATAAATTAACCAAAGCCAAGTTTTATAAGATACAATTACTAACGGGTGTGTGTGTGTGTGTGTGTGTGTAATTCAGGTGGCATGAGAAGGGAGCCTGTGGGCTAGGAGGCGGGGTGGCCCTTGCTCAGCACACCTCGCCAACACTCTCTGGATGTGTAAGCCAAGTGGCAACACTGCCACCCCACTGTCTCCAGAGAGGGAAACAGCGTGGAAGAATTGCTCTGCTCCACGGATGGTCACTTCTGGTCTGGTGGCCACAGCTGATTGGAGGGGAAGAGAAGGGGCACCTAACCCAGTCCCAGCAACCTACAAAACGCAGGGTAGGCTGCATGAATCAGACTTCCTTCGGAGAAATATGGAATTAGGAAACTGGACCAAATCAGCTGGCCACCTCAAGAGGAAGCTTGTGATGCACAAAGAGGCCAGTGACTGGTGAGGTTAGGGAAGTGGGAGAGTGAAGAGGAGGGCAGCAACCAAAAGAAACCATGCAAATCAAGGCCGTGAGGGGGAGCTTAAAGAAGCAAAGGAAGGCAGTTGGCAGAGAGAAGGGAGACTCAGAGACAGGCTGGCAACTAGTACTGCCCAAATTCCTAAGATCGCCAAGCCGGGGCCACATGCGTCCCATTAGGAAACCTCCCTTTGTGGGTTTAACCTCCGCCCTGTCCCTGTTCACATCAACAAGAGCAACGCACACAAGGAGAGAGGAGGGATCCGGAAGCCGGGGAGGCCTCAGGCTGGAAGCGTGGCCACCAGCTGAAGCCCCTTTTAGGGCATCTTACTTTGCTGTTTCTCCTTCCAGCAACTCGTCTGGATGTAATCAATGTAATCCTTCTCTATCGTCTTCTCCAGGTCACGCAGAGAGGCTCCTCTGTAGGCCTTGTCAAAGTTTTTATCCACGAAGTAAGGCACCTGTAGGTTTTGGGTTTCTCTAGAAATGGTGTAGCCCAAGGTCCTGAAACAAGGAGAGAGAGGCGCCCATGAGCTTGTTCTATTCAGCAACATCACTCTTAGCACCTGCCTCGCAAGCAACGTCACAGTCCTCCTCACAGGGCAGATGCAGATGTCATTTCCTTTTAAAAATTTTTCATTAACACATATCATATCTACTATCACTAACAGATATCATATCATTTTCTAATATATCTAATATTTATTATCTCCCAAGCAAGGCAATAAATGTAATGTCACCCTTGTCGCCATTATGTGAGAATGTTCAAATGGACTCAGTCTCAGCACATATATTCCCTTCAGGGATTTACCTCCCTCTCTTCTCTCTTTTTAAATTTAAGATACACAGGAGTTCCTGTTGTGGCGCAGTGGAAATGAATCCAACTAGTATCCATGGGGATGAGGGTTCAATCCCTAGCCTCACTCAGTGGGTTAAGGATCCGGCACTGCCATGAGCTATGGTGTAGGTCACTGACATGGCTTAGACCCCGAGTTGCTCTGGCTGTGGTGTAGGCCAGCGGCTGTACTCTGATTCGATGCCTAACTGGGACCTTCCATGTGCCGCACGTAAGGCCCTAAAAAGAAAAAAAAAAAGTTTAAGGCCTACAGCACAATGATTTATACATGCCGTTTTACGTATATTGTGAAATGATCAAACAACAGGTTCAGCTAACATCTAGCTTCTCGTCTACATAACAACAGAAACGAAAGAAGAAACAAAGGAAAAAGTTTTCTCCTTGTGATGAGAACTCTTAGGATGTGCCCTCTCAACAATTTTCCTCTTACTTCCTATCACACAGCAGCGTTTACTGCAGCCACTACGCTGTACATCGGATCCCTCCTCCTCACTGACCTGAGAACTGTTAGTCCCTCCAATTCCCCTCCCTCCCCCTCTACCTCTGGTAGCCGCAAGGCTGATCTCTTTTTCTATGAGCTTGGGGTTTTTTTAGATTCCACTTGTAAGTGAGATTGTACAGTATTTGTCTTTCTTTGGCTTACTTAGCATAATGCCTTCAAGGTCCATCACTGTTTTCACAAATGGGAGGATTTCCTCATTTTCATGTCTGAGTAATACTACTCCATTGAATATACATGGACCACAACTTCTTCGCCCATTCAGCCACTGATGGACACTCAGATTGTCGCCATGTCTTGACTACTGTGTATACACTGCTCGGAACATGGCGGCGCAGCTGTCTGGGTTCCCCTCTGTCAGACTGCTTCTTTCGAGGCTAAAAGTAAATCTCTGCATGCATAAGAGCAATTTCTGTAATGTACAGGACCTCGCATGGCACCTGGCACAGAGCAGGCTACTGATAAATTTGGCTGAACGAAATGAATGTTACAGTAAACGATTTACAAATAACCAGACAGCTCATACCAACTTAGTTCCAATTGTGAGGTCATGATAAAAAGTACTTCACACACAGTCGTGGGGTGAGAACTACCAAAAACTGTGACAAATATTTCAGTGAGGGGGGAGGGACGGATTGGGAGCTTGGAATTGGCACACTATTGTACGTGGAATAAATGGTCAATGGGAACTTGCTGTGCACTACAGGGAAACCTACTCGAGATTCTGTGATACCCTATATGGGAGTGGATATGTGTGTATATGTATCATTGAATTGCTTTGCCCTACATCAGAAATTAACATAACACTGTAAATCAACTACATGTCAGTAGCATTTTAAAAAAAGATTTCAATGATACCTCCAGGCTAATGCTCAGTGGGTTTAAGATCCCCAATGGTATCTGGTGTTCGGAAACATTAACAGGTCTCAGTTAACTAAAGTCCAGCCATTAGAAAGTATAGGAGTTCCCCTCATGGCTCAGTGGTAATGAACCTGACTAGTATCCATGGGACGCAGGTTCAATCCTTGGCCTTGTTTAGTGAGTTAAGGATCTTGCAATGCTGTGAGCTATGATGTAGGCTTGCAGACATGGCTCGGACCCAGCATTGCTGTAGCTCTGGCTGGACCCCTAGCCTGGGAACCTCCATATGCCGCGAGTGTGGCCCTAAAAAGACCAAAAAAAAAAAAAAAGTATAGAAGGGAGCTCAAATTCAAGTTAATATAATGTGACAGTGATGTACAAAATTCAAGCTGATTTTGTTCAAGCTGGACAAAATCCATCTTAAATGGGCTTTATTTGACCTTTTCCCAGCCTTTTCCTTTGACCTCTCACCTTGGGGATCTTGCTGGATGTCTAAGAACACAGGCCACTCGACTGCTCTCACTTCCCTCTGAGAAGCTGTTGGCAGGGCAGGTTCCTGCCTGTCGCACTGGCCTGACCAGAAAAGGGGTACCAGTGGTACGTACACAGAGGAAGTCAGTAAATAGAGGGGTATCAGGCCGGCATGACCTGATAGCAATAATCTCTCTCTAGATCATTCTAGTGATCCAGACTGAGAGTCTTTAGCCCAATGATCACCAACAAGAGCTCTTCCTGTTAGGTATTGTTCCATGGAGTCCACATTTGGAAAGGATTTTTGTCTGCTAAGCTATAAGAGCAAAACCTCATTTCCCATTAATAATTTAAAAAGTAATGAATCCAATGAGTCTCAAACTTTAGTAGAGGGCATGGCAAACCTCACACTGTTGGTTCTCACTGCAGAGTTTCTGATTCAGCAGATATGGAGTAAAGCCTAAGAGTCTGCACGTCTACATGCTGCCAGTTAATGCTGATCAGGGACCAAACTTCTGAGAAATGACTTAAAAAAATTCATTACTAAATCTAAAAATTCCTATCAGAGCTCGTGTTTTCCATGCAATGCAAACTTTAGAATGACTTTCTATATTTTCAGCAAAAGCAAAGAAATGAGATACTACAGTTTGACCGTACAGCCTTATCATGAATAGATGTCTTATTCTTGCAATTTCTTAAATTGGAAATAATCACCAGGTCTTAGTTGCTATGTTCTCAGACCTACAGGGGTCCAGCGATACTATCACAAGCTCGGTAAGGTCCTTTTTCTAAGTCTAAGATGGTAATGATAAGGATTTAATCTAAACCAGGAGTTAGTTAATCCTTCAGAAGCCAGCTCGTGCTGTTCTGCAGCTGACCAGATGGTGTCGCTGTAGAACAAAACAATCCAGGTCCTGAGGGCTGGGCGGAGCGGCCTATGGTACTTTTGCATTATTACTACCCATCTGTTCCTGTCAACGCAAACTCAGTGTTTTCTACAATACAAGGTGAAAGGAAATGTTAGTAATGTACCAGCAAAAACTGCAAGTCTTTCATTAGATTGTTAAGAAAGATTTATCAGCATCTGACTTACGATTTATAGAACAGACTATACGGGGGATTAGCAGCTAGCAGCTGAGTAATCACAGATATGATCACAATCACCAGAACTGGAAGTAACTGAATAAATGCAGAATATGTAGTCTGAAAAAGAGAAAGTATTTGGTATAAGTGTTGTTCATCCACATGCAGCTTAGTGAAAACAGGATAGTTTTCCCAAAGAAAATACCAATTACCGATGCACTGCACAGAGCTCCAGGCTTTTCTGGGAAGGCTGTTCCTTACTGCTGAGAAGTACCAGACAACTCTGCTTTGTCAGCCTGAAAAGGCTGAAGGAGGCCCACTCACAACCTGGATTTACACCCGGTCATCCTTCTGCAGCCCCCTTTTCTAAGAACAGTGAGGCAGAGACACCTGTTTGTGAGACTGCCCAAACTGTGCCTCTCACAAGGTCTCGTTACTATGCAACTCTGTTGTCTTGGCCTCAGCTGAACAGACTGAGACATCTAGAGGACATCTAACTGTAGCAGAAATAATCACACTCTCCTTCCTGAAGATCTGGGATTGAGATTCATGACCACCCACTGCTAGGCAATCACCAGAAGAAAGGACACACCTCTGAGGCACTGGAGATGGGCAAGAGGAAGCAGAAAGCCAGCCCGCTTAAAGAACAAAGGAGATGAAGAGAGGCGGGAGAACTGGAGACAGCTGGCCCCAAGAGTCATGGGGCGCACAGCTCGTGGGTGCCTGACAGCACCCCAGTTCCTGGTTCCCGCCTGTCTTAAGGCCCAGGCTGCTTCCTGCCCTTGAGCTTCATGAGACTCTCTTGATGCCTTACCTTAAACCCCCTTTAGTTTTGAGTATTTTGAAGAGAGTTTCTATTCTCTGCTGTCAAGAAAACCCTGATCAAAACAGCCCCACAGATTTCCTGGGATCATCACCAAAGAAGGGGTGGGGAAGAGGGGTGCATTCTGGCCTCTTTGGGCCAACTGTCCATCTCTTTTTACTGTGCCTCTGCTTTCATAAAGCATGTTTTAGTGACACACTTCAAGGTGACCTTCAAATAGGTCCGCTCATACAAGTACTCATGGGCAGCAGCTGTCCTGTCCTCCCTGGGTACCTGAGGTTTATCTTCTTCCTCCTCCTTCCGTGTCTGCATCCTCTCATGTCGGTGCCGCCGGCGGTAATAGTGAGTGTCGTCTGTCACATTTGAGAACATATGAATGTTTCCTGGAAAAGAAAGAAAAACACTCAGTAGGTGACACAGCGAACGTCCCTTCCTTGCCTTTTCCAAGGCCCTTGCTTCCAGCTAGGTTCTCCGAGGGCATAGGACTACCCCACTTTACCCAGGAAAAATAAGACAGTAGGGATGTCAAGTGAACCAGCTGAAAATGGGACATGCTCCGCTCTCCTGCCCCTATTTAAACAGTCTTTGTAACCAGTGACAGAGAAGCGGATGAAGAAAGAGCACTTGGGCCATGAAGCCTGTCCCCACGCTCATGCCTGCTCCTTGCCCAATAACAGATTATGTCACTAGTATCTTTAATAGCAACTCACAAAATTTAGCTTTCTTTCTAGGCATTTAATCATTCCAGCTTCCAACGCTTTGGGGGTACTTTTCTCACCTTCATCTTTATGTAAGGGGCTCTTTTTACAATAATAATAATAATATAGGCATTTTGCTTCTAATTTATAAAACACTTAAAAATATCCAATCCTGGGAGTTCCCGTTGTGGTGCAGCAGAAATGAATATGACTAGTATCCATGAGGATGCAGATTTGATCCCCAGCCTCACTCAGTGGGTTGGGGATCCGGTGTTGCCGTGAGCTGTGGTGTGGGTCGCAGATGCAGCTCAGATCTGGCATTGCTGTGCCTGTCGTGTAGGCTGGTAGCTGCAGCTCAGATCTGACTGCAGCCTGGGAACTTCCATATGCCGTGGGTGTAGCTCTAAAACAAAAAGGACAAAAAAAATCCAATCGTCACAAAGCTTTGTGAGGTTGGTCTTACCAGCCCTGTTTTTCAGGTAAGGAAACAAGACCAGATAAAATCAAAATTATGCGTAGTAGGAGGCTAGAGATGTGCCTAAACCCTAGCTCATCTGGATCCAAAGTCTTGTTGTTTCTGCTATACTGTGGTCCCTGTATTCAGATCTTCAAACAGATCCTCAAAATACATACGACTTTTTAAGCAGTAACTCTGGGACACTAACCTGTAGGAAAATGCCCTCCAAAGAAGACGTTGAACAGCTCTTCTGGAGTGATGTCTGCTTCAAAGTCCCTGTAATAATTATATGGTCTGGCTCGAGGGGCAGTGAAAGTCATCTGTTCGTCTCCATATTCATCATAGCGGAGTCTCTTGTCAGGATTGCTCAGGACTGCAAAGGCATTTCCTATCGCTGCAACAAAAACAAAAAGCACCTGAGATCTTGTTGTGGCTTAGCAGTAAAGAACCTGACTAATATTCCACGAGGATGTGGGTTCGATCCCTGGCCCTGCTCAGTGGGTTAAAGGACCCAAGCTGCAGTGTAGGTGTGGACATGGCTTGGATCTGGCATTGCTGTGCCTGAGGCAGTAGGCCGACAGCTGCAGCTCCCATTCAACCCCTAGTCTGGGAACCTCCATATGCGGCAGGTGCGGCCCTAAAAAGGAAAACAAAACAAAAAGCATAAAAAGAGACCAATCAAACAAAGAAAAGCTGAGTACATACTCCTTGCTGCAGCTTTGGGTGAGCACAGCAGCAGCAATGAAGAGCCCAGAACTGAATGGTGCGACAACTCCACAGTGACCCAAGGAGAGCTACATGGGCCTGGAATGTTCACCCAAGTGCCTGCCCTTGAAATTTCCCACGATCTAGTTTCATAAGCCAGAAACAAGAGACTCAAGATAAACTAAGAACGACTGTTTTCAGTCATCAAAAATGTGTTATTTTAGGAGTTCCCGTCGTGGCGCAGTGGTTAACGAATCCGACTAGGAACCATGAGGTTGCGGGTTCGGTCCCTGCCCTTGCTCAGTGGGTTAACGATCCGGCGTTGCCGTGAGCTGTGGTGTAGGTTGCAGACTCGGCTCGGATCCCGCGTTGCTGTGGCTCTGGCGTAGGGCGGTGG
This sequence comes from Phacochoerus africanus, assembly GCF_016906955.1. Classification (NCBI taxonomy): domain Eukaryota; kingdom Metazoa; phylum Chordata; class Mammalia; order Artiodactyla; family Suidae; genus Phacochoerus; species Phacochoerus africanus. The sequence continues at coordinate 141,303,887 of NC_062547.1, forward strand.
CTACAGCTCCGATTCAACCCCTAGCCTGGGAACCTCCATATGCCGCAGGAGCGGCCCAAGAAATAACAACAACAACAACAAGACAAAAAAAAAATGTGTTATTTTACTTGACAGCAATAGTCTACGGCTGGAAACAGTTCATACTTAAGCAATGGTATTCTAACACAAAGTCACAAACAATCTCCGGAATAAAATAATCAGCACAAATTCTCCTGCTTGGCTAAAAGCAAAGTCCTCACTCATGAGTCTTGTCTCAGCTGACTTAAAAAAATGGTCTTCAGAAAGGGGACAGGTGGAGGGAGGAGGGATGGGCTGGAGGTGTGGGACTGGCACATGCGCACTGAGGTATACAGAATGACTGGCCAACAGGGGCCTTCTGTGTAGCACAGAGAACTCTACCCAATATTCTGTGATAATCTATGTGGGTAAAGAATCTGAAAGAGAAGGGTGTGTATACATGTACAACCGAATCACTTTGTATAGCAGAAATTATGACAACATTGTAAATCAACTATACTTCAATAAAATTTTTAAAATGAAGAAAACGTCTTTAGGAGTTCCCTTGTGGCTCAGCAGGTTAAGGATCTGGTATTGTCACTGCAGTGGCCAGGTCACTGCTGTGGCATGGATTCAATCCCTGGCCCAGGAGCTTCCACATGCTGTAGGTACAGCCCCCCCAAAAAAGCTGGTGGAGTTCCCATTGTGGCTCAGAAGAAACGAATCTTACTAGTATCCATGAGGACGCAGGTTTGATCCCTGGCCTCGCTCAGTGGGTTAAAACTCCAGTGTTGCCTTGAGCTGCAATGTAGGCTGCAGACGCAGCTCGGATCTGGCGTTGCTGTGGCTGTGGTGTAGGCCGGCGGCTACAGCCAATTGGACCTGTAGCTTGGGAACCGTTATTACTTATATCTGGAATCTAATATACGGCACAAATGAACCTTTCCACAGAAAAGAAATGCATGGACTTGGAGATCAGACTTGTGGTTGCCAAGGGGGAGGGGGAAGGAGGGGGATGGACTGGGAGTTTGGGGTTAGTAGAGGCAAACTATTGCATTTGGAGTGGATAAGCAATGAGATCCTGCCGTATAGCACAGGGAACTAGATCTAGTCACTTGTGATGGAGCATGATGGAGGACGATGTGAGAAAAAGAGTGTATATATGTGTGTGTGTGTGTGTGACTGGGTCACTCTGCTGTACAGCAGAAAAGTGACAGAACACTGTAAACCAACTATAATGGAAAAAATACAAATCATTACAAAAACTTAAGATATGTATCTTCAGTGTCTCAAGGGCGGATCAAAGGCTGAAGAGACTCCACCTGCACAGCACCGCCCCTCCTCCTATGCACAAACATGCAAACTGTGTCCAGCATCATTTCAACATACAATCAGTACCAATGATCAAAGAGAGCTTGTAAAAAATCTTTTAAGACATCCTCACTCCCCCACTTTTCATTCAGTCAACACTGTCAGAAATATAGAAGGAGTATTCCCCTATAATTCTTCTAGCTAGAGAACTGCATTAAATATTTAGAGCAATAAAACAGCTAAGCAGAAGAAACAAACAGAAAAACCTAAACAGAGTCGCTGAAACATTCCCTCCCTTGCCATCTGGCAGGTTTCTCAGAACCACATCATCGCTGTCTGAGGTGCTGTGTGTGCGTGTGCGTGTGCGCGTGTGTGGCAAGAATGTGGGGTATCTGTTTGTTTCCCTGTAGAAACTGTGTGGAGAGCTAGGTTCGCAATGGCACAGCCACAAAGGCCGGCTGGTCCTTGGAGGTAAATGCTCATCTTAAAAAATTTCTCAGACCTATCACTTTTTACTTTTTCTTTTGAAAATTTCATATTTATAGAAAAGTTAAAAAAAACATAATAAATGCCTGCATTTAATTCACCAATTGTTAGCATTTTGCCACACTGCTTTCCTCAACTCTTTCCATATACATTCATTTTTTTGGCTAAACCATGTGAAAGCAGGCCTCAGATATGATGACACTTCACCCCTAAATATTTCAGCACATTATCTCCTAAGGAGAAAGACACTCTCCTACATGATCACAATTCTCTTCGCAGCTAAGAAAACTGAACATCAATTCATTATCACCCAGTGGACCCATGCAAGGTTCATGCTCCGCTTTTGGATTCACGTCTCCTTAGCTATTTTTTTGTTTATTTGTTGCTTTGGTTCTACCCACGGCACGTGGAAGTTCCTGGCCAAGGGGTGGAACCTGTGCCACAGCAGTGACCTGACCCACAGAAGTGACAACACTGGGTCCTTAACCTGCTGAGCCACAAAGGAACTCCCTCTCTAGTCTTTTTAACCTAGAATAGTCTCCCCACCTTTTTTGCTTTTCATTAAACAGAATTTTTTAAAGAATAGTTCAGTGATGTTGTAGAATGTCCCATATTTTGATGGTTTCCTCTTTACTAGATTCGGGTTAAACATTTTGGCAAGAATACTACATGGGATTATAACATGTCATGTTAGGCTGTCCTAATATTGGTGATGATAAGTTGGACCACTAGTTATCTCTGTTTTAAGGAAAATCTTCCCTGTGGAATGAGTAAGTATTCTGTGGGGTGATACTCCGGATATCAACGTGAATATCCTGTTCAACAACAACCTAAGCCAGCTTTTGGCATCCAGTGATAATCCTTGCCTGCACCAGTGATGCCCCTGAGGGTGAAGGACTTAACATTTTTATTTTTATTTATGTGTTGGATCCAATTTTTTTTGGGTCTTTTTAGGGCCGCACGAACAGCATAGGGGTTGAATTGGAGCTGTCGCTGCCGGCCTACACCACAGCCACAGGAACACTGGATCCGAGCCAAGTCTTTGATCTCCACCACGGCTCACAGGAACACTGGATCTTTAACCCACTTAGTTAGGCCAGAGATTGAACCTGTGTCCTCAAGGATTCTAACTGGGTTCGTTACTGCTGAGCCATGAGGGGCACTCTGGATCCAAAATATTTTTTAAGACTATATTTCTGAGAGTTCCCACTGTGGCCCAGCAGGTTAATGAGCCAGCTTGTCTCTGTGGTGCCTGCTGGTTAGGCCCCTGGCCATGCGCACTGGGTTAAGGATCTGGCATTGCCACAGCTGTAGCACAGGTCACAGCTGCAGCTCAGATTTGACCCCTGGCCTGGGAACTTTTATTACCATGGGTGTGGCTGGAAATATATTTCTAAAGTGTCACAGAAATCAATGGAAAAAAGATTTGATCTATTACTTTGTTTTTGCTTATTACAAAGCTTTATAAAGCTTTTTTCTATGAACATGTTAATATCAGAGGTTTCCTGAGCAAAGAGTTCCACGGTCAAAGAAGTGAGAAGTGCTATCTAGGCCCTTACTCGCAAGGGGCCTCCAACTATACGTTCCACAAGAGAAATCCCATCAGTTTTATTCAGCTGGCACACAGGTGAATATTTTGCTGAATTAAGGAATGAAATGTTCCAAGTTCCTGTTGTGGCTCAGCGGGTTGAGAACCTGACAGAGTGTCGCAAGGATGCAGGTTCGATCCCTGGCCTCCCTCGGTGGTTAAGGATATGGCGCCGCCACAAGCTATGGCACAGATCAGAGATGCAGCTTGGATCCAATGTTGCTGTGTCTGCAGTACAGGCCCGAAGCTGCAGCTCCGATGTGACCCCTAGCCTGGGAACTTCCATATGCTGTAGGTGCGGTTGTAAAAAGAAAAAAAAAAAAGAGAGAAAAAGAAACGAAAGGTTCCAAAAGGTATTACAGAGAAACTAAATATTCTTTCCAAAATAAATTAAGGTAAGTGAAGGAGGATGGGGGAGAGCTATGCTAATAATCACGATCTAAGAGGTGTGGCAGGAAAAAAAACCCACTTGTGGACTTAAAAAGCAATTACAGGGCAGCTGAAAACGACCAGCAGTGACCAAACTTCAAGCATTAATTTAGGATTAGACCTTTGAAAGCATCTGTAGCTCCAGGAGCACAGTTCTTGTCAGGATGAAATTTCAGGGCAAGTTTTCGGTACGCTTTCTTAAGCTCTTCATCACTGGCATTTCGTGAAACTCCCAGAATTTCATAGTAATTTCTGCATTTCTTGATCCTAAAAACACAAATCAGAAACATTTTTTGGTATGTCTACAAAGGTTGCTTTGCACAAACTGCAAGATAGTAAATTGACCCTCTCTCCAATCTGTGAGCTGTAAAACAAACCTGAAAGACAATGAGTGAGCACATTGATGAGACGTTCCATTTATTGACAATGCCCTCCCCCCGAGGACAGCTTAAACCCTTTCAGAGTATTCACAGTATTTTTACATCTAATATTTTATTCTTTCTAGATTCCTGCAAGTGGGTAGAACAAAAATACTAACCCTTATGTTAAGGTCCAGGCTAAGGTTGTCAGAGTTGAAAAAGACAGCAGGGCCAGAAGAAATACCCTCATCATCCTTTTTTCTCCCTTGCTTCTTCCTTATGACTATCTTTTTAAACTTTGCTTTAAAAAGGTAACATATTCACATGGTAGAAGGAAAATATCCAATAGTACTAAACTATATATAGTGAAAAATCTTCCTGCTTCCCCATTCCCTGCCCCCATCTCCCACCCTAAGGATGGCTAACCAGTATAAGAAGTTTGCTATGGGAGTTCCCGTCATGGTGCAGCAGAAATGAATCCGACTGGAACCATGAGATTGCAGGTTATGGATCAGTGGGTTATGGATCCAGTGAGCTGTCGTGTAGGTCACAGACATGGCTCAGATCTGGCGTTGCTGTGGCTCTGGTGGAGGCCGGCAGCAACAGCTCCGATTCGACCCCTAGCCTGGGAACCTCCATATGCAGCAGGTACGGCCCTCAAAAGACAAAAAGACAAAAAAAAAAAAAGAAGTTTGCTGTGAAACCTAGGTACACAGGGAGTACATATAGAGAGACTGCCCCATTTTTTTTCTTACCTAAACAGAAGCATGCTATAATCACCATTCCACATCTTGCTTTTTTGTAAAACTAACAACTTGGAGATTGATACATAACTTACACAGGTAAGAGGAATAGGGATAATGGTTTAGACCACCAGAGTGACAGAACTGAATTTTTTTTTTCCTTTGTCTTTGGTCTTTTCAGGGCCACACCCACAGCATATGGAGGTTCTCAGGCTAGGAGTCAAATTGGAGCTACAGCTGCCGACCTACACCACAGCCACAGCAATGCCAGATCCGAACCATGTCTGCAACCTACACCACAGCTCATGGCAACGCCAAATCCTTAACCCACTGAGCGAGGCCAGGAATCGAACCCGAAACCTCATGGTTCCTAGTCGGATTCGTTTCCGCTGCTCCACCATGGGAACTCCTACAGTACTGAACTTTTTGATCTAAGAAGTCTTTACACTCTTAAAAATTATTGAAGACCCTAGGAGTTCCCATGGTGGCGCAGTGGTTAACGAATCCGATTAGGAATCATGAGGTTGCGGGTTCGATCCCTGCCCTTGCTCAGTGGGTTAATGATCCGGCGTTGCCATGAGCTGTAGTGTAGGTCGCAGACACGGCTCGGATCTTGCGCTGCTGTGGCTCTGGCGTAGGCCATAGGCTATAGCTGTGATTCAACCCCTGACCTGGGAACCCCCATATGCTGCGGGAGCGGCCCAAGAAATGGCAAAAAGAGCAAAAAAAAATTATTGAAGACCCCAAAAGAGATTTTGTTTATAAAGGTTATATCTATCAATATTTACCATACTAGAAGTGAAAACAAAAAAATTTAAAATATGGGAATTCCCTAATGGCCTAGTAGTTAAGGATCTGGCACTGTCATTGCTGTGGCTCAGGTCACTGCTGTGGTGCGGGTTCAGTCCTTGGCCCGGGAACTTCCACATGCTGCAGGCTCGGCCAAAGGAAAAAAAAATTAAAGACATGGAAGGATGACATAACTGCATGTTACACAGCTTCTCAAAAATTCCACTATATAACCACGAAGAGATGAGAGTGAAAATGGCAAATGTACATGTATTATGAAAATATTTTTATTTTATTTATTTATTTTTCTTTTTAGGGCCACACTCACTGCATATGGAAGTTCCCAGGCTAGGGGTCAAATCAGGAGCTAGAGCTGCTGGCCTACCCCACAACCATAGCAACTCGGGATCCAGGCCACATCTTCGAACCTACATACACTATAGCTCATGGCAATGCCAGATGCTTAACCCATTGAGTGAGGCCAGGGATTGAACCCACATCCTCATGGATACTAATCGGATTCATTTCCACTGTGCCACAATGGGAACTCCCATGAAAATATTTTTGAACTTGCAGACAAGCTCCCCAAGGATCTTGGGGTTCCCACACCACACTGTGAGAATGGATGAACTAGAGCATAAACTCTGGAGTCAAAACATCTTGGTTGTGATCTGATCTTGCTGTGGACTTGACCCTGTGTCTGAGTGCTATCTTCCAAAATAGGCTAATAATTACACCTGTATTTCACAGAGCTGTTGAAATTAAATGAAGTATTCATTAAAATGCTTGACAGCATCTGACATGATGTAAATATTGGCTATGACTAAAAATCTACCACATTCTACAGATGACCAATAGGTACATAAAAAGATGCTCAATATTGCTAATTATTAGAGAAATGCAAATCAAAACTGCAATAAGTCATCACCTCACACTGGTCAGAATGGCCATCACCAAAAAGTCTACAAATACAGTAAATTCTGGAGAAGGTGCAGAGAAAAGGAAACCCTCCTATACTACTGGTGAGAATGTAAATTGATGCAGTCACTATGGAGAACAGAGGTTCCTTAAAAAATTAAAAATAGAGTTATCATATGATTGAGCAATCCTATTCCTGGGCATCTATCAGGAAAAGGTGAAGACTCTAAATCAAAGAGATACATGCAGGAGTTCCTGTCATGGCTTAGTGGTTAACAAACCCGACTAGCATCCATGAGGATGCAGATTAGATCCCTGGCCTCACTCAGTGGGTTAAGGATCCGGCATTGCTGTGAGCTGTGGTATAGGTCACACACACGACTTGGATCTCACATTGCTGTGACTGTGGTGCATGCCTGCAGCTGCAGCTCCAACTTGACCCCTAGCCTGGGAACCTCCATATGAAGTGGGTGCGGCCCTAAATAAAGACAAAAAAAAAAAAAAACAGATACACTCACCCTAACGTTCACAGCAGCACTATTTAAACAGCTAAGACATGAAAGTAACCTAAGTGTCCACTGACAGATAAACGGCTAAGATGTGGAATATACATGCAGTGAAATATCATTCAGCCATAAATGAGAATGAAATGCCACTTGCAGCAACATGGATAGAAGTAGAGCTTATCACACAAAGTGAAACAAGGCAGGCAGAGAAAGACAAATATCACTTGCTATCACTTATACGTGAAATCTAAAATAATGATACAAATGAACTTACTTACAAAACAGAAACAGATTCCCAGACATAGAGAACAAACTTATGGCTGCCAAAGGAGGAAGGGACAGGGAGGGATAAACTAGGAGTTTGGGATAAACAGATATACACTCTTTTATATAAAACAGATAAACAACAAGTCCTACTGAATAGCACAGGGAACTATGCTCACTATCTGCTAATAACTTATAACGAAAAAGAATATGAGGAGTTTCCCTTGTGGCTCAGCAGAAACACCTCTGACTAGTATCCATGAGGATGCAGGTTCAAGCCCTGGCTTTGCTCAGTGGGTTGACGATCAGAGTTGCCATGAGCTGTGGTGTAGGTCGCCACCAAGGCTCAGATCTCGCGTTGCTGTGGCTGTGGTGTAGGTTGGCAGCTACAGCTCCAATTCGACTCCTAACCTGGGAACCTCCATATGTCACGGGTGTGGCCCTAAAAAAAAGACAAATAAATACATAAATAAGTGATCTGCAAAGGAAATATATCTATGTGTCACTTCACTATACACCAGAAACCAACACAACATCGTAAATCAACTGCATACTCCAATATAAAAAAATTTACCACATTCGGGAGTTCCCATTGTGGCGCAGTGGTTAACGAATCTGACTAGGAACCATGAAGTTGTGAGTTCAATCCCTGACCTTGCTCAGTGGGTTAAAGATCCAGCATTGCTGTAAGCTATGGTGTATGTTGCAGATGTGGCTTGGATCCCGCGCTGCTGTCATTCTGGTGTAGGCCAGTGGCTACAGCTCTGATTAGACTCCTAGCCTGGGAACTCCATGTGCTGCAGAAGTGGCCGTAGAAAAGACAAAAAAAAAAAAATATATATATATATATACACACACACACACACCACATTCTTTTAAAAAGCTGCATATTCTTGCTGTAGAGCAGAAACTGGTACAACATTATAAATCAATTACGCTTTAATCAAAAAATAAAAAGCTGCATATTCTGGCATTTTATGGATGCGTGTACCTTCCCTACTGCTGGGTGTTTAAAGTATCTCCAGGTTTTTACTACCACACCATTCAGTTAGGCAGGCAGTGGCCCCAAGCCCTGTGGAGGACTTCACGGCAAGTCAGTGACACAGTGAGGGCTGTAATGCAGGGTTTGGAATGTCAGCTGGGGCCCTTCCCCGAGAGCTGCCCATGGGGAATCCCACGGAGCAACCCCTTAGTTTCCAATTCCTGGTTCCATGGCAGATACTCCCCTGCTTCTCTTTCTCTTTCTTTTATAAACTTATTATTTGTTTAATAACAGCTTTACTGAGATATAATTCACATATCACAAAGTTCATTCTTTCAAATTGAAGCACAGTGGATGGTTCACTCATTTAAAGCATAAAATTTAGGAGTTCCAGTCATGACTCAATGGTAAAAGAACCCGACTAGTATCCATGAGGATGCAGGTTTGATCCCTGGCCTCGCTCAGTAGATTAAGGTTCTGGCGTTGCACTGGGCTGTGGTGTAAGTCACAGACATGGCTCGGATCTGGCATAGGCCAGCAACTACAGCTCCAATTCAATCCCTTGCCTGAGAACCTCCATATGCCGTGAGTGCGGCCCTAAAAAGACAAAAGACAAAAAAAAAGTAAAATTTAGTGTTTTTTTTTTTTTTTAAGCATAGTAACAGAGTTGTACACCCATCACCACTATATAGTTCTGGAACATTTTCTCTTTTTCTTTTTCTTTTTTTTTTTTTTGTCTTTTTGCCTTTTCTAGGGCCAGACCCATGGCATATGGAGGTTCCCAGGCTAGGGGTCTAATGGGAGCTGTAGCAACAGGCCTACACCAGAGCCACAGCAACGCAGGATCTGAGCTGCATCTGTGACCAACATGACAGCTCACGGCAACGCCAGATCCTTAACCCACTGAGCAAGGCCAGGGATCAAACCTGCAACCTCATAGTTCCTAATTGGATTCGTTAACCACTGCACCACGACGGGAACTCATAGAACATTTTCATCACCCCAAAAAGAAACCCTCCGGTTGCTTCTGCTCTGTAAAGCCTGGCAATCACTAATTTTTGTGTCTCTATAAATGCCTATTCTTGCCATTTCATATAAAAGGAATTACACAGGATTTTCCACTGTGGCTCAGCAGATAACGAACTGACTAGTATCCCTAGTATCCATGAGGACGTGGGTTCGATCCCTGGCCTCGGTCAGTGGGTTGAGGATCTGACGTTGCTGTGAGCTGTGGTGTGGGCCGCAGACGCAGCTTGGACCATGCGACTCGGAGCCCACTTTGCTGTGGCGTTCCCTCACGTCACAGCATGTATCGGGACTTTATTACTTCCATTACCAAAGCGTTCACTGTACAGATAGTCCCCATTTTGTTTTTCTGTTCATCAGTTAACGAACATCTAGGTTGTTTCCATTTAGGGGCTTTTAAGAAGGATGCTGTATGAACACTGATATACATGTTTTTGTGTGGAAGTATGTGTTGATTTCGCTTGGCATCTATCTAATGACAGCTCCGTCATATGCGATGTCTAAACGTCTGAGGAGCTGCCACACTACTTTCCGAACTAGCTGCACCATTTTATATGCCCACGGGAACCAGACACGGGCTCCAATTCCTCCGTGTCCTCAACAACACTTGCTCTCGTCCACCTTTTCTCAATTTTAATTTTTTTATTTTTTAATGATTTTTATTTTTTCCATTATAGTTGGTTTACAACGTTTTGTCAATTTTCTACTGCACAGCAAAGTGACCCAGTCACGCATACATGGATACATTCTTTTTCTCACGTTATCTCCATCATAAGTGACTAAACATAGTTCCCAGTGCTAGACAGCAGGTTCCTCAGCCACCTCTTTGATTACAGCCATCCTAGTGGGTGTGAGGTGTTATGGTCATTGTGGTTTTTTGGTTTTGTCTGTTTATGTTTTACGGCCACACTCACGGCATATGTAAGTTCCTGGGCCAAGGACTGAATCCGAGCTGCAACCACAGCAACACCAGATTCTTTAACCCACTATGCCAGGCCAGGGATCAAACCCATGCCTCCAAAGTGACCCAAGCTGCTGCAGTTGGATTCCTAACCCGCTGTGCCACAGAGGGAACTCCTGTTCATTGCAGTTTTGATTTGCATTCTTTTAATGAGTAATGATGTTGGGCAGCTCTCTCTGTGTGCACATCTCTGAAGGAATGCCTGCTTAGACCCTTTGTGCATTTTTCCATTGGGTTGTCTTTTTGCTGTTGAGTTGCAGGACTACTTTGTATTTTCTAGACCTAAGTCTCTTATCAGATAAATAATATGAAGATATTTTCTCCCATTTTGTGGGCTGATTTTTCACCTTCTTGATGGTATCTTTTCAAGTAGTAAAGTTTTCAATTTTGATAAAGTCCAGTTTGCCTATTTTTCTTGTATCACTTAAGCTTTGGGTGTCCACAAGAACTCACTGCCTAATCCAATGTCACGAAGCTTTACACTTATGTTTTCTTCTAAGAGTTTTATAGTTTTAATTCTTACATTTAGGTTTTACTTAGGTCTTTAAATTAGTTTTTGCATTTGTGTGAGGAACGGGTCCAAGTTCATTTTTCTGCATGTGAATATCCAGCTGTCCCAAAACATTCTGTTGAAGACTAGTCTTTTCCCCATTACATTGTCCTGGCACTTTTGTCAAAAAACAATTAACCACTGGGGGAAAAATGTAATTGTAATGTATACATGTAAGGATAACCTGACCCCCTTGCTGTACAGTGGGAAAATAAAAAAAAAAAAAAACAATTAACCATATACATAAGGGTGTGTATTTCTGGAGTCTCAATTCTATTCCATCACTCTACATGCCTATGCTATGCTAGACCACAGTATCTTCATTACTTAAGCTTTGTAGTAAGTTTTCAAATTAGGAAATGTTGAGTCTTTCAACTTTGCACTTCTTTTTCCAGACTGTTTTGACTACTATGGCTTCTCTGCATTATCATATGAATTTTAGGATCAGCTTATCAATTTCTGCAAAAAAAGCAGCTGGGAATTTGATAGGAAATGTGTGGCATCTGCAGATCAATTTGAGGAGTATTACTTTATTGCCAATATCAAGCATGAACACAGGCCATCGTCCTTATTTAGTTCTTCTTCTTCTGTTTTTTTTTTTTGGCTGAAGGGTATACGGAAGTTCCAGGGCCGGGAATCAAATCTGAGCTGCAGCCTACGCCACAGCTGTGGCAACACCAGATCCTTAACCCAGTGTGACAGGTTAGGGATCAAACCTGTGCCTTGGCAGCAACCCGAGCCACCAGAGACAAAGCTAGATCCTTAACCCACTCTACCTATTTAGGTCTTCTTAAATTTCTTTTAATGACGTAATTTTTAATGTACAATCTTACATTTCTCCTGTTAAATTTATTCCTAAGCACTTTATTCTTTTAGGGGATATTATGAATGAAATTATTTTCCTTTTCAGATGGTTCACTAAGTGCGTAGAAAAATAATAATTTTTGCAGATTGATCTTACATTGAACTTTGCTAAACTCACCTGTTAATTCTAATAATTTGAGTGTACGTAATCCTTAAAATTTTCTATACCAGATCACATCAAACTGTATTGTGACTATAGTTTTACTTTTTTCTAATCTGGATGGCTCCTACTTCCTGCTCTTGCCTAACTGCTCTGGCTTGAATCTCTCCCACAACACTGAACAGAAATGGCTAGAGTAAACATAATTGTCTTGTTCCTGCCCTATTCCTGATCTTATAAAGCATCAAATCATTAACCATTAAGTTTGATGTCGACTATGTGGGGTTTTTTTGTTTTGTTGTTGTTGTTGGTTTTGCTTTTTAGGTACATACCTACAGCATATGGAGGTTCCCAGGCTAGGAGTCGTTATCAGAGCTACAGCTGCTGGCCTATGCCACAGCCACAGCAATGCAGGATCTGAACTGTGTCTGCGACCTACACCACAACTCGTGGCAACACTGGACCCTTAATCCATTGAGAGAGGCCAGGGATCGAACCTGCAACCTCATGGTTACTAGCCGGATTCGTTTCTACTGCGTCACAATGGGAACTTTTTTTTTTTTTTTTTTGCTGTGAATGTCTTTGTAGATGAACTTTATCAGGTTGAGGAAGTTCCCTTTTATTCTTAGGGTGTTGAATATTTTTATCATGAAAGGGTATTGGATTTTGTCAAATGCTTTTTTTCTATACCTACTAAAATGATTATATGACTTTTGTCCTTTTTTTTGGTCTTTTTATGGCCACACCCACAGCGTATGGAGGTTCCCAGGCTAAGGGTCCAACTGGAGCTGTAGCAACTGGCCTAAACCACAGCCACAGCAATGTGGGATCCAAGCTGTGTCTGTGAACTACACCACAGCTCACTACAACGCCGGATCCTTAACCCACCCAGCAAGGCCAGGGACTGAACCTGCGTCCTCATGGATACTAGTCGGGTTCGTTAACTGCTGAGCCATGACGGGAACTCTGCCTTTTTTCTTTTATTTAATTAAATGGTGTATTCTGTAAATCAACTATAATGGAAAAAATAAAAATCATTAAAAAATGGTGTACTACATTACTTGATTTTTGTGTTAAACAACTTTGCATTTCTATAGGATGAATCTCACGTGATCAAGATATACAACCCTTTTTATACATTTTTTATATTTTTATATATTGCTGGAAGCTGTACCCAAGTCATGATGTCTTTGTTTTTGGCTACAGGGTAAACCTGGTCTCATAGAATTACTGGGGAAGTATTCCCTTCCTTGGTATTTTCTGTGACAGCTAACGAAGGATTAATTTTGCTTTGGACATCTGGTAGAATTCGCTACTAACATTTATCTGGGTCTTAGCTTTTCTTTGTGGGAAACTGAATTTGTCCCCTTCATTCAGCTTATCTAATTTGCTGTCGTAAAATTATTCACAGTATTTGCTTACATTATCTTTTTTTTTCTTTTGTCTTTTGTTTTTTTTAGGGCTGCACCCACAGCATATGGAGGTTCCCAGGCCAGGGGTCGAATCAGAGCTGTTGCTGCCAGCCTATGCCACAGCCACAGAGCAATGCCAGAACTGAGCTGCGTCTTCGACCTACACCACAGCTCACGGCAACACCGGATCCTTAACCCACTGAGCGAGGCCAGGGATCTTACCCACAACCTCATGGTTCCTCGTCGGATTCGTTTCCACTGCACCAAGACGGGAACTCCACATCATCATTTTTTTAGTAAGATGGAGAGTGATGTCCCCTATTTCACTCCTGATTTTAGTTATTTGAGTCTTCTCCCTATTTTCTGTTGGTCAGTTTAGCTAAAATTTGTCAGTTTTATTCATATTTTCAGAAACCAACTTTTGGTTTTATTGATCTTCTCTATTGTTTTTCTAGCCTCTATTTCATTTATTTCTGCTCTATGTTATTTTCTTCATTCTCCTTGTTTGAATTTAGTTTGTTCTTCTTTTTCTATAAGATTACGTTACTGATTTGAGATTTTTTTTTAATGTTTTATAAACATTTATAGCTGTAAGTTTCCTCTTAAGTATTGCTTTTGCTGCATTCCATGTTTTAGTATTTTGTGTTTTCATGTTCATTCATTTTCAAGTATTTTCTAATGTTTCTTGTGATTCCTTCTATGACCTATTTGTTATTGAGGAATGTTACTTAGTTTTCACATATTTGTGAATTTTCCAAATTTCCTTCTGCTGTTGATTTCAAAGAACATACAAGCATTTGATTTTAATCCTTCTAAATCTATCGTGGTTTATTTTATGGCCTAACATATGGCCTATTCTGGATAATGTTCCATGTATACTTGAGAAGAATGTATATTCTCCTGCTGCTGGATAGAATGTTCTAAGGATGTCTGTTATGTTAAGCTGGTTTTCCCTGCCTCTCTTACAACAGAAGCAGGGCAGGTGGGTCAGATCACACCCTAACACTCCATTTCGACCTAGCCTTGCCTCTGAGGCCCAAAACTACTGTGTTTTAATAACAGTAATAAAAACAATAACGAGAGTCAATACTCACACAGCACATCATCAGTTCTAGGCCCTCTACATAAAATCATTTAATCCCACCACAGGCTCACCTTTGTACTCCAAGCAACTGCTCTTCAGTGTAAGTGGCATTCCCCTCACCCTGTCGGGTCTGAGTCCACTCATTCTCAGGCTTCTTTTCATTCTGTGCCTTCATGCAGTTACAGCAACCACAGGGGTCATGACTTTCAGGAGGTCTGTCCTCTGGGTATTTGTTTCTTCTAACTGCATCAATGTAAGCTGCAAAGGAACAGCACCTGCATGAGGCTTCAGTCTAAGCTGCAAGTCAACTTTGCTACTGGCCTTAGCCATCTGGGAGGGTGCCTGCAGGCAAGTGAATGTGAGGGCCAGGCTACGGATGTCATACTAAGCATCCATACAAAGCTGAAAAAACATCTTCCTTGAGAAAACAACACAGAAAATACAGAGGCAACCATGAAAACCTTTTAATGTCTGAAACATGAGGCATAATAATGTCCACCATACTTACAGTCGTCAGTGAGCAAATAATCTTGACTCAGAGCCAGTAAAGGGGCTCAAGAGGTATCTGCCCAATGCCTCTTGTGCAGGCTGGCGCAGGTGCAAACGGCTGCAGCCATCCTGGACTCCTGAGGTGGGCGTGGCCTGCCACCATAAGGGTCCCAGGAACAGGCACTGCCTGCAGCCCCAGTCACCTCAGGGGTCACCACCTTGGAGAGCCCTGCAACCGAGCTCTGCCCATTGCCCTCACCTCCCTGGAAATGTACATGCCCCGCCACTGCTGCTGCCAAAGGCTCTGAGCACTGTCCCCCTCTCCCTGAGGGTCACTGCCACTGCCTAGGTCCCTGCAACCAGAAGCAGACTGCCACCCCAACTCCCCGTGGGTCCTCTCCACTGCTAAGGGCTTGGTGACCAGGTGCCACCTACAGGTCTGTCCATTGCCCCCATCTTCCTGGAAGCACCCACAGGCCGTACACCTTCACACCACCTATCAAGGGATAATGGCCTGCACACACTGAGGAAAGAGAGAGCGACCATCCAAGCCAAAAAAAAAAAAAAAAAGTAAGCTCTCATAAGCTACCCAAGGATGCTCCTGAATATAAACAGCCCTCTAAGACTAGAGGAGATAATTGTTTTCCCTTAATTCAGAGTGTAAGAATAATGTAAGTAAAATGAAGAAGCACAGGAAGCACTCCCAGTAAAAAGAACAAGAGAATTCCCCTATAGAAGCAAACAAACAATGAAACAGACCTCTGTGGTCCAACAGACACTAAGTTCAAAAAGGAGGTAATGAGCTTAAGTCTCGACTGCAGCTTGGATCTGATCCCTGGCCTGGGGACTCCATATGTTTTGGAATGGCAAAAAAAAAAAAAAAAAAAAAAAGGCAATAATGAAAATACTGAAGGAATTAAGAATGGATATCAACAGTAACACAGATTACTTTAAAAAGGAACTAGAAACCATAAGGAGGAGCCAAGAAAAACTAAAAATTCATTTGCACAGACAAAATCTGAGTTAAAGGCACTGGAGAGCAGAATGAATAATGAAGAAGAACAAATAAGTGACTTGGAGGACAGAATAATGGAAATCACCCAATTAGGACAGCAGACAGAAAATGAAAAAAAAAATGAAAGCAATGTAAGAGATCTATGGGATAATATAGAGCACACCAATCTATGCATAATGGGGGTTCCAGAAGGAGAAGAAAAAGAAGAGGGGATCAAAAATATGTTTGAAGAAATTATGGCAGACAACTTCCCAAATCTAAAGAAGGAAACAGATATTCAGATACAGGAAGCACAAACTGAACCCAAAGAGACCTAAACCAAGACATATTTTAATAAAAACAGCAAAAGTTAAAGGATAAGGGCAGGATTCCAAAGGCGGAAAGAGAAAAACAAAGAGTTAATTATATGGGAACCCCCATAAGGCTATCAGCTAATTTCTCTATAGAAATTCTACAGGCCAGAAGAAAATGGAAAGATATAGTCAAAGTTCTAAAAGGGAAAAATCTGAAACCTAGGATACTCTACCCAGCAAGATTATCATTTAAAATAGAAGGAGAGGGAGTTCCCTTTGTGGCTCAGTAGAAATGAATCTGACTAGTATTCATGGGGACACAGGTTCAATTCCTGGCCTCACTCAGTGGGTTAAGGATCCAGCAATGCTATGACCTGTGGTACAGGTTGCAGACACAGCTCAAATCTGGTGTTGCTGTGGCTGTGGCATAGGCCAGCAGCTATAGCTCCAATTCAACCCCTAGCCTGGGAAACTCCATATGCCGTGGGTGCATCCCTAAAAAGACAAAAAAATAAAAAATAAAATAATAAAATAAATGAGGAGAAATGAAAAATTTCTCAGACAAACAAAAACTAAAAGAATAGAACACACTTGGAGTTCCCATTGTGGTGCAGTGGTTAATGAATCTGACTAGGAACCATGAGGTTGCAGGTTCAATCCCTGGCCTTGCTCAGTGGGTTAAAGATCTGGCGTTGCCGTGAGCTGTGGTGTAGGTTGCAGATGCAGCTTGGATCCCACGTTGCTATGGCTCTGGCGTAGGCCGGCAGCTACAGCTCCGATTTGACCCCTAGCCTGGGAACCTCCATAGGCCATGGGAGCGGCCCTAGAAAAGGCAAAAAGACCAAAAAAAAAAAAAGAATATAACAACACTAAACACATTCTAGAAGAAATACTGAAAAGTCTCCTCTAAGTAGGAAAGAAGTAAATAGATATAGGATGAAGAAAATCACAACTGGAAGGTAACCATGCAAATAAAACAGCATACAGATCAAAAAGAAAAATAACCCCATTTGTGAAAACAATGATAAACACAAGGAACAGCAAAAGGATAAACATGAAAATGTGAAAAAGGACATCAAAATCATAAACTGTGGGGAAGGAGAATAAGAAAACCTAGACTTTTTTTTTTTTTGCTTTTTTTTAGGACCACACCCACAGCATATGGAGATTTCCAGGCTAGGGGTCCAACTGCAGCTATAGGTGCTGGCCTGTGCCACAGCCACAGCAACTTGGGATTCGAGCTACATGTATGAGCTACACCACAGCTCACAATGATGCCAGATCCCCAACCCACAGAGTGAGGCCAGTGATCAAACCTGCATCCTCATGGATCCTAGTCAGGTTTGTTAACCTCTGAGAAACAAAGAGAACTGCCCTGGACTTTTTTAAAAAAATGTGTTTGAGCCTATATGATGATTGGTCTAAAGCAAGCAGCTATAGGAAGGGGTTAACATACTTAAAAAACATGGCAACCATAAATCAAAAACAAACAATACAGCCATAAAAACTGTAAAAAAGGAGGACATATGCATAAAATAAAAGGAAATCATCCAACCAAAAATAGAGAAAGAGACAAGGATGAACATAGAATTTACTGGAAAACAAGGTTTAAAATGTCAATAAATAAAACATATTTATCAATAATTACCTTAAATGTCAATGGACTGAATGCTCAAAAGACACAGAGGGGCAGACTAGATAAAAGAACAAGAGCCTAAAATATGCTGCCTATAAAAGCCCCATCATAGGACAAAGGATACATACATATAAATGGAAAGTGAGGGGATGGAAAAAGATATTTCATTCAAATGGAAATGACAGGAAAGTGGAAGTTGCAATACTCATATCAGACAAAACAGACTTTAAAACAAAGTTCATAAAGAAAGATAAAGGACACTAATGATAAAAGGGTCAATTCAAGAAGAGGATGTTACAGTCAATATATATGCCCCTAATACAGGAGCCACTCAAATACATAAAACAAATACTATTAGACATAAAAGGAGAAACTGATAGGAATACAATAATAGTAGGAGACTTTAACACTCCACTCACATTAATGGACAGATCTTCTAGACAGAAAATCAATAAGGCAACAGAGATCCTAAATGATACAACAGAAAAGTTACACTGAATTGATATTTTCAAGATATTACATAAAATAAAAAGAATATACATTCTTTTCAAGTGCACATGGAACATTCTCTAAGATTGACCACATACTGGGGCACAAAACTAACCAAAATTTAAGAGCATAGAAATTATTTTAGGCACCTTCTCTGACAATAATGGTATGAAACTAGAAATCAATCACAGGAAAAGAAATAAGAAAAAAACTGACTACATGGAGACTGAACAACATGCTACTAAAAAAACCAATGGGTCCACAAGGAAATCAAAAAGGAAATTAACAAAATACCTTGAGACAAACAACAATGAAAACACAACCATACAAAATCTATGGGATGTTGCAAAAGCAATTCTTAAAAGAGAACTTCCTAGCACAGGGCTTCCCCAAAAAAACAAGAAAAATGTCACATCAACAACCTAACCTACCATTTAAAAGAATTAGGAAAAGAAAACAAAAACAGGAGTTCATATTGTGGCTCAGTGGGTTAAGAATCTGACTGGTATCCGTGAGGATTTGGGTTTGAGCCCTAGCCTTGCTCAGTGGGTTAAAAAGCTGGTGTTGCCACAAGCTGTGGCAAAGATCACAGATGCAGCTTGGATCTGTCATTGCTATGGCTATGGAGTAGGCCAGCAGCTGGAGCTCCGATTCAACCCCTACCTGGGAACTTCCATGTGCTGCAAGTGTGGCCCTAATAAGAAAAAAAAGAAAAGGAAAAAAAAAAGAAGAAAAAACAAAACCTAAAGTCAGCAGAAGGAAAGAAATCATAAAGATCAGAGAGGAAATTGATAAAATAGAGATTTAAAAAATAGAAAAAAAAAATCAATAAAACCAATGGAGTTCCCTTCATGGCATAGCAGAAACAACCAGACTAGGAACCATGAGGTTTCGGGTTTAATCCCTGGCCTCGTTCAGTGGGTTAAGGATCCAGCATTGCTGTGAGCTGTGGTATAGGTCGCAGATGTGGCTTGGATCTGGCATTGCTGTGGCTGTGGCATAGGCTGGCAGCTACAGCTCTGATTAGACCCCTAGCCTGGAACCTCCATATGCCACAGGTGTGGCCCTAAAAAGGACAAAAAGACAAAATAAACAGATAAATATAACCAAGAGCTGGTTCTTTGAAAGGGTAAACAAAATTGACAAACCTCTGGCCAGACTCATCAAGAGAAGAGAGAGAGAACCCAAATAAGCAGAATAAGAAACAAAAAATGAGAAATCTCAATGAATATTTGCAGAATACAAAAAAAACCCATAAGACAATACTATGAACAATTAAACACCAACAAATTTGACAAAAAGAAGAAATGGACAACTTTCTAGAAATATACAGCCCACCGAAAATGAACTAAGAAGAAATGATAATTTAAACATAGCAATCAAGACATGAAATTGAATATAAAATTAAAAAAAAATTCCCTACAAACAAAAGTCTAGCACCAGATGGCTTCATAGGTGAATTCTACCAAACATACAAAGAAGAACTTATACCCAACCAAAAGGTTGAAGAAGGAACACTCCCAAAGACATTCTATGAGGCCACCATCATGCTACTAGCCAAACCAGACAAAGATACTACCAAAAAAGAAAATTACAGGCCAATATCTTTGATGACTATAGATGCAAAAATCTTCAACAAAATTGTAGCCGACCAAATCTAAAAACACATAAAAAAGATCATACACCACAACTACGTGGGATTCATTCCAAGTTCAGAGGATGGTTCAACATACACAAATCAATCAATGTACTACACCACATGAACAAAAAGTCAAAACCCACACAATCATCTCAATAGATGCAGAAAAAGCTTTCGACAAAATCCAACATTCATTCATGATTAAAAACTCTACCAAAGTGGGTAAAGAGGGAACATACCTCAACATCATAAAAGCCATTTATGACAAACCCATATCCAATCTAACACTCAAAAGGAGAAAAGCTGAAAGCCTTCCCACAAAATCTGGAACAGGACGAGAATGCCCACTCTCACCATTTTTATTCAACATAGTATTGGAAGTCCTAGTCACAGCAATTAGACAAAAAATAAAACATTTAAAAAATTTTAAAAAAGAAAAGAAAGAAATAAAAGGTATCCAAATTAGAAAAGGTAAAACTGACACTAAACGCAGATGACATGATACTGTACATAGAAAACCCAAGGACTCCACACAAAAACCACTCAGGCTGATCAACAAATTCAGCAAAGTAGCAGGATACAAGATTAACATTCAGAAATAGATTGCATTTTGGAGTTCCTGTTGTGGCTCAGCAGGTTACGAACCCAACTAGTATCCATGAGGATGTAGGTTCAATCCCTGGCCTCGCTCAATGGGTTAAGGAGCTGGCATTGATGTGAGCTGCAGTGTAGGTCACAGATGTGCCTGGATCCTGTGTTGCTGTGGCCATGGTATAGGTCAGCAGATGCAGCTCTAATTCAACCCCAAGCCTGGGAACCTCTATATGCTTCAGGTGTGGCCCTAAAAAAAGATAAAAAAAAGAAAGAAAGAAAGAAAGAAAGAAATCAACTGCATTTCTGTATACTAACAATGAAATATTAGAAAAGGAATATTAAAAAAAAATACCTTTTAAAATCACACCAAAAGCAGTTCTCCTGGGTTCCCCTATCCTGCTGCTCTCCACCGAGGGGTCCCTACCCAATAAAAGTCTTTTGCTCTGTCAGCAATAAAATAAAATCACACCAAAAAAAAAAAATTTAAACACCTAGGAATAAACCTGACCAAGGAGGTAAAATATTTTTACACTGAGAACTATAAAAAAATTAATCAAGAAAATTAAAGAGGATTCAAAGAAATGGAAAGATATCCCATGCTTCTGGATTGGAAGAATTAATATTGTTAAAGTAGACTCACTACCCGAATAATTCAAAAAGATACAGGTACGTCTACATTCACAATAGCACTATTCACAATAGCCAAGACGTGGAAACAACCTAAATGTCCACTGACAGAAGAATGGATTAAGAAGATGTGTTGGAGTTCCCGTCGTGGCGCAGTGGTTGGCGGGTCCGACTGGGAACCATGAGGTTGCAGGTTCGGTCCCTGCCCTTGCTCAGTGGGTTGATGATCCGGCGTTGCCGTGAGCTGTGGTGTGGGTTGCGGACGCGGCTCAGATCCTGCATTGCTCTCCCGCTCTGGCGTAGGCTGGTGGCTGCAGCTCCTGGGGGCCTCCATGTGCTACAGGAGCAGCCCAAGAAATAGCAAAAAAAAAGACAAAAAAAAAGATGTGGTAGAGGGAGTTCTTGTTTTGGCTTAGTGGAAACAAATCTGACTGGTATTCACGAGGACGCCTGGCCTCCCTCAGTGGGTTAAGGCTCCAGGGTTGCTGTGAGTTGTGGTGTAGGCTGCAGACTCAGCTCTGGGTCTGTGTTGCTGTGGCTGTGGTGTAGGCCAGCAGCTACAGCTCTGATCTGATCCCGATATGCTACATATATAAAATGGAATACTACTCAGCCATAAAAAAGGATGAAATAATACCATTTATAGCAACATGGATACAACTAGAGGTTATCATCTAAGCGAAGCAAGTCATAAAGAAAAAGACAAATACCATGTCCTATCACTTATATATGGAATCAAAAATATGACATAAATGAACCTATCTACAAGAACACAAACAGATTCATAGGCATAGAGAACAGACTAGTGGTTGCCAAGGGGGAGAGGGGAGGGAGTGGGATGGATTGGGAATTTGGGATTAGTAGATGCAAGTTACTGCATTTAGAATGGATACAAAATGAGGTCCTACAGTATAGAACAGGAAACTGTATCCAATCCCAAGAGTTAGACTATGAAGGAAGATAAATAGAGGAAGGGGAGATATATATATATATATATATAAATGACTGAGTCACTTTGCTGTCCAGCAGAAATTGGCACAACACTGTAAATCATTTACACATTGTCTTTTTTTTTTTTTTTTTTGCTTTTGCCAATTCTTGGGCCGCTCCCTCGGCATATGGAGGTTTCCAGGCTAGAGGTCAAATCAGAGCTGTAGTCACCAGCCTAAGCCAGAGCCACAGCAACTCGGGATCCAAGCCGCGTCTGCAATCTAAACCACAGCTCACGGCAACACCGGATCTTTAACCAAATGAGCAAGGCCAGGAACTGAAACTGCAACCTCATGGTTCCTAGTCAGATTCGTTAACCACTGAGCCACCATGGGAGCGCCTAAATCAATTACACATTAATTTAAAAAAAGGAGGTATCTGCCCAATACTTTGCCTTTAGGGCAGCACAGGGAAGCCTATTTCCCTGTGGTCCATGGTCTGGAGTGAACTGATCATGAAACATTTTTTGATGCAATGCCTCCTACCACTAAAATTTAAAGTAAAGATGAGTTCAGCTTTTTAAACTTAACAATTACAGAACTAATATGAACAAGACGTCTGGCTACGTACATTGAGAAGACCTACTCCTGACTACAAAGACATTAGAGTTTAAAGGGAGAGGACTGGGCGTTCCAGGTTAAGATGTGGCACTCTCTCCTTGGCGACAATGGTTTGATCCCTGGCCCAGCCCAGGGGGTTAAAGGATCTGGCACTGCTGCAGCAGCGGCTGGGATTCATTCCCTGGCTGGTATGCACTGAGTGCAGCCAAAAAAAATAAATAAAAATAAAAGAAGAGAATTGAATCATAACACCTACAGAATGCCAAGAAGGCCACAGCAATCTAGTCAAGAAAGCAGAGTACTCATGTCTTGTCTGGAGGATCTGGGCAAGACTTGAAACACCTCCTTGTTCCTCTTAGCTGACGACTCACTGCTCCTCATCCAAATTTCTCATCACAGGCCCAGCCTGCCTTTCCAGCCTCATCTCCCACCACAAGCTCCTTTGTAGTTTCTGCTCTCCTCTCATCAAACTCCTTTCAGATCCGCAACACGCTCTCTCTTCTCTGTGCCTTTGCCCAGGCTGTTCCCTCTGCCTATAAAATTCTTCCTCTAGGTAGGCCTGGCATCCTTCATGTCATGATAAGTAAACACGTTCTCCAGGAGGCTTCCTCTGACACCCAGGCTGTATTGAGTGCCTTGTCAGTATG
This sequence comes from Phacochoerus africanus, assembly GCF_016906955.1. Taxonomy (NCBI): domain Eukaryota; kingdom Metazoa; phylum Chordata; class Mammalia; order Artiodactyla; family Suidae; genus Phacochoerus; species Phacochoerus africanus. Next base: position 141,327,235 of record NC_062547.1, read on the forward strand.
CACCCCCCAGACCTACGACCTTGCTGTGTAGCCCAGGCCATTCTGGCCCTGTTTTGTAACTGACTGTTTCCCTGTGAAACTCCCTCAGCAGACTGAGAATTCTGTGGGTTCAGGGGCCCACGACTGTCAAATCCCCACTGCAGAAGCAGCATAATGCAGGGTACACAATACGTTTTGGATGGGTACTCTTTGCTTGATTGTAGGTTGGGAAAAGCCGGCCTGTTCACCCCGATGCTGGCTGCGTGGACAAGACCAAACCCAGGCAGAAGGGCAGGCGGCCCAGTTTTGAGGCGAGGATAAGGACCGGGTGAGGAAGCTGCGGGAGACCGCGTCACCTTCGGACCCTGGCGCAGGCGGGGCCGGGCCGCTGCAGGCCCTGGGCGGGGCACGGGCTGGGGCGGGGCTGGGGGGCCAGAGGCAACAAGTCGTCACTGGTGACTCTTGGTACCCGGCTGGGTCCTCGGCGTGAGCCAGCGCTCCTGGCTTCTGAATTCCGGCCCCCTGCACTGGGCGGTCCCCCACGCCACCGGGAACCCTACTCAGGCCCAGCATCTTCTCATAGGCCTCCATCCTTCGCCTCAGGCCCAAGAGCTCAGCCCTTTCAGAGAGCCGTCAGGAGCCCCATCCCTGATTTCCCCCTGACCCTGCCCTGTTCCACCGTCCGGCGAGGACGCGGTACCTTCGGTCCAGCGCTCCCCGCTGCCCAGCGTCGCGGCCATACCGGTTCCCAGTCAGCAGGTCTGCGGAGCCTCCCCCGCGCCCGAGGCTGAAAGGGAAGGGGGCAAAAAAGCGCGGAGCATTCTGGTCATTGTAGTCCAATCCGGAAGAGCCGCGGGTCCTTGGACCACAATTCCCGTCAGGCATAGCGCCAGGGGTCTCAGATGCTATCTGGTAAAGGGGAGCACGCGACCTTTGGAAGGAAAGCCAGGGAATGTGCGTTGGTGCTAGTTGAGTAGCTGGCGGGTCACAGCCCAGAAACTGCGGCAGCCGCGGGCCGCGCTTTTCCTCATCTGTAGAGGGGGGATAGTGGCTTCATCCCCGCCTAACCCTTGGGACGTTCAAGGAAGCGCGATGAGATCCAGCCTAGGAAAGGCTTCGCAAACTGTGGGATAGAAGGTCACATTATGACTATTTTTCTCCTCAGGAATGACCTTTATTTTATTTATTTATTTATTTATTTATTTATTTATTTATTTATTTATTTATTTATTTTTGTCTCTTTTTTTGCTATTTCTTTGGGCCGCTCCCGCGGCATATGGAGGTTCCCAGGCTAGGGGTCGAATCGGAGCTGTAGCCACCGGCCTACGGCAGGGCCACAGCAACGCAGGATCCGAGCCGCGTCTGCAACCTACACCACAGCTCACGGCAACGCCAGATCGTTAACCCACTGAGCAAGGGCAGGGACCGAACCTGCAACCTCATGGTTCCTAGTCGGATTCGTTAACCACTGCACCACGACGGGAACTCCAGGAATGGCCTTTAAAAATATACGCTGATGCCAGTTTTCTGCAAAGTGCGTGCTAGGTCCTGAACGGGTTTTGGTGGTGTCGAACCCAAGCCTGGGAAGAGCCTAGAAAAATGAGATAGACAAATGTGGTTAAAGGGCGGCCCCTCCTGCATAGCTTCGATAGAGGGACCAACAGGAGGCAGGGGTAGAGAAAGAAGAAAAGGGCAGGTATTGGAGTTGGCGTTTGATCCTCTGTCTTTGCCATTCGTTATCTTTCATCCATCGCGTCCTACTCCAGAGCCCCTCTGAGACATCGCCTCTCTTCCACCGACATCCCCCCCCATTCGTTTCCTTGGTCCATTCCCTTCTTTTTTTGAAGAACTAGGCCCTAGGAGCTTAGTAAAAACGGCAATGAAGAAATACTTTTGCTTTTCCCCACTCAGGTTTGCATGGAGGCTAGCAAAGAAAAAAAGCAATTCTTCATAAGTGTATGAGTACAGAGTCCTTACTGACTAATCCTTGCAGTTGAGTTGGGATGGCGAAAAATCAGGTCTGCAAAAGTGAAAAACAACCATGTATATCCTCAACAAAAAATTACCTGGAATTCATTGAGATCTGACTCAGGAAGACCAAGTCAATTATATCAATTATGTTATCAACCAGCAGCTGCTTACGTATTTAGAATGGGGTAAGAAGATATACTGCCTGTGGAGTTCCCGTCATGGCGCAGCGGAAATGAATCCAACTAGGAACCCTGAGGTTGTGGGTTCGATCCCTGGCCTCGCTCAGTGGGTTGTGGATCCAACATTGCCCGTGAGCTGTGATGTAGGTCGCAGACGAGGCTCGGCTCTGGCGTTGCTGTGGCCCTGGCATAGGCTGGCAGCTGTAGCTCTGCTTGGACCCCTATGCCACAGGTGTGGCCCTAAAAAGACAAAAGACAACAGAAGAAGAAGAAGATACACAGCCCTTGACACAAACTGAAAGGGTAAAAGCCTCCAGAAAATGCAGTTCCATCCCTTGCGTGCAGTCATGGCCTTAGGGTATATGAGTATCAGTGTGTTCACAGAAGGCTGGGTCCTGCGGAAGCCACTTGTGCTCTTCAGACAAGGGATCTGATCAGGGGCATCCTTTATGTTGTTGAAAATAAGAAGGACGTTTATTTGGTTTGGGGAAGCTAAACACACAGCTCTAGAAGAGGGACAGAGGAAGGCGGGGTATGTCTTGAAGTCCAGAGGCACAGGGCTAAGGTCTGAACGTTCTCAAAAAATGTCAGAGTAGGGAGTTCCCATCGTGGCGCAGTGGTTAACGAATCCAACTAGGAACCATGAGGTTGCGGGTTCGGTCCCTGCCCTTGCTCAGTGGGTTAATGATCCGGCGTTGCCGTGAGCTGTGGTGTAGGTTGCAGACGCGGCTCGGATCCTGCGTTGCTGTGGCCCTGGCATAGGCCGGTGGCTACAGCTCCGATTCGACCCCTAGCCTGGGAACCTCCATATGCCACGGGAGCGGCCCAAAGAAATAGAAAAAAAAGAAAAAAAGAAAAAAAATGTCAGAGTACCATGAAGTTAGAGGTACCTGATTGAGAATGGGGGTGCTAGAGTGCTGTAGGGGGGAATTGGATTGAGAAGGGGTGCCATGAATTATGAGGCTACTTTAGAATCCAGGTTGAAGAATGCTAGACAAGATTTGGGACTGGGAGTTCCCATTGCGGCTCAGGTTGGGAACCCAACATAGTGTCCTTGAGGATGTGGGTTTGATCCCTGGCCTTGCTTAGTGAGTTAAAAAAAAATCTGGTGTTGCCTCAAGTTGTGGCAGGTCACAGATCAGCTCAGATCTGGTGTTGCTGTGGCTGTGCCATACGCCTCAGCAGTGGCTCCAATTCGACCCCTAGCATGGGAACTTCCATATGCCGCAGGTGTGGCTGTAAAAAGAAAAAGAAAAAAAAAAAGAACTTGGAAAGCTGGACCCTCTTGGGAATGTCTGGTCCTTCAACAACATTTCGTCATCCTCTGAAGCCTCACTTCCTCCTCTTCTAGATGGCTCATTGACTCCTAGACTGGATTTTTAAAAAATGGTTTTTCATTGCAACCTTCACAGATATTGACATGCAAATATATCCTTTAGCTCATTTATACCCCAACACTTCTGGACAAATTGTTCTATGATTGTAGCACCAGGACTAACTTAGAACTCCAAACTTCACCATTTAGAATATTTCTGCGCCAGTGTTTGCTTAAGCATACCAACCACGCAACAAAAACAATTGCCACTGGTGAATTCAGTCTCTGCGTTTGGTGAAAGAGGAAGCTGTGGGCTCAAAGGGTTCAGGATGGAGGTGCCAGGGGAAAGCCATCAGTAGGAAGAGTGAGAGCACCTGGGAAGGAAATAGGGCCGAGACCTGGGCAATTCCCCAAGAGGTAGGTGCAGAAAGTTCAAAGAGCTGAGAAAGGACGTCCACAAATCCAGGGGGGAACAGCTGAGCAGAGCCACGCAATGTTTTCCAGCAGATTCAAAGAGAATTGAGTAGCGCTAGCCTGGCTATGGGAAATTGTGTGCACAAACTAGGCAGGGGGGCCTGCAATGATTCTTCATCTGCTAAACCGTTTTACTTAGAGCCAGCCTCAGGGGTTTTTTCGGCCGCCCCCACAACATATGGATGTTCCGGGGCCAGGGGTCGAATCTGAGCTGAACCTCTGACCCATGGCACAGCTGCAGCAACGCTGGATCCTCAACCCACTGCGCTCACTACACCAGGCCAGGGATTGAACAGGCACCTCCACCAAGACAAAGCCGGATCATTTAACCCACTGTGCCACGGCAGGAACTCCCAGCATCCAGTTTTCTATACTGACATTTAGAAAAAAATGTTGAACCGTAGGGAATTTTTCCTGGTGATCCTGAGGTTTGCTGTCTGCCCTATATGATTGAGATGCTGCCCCATCCGGCCCTGGAAGGAAGATCCTGAGTAAATAATCCCTCTGTCGGATTGGAGCCGTGATCCTTTGTTGGCTTCTTGGTTGCCCTCCCATAGGATAGGGGGAGAAGCAAGAGAAGGACACGCTACAGCCACCACCCCACCCCTACCACCTGTTCCTGCTTTGGGGTCCTGTAGTCTTGTGCTAGAATAGGGAGGAAGCCGTCTTGTAAATTGCCACCATCCTGTTGTCTAGACATTAAGGAAGAGATACGGTCTCAAGGAAGCTGCAGGGAAAGGCTATACTTGGATTTCCTGCCAGAGGTGGGGTCTTGTATTTACAATAAAGAGGAGGCTCCTCCAGCAGAAGCCCCTCTAATATAGTTTGCCAGAGAGCAGAAATCAGCGTTAAGTGAACTCATCCTCCACCCCCTCTCGAAGGAGAGTTAATTGGCAACAGGAACATCAGCATGACTGATGTGGTATTGCAATGCCATGTCAGGGTAAAAGCCTTTCACTCTCACAGTAATACAGGCTCGCTCTGTCTCTCCTACATATAAATACCTTAGGACAAACAGCTCATATTTGCCGGGCATCGTCCAGAGTCAAGGGGAAATGTGTGGCAGGATAATGAAGGCACCGCGTCATGAAGACATCAATTGCGTCACCTGCAATGAAACCCATGCCCTTGACCTAATTAGTCCAGTGTGATAAGCAGCTGAGCTAAGGACTCAAGATAGGCAGAATAACAATAACTCAAGCAGAATCCAGAATCCAGTTCTAGACATTGTTATGTCACCTGGAGAGTTCTATCCCAGTGCTGGATTTTTGTACTGGAACTGCCTAGGAAATGGTGTGATTTTTTTTTTCTTGCATTGTGGCTTAAATAAAATATGTCTGAATTATTTTTTAAAATGCTGTAGTATTGCTGTCATGAGTTAGGTACTTCAGAAAGTAGCGACTCCAAGACGTGCATGCTGAAGGCTTAAGGGTGAGTGCTCCTGGGAACTCCAGCTGTGAGGAATAAGGGAAGCAGGATTAAGCAGAGGGAGAAATTGAGGCAAGGGGCCCAGGTCTTCATCCCCACCCCCCACCCCCCACCCCCATCAACTGGTCATCAATCAGCTGTGAGCCTTCAGCAGCCAACGCTCCCAGCAACTCAAGAGGGAGGATCTTGATGGGGAAGTGGGTCCTGGGTGGCAGTTCTCCACGTTGTCTGCTTGGCAGTTGCTTCCCAAGTGTCTCCACATTCACTATCCCATTTTACCTTCCACATGGCCTGCGAGGTAGACAGGGCCAGGTAGGACCCATTCTCCCACATTCACACACACTAACACATGGGAAAACCTAGTCACCCAAGACTTGTCTCTGGCTGCCACCCAAGAGTAATCTCTACTCAAAAGATTGTGTTCATAGGTAGAACTGGAGACCATAAGAACCAAAAAATATAGTGAAGACCAAGCAGTCCTGCCACCTCATTTTGAAAGTGAGAAAATCGACCATATGATATCCCTTATATCTGGAATCTAATATATGACACAAGTGAACCTTTCCACAGAAAAGAAACCCATGGACTTGGAGAACAGACTTTGTGGATTCCAAGGGCGAGGGGGAGGGAGTAGGATGGACTGGGAATTTGGGGTTAGTAGATGCAAACTCTGGCCTTTGGAATGGATAAGCAATGAGATCCGGCTCTACAGCACTGGGAATTATGTCTAGTCACTTATGATGGAGCATGATAATGGGAGACAAAAGAATATATATATGTATGTGTGACAGGGTCACCTTGCTATACAGTAGAAATTTGACAGCATGCTGTAAACCAACTATAATAGAAAAAATAAAAATCATTTTTAAAGAAAGAAACTAATATCAAAAAAACAAATAAATAAATTGAGAAAATCGGTTCAGAGATGGGGATGATTTTGCCAAAGTCAAGCTGCAAGATTGTGGCAGAGCCCAGGCTTCTGACTAGATTTCCTGCCCATGAGAACCAGCGTCCGTGACCTCTGATGTGCTGGTCACCGTGTACACGCAGCAGCTACGGGTATGAGCAGGTGACAGGCCCTTCCCTAAAGGATTTTAGAACCCAGTAGGTTTCTTCTCGCCCCGTTAATCGTTTCACAGAGACAAGTAGAGTGAAACTTTCTGTTCTAGGCTTTCCATCATCTCGCAGCATCTAAATCCAGAAGAAAAGGGCATCCTGTCACTTCCCGAGTGGGTAGGCGGGGGTTCTCAGCTGCCCGCGGCCAGATGCTTATCTCTGCCTCTGGCTCGCCTCAACCAAGATTCATTTCCACACCAAAGTCATGGTCAAGATTCCTAAGAAGACAGGTAACTGCTTTCCTTTTCTCATTCTCTTGGAATGACTTTACAGTATTTGTGAGCCTTCATTCTGTTTCTTGGACACAAAGATCGTAGCTCTGTGGGGTAAAGGGGGGGTGGTTTCTGAAGTCACAGACCTGTACTTCCCCAGGCTCTTCCCGCAGCGGGGACCAACGTGACACAGGGTCTGCCTGGGGCCGGCAGAGAACATGTGTCCTGACCTCATGCAGTTCTCACCACCCGAGTCTCCTAGTCAGGATGTCTTGTGCTTCCCATGTTCTCACTGCTTACGGCTCCTTTTCTTTTCCTTCTTCTTCTTCTTCTTTTTTTTTTTAATAGCTTTTATTTGTATTTATTTTTGCTGTTTAGAGCTGCACCCATGGCATATGGGATATTCCCAGGCTATGGAGTGGAATCGGAGCGACAGCTGTCAGCCTACACCACAGCTCAGGGCAATGCAGGATCCCCGACCCACTGCGCAAGGCCGGGGATTGAACCCGAATCCTCATGGATACTAGTGGCACTCGTTTTCGCTGCACAACACCCAGAACTCCTCCAGCTCCTTTTCGCTCCCTTCTGTTGAAGTGGTTAGTCCTTATCACTACCTAATAAACCAGGTAAACCTAGGCAGACCTGACCAAAAGTTCTCTCCACCTCCCCAATTTCTCAGAGAACTTTGTAGAAACTTGCTCATGTTCCTTGTCTCCAAAGGAGGCCACAGAGCTGCTAGAAAGAACCCTGTTAAGAACTAACCATGAGGAGTTCCCGTCGTGGCGCAGTGGTTAACGAATCCGACTAGGAACCATGAGGTTGCGGGTTTGGTCCCTGCCCTTGCTCAGTGGGTTAACGATCCGGCGTTGCCGTGAGCTGTGATGTAGGTTGCAGACGCGGCTCGGATTCCCGCATTGCTGTGGCTCTGGTGTAGGCTGGCAGCTACAGCTCCGATGGGACCCCTAGCCTGGGAACCTCCATATGCCGTGGGAGCGGCCCAAAGAAATAGCAAAAAGACAAAAACAAAAAACAAAAAACAAAACTAACCATGGGAGCCTAGACCTTCAAAGAAAAGAAGACTGCAGGCCAGAAAACGATTTTAATGCAGAGTGGAAAGGACAAATTCGCTTCGTCATTTTCCTTGCTCTGGCTCTCTAGGCTCCTCCTTCCTGCGACTTTGAGAAGGTGGGAGGAGCAGGCTGTGTTTCTGGAGGGATGGTCCATACGAGAAAGAGTCTCTCATGCTGGCAGTTTGCTCCCAGATCTGGCGGAATGCTAATGTCCTTTAGGTCTGGGAGGAGATGTGAAACAATAAAATAATTTATATCTGGTTCATTGCTTCTCCTGATCCTGTTGCCTTCCTCCTTTCAGCCACAGGGCAGCTGCATCATTGTCAGATCCCCAGGGACCCAAGGTTGCTTTTAAAGGACCTGCAAAATAAATACATGGTGAGGATGGGTGAACTGCTCTGGAGCGAGGGGGTGGAGAATGGCAGAGAAGAGCCTGAGTCTTCGAAAAATATCTCCTTTGTGGCTAAGGAAGCAGAGCCGAAGGGAGGAGGAGGAGGAGGAGGGAGAAGAGTGGGAGGAACTGGAAAAAAGCACCTTCTCTGCTGAGGGGCATCCTTTGCTGTTATTCATGTTGATATTTTTCATGGAGATGAGGGTGATGCTGTCTTTCTCTCCATTGGCTGTGGAGCAGCTTGGGAAGAAAGGAAACATGGCTTATTGAGAGGAGGGCAATGGGGAGCAAGCGACTGTTGGGGGGGTGTTCAAACAGACCTCTGTTCTCATAAACCTTTATTTGGTGGTGAACCATAATGAAATGACTATGTGTTTTGAAGCCCCAAAGACATATATATATATATATATGTTGTTGTTTTTTTTTTTTTGTCTTTAGGGCCACCCCATGGCACATGGTAGTTCCCAGGCTAGGGGTCGATTTGGAGCTGTAGCCACTGGCCTACACCCCAGCCACAGCAATGCCAGATCCGAGCCACGACTGCAACCTACACTGCAGCTCATGGCAACACCAGAGCCTTAACCTGCAGCATATGGAGGTTCCCAGGCTAGGGGTCGAATCCGAGCTGGAGCCGCTGGCCTACGCCACAGCCACAGCAACGCGGGATCTGAGCCTCATCTGTGAACTACACCAATGCCGGATCCTTAACCCACTGAGCGAGGCCAGGGATCGAACCCGCAACCTCAGGGTTCCTAGTTGGATTCGTTAACCACTGCGCCATGACGGGAGCTCCAGATAGATGATGCTTCCCTTAAACCTCTGACAGTCTTACCTTTCAGAGAGCCCCGAACTCCCAGGTTTCTGGGGATCTGTAAAAAAATCCAAAGGCACAGATTCGAGGTCACATCTGAACTCAAAGCCTTGATCTGCTTCTCAAAGCCTACCCAAAGGGCCTGTCCCCTGGGCCCCCAGTCGTGCTGATGTGCCATTCCTTCCCTCAAGGGTGGGTGTCAGTCCCAGAATCTAGCTCTGGGTCCCTCAACAAAGAGAGACGAAGGGCGGCCCCGAGGGTCAGGGCGTGTACCTTCAGACTCCTTGTTCTTCCGACACTTAAACCTGAGACTGACCACGCTAACCAGGATAATCACCACAACCAGCAGGATGACAATGAAGCTGATGACACCTGCACGGGGAAAAGGATGGGGTGAAGGAGGGGCAGAGGAAAGGACAAAAGGGGGGAGTTCCCGTCGCGGCTCAGCAGAAACGAATCTGACCGGCATCCATGAGGACGCAGGTTCAATCCCTGGCCTCGCTCTGTGGGTTAAGGATCTGGGTTAAGGATCTGGCATTGCCGTCCGCTGTGGTGTAGGTCGCAGATGTGGCTCAGATCCTGAGTTGCTGTGGCTGTGCCATAGGCCAGCAGCTAAGCTCCGGTTTGACCCCTAGTCTGGGAACCTCCATATGCCGTGGGGGTGGCCCTAAAAAAAAAAAAAAAAAAAGGACCAACGGGGGCAACAAGAGTCCAAATTCCCTTCCCAGCCAGGTGCTGTGTAGACAGGCTCTGGGAGCAAAGTGAATTGCCCTCCTCTGCTGAGGGATGAGCTCTCAGCCCACTGCCCATGGCCAGAATGGGCTCCACAGCCCTGCCCTGCCCTCTCTTAAGGGTCTGGAGCCTGGCAGAGCCCAGAAGAGCTGGGTGGAGGGCCAGGGGAGGCCCCTTCCCACCAGCATCTTCCTCAGCAGCCAAACCCTCCTAGAACAAAAGGGCAAGATTTGAACTTGTGTTTCTGGACCCAGAGTCCAAGTCAGGTCAGGGGCGAGCAGGGGGGTATGTCCGTCTCACCAAAGGCGGCCACCGTGAGCACCGTCTCTGACGTGGGGCTGGGCAGGACGGTCGGGTCTTCTCTGGTTCTCGGATTCATGGTGGGTGACTTGGACGTACCGTTGTGAGGGGTGTCTGAAATGGGGGAGGGAGGGGTGCATCCGTGAGGGACCGACGTGACAATGCCGGCCCCCTCCCACTGCCCCAGGTAGGCAACCACAGCGAGAACGCCTGCCCTGCCAGAAAGACCTCCTCCAACCCGATCCCATGACGTGGGAGGACAGAACTGGCTGCCGTGGGATCACGTGAAGAACACGGCTGGTTGCTCAAGTTCCTCGTGCCAGAGGACTCCAGAAGGTTCAGGATGCTTCCCTCCTGATGCCCTTCCCCCCACACCCAGGGGCCCAGAGGAAAGGGATTTATGCAGCAGAGATGGGGAGCCAGACTGCGCAAAGGAGAACCATCCTTTTGCCAAAGGTTGAAAGTGGGATGAAGGAAGGGCACCGGATGTTTGTCCCCAGGCACTGATCTAACGAGCCAGGCTGCCAGTCAATGGGCACAAGTTTCCAGTGCTCTTAAAAAGTGGTGTGGGCATCCCTCTCTGCCCCTCTTCAACACATTGGACTGCCGGCCTGATTCTTCTTGCACCTCCTCATCCTCGCCCCGCTCCTAAATAAGCCTGGAAGGGTGGAACAAACCCCAGCGCCAAGGAGTAGGGTGAGAGAAAGAGTCAGGGCACTCTTGGCTGCGAGCACAGACAGGACCTACCTCCACCTGTGCTGCCACTGCTCCCGTGGCTGCTTGGGACACCTGTGCCTGCACCTGAACCAGCAGGACCCACGTGGAAGGTGTCCCACCCCTGCCCCGTTTTCTCCCATGCTGCTGGGTGAAGGCCAACCTGCTTGGAGAAGCGCGTAGCCCTTTCCCAACCTTTCCTGCCTCCCTGTCCATCATTTTGGGTTCTCCTACCCTCCCTTACCCCATCCCTTTCTTTATCAGTCCTGAGTCCAGGCTCCTTTTCCCTTCACTGTGACCAGTTCCTGGCTCCCCTGTCCCACAACCACTCTCCATCTCTCTCAAAGCAGGGTACCTCTGATGTGGATCCTGGCCTTGAGACCCCTCATTGTGGGGCAGGACCCGGGCCTCCGGGAGAGGGGAAGAAAGAACGCAGCCAGACATGACCCAGTGTTTTCCACCCAAGCTCCAGCTACTCACTGAGTCCTGACAGGTGTTTCTGTGGCTGGGACCAAGCCAGGCTCAGCAAGGACGGGGAATGCCCATCCATGCCCATCAAGTGCCCATCTACGGTGCTCGAACTCAGAGTCACAGGTTTACTGGCTGCCAGGGGGACCTGTGAGGGGTTCTCTGGAGCTGCTGTGGATTAGGAAGCATGCACAGCCTGCTTAAGGCCTCAGCCAGCATGAGCACAAGGAGGGCTCTTTAGTCCCGAATCTGCTTTTGGTTCCTCTGGGCCTTGATCTTGGCAGTTTCCTCTGCCTGGAATATACCCTGTATCGCCCTCCACCCACAGTCTTCAGCTGGTTGACTCCTTCTTGGGCCTCAGCTCTGGAGACCACTCACTCTGGGATGTCTGGCCCCCAAGTCTGGAGTGGCTGTCGCTGTCTGGGTTCCCACAGCATCTTCTGCTTATGCCCATCATAGCCCTTCTCACACTTGCTTGGGAACTGTCCATGTGCCATCCCATTTACTTGTCAGGTCACCTACTAATCTGTATGGTCTTCCAGACCGGAAACTGCCTCCCTGTTGGACCCTCCCTGGATGGCATGTGTAATCTGAGCACAGAGTACCTGTGGTGCTGGTGCTGCTGCTGCTGGTGCTGCTGGATAGAGGGCTTGAGCTGTTGGACTCTGTGGAAGGACTCTCTCCTGCAAGTACAGGTGAGGGGAGTTGCAGGTGGAGCAGGCTTGTCAACCCCACACTCCTTATTCCACCTGAGAACCCTTGGGCTCCAAGCAGATCTAAAGGGCTGGGGAGAGGGCTGGGCAAGGGCCAGGCTCTGGCCCCTCGGCAACCACGCTCACTCATCGGTGTTGGGGGACGTTGGCTCTGTGGTTAGACTTGGACTGCGGAACCTCCCTGCAACAGATCATCTGACACCAAGGCTCCGCGGCTCCATCTCTTCTTCTTCTTCCCTATAGCTGGTGTTTTCCAGTCTTTCTCCCTACCCCACCCCAACCCCAACCACTCGCCTCTCTCCCCTCTCCAGGCATGTTACAGATGCGTGCAAATGGCCCTAGAGCTCTTCCCACCCTTCCTAAGGTCCCAGGCCTGAATGCTGGACTGGACCCTGTGCGGTTGGGCTTACCCTGAGGGCTAGGTGTTGTGAGCTGGGAGCCGTGGCCTGCAAGAGAGAACAGAATACATAGACAGCTTGATGAATCTTCTTTCCAGCAGGTACCCCAGGGGAAGGACACAGGCCTTCTGGCTTCCCCGGCCTGCTATGCTAGAAGGTAGACACCTGGGCAGAGGGCGTGACTCCAGCTCATGGGGCTGGCCGTCCTCTGAGACGCTGAGTCGGTCACCCCATCCCCAGCACCTCATGTTTCAGTGTCCCGGAGTCCTTTCCTGTCTCTTCAGTCCCACATGGGTTATATACCAACCTGGCCCAAGGTCAGGGCAAGGTTTGTTTCAAAGTAATGACATGTCCAAGGACAGAGGGCCAGTGGCCTGCCACCTCTGGACGAGGACCCAGAACTCCAGGTCTCTAGCTGACGTTTTCGCCAGAGAACCATCCCTTTTCTGGGAATACTGTCATCCAGGTCCTGTCCTAAGGGAAGGGGATGGAAAGATGGGGTGAATAAGGTGGGGAGTAGGGATTGGGGTTGGTGCCTGGGCCGCCTCCGCCTTCCTCCAGCTAGAAGTGGGGGCCTGCACAGGAAGCCAGTTCTGAGGTACATACAGGAGGTGGGGAAACTCAGCCAATTTTTTTTTTTCTGTCTTTTTGCCTTTTCTAGGGCCGCTTCCTGCGCCATATGGAGGTGCCCAGGCTAGGGATCTAATCGGAGCTGTAGCTGCCGGCCTACGCCAGAGCCACAGCTACGCGGGATCCAAGCCGCTCTGCAACCTACACCACAGCTCACAGCAACACCGGATCCTTAACCCACTGAGCAAGGCCAGGGATCGAACCTGCAACCTCATGGGTTCCTAATTGGATTCATTAACCACTGCGCCACGACAATAACTCCCAAACTCAGCCAATTTAACAGGTAGGAGCGGCTTCAGAAATAGGGACTGTTAGCCAAACCCAGGGAGGAGAAATGACCTGGAGGCCCCAGTCACTTCTGTGGACGCACATGCGCGGGCCCGCTGGCCTCTACACAGACATGTGTGTGTGTGTCTCTATGTGTGTGTGTGTGTCTGTGTGTGTGTGTCTGTGTATCTGCCCGGGTATATGTTCTCTGCGCCTGTGGGACCTGAAAGGTCAGGGTGCGTTTGCTCATTTTCCACAATGAAATCATTCTGGAAACCTGTGAACAATGTGAAAGGAAAACAGCGGGGGAAGTGGAGCCGCCCAGCCGGGTTCCCGTCCTCCATCAGCCGGGGCAGGCCGGGCCCTCCTGCTCCCTCAGCCCCTCGGCATCAGGGAAGCGCCAAGCCTGGGAGTCCAGGCTCCCCGGTGAAGAGAGGCGGCCGAGGCCCAGGAGCCCGCCCAGCCTGGGGCGGCCCGTGGCCTGTTTATTTTCTTTAGCCACTGCCTTCCTCCAGAGGCTGTCGCTTGGAGAGAGCGGAATTCATTGTTAAGCCCAAGGTTGCCCAGACCCTGGGCCCTGTTTTTCCGGGTCCTCATCCCTCAAAGCCCCATTTCTTCCTTGGGTGGGGGCGTCAAGAGGGAAACAACACTGCCGGGTGCCCCAGCCTAGAGAGAGCTCTTCCCAGCTGGGAAGGACCCTGGGCAAATACATTCAATAGGAAGCATGTCGTAAAAAAATACTCTCAGTTATTGGTCAAACACATCTGAGGTATCATCTTAGCTCTACAAGGTTATAACTTTAGGTTTTAGGGGTAAATCACCGTTCCTTGCCTTCCTGCATTTTTTCTAGAAGGAGATCCAAAGCCACCAGGACCAGGTCCCAGCAGCCTGCTCTCTCTCTGGCTCCTGGCTGCCCTCCCCCCACAGGAACTCTGTCAACTGCGGACCCCTCTGGGAGCACAGGAGCATCTGTTTCGACTGGCCAGGGCCTCTGTCCACGGGGAACGCAGATGCTGGAAGGACACTGGCCCCGGGAATTCTTACTCTTCTCTCTCCCTCCCTAATCCCTTCCATCCTCTCTCTTCCCCCTCTCACCGCCACCAGGCTCTTTTCCTCAGCAGCATAGTTTAGTAGTTAAAATCAGGGATTTTGGAGTTTGAGGTTTTTTTTTTTTTTTTGGCTTTTTAGGGCTGCACCTGCGGCATATGGAAGTTCCCAGGCTAGGGGTCTCATCAGAGCTACAGCTGCCGACCTACACCACAGCCACAGCCATGCTGGATCCGAGCCGTGTCTGTGACCTACACTACAGCTCACAGCAACGCCAGATCCTTAACCCACTGAGCAAGGCCAGGGATCAAACCCGCGTCTTCCTGGATACCAGTCGGATTTGTTTCTGTTGAGCCACAATGGGAACTCCTGGAGTTTGGGTCTTGAGTTTAAGCCCTGACTCTGTAACTTACTGTCAGACCTGGGCCTCAGTTTTCTCTTCTTTAAAATGCAGGTGACTTTAGTGCCCCCATAACTGATGGTGAGGATAAGAAAATGCATAGAAAGCCCTTAGCACAGTGCCTGGCTCTTCGTGCTCAAAAAATCCTAGACATTTTTATTTTTGCCCCCTTCTCTCAATGCTTCCAAGTTTCAAGTCTCCACAGTCAAGTCTCTTTGGGGACCTGAATATCTTCAAACAGCCTCCTTGGGAGTTCCCGTCGTGGCGCAGTGGTTAACGAATCCGACTAGGAACCATGAGGTTGCAGGTTCGGTCCCTGCCCTTGCTCAGTGGGTTAACGATCCGGCGTTGCCGTGAGCTGTGGTGTAGGTTGCAGACTCGGCTCGGACCCCGCGTTGCTGTGACTCTGGCGTAGGCCGGTGGCTACAGCTCCGATTCGACCCCTAGCCTGGGAACCTCCATATGCCGCGGGAGCGGCCCAAGAAATAACAACAACAACAAAAAAAAGACAAAAAAAAAGCCTCCTCGGTCCACCAGGCGAAGGAAGGAGTGAATGCTCTGGGATCCTGGGAGGAGCGGTAAGGACGTGGCTTCTAGCGGGATGATTGTGGCTCAGGTTTCCGAGCCCTAGTGCTTGCCTGGGACAGGACAGCAGCTAGGGAAGACGGGAGAAGCCTAGGGTGGTGAAAATACCCCCTCAAGAGTCTCACCTTTTTTTTTTTTTTTTTTTTAATTTTTAGGGCAACACCCACAGCATATGTAGGTTCCCAGGCCAGCCTATGCCACAACCACAGCAATGCAGGATCCAAGCCGCATCCATGACCTACACCAGAGCTCATGGCAACACTGGATCCATAACCCACTGAGCGAGGCCAGGGATCGAACCCTCAACCGCCATGGTTCCCAGTCGGATCCGCTTCCGCTGCGCCACGAAGGGAACTCCAAGAGTCTCCCCTTTTAATTTCTTCCAGCGGCCACCCACGTCTGCTGTTTCTACAGCAGCCCAGTCCCCCAGTCCCGGGTCAAATGTATGACTCTAGCCTCCTGGGGTGGGGGAGGGGAGAGAGGAAGGGGCTGGTCAGAGGTGTACCCTCCACCCCGACCTTGGGCTTCTAGAGCAATGTCTGACCTCTCCAGGAGACAGTGTGCGGGTCCTCAGGCCCTCTGGCCCACCACCGAGGAAGGGCCACCCTCCCTCCGCATCCCAGCCATCTTCAACTCCCTTCTGCTGCTCCGAGCACATGGTCATACATCCCACCAAGGACGTGTGGAGGGCGACGTGGGGGTGGGGAAGGGAGGACAGAAGGGAAGTGGCTGCCCCGTGAGTCAGAATCTCCTGGATTTCTCATGATTCCCAGCAACCGCTCCCTAATTAGAGGACCCCTTATGAGGGGCCTCCGACCCATCAGCAAGCAGAGCCCTCTCTGAGAGGTGTTGGCCCCAAGCCGTCTCCTCTGGAGGCCATGCCATCTGTCCCCCCCCCCCCCGCTGAAATGGGGACATCTTTGGCAAACGGTTCTTTGTCTCTAACCCAAGTCCCTCGCACAGCGATTTGAGCTTCAAAAGTCATGATTTGGGAATCCCAGGTGGGTACTCCTCGTGGGAAAGAAGAAAAAGGATCACCTGTAAAGCCGAGGGTACAGACAATGTTGTGCCAGGACACCCAGGAAGGAGCTTTCCAGCCTCAATGTCACACCAAGACAGTCACTTCCCCCATTTCCAGAGGCCAGCCTCTGGGGAGAGGGGCCCAGTTCACCCTGGAAAGTGTCCCTCAAAAGAGTTTAACTGCATCTCTCCATTTTACCCCTGCCTGGCAATGACCACCCCTCAAGCCAAGCAATCCCCAAAGGCTCTGGAATTTCCATCCGGGAAAGCCCAGCGTGGCGGCGCGTGTATCCTGGAGGAGGGGCAGCGGCAGCGGGAGAGGAACTGCTGAAGGCCAGTGGCAGGTGCCTCTTACCTTGGAGCAGGAGGAAGCCCAGGATGGCCCAGCACAGCTGCGTTTCTCTGACGCTCCCCATGTCAGCTGGGACGGTGGCAGGCTGGCGGCCGCTGTGTGGAGGCTCTGTCCATCTCGGTCAAGAGAGAGGGAGTGCTGGGGCGGGGTGGGGGGTGGGGGCTGGCTCTCCAGGAGCTTCCTGTCAAAGAATAGAAGGAAACAGATTGGGACTGGCTCCAGGGGCCCAGCTCAGCCCGGCAGCCCCGTTGAGAATGTAAGGCTGCAAGAGCAGGGCCTGAGCGCCAGCCACTCATGGCCTGGGCTGGGGCTGCTGTGTCTCCTCCAGGGCCAGTGCACAAAAGCCTGTGATGGCGACCTGGCCCCTGGTCCTGTTTCTTCCCCTCCGAGGGGTCCATCGGTCCCTCCACACACAGCCTGGAGGCTTTCCTGGAGTGTGTTTCATGGAGCCCCAATCCTGGGCCTGCTGCTGCCCACACTCTGTCGACTCCGAATCCTTTGCACAGCTCTCCCTCCTCGGGGCTCCCCATGCAGATGGGGCTCCCCACAACATCCAGGGAGGCCTTTACAAACACTGCTGTTATTCTGAATGGAAAAACAAGAAGACCCCTTTCTAAGCATCCATCCCTCAGCCCTCCCCTTCCGTTGGGGTCAGGTGTGCCTGCGCCCCAGCCCCATGCTGTCCTTAGCTCTCCCCTGCAGACCCAGGTCAGCACCGTCAGCTTTTCTCAGTATTCCTAGGACCGCGCAATGCCTGACGGAACACAGGTCCTAAGCACGTATTTAGTGAACTAAACTCAAGAGCGGGGAAATGTTGGAGTTCCTATCGTAACTCAGTGGTTAATGAATCCGACCAGGAACCATAAGGTTACGGGTTCGATCCCTGGCCTCGATCAGTGGGTTAAGGATCCCGCATTGCTGTGAGCTGTGGTGTAGGTTGTAGACGCGGCTGAGATCTGGCGTTGCTGTGGCTCTGGGGTAGACCGGCGGCTACAGCTCCGATTAGACCCCTAGCCTGGGAACCTCCATATGCCGCGGGAGCGGCCCAAGAAATGGCAAAAAGACAAAAAAAAAAGAGCAGAGAAATATTATACACCATCTTCCTTAATATAATTACTATCGTTGTGGATTTCCTTCCAGCTTCTGCCTTCCAGCCTATGACAAGATGCACATACAAACAGATAGGTGGTTGGTGTCCTTTTCTCCCTTCCTTTTTATTTTTTCATGAATATTTTATTTGGAAGCAATAACAAATATGCTGAAAAGGTGGAAGTACATTACCCACAATTTTCCCACTGAACCATTTGAGAGTAAATTGCCAACAGACTGCCCCATCCATGATGCTCTACAGCCACAGCAACGCAGGATCCGAGCCACGTCTGCAGCCAACACCACAGCTCACAGCAATGCGGGATCCTGAGCAAGGCCAGGGATCAAACCTGCAATCTCATGGTTCCTAGGCGGATTCGCTTCCGCTGCGCCACAGCAGGAACTCCTCTGGTGTTCAAATCTTGAAAGCCGGAGCTTTTCTTCCCTGTAAAATACAAGCAGCTTCTTGATTATCTTACCCCCATCCATCCAAGAGGCTCCATGAGAACAAAAAGCCAAAGAGAGACAGAGGGAGTGAGAGAGTCAGTGAACACTCATCATGGTGCAGAAGTGCCCTCCCCAGGTGAAGGATGCTTGCTTACAAGCTGCCAGTCTGAGGACGGGATGGAGGTGGGGGATTCTTAGGTTCCAGTTCTATTCAGCAAATTCTGTCAGCCGCTGCCATGTAGTACCAGGTACTGGGATCCTTTGGGACACAGAAAGGGAGGCCCTGATGGGCTTCGCAGGCTAGGAAGAAAAACGAGCCCCCGCACAGCACGTGGACAAAGCGCGACACATGTCAGGAGTGAGGTGACAAACCTACTGCTACAGAGTTTAAGGAAAAGAGAGAAAGCTACTTCAGTATAGTGGGCTGAAGGACCCATCCCTGGAGGAGGTGCCGCTTGAATTAAGCCGTAAAAGATGCTTAAGGTTCAGATGCTGAGAATGGGGAAGGGTCATGGCGGTGGGTGGGGAGATGGACAAGGGACAGAAGGCAGGATCAGCCATCTGATCCCAGAGGTCCCACCCCTTATCCTTTCTGAAACCCCTTTGGACTTAGATCCAGGATTGATGAGGGAGGAAAAGGGAAGAATTAGCCGTCAGAAGGATCCAAAATTGGGCTTTCGGACTCAGGGACTGGCGCCCCCAGGGTGGTACCTGTGAGAGAAGTGGAACATGTGTCTTGAGGAGGCAGGAGTCTGACAGCAGTGCCGGAAGCTCTGACTGTGACAGATCCTAGGTTTTCTGGAATCTCCAGATTCAGACCTCTGGCTGAGGTCTAAGTGGACCAAGGTGGGAGGGAGAGGATGGCCTTTGATCACCTGGGGAGGGGGTCAGACTCCTAGCTGGCCTCAAGGCCAGCCAGCCACGGGTCTCACTTACTTGGCAGGCCAGGTCAGCAGCCCAATGACCAGGCCTAGGTGAGCTTGGCGGTCTGAGCAGAGTCCCTAAATGTCACGGTGTGTAGCAGCTGAGTTGAGAAACAGGAATCAGGAAGCTACATCTCACCTCTGGGGATCAACCCCCTAGGCAGGACCAGGGAGTCCCCTGGGGTCTCAAGGTCTCCAGACAGGAAGAGAGAGTAGTGCCTGCACAGCAAAGAAAGAATGATGGATGGCTGGTCCCATGGAGTTAGTTGGGACCAAAAAGTTATCTTTTATAAAATGTCTGCAGAAAGAAGAGAAACCGATGGGTGATTTTTGTGACTTGGCTACATTAAAGCACATACATTCTCGAGAAATGAAGTTACAGGCAATTGCAGAGAGGCGATGGGATTCATGTTTGTGGAAGCCCAAGAAGAAAAAAACCCAAGGAGAACAGAATGCCTTGAATAGGAAAGGTAATCATCTAATTTGACAAGATGATTATCCCTAGGGTGAGAGGGAGAGGAGGGCTCAGGGAGTGGGCTTCTATTTTATCTGTAATGTTTTAGTTCGTAAACATTTTTGAGGGGTTCCCATTGTGGCGCAGGGGAAACGAATCCAACTAGGAACCATGAGGTTGCAGGTTCAATCCCTGGCCTTGCTCAGTGGGTTAAAGATCTGGCGTTGCCGTGAGCTGTGGTGTAGATCGCAGACGTGGCTCGGATCTGGCATGGCTATGGCTGTGGTGTAGGCCGGCAGCTGTAGCTCTGCTTCGACCCCTAGCCTGGGAACCACCACAGGTGCAGCCCTAAAAAAAAAAAAAAATTTTTTTTGAAATAAATGTGACAACCTGCTGAGATGAACAGAAGTGGAGGTTGGGCCACAGATTTAGGCTAGTAGCATCTGCATACACTTTCCAATGTATTTGAGGAATGGCTTTTTACAAAACCATCAAAGGATAATGACCTCAGGGAGTCAGCAGGGATGACAAGCTGGCAAGTCCTGGTGGGGGCGGGGTGAGGGTGCTGGCCTAGTGTCTAGGATCTGGAGCAGGGGCAGGCAGATCCAGGCTCCTGAAGCTGGGCGAGGGGGGGCCGGGCAGGCGGGGCATGACAGGAGGTGTGTCCAGGAGTAAGATCTAAGCGCAAGATCGGAGTTAAGCTGGGTCGTCCAGATGTTCGTTCACGGAAGTGAAATTCAGCACGAGCGAGAGAGCGGTGAGGGTGTGTGTGCAGAGGGTGTGTGCCCTGTAAGCCCCACAGACGTGGCAGCTCCGGGTAGGGACCCAGCTCGGGTGGCAGGCCCTCCTTTGCCTCCCAGCCGCCCGTCTGAGGGAGCCCTGAGCAGCCGGACCATGCACCAGGTAGATTTTCTCTGCTCACACCCTCTCACCAGGCTGGTGAGGGCTCCCCGCCCAGGGGCCCCAAGTCTTTCACCGTCTGTGTTACCCTTTCCCCTGTACATCCGGAGCTGCTTCCCCGGCCCCGGCTCCAGAGAGCTCAGACTTTCAAGTGGGGGTGGGGAGGTGGCTCTTGGGCGCTCCACATGCAAGTGTCATGTGTGACAAGAGTTAGGGGTGGATGCGGTGAACCGTCATTCTCAGGAACCAAAGAGAGTGGGTTTGCCCTGCCCACCCCCGCTGGATCCCCGCTGCCCACCCACGGGGATGGCCAGGCTGACGGCTCAGGTGAGAGGAGAGGCTGCATCCCCAGGGTCTGACCCTCAAGGTCAGCAGGGGGAGGGAAGCCTAGGGAGATGGTTTCCTGAGCCTGTGGTGACCTCACCAACTCTGGGGCTGACACGTCAGAGGTTTGCTCGTTTGACGGCAGCTCCTGGAACCCCCGACTCAGTGCTTAGCAGGACAGATTTGCCCAGAGGGAGGGATCACGACCTGTAGCTTTTGGCAGAACACCGGGTCCCTGAAAGAGGTAGAGGCTGGCATGAGGTCTCCTCAGTCCCACCCGGCCAGAGCCAGGAATCCACACTGGGCACTGCCTCCCCTCCAGGCCCCTGAGCCTGATCCTGGGGGGACCGTTATGGGGTGAGGGATGGCTCTTGCCTCACCCCGTGCCTCTTCCTGCCCCCGTGGGGTACCAGCCCCCCTCCCACCCTGTGCATGGAAGGGGGCGGGAACCTGAGATGCTGGACACAATGACTCCCTTTGCCCAGGGCGTTAAGGAATAGCTGCCCGGGAGTTCCTGTCATGGCTCAGTGGTTAACGAATCCAACTAGGAACCACGAGGTTGCGGGTTCGATCCCTGGCCTTGCTCAGTGGGTTAAGGATCCGGCGTCGTCGCCGTGAACTGTGGTGTAGATTGCAGACGCGGCTCGGATCCTGCGTTGCTGTGGCTGTGGTGTAGGCTGGCAGCTGTAGCTCCGATTGGACCCCTAGCCTGGGAACCTCCATATGCCTCAGGAGTGGCCCTAGAAAAGGCAAAAAGACCAAAAAAAAAAAAAAAAAAGGAATAGCTGCCCGCTGTACTTGGCGGGGGATCATAGGGGGGGGAGGGAGGTGGGCGGGCGACAGACTTCACATGCGAGGCTGCAATAAAGCTCTTCTCTCCCTTTTCTTTTTTTTTTTCTTCTCTCCCTTTTCTGAATGACTTTGTCTCCCTACCTCTGTTTTTGTCCCTCTGTCTCTCTGTATCTATTTTCACATCTGTCTTGGTATCTCTTGTTCTCTTCCTCTCTTTGCATCCTTCTCCCTCTCTCTGCATCCCCCCTCTGTCATTTTCTTTTGTTCTCTCCATTGTGCTGCGTGTTTGCCTCCGTTTCTCTCGTCGTGTCTCTACCGTCTCCCTCCTTTGTCTCTGTCTCTCTGTTCCCTTTGGGTGTCTGTCTCGCTCTGTGTTGCTCTTTTTCTGTGGGTCCATGCCCATGTCACCCTCTCCCTCTGCCACTTCCCCCCCAGGACAGCCACCACCCCTGGCTTTCTCCAGCTGTGAACGGCTCCGCAGGGCAGGAGCCCCAGAGGCAGGTTCCGAAGGTGCTGGATGGGGCCTGGGAACCGCCTCCAGGGGCCGGGCTGCCCCTGCTCACGGTCATCGTTGCCGTCTTTGTCCTGCTGGCCGTCTGCATCGTGGTGACAGTTCACTTTGGGCCAAGCTTACACAAAGGCCATGTCTCTCTCGCCACAGAGCCACCGTCCCCAAAGCCGGAGGGCGGTATCTACCTCGTCCACTGGCGAGTGCTGGGCCCTCAGGCCCGTCACGAAGACACCCAGCAGGGACCTCCTGTCCCTGGCTCCTGCCCTGGACCAGATGGGCCTCGGTTCAGCATTGATGAAATCACATTTCTGTAGGCAAGAGACTGGAAATTTAGCTGGACCTGGCTCAGAACAAGAACCTGGACAGAGAATTAGGGTAAAGCAAATTGGGGCCTGAGCCTCAGAGCTTCGAAAGCGCATGCATGGACTCAGCTGGAGCTGCCCTCTCTGCAGAATATTTATAGAGCATACTGAGAGCAGGAGAATAAAAGAAGCTTGAGGGCCCTGCCCAGAAACATGCCGCTGTGAGCATTTCCAGGGGCCCAGGCCACCCTTGCAAAGCTGCTCCCTCCTCTTCAGGGACCCCCGACCCCCGAACCTCCCTCTCTGTGTTCCGACTCCCTCTCCCACCCTAATCTCCTCCTCTTTTGATGTCAAAGTGAGTCCAGGCTGGAAGATTCCACCACCTACCCCACCCCTGGGCAAGCATGTCAGAGGCCCTGTCTGTGCAGCCCCCAGGTCCCGTGAGGGCCAGCCCGGGAAGCCAAGGGAAGCGCTAAGGGGTCTGCCTCCTCTGGGACTCAGGAAAGCAAGGCAAATCTGTGGCCCTTCCCTGACGGGGCTGGGGGTGGGGGGGGACATCCTTTGGCTGTTAGGACCCAAGCCTTGCCAACCACTTCCAAGTTTCTTAAAGGCCCCAAGCGCCAACTATAACTCCCCAAATTATTTGTGAAGGGTCCCCACTCTCATGGAGCAAGACTCTCTTGCCTTCCTGGATGGGATAGGGGAAATTGGGGCCTCTCACTACCTCCCACTTTCTGTGTGTGCTGGCCTGTTGGAGCCAGCCTAGAATTTACCCAAAGACATTTGCCAGGCCCAGAACCTTCCAGCTGGTGGGAAAACAGGCAAGGAAAAGGGGCTCCAGGGAGCTTGTCTGGAAAAAAGGAGGAAGGAGTGGGCAGAGATGGCAGAGGGAGGGACATGGGGGGCGGGAAGACGCAGGAGGCCAGGTCGGCAGAGCTGAGTCTCGCGGGGGCTCTCGGGAAAAGCACCCTTTGTCCTGACACTTTTGAGCTTCACTTCTGTGCAGTCGAGAACATGCAGACACACATGCATGGAGGGACTCTGGGTGCTTTACCTTGGAGAACACCTGGGGGCAACAACTGAGCCCTGAGGGAGCTCCCATCATGGCTCAGTGGTTAACAAACTTGACTAGCATCCATGGGGCCACAGGTTCGATCCGTGGCCTCGCTCAGTGGGTTAAGGATCCAGCATTGCTGTGAGCATGTGGTGTAGGTTGCAGACACGTCTCAGCTCCTGCATGGCTATATGGCTGTGGTGTAGGCCAGCGGCTACAGCTCTGATTCGAGCCCTAGCATAAGAACCTCCATAAGCTGTAGGTATGGCCCTAAAAAGCCAAAAAAAAAAAAAAAAAGAAGAAGAAAATAGAAACGGAAATTGTAATGTATGCAGAGGACTGGCTGGGAGTGGTAACAGGCAGCTCTATCTTAATGGCACTTTCTTCTTCTGGGCCCACTATGTGCTGGGCTCCAGGCTCGTCCCTGGACCTCCACGTATTATCCTGTTTACTCCTCTTGGGAGAAGGAGCTACATTATCCCCATTTTACAGCTTGGGGATATCAAGACACCCCAGAGAACACAGGTACGACGTGGTGGGGTTGGGATTTGAAACTGGGGCCGAGTGGGTAGGTAAAGGTCCTGTTGGGAGGACTTGGTTCTGGGCTGGTTTTTAGGTATATGCGTGACAGGTGCGTTGTGGGGGATCCTCTGGCCTCCGAGGCGGAACGGCTGTCACAGGGGGGACGGGAGGGGACCGTTTTCCCCATCACTCCCTTGGCTCTGTCCTCCTTGGGAGCAGTGGGTTCCTTCTGGCAAACGTGTGTCTGTCGGAGGAATCCTTCTGCACAGTGATGCCATACTCAGCAACTGCTGCCGAGTGTTTGTGATGTAAACAAAAGGGTGGGAGGGAACGAGTCTTGGAGGGAACGGATGGAACTGGCAGAAAGGGGCTGTCTGGCCTCCCACGTGGGGGCCGATTTACCCCCACAGTGTTGGTGCAGTGGCTGAGTTCTAACAGGCATGGCACGGAATGTGGCAGGTGGCCGTGTTGTTCAAGGTCCCCAGGGTCCATCCCGTGGCCTCACACGAACCCTCTTTCCGCTCTTCTCCAGGGGACTCTCTATCTGGGCACATTTATTCCCTGGCCCCTGCCTCTTTGAGCAGCCCCTTGCCCAGGACACTGCTGTGTACCCCTCCTGGCACCTGTGTGCTAGCCTGCTGGAGACAAGGGCGCTGAAAGGATGGGTGCATTGAGGGGTGCTGCCCGGCTGGGTGCCCTCAGCCTGATTGGTGGGCTCTGTCCATACTGCAAGGCTAGCTGCCACCCACGGCCCTGTCCTAGGATGAGGAGGGACATGTGTCTGCAGGCAGATTTGGACAGTGGAGATAAGAAGGGCCAACTGCTTGTATCAGAGTCCAGCCAGAAGAAGATGGCACGTTCAGGAGTCCCCGCTGTGGCGCAGCAAAAACGAATCTGACTAGGAACCATGAGGTTGCGGGTTTGATCCCTGGCCTCACTCAGTGGGTTAAGAATCCAGCGTTGCTGTGAGCTGTGGTGTAGGTCACAGACGTGGCTTGGATCCTGCATGGCTGTGGCTGTGGCGTAGGCTGGCAGCTGTAGCTCTGACTGGACCCCTAGCCTGGGAACCTCCATATGCTGCAGGTGTGACCCTAAAAAGCAAAAAAAAAAAAAAGAAAAGAAAAGAAAAGATGGCATACTCAAAAAAGCAACCCGAGGCATGTTTGCAAAGAGGGTTATTTAGAAAGGGCAGGTGTGAAGGAAACCGCAAGCGAGAGTGAGTGCTCCAGGGTGAGCGCCGGTGAGGGGCCAATGCAGCCGCCAGGCCTGGAGGGGCACGGGGAGGAGGGATCCGGAGATAGACAGGTTACTGAAAGGGTCCTCCAGAGGTGACTTTAGGTCTGCAGAGCCAAGAGCCCACAGTGACCCTCCTGATACTTGCAGGGAGGGGCCTGGGGAACACACAGCCCAGCCTCCCCCTCCCCTCCCACCCTACTCCCACGAAGGCTCTGCCTTGGACTGAACGTGACCAGAAGCCAGAGGCCAAGGGAGCCTGTCGAGGCCTTCCCAGCACAGGGGAGGCAGAGAGCTGGAGAGCAGGTCCGAGGGCCCAATGAGAGACACCTGGGCCATCCCTTAGGTTGCGCTGCCACGTAGGGTTTATAAAAACTTCCACGTAGCTAGGTCCTCACAACAGCCCTGTGAGGTAGGGAGGGCGATGCTTACAATCCCATTTCACAGACACCGACACTGAGGCCCGGGAACTGGTCGCAGGAGTCATCGTGAGCTGTCAAGTCCAGGGACCTTCTCTGAGAGGCCCTCTGCTAGGCCTTCAGCTGCTGAAGAAAGCCCCTGATCCAGATTCTTGGCGATGGCCGGGGGCTCAGGCAAGGGGACCCTGGGCCTCAGAAGATATCTGAGCGGAGTGGAAGAGGCTGTTCCATGCCACTGATGAGGAGCTCAGGCTCTTGGGACAGCGTGGAGGAAGTGGGCACCACTGAGGTCTCCGCGCTGCCCATGGTAACCTCCCTTTCCTCCTGCCGAAGGTGCCGGAGAATCTCCTGCGACAGGGAGAAGCTGCCTCCCTCTGTGGGTTCTGGAACACGGGCAGGGAATGTGGGGGTAGGCAGTGGGGTGAGGACTCACGCAGGCCCACTCCAGCGCGCCCAGAGAATGTGCTGGGTGGATCCCCCTACCCCTGTGTCTCCTCCCCACCCCTAGCCATTGGGCCAGAGTTCCATGAAATCCCAGAGCTAGAGGTGGTTTTAGAGATGAGAGAACCCTCCCACCTTGCTTTTAGAGATGCTACCCAGAGAGGGGCAGAGAGCTTCCCAAGGTCACAGAGCCAGGGAGAGGCAGGGCTGAGGCTCAGCCCCTGGCCTGGGGCTGTCTGCTTCTTCCGGCACCCCTAGATGACATGAGGGGCCCAAGAGCCTGCCTCTTCCCGCTCCACCTGGGACACACAGCCAAAGACCCGAGACAGCAGGCAGGTGTCCCACCATGGGGAGGTGGGACCTCTCCCAGGGGAGGAAGGGGCCAGGCTTGAATGCCCTGACCGCTCAGGAAGGCCCAGGGCATGCTGCTGCCCTATCTCCTGCTGACCCCCTGGGGGACCCCAGAGACCTCCCCCCCCCCCCCCGCCCCCGACTCGTCCTGCCTTCCAGCCTGTCGAGTCCTCACCCTGGTAGACGATGAGGCGGCAGTTGTTCTGAGCCTCAGGGGCATCTGCCAGGATGTCTTCGAGGGTCCGGCAGAAGAGTTTGGCCTGCTCGAGCCGATCCTCCCGGCTGAAGCCAGCGCGGCCATCCTGTGACATGGCGAACAAGGTCTGCAAGGGAGTGGCGTACTCCAGGACACAGACGCCTGCCTGGAGGAGGTGAGAGGAGGACCCGACTCAACCAGGAGCCAGGCAGACTCTGGACCCCGGCCTCACCAGCCAGTGTGCAGGAATGGAGTGGCCTCAGCCTCGGACACCCCACTCCTCGAATCAGGGCTAGGGCTGTGTTAAATTTACCCTTCCTAGATCCTCCTCCTGGGATCCAGAGCAAGGCCTGCTGAGGAGTTCCCACTGTGGCTCAGCAAGTTACAAACCTGCCTAGTATCCATGAGGATGCTGGTTCGATCCCCGGCCTTGCTCAGTAGGTTAAGGATCCGGGGTGGCTGCGAGCTGCAACGTACGTAGGTTGCAGACGCGGCTCAGGTCTGGTGTGGCTGTGGCCGTGGCTGTGGGGGAGGCTGGCAGCTGCAGCTCCGATTCAGCCCCTAGCCTGGGAGCTTCCGTATGCTGGGGTGCAGCCCTAAAAAGCGAAAAAAGAAAGAAAACAAAACAGAGCAAGGCTCGCTGAGCTAGGCTGTCAATGGCTCCAGCTAGAAGTCAAGTCCAGGGACGGGGCTCTGGGGTTCACCTCTGACTGGCTTTCCCCCCAGCCCACACGAAATCCTTCCGACAATCCAGGGCCTTCATCTAGGGCTGCTTTGTGGTCCACTCGGGTTGAAATCCTTCACTTTGTCCCTGGTTCCTGAGTCTCGGTTCCCTCTGCATTAAAGCAGGGATCGGCACAGCCCGCAACCCACAGGGCAGGGGTGAGGATTCGATGAGGCGGTCAGATGAAGCACCCAGAATAGCATCTGGCACACACGAAGGGCTCAGTAAATGTCACTTAGGGTTATCATTCAGGGTTCGGTCTTGCCCAGCCCTGGGACACATTGAAGAAACTGAACTCTCAGAGGCTGGCAGTGAATTTTTTTCAGGGCTTGGCCAGGGCCCCGACTTCTGGGTCTCTAGGCCTGATCCCACCCCCACCCGTGGCACCGCCTCCGCGCACACCCACCGGCTGCCCGTTCTCCAGAAGCTCATAGATGCTGTTGGTGTACACCCGGCCCTTGATGCCAGCACGGTCGGCACTTTGCTGGGGCAGCTCGTGCAGGAAGCGAATGTTGGGGTCAGCCACGCTCAGGTCGTCGGGCACCCCACAGTCCAACGGGAAGAGGATGTGCAGCCGGTGGTTCCCTGTGCCCCCTAGTACGTTCTTGTGGCGCTGATTATAAGCTTGGATCCGGGCCCGGAGCCCTGGGGTGGAGAGGCCCAAGAAGTCACTGCCACCGACGCTGTCTCCCAGCCAACCCAGGACAGTGACACAGATATTGGTCCCATCAAGGAGGGGGTGCAAGAGAAATGAGGGACAAGTCCATTCACAGGGCCCGGGAGGCCGGGCAGGGCGGAGCACAGGCATCTTCCCCGCCCTTCCGCCTGCTCCCATCGCCCCTGCCTCCACCTCCCCTGATCTCTGTCTGGATTTCCGTCAGCCCCACTCCTTCCCACCACAGCTGTCAGGGCTCTCGGAAGCAGGCAGAGCCCCGGGAGGTGACCCCCCCCCCCGCAAGTCCAGGGGCCCTGAGCCAGGCCTCTAGGGGAAGCCCTGGCGTCCAGGGAGGGCAGCTATGATACAGGAAGAACCGTAGCCTTGGGGGGCACGTCAGAGGATGGAGACACGACCCGTGCTCCCCCCGTGGGACGTCATTACTCATTAAAAGAATGCAAATCAAAACTGGACCAGCCTGGTATAAAATCCTGTCTCCTCCTCTAACTAAGTTGTGTAACTTTGGACGTATTACTTTATCTCTTGGAACAGCAATTTTCTTATCTCTATAATAGGAGTGAGGAGGTCCCATCGTGGCTCAGTGGAAATGAATCTGACTAGTATCCATGAGGATGCAGGTTCGATCCCTGGCCTTCCTCAGTGGGTAGAATCCGGCATTGCCATGAGCTATGGTGTAGGTCGAAGACATGGCTCAGATCTGGCGTTGCTGTGGCTGTGGAGTAGGCCAGCGGCTACAGCTCCACTTTGACCCCTAGCCTGCAAACCTCCATATGCCGTGGGTGTGGCCCTAAAAAAAAGACCAAAAATTAAAAAATAAAATGGGGTGATGCCAATGGTCATTGCAGCACTATCCACAATAGCCAAGACACGGAAAACCTATATGTCCATCGATGGCCTTCCCGTCGTGGCTCAGTGGTTAATGAATCCGACTAGGAACCATGAGGTTGCGGGTTCGATCCCTGGCCTTGCTCAGTGGTTTAAGGATCTGGCATTGCCGTGAGCTGCGGTGTAGGTCACAGATGTGGCTCAGATCCCGTGTTGCTGTGGCTCTGGCGTAGGCCGGTGGCTGCAGCTCCGATTAGATCCCGAGCCTGGGAACCTCCATATGCTGCAGGTGCAGCCCTAGAAAAGGCAAAAATAAATAAGTAAATAAATGTCCATCAACGGATGAATGGGTTAAGAAGATGTGGTATATATACACAATGGAATACTACTCAGCCATAAAAAAGAACAAAATAATGCCATTTGCAGCAACATGGATGCAACTGGAGATTCTCATACTAAGTGAAGTAAGTCAGAAAAAGACAAATACCATATGATATCACTTATATGTGGAATCTAATATATGGCACAAATGAACCTATCTACAAAACAGAAACAGGTAGTTCTCATCATGGCGCAGTGGTTAACGAATCAGACTAGGAACCATGAGGTTGTGGGTTCGATCCCTGCCCTTGCTCCATGGGTTAAGGATCCGGCATTGCCCTGAGCTATGGTGTAGGTTGCAGATGCAGCTCAGATCCCCTGCGTTGCTGTGGCTCTGGCGTAGGCCGGTGGCTACAGCTCTGATCAGACCCGTAGCCTGGGAAACCTCCATATGCCGAGGGAGCGGCCCTAGAAAAGGCAAAAAGACAAAAACAAAAAAAACCAAACCAGACTCACAGACATGGAGAACAGATTTTTGGTTGCCAAGGGGGAGGAGGAGGGGGAGGGGGAGGGAGTCGGATGGACTGGGAGTTCGGGGTTAGTAGATGCAAATCATTACATTTAGAATGGGATAAGCAATGAGAACTATATCCAATCTCTTGGGCCAGACCATGATGGAAAATAATATAAGACAAAGAACATAGGTATGACTGGGTCACTTTGCTGTGTAACAGAAATTGGCATAACATTGTCAATCAACGATACTCTAATAAAAAAATAAAATAAGAGAGGAGTAATGATTTTCCCTTCCTTACAGGGTATGAATTAAATGAGAAAATGCATATGAAGGGCCCAGAGCATGTGGCAAATATTTATTGCAAGAATTCATGGGTTAAAGCCAAAAAAAAAAAAGCAAAAAACAAAAAAAAGAGTTCCCGTCATGGCTCAGTGGTTAACGAATCCGACTAGGAACCATGAGGTTGTGGGTTCGGTCCCTAGCCTTGCTCAGTGGGGTAAGGATCCGGCGTTGCCATGGGCTGTGGTGTAGGTCACAGATACGGCTCAGATCTTGAGTTGCTGTGACTCTGGCATAGGCCGGTGGCTACCGCTCCGATTGGACCCCTAGCCTGGGAACCTCCATATGCCTCAGGAGCAGCCCTAGAAATGGCAAAAAAGCCAAAAAAAAAAAAAAATTCATGGGTGACTTGTGACAAGTCACTTAATGGTTCTCAGTCCTCTATTTCATCCTGTAAACCAGGCTTAATAATAACAGCCTTCACACCTATGAGATTGCTTTGGGAATCAAATGGTTTGTCAGACAGGAAAATGCTTTGAAAAATACAGTAAGTCCTGGAAATACAAGATGGGGTGCCTTATTGTCTGTCTTTCTCTCTCTCTTTTTTTTTTTTCTTTTTAGGGCCACACTCGCGGCATATGGAGGTTCCTGGGCTAGGGGTCGAATCGGCGCTGCCGCTGCAGGCCTACACCACAGCCACAGCCACGCCTGTTGTCTGTCTTATAATCTGAAGATGGGGCATAGAGGATGGCCCACCTGGGAGGATCAGCCGCAGGTACCCGATGTAATAAGACCAGGCCAGCCCATGGGCCACGTTGAAGTTCCTTTTTTCACAGATTGCAGAGACTTCAGCTGGGGCCAGGTGCTGTGGAAAGCAGAGTGGAGCCAGGGAGCCTCCATGAAGGCCAGCCAGAGCCCTCCTCCTCCAGGAAGCTCTCCCGGCCTGCTGCCAACTGGCTCCTTTCTCTGCCGTCACTGAACCCAGAACATCGCAGGCTCTCCTCCACGGACCAACCTCTACACTCGTCCCGCTCTCAGGACTGAGCCCAGAGTAGGTCCCAGCAGCCACATGTCCCCTTGGCCAGCCCCACCACCTCCCTCTGCGTCATACCTGGAGGCCCAGGAGGATGTTTAGGGCCTGCGAGAGGCCCAGGAGGGCCAGCATCCAGGGGAGGGGCAGGCCAGCCTTGTCTCGGATGGAGAAGTAGAAGTAGCAGGACAGCAGCAGCAGGGCTCCACAGCGGATGGGGCAGCCCAGGCAGGCCCGCACAGCCCGCCAGTAGCTGCTCTGGTACCTGCAGGCAACAGCCAAGCCCCAGGTCCCAGCCCAGCTCAGCCAGAGAGATTCAAGGCGAGACAGGCCGGGGTGGGGGGGAGTCAAGGGAGTAAAGCATGTTGGGTACCACAAGGAGTCACCTGGAGTGGACATGGCACAGCTCCTCCGCCAGACTGCAGAGCCCCTTCACCAGCAGTCCTATCTGCTGGGAGGCCAGGTGGAGCACCAGCCACCGGAGCGTGTATTCTGGCAGCTCCCCCAGCCCCCAAAGGGCTACCAGGCAGGCACCTAGAAGGACCAAGGCTGCCTTCTGAGCCCTGAGGCCCCTGGGCTGTGGGATGGATGGATGCAGGCTGGAGTAGGGCATCTGTAGGAACCAAGAAATCCACAGCTGTCCTTCCCTCGCTCTCCTACCGTTTCGGGACTAAGGCCCTGGCTGGGCACTTCCTCCAGCTCTGTGTTTGCCTAGTACCCAACCAGAGCCAGAGGCTGCTCCTGGAGGTACTTCTAGGGGACAGGCTGGGCACGTAGCATCCCAGAGCTCGATAGAGATTTGTTGAACACAGAGCAAGTGGAGAAAGAAATGCAAGCACCCCCGACAAACACCCCACCCAAGCCTCAGCGAGACCGCCGGCGCAATGAAGAAGGAAGTGAGCCACGATCCCAGACCCAGACCCGCAGGTGTCTGTGACGCACCACCCACCGGACCCTCAGGGGCTGGAGTCTCCCTCTCCCCAGGTCCCCCAGGGAGGACCTTAGTCAGCGAATCTGAAAACCACAGTTCAGGGGTGGGGGCAGGGCAGCCGGAAAGCTGCCACCCATCGCTGCACCACCGGAGGCCTCACCCCCAGCAGCCTCGGCCTTGGAGCTCTGGCTGGGCTGCTGCCGATCTCACCTTCTGCCTCCCAGACCGCAGGTTGTTTCTGGAAGACGGCAAGGGGAGAAGGTCCTGCCCGAGGGCTCCCAGCCCCACGGGGCCTTTCAGGCTGCAACCCGAAAACGAAAGATTCAAAACAATCACAGCTTTCTCCACCACATCCCTCCAGGCTCGGCGCTGGGGAGCTTATTTCCCGCCTCCGAGGAGGGAGGAAGCGCCCCAAGGCCTCTCGGGAGCCACGCCCAGTTTGGGGTGAGGGATGCTGTCGAGTCTCCCATGGCAGTGCCCCCGGCCATCCCCCAACCCGAGGGTGTTCAGAAACTCCCTCCAACTCCCTCAAGGCTCCACAATCAAACACCCTCTACCAACACCCAGGGGAGACGGCCCACACCCAGCCAAGCGCACACGCTGCCCTGCCTGAGTGGTTTCATTCTGATTTCCAGAAGCAGATCCTCTTTCTCTGAAGCCGGGGCATCAGGCTGGAGGTGGGGAAATGAACCTTGATTTCCTGTAACAACAACTTTTGAGTAAAAAGCTTTTGGAGGAGTTCCCATCATGGCTAGGAGGAACCTCAGTCTGACTAGCATCAATGAGGATGCGGGTTCGATCCCTGGCCTCGATCAGTGGCTTAAGGATCCAATGTTGCCATGAGCTGTGGTGTAGGTGGCTGGCTGTGGCGTAGGCCAGCATCTACAGCTCCAGATCCCTACCTAGCCTGGGAATCTCCATATGCTGCGGGGGGTGGCCCTAAAAAGACACACATACACACACTAAATAAATAAAAATACAAAGCCAAAGCTTTAAAAAATGAAAAGCTTATTGGGAGCAAAAGACCTGCAGAAGGGTGGGGTTTCAGTTCTCCCCGGGAAGTGGCAAGGCGGTGGCTTCTCAGAGAGCACCTGGTACATCCAGCCAAAAAGGCAATCACGTGGATAATAATAATAACAACAACAACAACAACAAAGTGCTTACCAGGCTTCAGACATTATGCCGAGAATTGCTCATGTTCTTTCATTTAATCTGTGCAGCCACCCTGTCAGGAAGCTGTAGGACTTTCTGCAGTGAGGTGAACTGACTTGCCCCCCTCCCATCGTGGCTAACAGAGGAGGAAGTGGGGAGGCGAACCAGGTGGGTGGCTCCAAAGGCCAGCTGGCTTGGCGCCTTGATTTTCCAGAAAGGAGTGGAAGGTGCCAGGATCAGGTTTCATGCTCATACTTTTCCCTGGGGTGGGAAGTGTTCTGGCCTCTCCCAGGCACACTGGTAGGCTGATTGGATTCCAGGAAGGGGCCGGCCTGGGAATGGGATTGGGGTGGCAGCCACAGAGCAGCCGCGGCCCTTTCCTGCCTAGATCCTTCCCCACGTCGCAACTGGACATGAGAAGACACATCGGCTTCATAGATGCCTTGGGCCTCCCAGGAGCAAGGAGGCTTCCTGAGAACTCTCTCGTTAAAAAAATAATAATAATAATTTTCTATGGAAGTTCCTGTTGTGGTGCAGTGGAAACGAATCCAACTAGTATCCAAGAGAATGCAGTTTCGATTCTTGGCCTCGCTCAGTGGGTTAAGGATCTGGCATTGCTGTGAGCTGTGGTGTAGGTCATAGATGCGGCTCAGATCTGGCATCGCTGTGTCTGTGGTGTAAGCTGGCAGCCGCAGCTCTGACTCAACCCCTAGCCTGGGAACCTCCACATGCTGCGGTGAGGCCCTAAAAAGCAAAAATACAAAAAACAAATGAACAAACAAACCTCAAAATGGAGAGAATTCCCTACATTTTTTCTTCCCTACGATTGACTCACAAAGGGTCAAAGGAAGTCAAAGGTGCTGGAAAAAAGCCTGAGCAGAGTCCTCCCTGGGTGGGCAGCTCCATACCTGCCCACACCTGCAGCCTCCCCTTCAGGATCCTGCCCAGCGGCCAGCGCCACCTCCCCTGGATGGTACCACTGCTTCCACTGGTCATCATTTTCCCAGGAGTACTTCCTCATCTTAGGTCAGTTTGAGAACATGTTAATTTTTTTTTTGTCTTTTTGCCTTTTCTAGGGCCGCTCCCGTGGCATTTGGAGGTTCCCAGGCTAGGAGTCTAATCGGAGCTGTAGCCGCCAGCCTACACCAGAGCCACAGCAACGTCAGATCTGAGGCGCGTCTGTGACCCACACCACAGCTCAGGGCAATGCCAGATCCTTAACCCACTAAGTGATGCCAGGGATTGAACCCGCAACCTCATGGTTCCTAGTCGGATTCATTAACCACTGAGCCACGACAGGAACTCCAGAACATGTTAATTTTTTACCTTGTTGACCGACGGTGAAATGTCATGTTGGTTTAAAAGGTTACGGACCATTTGTTTTTACATGGATAATTGTGGCGCCTTGCTCACCCAGTGTGTTTTTTTAAATTTGAATATTTTGCTGTTTTGTTTTGTTATGTTTTGTTTCTTTCCCCATTAGGTAATCACATGGAAAATTCAGCTGTCCACATCTCTTCATCAGACTTGTAAACCAAGGGAAGAACGAGTTTTTGAGATTTGTTTTTAAGATGACACTTTGAGGAAGGAAATGTTCTATAAAAATCAACCAGAAAATGTTGTAACATTTTTTTCTTTGCCAGGATGTCTTCGTAATGTATCTCATGATTAGAATATCCACGACAGATAAACTGACTTGAATCGTTTGGAGCAATTTTGCCCTGTGTTCTATGTGTTTTATGCACATATTTGCAGTTGGACTTTCTCCAACAGAAAGTGGTTTCACTACTGGCACATTAGAAGCACCCACAGGGAGCTCCTGTTGTAGTGCAGCGGAAAGGAATCCAACTAGGAACCATGAGGTTGTGGGTTTGATCCCTGGCCTTGCTCAGGGGGTCAGGGATCTGGTGTTGCCCTCAGCTGTGGATAGGTTGTGGACACGGCTCGGATCTGGTGTGGGTGTGGCTGTGGCTGCGGTGTAAGCCCGCAGCTGTAGCTCCGATTCAATTCCTATCCTGAGAACCTCCATATGCCAGGAGGGTGGCCCTAAAAACCAAAAAAAAAAAAAAAAAAAACCCAGAAACAAAAACAAATCAAGCACCAATAGATTTTTATTCCAACTCCAAGCACTGTGGTTGAGTAAATCACCTCAATTTTTCATTACCCTTAAAGATAACTGCAGTTTCATATTCTTTATTTGTAAAGGAGTGATCCGCTGTCGATACAGGTGTTTTTAATTTTTTCATTTCATTCCACCACCATCAGATGCAGCTCCCTCTTTTGTTTAATGAAGAGATAGATAAACTGTCTAACGGTGTCTTAAAGTGTAAATACTGATTTGGTTGGTCTTTCACATGTGTTTAACTGTGAGGCTATTTAACTAACTGTGGATGTGATTTGTCATCCAATATTAAGTTCTTAGTCATTGATTTTTCTGTTAAAAACCATAGGAAAGAGGGAAACTGCAGCTTTCATTACAGACTCCTTGACTGGTAAGCTCTCCAACTGATGAGTTCCAGTAAACTCTGATTATGCCTTTGGATAGTGGATTTTTTTTTTTTTTTTGGTCTTTTTGCCATTTCTTGGGCCACTCCTGCGGCATATGGAGGTTCCCAGGCTAGGGGTCAAATCGGAGCTGTAGCCACAGGCCTACGCCAGAGCCACAGCAATGTGGGATCTGAGCTGCGTCTGCAACCTACACCACAGCTCACGGCAACGCCGGATCCTTAACCCACTGAGTAAGGCCAGGGATCGAACCTGCAACCTCAAGGTTCCTAGTCAGATTCGTTAACCACTGCACCACGACAGGAACTCCTTTTTTTTTTTTTTTTTTTTGTCTCGCCCCTCCTACCTCTTGATGTAGCCTCCTCTTTGTCTTCTGGAGTAGGATATTTTTTTGAAGGTTTCCGGTCCATTTGGTTGAAGATTGCTCCGCCCTTTTTTTTTTTTTTTTTTTTAGTCTTTTTCCCATTTCTTGGGCCGCTCCTGTGGCATATGGAGGTTCCCAGGCTAGGGGTCCAGTCGGAGCTGTAGCTGCCAGCCTACACCGGAGCCACAGCAACTCAGGATGCGAGCTGCGTCTGCAACCCACACCGCAGTTCAGGGCAACCCCGGCTCCCTAACCCACTGAGCAAGGCCAAGGACCTAACCCGAAACCTCATGGTTCCTAGTAGGATTTGTTAACCACTGAGCCACGATGGGAACTCCTTGCTCGGCCTTTAGTTGTGAATTTTGTTGTTTTTAGGAAAGAAGTTGAGCTCCCGTCCTTCCATTCTGCCATCTTATTCCCATCCTGTGCTCATGGGAAGGTGGTGTGTTTCTGCAACAAGGAAGGTGACCTCATGGTTCCCCCAGGCCCCATGTCACACCAGATTTAGGCATTGGACACGGATGTCCAGAAAGCATTGAAAGGCCTAAAGAGAGAGACGTTTAAGTGTCTCTGGCTTCTTTGAAGCCCTCTTGCCTCACGGCTCCTTCCTCAGTTGTGCTCCAGCAAGACTGGGCTTTGTCAGCCCCCTAGATGATCTACACTCTCCCACTGCCTTGATGGCTCTTCCTGCCCCTCAAAGTCCCATCCCTCCCCATGATGCTGCATTTTCTAAAGAGCAGACTGAGCTCAGGGTACCAGCAAAACTCTCCCGATTTTTCTTAAAAACTTTGATGTTGAGGCTTGTGGCTCAGCGGAAACGAACCTGACTAGTATCCATGAGGATGTGGGTTCGATCCCTGGCCCCACTCAGTGGGTTAAGGATCTGGCATTGCTGTGAGCTGCGGTGTTGGTCATAGATGCAGCTCAGATCTGGCGTTGCTGTGGCTGTGGTGTAGGCTGGCACTTGCAGCTCTGATTAGACCCCTAGCCTGGAACGTCCATATGCCATGGGTGAGGCCTTAAAAAGACAAAAAAATAAATAAATAAATAAATAAAGTTTGATGTCAACTGGCATTGAATTTGTTCAGCCTTTGCCTGACCACAGGAAGATCTCAGAAAGTCTTCCCAGGCCCCACACTGGCTGAGGGCCTGACCTCCTGCTTCCTGTCCGCCCAAATCTCTCCTATTTGGGCTTGGGCAAGCTTTATCAATACGGGTGGTTTGGCTGTCGATCTCTTGGGAGGATAGGCCTCAAGTGTGCTCGTCTCTGCTGTGCCCCAAGGCCTGGCACACAGCAAATACTCTGTATATAGACATGAATGATGAACAAAGCCAGGAGATCTGAGCCATCTCTTCAAGTGTCTCAAGTGCTATAGGGGGCAGAAGAGCTTTCCTCTTTTTGCCTATAGAAGGCAAAATGAGGACGAATCAAAGTCAATGTCAAGTTTTGGTTCTAGGTCCAGAAAGATCTAATAATAATATAGGCTGCCTGTGCTACCAACCCAGGTTCTTGGATGCTTGGATCAACAGAAGTTGATATGAGGCCAGACAAGAAATTCAAGCAGGGCTTTACTGGGACTCGTGCTCTAGCACAAGACGAATGAAAACAGTAAGAGTTTGTCTGACTTGCTCTCCGAGGAGCGGGGGCAGCTTGTCCCTTAAACAGGGTCAGGAAACGGATGGGTCCACAGATCAGGCTGGAGGCGTGGCTTAGGGGGTCTGCCCGCCCCCTGGATGGTGCTGGGTGCAGGGATCCTGCTTAGTTCCCTACTTTTGCTCCTGGCACCTCAGAAATGACAGGTTTGGTATCTTGTTCCTTTTCTTTCTTTTTTTCTTTTTCTTTTTCTTCTCTTCTTCTTCTTCTTCTTTTTTTTTTTTTTTTTTTTTTGGTCTTTTAGGGCCGCACCCGCGGCGTATGGATGTTCCCAGGCTAGCGGTCCAATCAGAGCTGCAGCCGCTGCCCTAGCCACAGCCACAGCAACGCGGGATCCAAGACGTGTCTGTAACCTACATCACAGCTCACGCACCGCCAGATCCTTAACCCACTGAGCGAGGCTAGATACTAGTCGGGTTCGCTAACCGCTGAGCCACGACAGAAACTCCGGTATCTTGTTTTTAACTTGCCTCAACTGTGCATGCATGCAACTATTGCTAGTCCTTTATAGTTTCGTGGTATTCTGTCGCTTAAGAACTTTCTTCAGGGGCAAGCACTGTAGTTAAGGGTCCCATGTTCCTCTCTCACCTCTGACGTAGTGAGCTGCTGTTACCAAAGGGCTTTGCAAGAAGGCTGGTGGGCTCTCTGTGAGGGGTGGGCTGCAGGGAGAATTCCAGACGGAACAGAAGTTATGAGTTCCCAGGATTCCCAGCGAGCTGGGTCGCTGGGGAAGTCAGGAGGGTGTCTTTCTGGTGGGGGAGGGGGGAGTGGATTATTCTTTTCCACTTGAGGAACTTGTTTCTCTTTCAGGCTGGGCTCCCCCATTCACACTTCCCGTCGTCGCAGCCCGACTCCTTCTCAGTCAGACCTGAGAGCCGCTGTGTGGCTGGCACTGGTGACACCTGGTGGCCAGTTGCACTAGAACAGAGGCAACCCGACCATCGACCTGTTCTGGCCCCTCTGGTTCATTCCAGAGCCTTGACAATGCTTGGCACAGAGTAGGACCCCCCCCCCTTTGAGGAAGGAAGGGATGGATGGATGGATGGATGGATGGGTGGGTGGGTGGACACAG
The DNA here is from genome assembly GCF_016906955.1 of Phacochoerus africanus. Classification (NCBI taxonomy): domain Eukaryota; kingdom Metazoa; phylum Chordata; class Mammalia; order Artiodactyla; family Suidae; genus Phacochoerus; species Phacochoerus africanus. The sequence continues at coordinate 141,365,815 of NC_062547.1, forward strand.
ACTGTAAAGAGGAAGAGGAAGAAAAGATGCTGGCTCTCCGGGCCTAGAGATATAACCAGGTGGACCAACCAGGACCACAGGACGGGGCCAGACAATTCCGCCACTCCAGGATGTGCAGACGGAAGGGTCTCTTTTGCTTCCTTCCTCTGTGCCTGTCCCTGTGGCTCCTGGAAGGTGAGGGAAGGATCTATTTGGGAAAAAGGCTGAAGTTAATTAAAAGCTGCTCTGCATCTGAGCTTAATTGAGCAATGAATAGAGACCATGGGCTGGGTTGGAAGTCCCTAGATGAGGCTCCTTTCAGAGAGAGGACATGGAGGCCCAGAGGGGGCAGGACTCTGCTTAAGATTCCTGAAGTCCTCCCCACAACCTCCAGCTAGATGGAGACATCCTTGAGGGCAGAGGGCAGAATACCTCCACTCCCAATCCAGAGAAGATCCATGACACGGTGATGGTCTGTGTTGGCTCTAAAGGGCATCTGCTGGCTGGTTTCCTTTGGCACCTTCCCTGTGGGCTGGGCAGGGCCTGGCCCTGCTCCGAGCCTGGCTTTCTAGCTTTCCTTCCTAGAGACTGTAATGGGCCCCTTGTTTCGAATGGGCTTGGGATTTTTCTGATGGTTCAAAAAGCCAAGCGAGACAAACTTGCCGGAGTACAAAGATGCTGTCCCCAGCAGCCCTGGATGAACCAGGGGGCACTCGAAAGCCCCAGCAGAGAAGCAGGCATAGATCCATGAGGCCACAGAGAAGAAAGCTGATCTACAGGCACAGGTTCTCCTTGGCATCCTTGGGAGGTGGGTGTATCCCTAAACCAGACCCTCATGGGTGACAGCTTGAGGGGAACTGGAAGGCTCCGATACCCCACCCCCACCCCGACCCCCACCCCAGTGCCTCCCTCTCCTCCACCCTCAGGGCTAGCTTATTCTTAGCTGCTCTTCTTTCTCCTCCCACCATGTCAGATCCTGGGGCTTGGCATATGCCCAGATATTCATTCACTCAGTAGTCAACAAGTATTTCTTGAGTCCCTTCTCTGTGCCAGACATCTTGCCATAGGAGCTTACATCATGGTTGGAGGAACAGACAAAGAACCATGTCAGGCAAAACTCCACGAGTGCTGCTTTTTGTTTTTGTCTTTTTAGGGCTGCCCCCCGTGGCATGTGGAGGTTCCCAGCTCACAGCAACACGGGATCCTTAACCCACTGATCGAGGCCAGGGATCAAACTCGAGTCCTCATGGATGCTAGCCGAGTTCATTAACCGCTGAGCCACGACAGGAATGCCCACAAGTGCAGGGTTAGGAGTATGCCCAGGGCTTGGGAAAAGCAAGACGAGGGTAACCCTTAACGTCAATTTGAAGGAAGTGGAGGTGGTATAGTCTCTAGGCAAGGGGAACCTGTGTACAGGCCAGGAAGAAAGAGAGCCCTGGTATTTCGAATAGCCACAAGAAGTAGCTCTCAACCATGGGAGGCTTGTTAAATATGGGTGCTTGTCCCAGGGATTCTGATTCCTGGACCCGGATTGGGAACCCAGACTCTGCATATTTAACAAGCTCCACCAGTGATTTTGCTGCAGGTGGGATGAGGCACAACATGTAAGGGAGCTGTGTGAACGATGGGCTGGAGACTGCAGGGGCTCGGCTGTAAAAGCCTGGCGGGTCAGACCCAGGAATTTAATGTTTATACCAAAGGAATCAGAAGGCCACTGAAGAACGTTCATCCAGGGAACAAGAATCTTTGCAAAGATCCTTCTCTAGCTGCAGTGTAGAAAGTGGTTGGAGAGGATGGGACTGCTGGACAGTGTGGCCTTCCAGCCTGGAGTGGATGTTGACTTGAATTAAGAAAGAGGCAGTGGGAGATCCCGTCGTGGCACAGTGGTTAACGAATCCGACTAGGAACCATGAGGTTGCGGGTTCGATCCCTAGCCATGAGGTTGCAGGTTTGACCCCTGGCCTTGTTCAGTGGGTTAAGGATCTGGCGTTGCCCTGAACTGTGGTGTAGGTGGCAGACTCGGCTCGGATCCCACGTAGGCCGGTGGCTACAGCTCCGATTCAACCCCTAGCCTGGGAACCTCCATATGCCACGGGAATCGGCCCCAGAAAAGGCAAAGACCAAAAAAAGAAAAAAAAGAAAGAGGCAGTGGAGGAGTTCTCGTTGTGGCTCAGCGGTAAAGAACCCGACTAGTATCCATGAGGACACGGGTTCCATCCATGGCTTCGCTCAGTGGGTTAAGGATCCTGTGCTGCCGTGAGCTGCAGTATAGGTTGCAGATGCAGCTTGGATCCCGTGTCGCTGTGGCTGTGGTATAGGCTGGAGCTCTGATTCCACCCCTAACCTAGGAACTTGGGGGAAGAGTAGGCACAGGAGCATTCAAAGTCCCTGGTGATGTGCGGGCTGCGAGATAAGGGCAAGGAGGCAGCCAGAGGGCAAGGGAATGGGTGACGAGGAGCCAAAACCTGGTAAGAGAAGTTGGGGTGTAAGGAACCCCCTAAAACCGAGTTCCCCTGCCAAAGTTATGATTAATTTCTCGTCTAAAACTTTATTCCCTTTCTTGGCCTGTCCCTGTTCCCCTCAGGACTGGAGAATATCAAAGAAAAGGGGGGCCTGCAACTTGAGCAGGGTCCTAGGGGACCTTCCCAGGGACAAGCCCCTCTGGGTCCCCAGCTTCTTGTTGGGCTTTCCCTGAGTTCCAAAGAGCAGATTCAGGCAGTTAATAATTGCAGTAAGTAGTGTTCCTCCTGAGGGTACATAGATAACAATGTGAGTTGTTCTGCCAAAACTAAGACCCCTGCCCAGTGAAGGATGGTGAGGACACGCTGATGACAAGCATATAGACTCCAGACCGGACGGAATTAGAAGGTTGATGATTAAGCTTCCTGAAGCATCACCCCATTACCTCATCACGGAGGAGTCAGAAAAATGTCCAGGAGCTGAGCTTGCTTCCTGCCACCCTCATTCCGAATGTTGCCTTCAGAACCCCTTGCCCGAAAGCCATTTAGGCATTTTGATCATAAGCTGCCTGGCTCTGCTTGCTTGGTGCCCTGCAGTAAACGCTGTAGTTTCCTTCACCACAATCTAGTGTCAGGAGATTGGTTTTGCCGCACTTCGGGCAAGCGGACCCCAAGCGGGTAATAACCGAATCCAATACGGAATCTAAAGGGTCTGAGGTCAGCGCACCGCAGCCACGCCTGTTGCCTGAGAACACAGGCTGAGAGAAGGAAGGTACCACAGGTCAGAGACCCCAGAGTCAGGAGACCCCACAGTCTGGTGCATCCTGAGTCCACAGGAGGTCAGAGACCACCGGAGACGCCTAGCCAGCGGCTAGGTCCATACTGGTTCCTCCGTCCGGCGGGTGACCCGCCCCAGTGGCTGCCTTTCCCGGCATGCTTCTGGGCGGTCACCTCCCGGGCTCCGTTGCCAAGGGCCCGGCGTCCGCTAGATGGCGCTGCTCCGTGCATCCCGATAGGCCCCGCCTGCCGCTGGGCGGGCGCCGGAAGGATGGGGAAGGACCGGGAAGGACCCGGAAGGCCCTGGGGTCGCGGGTTCAGGCCGTAGCGCCGCCTCTGGGGCTGATTCGGGCCCGCCCTGCGGCTGCGTTCGGCCCTTCGGAACTGGAGCCACTTTTCAGCTGCCGCTGGCTCCCATCTCAGCGCTTTTGCACCGAGAGTCGGTGTTTTTGCACGCTTCTCCCAGGTGCGTAAAGCAGAGAATTAAGCACCATCGTTGAGAACGCCCTCATCCTCACACCCACACCGGGCGGCGGGGGGGGGGCACGGGGTCTCCAAACTGTCCCTTAGGACCCTTCCCTGACCCCTGCCCTTTCTCAAAACCGCTGGCATGACAATTAAAAAAAAGACTCCAGGATCAACTGCTAGCGGTGACTTGAGGAAACCATTTTCCCGTGCTCTAGTTTCCCTTAAAATTAGATGGACATAAAATAGTTGTTAGGACTAAATAATCTTTTTCATTACCAAGCAAGTGGTCAGTAATGATCAGCTGTTTAACATTTCTCATTTCTCTTTGCTGGAATAGACTCACTGGCCCAAACTCCTCAATGGCTTCTTTTTTTTTTCTTTTTTTTTTTGGTCTTTTTGCCTTTTCTAGGGCCACACCTGCAGCATATGGAGGTTCCCTGGCTAGGGATCTAATCGGAGCTGTAGCTGCCGGCCTACACCACAGCTCACAGCAACGCAGAATCCTCAACCCACTGAGCAAGGCCAGGGATCGAACCCACAACTTCATGGTTCCTAGTCGGATCCGTTACCCACTGAGTCATGACAAGCCTCCTCCTCAATGGCTTCTGACTGTGCTCAGGATCCAGTGCCAACCTTTAGCTTGGCTTCCAACGCCCTTTCATTCCCTTTTCCTGTCACTTTCCATCTCTTCCTTCCTCCCGTCCTTTAGCTTTATCATAGACTCCTCGGTACCCTGGCCTGAATACCCTTTTTCCATTTTCCTTACCTGCTAAAATTCCTCTCACCGTTTGAGACCTATCTCAAAAGCCTTTCTGTCACATACCTTACAGTGATCCCAAAGCGTTAAGATTTCTCGAATGACATTATTAGAAACAAAATAGAAAGACTAAGGAGCAGTATGCCATGATGATAAACATGTTTGAGCACTCTGTACTTAGTTTTAGGGACAAAAATGGCTGGGGAGGTGACTGAGCTGGAAAATTAGAAGATGAGGGAGGCTGAAAAAAAAAAAAGAGCTTCCCCTACCCCTTAGCCCAGCTGGTGCCCAGACCCCAAGGAGGCTACCTCCTCAGGAGCCAATGCAGGTCTTTTGAACAGAACTGATTTATAGGTTCTTGGAGGCAGGTTCTCTACACTCATTTGAGCGACTTTTCCAGGTGTGGGATAGATGCCACTGAATCACCTGCCCACTGGCATCTGGTTCCCTGAAAACCAGAAGCAAACACATATGAAGAGCCAGCCAGATCTGGGGCACTTCAAACTGATGGAGGGTCTGAGCTGGCAACCTCTGTGGGGAATCTAGAACCCTGTAGATCTTTGTAAATAATTGGCCCAATGTCCTTTGGCCCCCAACTAGGTCATCCAATCAAAAGCCTCTGCTCCACCGGGCCAACCCGGTGAGTACAGAATATAAAACCTCTTCCCAACCATCTCAATCCTTCCCCAATACTTACGTGCCAGACCTTGGGCTAAACAGTGCTGGGTAGATGCGGCAGATAGAACAGTGTCATTCGGGCCTTCTTGGGACTCACTCACAGTCTACTGGGGAGATGAGTAAACCATGAGGACAAGATGTGACAAGTACCATGAGAGGATTAAGAGAACTAAGAACAAGCCATGTCACGCAGTGGTTAGAGACCCAGACTGGCATGGCTGATGCTGTAAAAGTGCTTAGCGCCACACATGGCATGTAGGGGGTGATCAATACATATTTACCTGATGCCACTCGCCCAAGAGGCTATTGAAGATGCAGACGTCTAGGGGCCAGCTCATCCTGTTAGCCTTCTGCCCTCTCCCTAACAAGTGGGAACTACTCCTGCTGAATCTCTGTAGCTACTGTCCACAGTCCCTCTGAGCCAGGAAGAGCACCTTGCTTCACTCACGGATGACCTGGGTTCATCTCTTGAACAAAGGACAGTGAAGGAGGAGGCCAGGGGAAACAGCAGGAGGATAATGGGAGCAAGATGGGGGGAGGGGCTGGAACCTCTGGAGGAGGAAGCTCAGGCCCTTGGGGTACCAGGGAACACCAAGGGCCCATTTTGTGGAAGGGGGCCCCTGGGAAATTTATCTTGGAGGTCTATCTGCGTAACAATGAAAAAGCATTGGAGTTCCCTGGCGGCCTAGTGGATTAAGGATCCACCATTGTCCCTGCTCTGGCTCTGGTCACTGCTGTGGCTTGGATTTGATCCCTGACCCAGGAACTGCTACACGCTGTGGACGCAGCCAAGAAAAAAAAAAAAAAAAAGCTTAATTATCCATATCAAAGGAAGAGAAGGGACTCCCAGCCACCTTGGCGCTGCCAGGATCCTGTCCCTAACTCTTCAGATCGTCAAAGACACAACTGCTCATGCCAAAGAGTATCCAAAAGGAGGCCACAAAAGTGCTCGGGCCGTCTTTCTTGCTCCTGCTTTTCTTTTGACCCAAACATTTAGATTTCCTGTAGGGCTTCTTACTCTGAACTTTATTGGGCAATGGGGAGATGGGAGTTCCAGGCATGGCTCAGTGATTAGCAAACCTGACCAGCATCCGTGAGGATGAGGGTTTGATCCCTGGCCCTGCTCAGCGGGTTAGGGATCCGGTGCTGCTATGAGCTGTGGTGTAGGTCACAGAGGAGGCTTGGATCCTGCGTGGCTGTGGCTGTGGTGTAAGCCAGCAGCTGCAGCTCTGATTGGACCCCTAGCCTGGGAACCTCCATATGCCTTGGGTGCGGCCCCAAAGACAGAAAGACCAAATAAATAAATAAAGCCCCAGTTAGAGGCCATCAACGCCTATCACTACCCAAGTTTTGCCAAATATGGGCTTTTCTCCCTTCATTACAGGATTAATACATGCTCATTTGCACATGAATTAGAAACCACAGATAAACAACCAGAGGAAATATTTGGTATAATAAGTTGTATCGTTTTTCCTCAAAAATATGACAAAGTACATTCTGAACCTTTGCTTCTGTCACTAAAACTTTCGGCTGCACAATTTGTCATGGCGGGAGGGGGTGAGAGGGGGTGTGTGCGCACCCCAAAAGGGATGGAGGGGTGGCTGGACTGGGAGAGCTAATCCCTTTGTGACCCCAGGAGAGTCTTAAATGATTGGAGAGGCAGTGATGGATGATGGAGGGTATTGAGAATCCCAGTGGATGGCCTGGAGGTGAGAGAGGGGCCTGGAAAAAACGTAGGGTAAGGGGAGCTCGGGGAAGCACCAGCAGGAAGGAGAGGACCAGAACGGCGGGTTTGGAAGCACCGCTGGCCTGGAGGGAGGGTGCACCAGGCTCAGCGTCCCAGCAGGACTTTAGGCGCCAGCCCGGCCCTTTTGTTGCCATCTCTTGGAGCCGTTAAGGACCTTCCGCCTTCTTCTCCTTGTCTGTAACAGACTGTTCTTTCCAGAATAGTTCTGCGGGGTTTGGGACCTATTAAGCACTCGATAAATACTAGCAATTATTATTATCAAGTCCTAAAGAGACGGTCTGAGTGTGCTGCGTGCTCAGTAACAAGAGGCCATTGTTATGTATTCCCGGGCCACCTCTGGAGGTCCAGGGATCAAAGGGGGCCTGAGGATCCTGAAGGTGAAAGCCCTGCCCGAGGCTCCAAGGCTCCCCCAGGAAGGCCTTGTGATGATTATGAAGCCTGGGCAGGCACCCAAGCCCAAGCTGGGCGCAATCACCCACCTCCTCCTTCCCTGGAAGAGGCCAGCGATCCCTCTGCGGCCTTGGCAAGAGACATTTAAAGATGCAGGTGGAACCCGGAGAAAGCCACGCAGAGAAGCCGGGCCAGGTGAGAATGTTCTCGTCGCTCCTCCTGCCAGCTGATAGCATGCGGGTAAAGAATGGGAGGTGCTGCCGTGAGCACCCCCCGACCCCCTACTTCCTTCTCTCCCCACAGTGTTTGACCGACTGTGCCTGGAACTGGGCCGGGGAGAGGAAGTTACAGAGGGTTTGCAAAATAACTTCCCCTCGCTTCTGAAGGCAGGTGAGTGAGCCCAACCTGCAGTAGGAGGGACAAAGACTAGACGGCGAGAGGGATTTTATTTGCCTACAGACAGCAGTGTTGAGTGAGCTAGGTTAGAAACCCTCTTTTGGAGATCTGTAAGAATGATAACTGCCCAGTTAGGTGCCCGGTGCCTAGTACATTAGCTTCCCATGTCCTACAATAATCCCATTGAGTCAGTGTTATTATTATCCCCAGATGAAGAATCTCTACTCAGAGCTGGGGAAGCCCCTGACCCAGTATTATTCCGCAGAGTTAATGGCAGTGGGCAGAACCTCCATCCAGTGGGCAGCTCTGCCTCTTGGACAACCACCTTCGGGGGGGGGGGCGGTGGCCCCAATTTAGAGCCTCCTCCGCCCCCCAGTGCCTTTCAGGGATTCTTGTGTTTAATTTGTGGTGTTGAGTCACCTAGGATTCCTGATGGCTGTGGATGCTGTTGATCACTGGGTACCATTAGCTGGGGGCTTCCATCGAGTTACAAAGAGGGCTCATAAGCCACTCAGCAGAAGTCCCCAGTGTCTTGCCTTCAGGACCAGGGGCCTTATTCAAAAAGGGAGCCACCGGGAGTTCTCTGATGGCCTAGCGGGTCGAGGCTCCTGTGTTCTCACCGCTGTGGCTCTGGTTGCTGCTGTGCGGCGTAGGTTCAATCCCTGGCCCAGGAATTCCCACATACTGCCTGTGTGGCAAAAAAGAAAAAAAAAAAATACAAAAAAAACCAAGAGAGAACCTGAAATAAACGTTGCAACTCTCATTTAAAAAACAAAACAAGACAAAACAAACAAACAAAAAAAAACAAAAAGGGAGCCATCACATGGGAGGCTCTCATCTTGAGGGCGTGGGGGGATGGGGTCTGGGTAAGGAGACAGGAATTGCACAAGCATTGCCATTCATTCTTTTTTTTTTTTTTTTTAATTGAAGTATAGTTGATTTACCATGTTTCAGGTGTACCAGTAGCACCTTGTTTATTTTATAAATAGTAGTGGGTATATGTTAATTCCAAATTGCTGATTTATCCCTCCCCTCCTTTCCCCTTTGGTAACCATGTTTGTTTTCTGTGTCTGAATCTGTTTCTGTTTTGTAAATAAATTCACTGGTATCATTTTTTTATTAGATTCCACGTATAAGTGATATCCTATGGTATTTGTGTTTGACTTACTTCACTTAGTATAATATTCTCTAGTTCCACCCATGTTGCTGTAAATGGCATTATTTCATTCTTTTTTTATGACTGAGTAATATTCCATGGTAGGTATACAACATCTTCTTTATCCATTCCTCTGCTACAGCCATAGCAATGCTAGATCTGAGCCTCGTCTGCCACGTCCACCACAGCTCAGGACAAAGCCAGATCCTTAATCCACTGAGCAAGGCCAGGGATCGAACCTGCAACCTCATGTTTCCTAGTCGGATTTGTTTCTACTGCACCACGGGAACTCCTCCCCATTTATATATATATATTTTTTTTTTTTTTGGTCTTTTTGGCATTTCTTGGGCCGCTCCCGCGGCATATGGAGGTTCCCAGGCTAGGGGTCTAATCGGAGCTGTAGCCACCAGCCTATGCCAGAGCCACAGCAACGCGGGATCCGAGCCGCGTCTGCAACCTACACCACAGCTCACAGCAACGCCGGATCATTAACCCACTGAGCAAGGGCAGGGATTGAACCCGCAACCTCATGGTTCCTAGTCGGATTCGTTAACCACTGCACCACGACGGGAACTCCTCCCCATTTATATTTTAAAAGAGAAATTTTAATCCCCAGGAGTAAAGCTTAAGGTGCAGATTCTGGGGCCGAGGGAGGGGGTGGTGAGACTGGGGAGAAAGTGTAATCCTCATGCACGGCAGGTGGGAAGGTAACATGGTGCAGCTGCTTTGGAAAACAGATTCTCAAAACATTAAACGGAATTTTCATATGACACAGCAATTCTACTCCTAGGTATCTACCCAGAGAAATGAAAACACAAGCCCACCCCAAGACTTGCCTATGAATATTCACAGTGGCATTATTCACAACAGATTAAAAAGTAGAAACACCTTTGGGGTTGTTTATCAATCCACTAATGAATGCATAAGCAAAATGTAACATATCCAAGCAATAGAATACTATTTAGTAATGAAAAGGAAAGGATATTGATACAGAATAGGACATGGGTGAGCTTCAGAAGCATTATGCTCAGTGAAAGAAACTAGACACAAAAGAACACATCAGGCTTTCTCACTGCAGCAGCTCCAGTCACTCACTGGAGGTGAGTGTGAGTGGTGTGAGTTCAGTCCCTGGCCTGGGAACTTGTGCATGCTGCAGGTGCAGCCAAAAAAGCAAAACAAACAAAACAAAAAACAAGAGTTCCCGTCATGGCTCAGTGGTTAATGAATCCGACTAGGAACCATGAGGTTGCGGGTTCAATCCCCGGCCTCACTCAGTGGGTTAAGGATCCGGCGTTGCCGAGAGCTGTGGTGTAGGTTGCAGACGCAGCTCAGATCCGGTGTTGCTGTGGCTCAGGCGTAGGCCGGCGGCTACAGCTCCAATTCAACCCCTAGCCTGGGAACCTCCATAGGCTGTTTGTACAGCCCTAAAAAAGACCAAAAAAAAAAAAAGAATAAAAAAGGATACCTATTGTATGATTTCACTTATATGAAATGTCCAAAAAAGGCAACTCTGTAGAGGCAAGAAGTCAATTCCCGTTTCCGTAGGCCTGAGGGACTAGGACTGAGGAGGGACTGTGAGAGAGCACAAGGTTTCTTTACAGGTGATGGAAATGGTCCAAAATCAGTTTGTGGTGGAGTTCCCGTCGTGGCGCAGTGGTTAACGAATCCGACTAGGAACCATGAGGTTTCGGGTTCGGTCCCTGCCCTTGCTCAGTGGGTTAAGGATCCGGCGTTGCCGTGAGCTGTGGTGTAGGTTGCAGACGCGGCTCGGATCCCACGTTGCTGTGGCTCTGGCGTAGGCGGGTGGCTACAGCTCCGATTGGACCCCTAGCCTGGGAACCTCCATATGCCACACGGGAGTGGCCCTAGAAATAGCAAAAAGACAAAACAAAAAAACAAACAAACAAAAAACCAAAATCAGTTTGTGGTGATAGTTGCATAACATTAGAAATATACTAAAAATCATTGATTTGTACACTTGAGTGCATTTGTTGTTGTGTAAGTTATAATGCAAGAGAGCTTTTAAAAAAGGATGACTAATGACCAGTGCTTTATTGGAAGTATGAAAAAATAGGTAACTGCAAGGATTTTTCTGCAAAACTGTCTAGGTATAGAAAAATCTAAAGTATTCACATCCTTTGTACTTTCACTTCTAGGAATTTAATCTAAGGAAATAACTAATGGGGCAGAGACATTTATACAAGGATATTTCCTGCAGCACTGTTTAGAATGTTGAATATTTGGAAATAATCCAGATGTCCTCTATTAGGGAGTTGGTTATACAAATATGGAAGGCTATGCAGCTCTTAAAAAGCATAAAATAGGTCTCTGTATGTTGACATGGAAATATGTTCATTGATATGCATTTTTTATACAAAGGTAGACTAGATTAAAATAAGCCCTCATGTATCCATTACCCAGCTTCAATAGTTATTATGTCGGGGTTCCCGTCGTGGCGCAGTGGTTAACGAATCCGACTAGGAACCATGAGGTTGCGGATTCGATCCCTGGCCTTGCTCAGTGGGTTAAGGATCTGGCATTACTGTGAGCTGTGGTGTAGGTTGCAGACGCGGCTCAGATCCCGCGTTGCTGTGACTATGGTGTAGGCTGGCGGCTGCAGCTCCGATTAGACCCCTAGCCTGGGAACCTCCATATGCCATGGAAGCAGCCCAAGGAATGGCAAAAAAGACCAAAAAAATAAAAAATAATTATTATGTCATAGGCAAATCATATTTCATTTGAACCTCCACCTGTTTATTGGTTGTATCATTCTGAAGCAAATTCCAGACATTATTTCATCTGTAAAATATTTCAATACATGTCTCTGAAAGAACACAGCTCTATAAAAAAATAAACAGGATCATCACACTTTTAAAATAGTAATAAATTATTTAAGATCCTCAAATCTAGCCAGTACTCACATTTCTAATTGTATCATACATTTTATTTTTAATTGTTTGAATCAAAATATAAATAAGGTCCACATACTGAGATTGAAATAATTTTTAATAGTTTTATCAGTATGTAATCACATACCACATAAGTCATCCGTTAAAGAGTGCAATTTGGTACATTTTAGTGCATGTGCAAAGTTGCACATTCTTTACCACAACCAATTTTAGAGTATTTTCACCCCCTTAAAAGTAACCTCTGCCCCCACAGCTCCCCCATCCCCCAGCATCTACGTTCTGACTCTATGGATTTGCCTGTTCTGGACATTTCACATAAATGGAATCATACAGTATGTGGGCCCTTGTGACACTTATTTCACTGAGCATTTTTTCAAGGTTCACCTATGTCATAGCATGTACAAATACTTCATTCATTTTTATTGCTGAATAGTATTCCACCACATGGATATACCACATTGTGTATACTCATTCATTCATTGATAAACATTTAGGTGATTTCCATTTTTTTTACTATTATGGATAATGCTGCTATGAATATTTTATACAAGTTTTTGGTGTGGATTCTTAAATATCTTTTGATTTATAAGTTTCCTCTCTGTGTGGATTTTTGTGTATGTGTGAGCATTCTCACTTGCAGTTTATTTGTTTTTTGTTTGTTTGTTTTTGTCTTTTTTTTTTTGCCTTTTCTAGGGCTGCTCCCATGGCATATGGAGGTTCCCAGGCTAGGGGTCTAATCCGAGCTGTAGCCGCCGGCCTACACCAGAGCCACAGCAACTTGGGATCCGAGCCGCGTCTGCAGTCTACACCACAGCTCACGGCAACGCTGGATCATTAACCCACTGAGCAAGGGCAGGGACCGAACCCACAACCTCATGGTTCCTAGTCGGAGTTGTTAACCACTGAGCCACAATGGGAACTCCACTTGCAATTTATTTGCCAAAGAAACTATGTTGTTATTCTCACAATCTGAATTTTGTGTTTGCACTTCCGAGGTTTTTTTGTTTGTTTGTTTGTTTGTCTTTTTGTCTTTTCTAGGGCCGCACCCATGGCATATGGAGGTTCCCAGGCTAGGGGTCCAATTGGAGCTGTTGCCGCCGGCTTACACCAGAGCCACAGCAGCTCTGGATCCGAGCCGTGTCTGTGACCTACGCCTCAACTCACGGCAACACTGGATCCTTAACCCACTGAGTGAGGCCAGGGATCGATACCACAACCTCATGGTTCTTAGATTCGTTAACCACTGCGCCACGACGGGAACTCCCCAAGGTGTAGTTTCAACTGTTACTTCATAGTTGGATGAAGAAATCTGATGGTAATAAACACTCATTCATAGTTGGTGAGATGTATTTCTACCAGAAGGCAAATAGTGTCTGGTTGTCTCTTTCTAAAAAGTTTGCAGCTGGAGTTCCCATTGTGGCTCAGCAGAAACAGATCTGACTAGCATTCATAAGGACAAAAGTTTGATCCCTGGCCTTGCTCAGTGGGTTAAGGATCCAGTGTTGCCATGAGTTGTGGTATAGGTCGAAGTTGCGGCTTGGATCGTGTGTTACTGTGGCTGTGGTGTAGGATGACAACTGCAGCTCTGATTTGACCGATAGCCTGGGAACCTCCAAATGCCGCAGGAGCGGCCATACAAAGGCCAAAAAAAAAAAAGTTTGCAGCCATCTATGCTTCATGCCTCAATTAATTTCCTAGAGGCTGCAAAATGCTGATATTCTATCATTTCTTCTTAAAATGTTAGTTGGAGTTCCCGTCGTGGTGCCACAGAAACGAATCCAACTAGGAACCATGAGGTGGTGGGTTCGATCCTTGGCCTCGCTCAGTGGGTTAAAGATCTGGTGTTGCCATGAGCTGTGATCACAGACTCTGCATGGATCTGATGCTGCTATGACTGCGGCGTCGGCTGGCAGCTGTAGCTCTGATTCGACCCCTAGCCTGGGAACCTCCATATGCTGTGGGTGTGGCCCTAAAAAGACAAAAGACCAAAAAAAAAAAATATATATATATATATAAGCTGGAATACTTCTATCAAAAGACATTTACCCTTGCCTCCTATTTTGTTAACAGGTGGCGTAATACAGGTTTGACAAACAAAAGTACATTTTATTTTTTATTTATTTTTTGTCTTTTTGCCATTTCTTGGGCCGCTTCCATGGCATATGGAGGTTCCCAGGCTAGGGGTCGAATCGGAGCTGTAGCCACTGGCCTACGCCAGAGCCACAGCAACTCGGGATCCGAGCCGCATCTGTGACCTACACCACAGCTCACAGCAACACCGGATCCTTAATCCACTGAGCGAGGCCAGGGATCGAACCCACCACCTCATGGTTCCTAGTCGGATTCGTTAACCACTGAGCCACACCAGGAACTCCCTTTTCTTTTTTGTGGTTTTTGTTGTTGTTGTTGTTGTTGTTGTTTGTCTTTTGGTATATGGAGCTTCTCAGGCTAGGGGTCTAATCAGATGGCCTACGCCACAGCCACAGCAACGTGGGATCCGAGCTGAGTCTGTGACCTACACCGCAGTTCAACAGCAATGCCGGATCCTTAACCCGCTGAGCAAGGCCAGCGATCGAACCAGCAATCTCATCGTTCCTAGTCAGATGCGTTAACCACTGAGCCGTGACAGGAACTCCGCAAAAGTACATTTTAAAAGATCCATGTTCGTAGCAGCATTATTCACAATAACCAAAGGTCCAAATGTCCATCAACAGATAAATAGGTGTACACACAATGGAATTTTATCCAGCTAAGTTCAGAAGGAAGGACATTCGGACACATGCTACCACATGGCTGTCCACTGAGAGCATTATGTTACGTGAAATAAGGTAGTCACAAAAGGATCAATACTGTATGTTCCACTTTTTTGGGGCTGTCTAGAGTAATCAGGTTCATAGAGACAGAGAGTAGAATGGTGGTTGCTGGGGACTGAGGGGAGTGGAAATGGGAGTTATTGTTTAATGGGTGCAGAATTTCTGTTTTGCAAGATGAAAATAATTTCTGTGGATGGATGGTGGTAGTAGTTGTACAACAATGGAAATGTGTTTAAGGCCACTGACATGTACACTTGAAAATCGTTAATATGGCACTTTTCGCCATATTTGTATTTTACCACAATTAACATTTTTTAAATTTTACAAATGCATTTAATTTATTTTCTTTGACCATGCCTGCAGCATGTAGAAGTTCCTGGGCCAGGGATCAAGCCCAGGCCACTGCAGTGACGATGCCAGGTCCTTAATGGGCTGTGCCATAAGGGAACTCTTAGAAAAATGTAAGGTACATTATAGAATGGAGTGCTACACAGTAATAAAAAAGGACACCTGTGGATACAGAGAACTGAAATAGATCTCGAGGGTATTATGCTGAGTGAGAAAGGCCGGTCTCAAAAGGTGTCTCAGAGCTCTTACATACTCTATGAGTCCGTGTATATATCATTCTCAAATTGCCAAAACTACAGAAAGGGAAAGTAGATTAGTAATTGCCAGAGGTTACTGATGTTGGGGTGGGCAGGTGGTAGACATGGCTGTAAACAGGTACCGTGACACGATGACTGTAGGAATGGAACAGCTCTGCGTGTTGATTCCAGTGGCTGTTACAGGAATCTGCCCCTGTGATTAAATGACATTTAAAGTACATACACACATTGTACCAACATCAGTTTCCTGGTTTTGATGCTGTACTACCATTATGTAGGATGTAACTATTGGAGGAAGCTGAATGCAGGGCGCACTGAAACTTTCTGTACTATTTTTGCCACTTCCTGTGAATCTGTAAGTATTTGCTTCTTTTTCTTTTAGGGCCACACCTGCAGCATATGGAAGTTCCCAGGCTAGGGGTAGAATTGGAGCTGCAGCTGCAGGCCTGCACCACAGCCACAGCAACGCCAGATTGGAGCGTCTTCTGTGACCTACACCACAGCTCATGGCAACACCAGATCCTTAACCCACTGAGCAAGGTCAAGGATCGAACACATGTCCTCATGGATGCTTGTCGGGTTTGTTACTGCTGAGCCACCACAGGAACTCCCTCCTTCTTTTTAAGTCTGTAAGTATTTCTAAGGTATATTTCAAACAGTATATTTATAGAACTTCATATGTATTGTGAGTCCATTCTTTTTTTTTTTTCCCCACTGATAAGAAGTAGATTTTTTAATATATTAGGACACTTGTAAAGGCTACAGGCTGGCAGGCACGAGGGCTCTGCCCCAAGAACTAAGTGGGCTACATTTTGATGATCAAAGGAAAAGTGGGGAGGGGAGGAAGATCACCTTCTTCCTCTTCCTTTGTAAAGAGGCGGCAGGAAAATGAGGCACGAGAGGATGGTCATGTCCCAGGTCTTGGGTGGTTCCTGGGCTTCTTGCCCGAAGGAATAACAGGGGCTGTCTTAATAAAGTGAACGCATTTTTATTGAGAGTGATACACATTCCATAAGCAGAATGTGGTCAGTCTCAGAAGGTAAGTATGAGTTCACTTCTGTAAAAAAAAAAAATAGGAGTTCCCGTCATGGCACAGTGGTTAACGAATCCGACTAGGAACCATGAGGTTGCGGGTTCGGTCCCTGGCCTTGCTCAGTGGGTTAAGGATCCAGCGTTCCCGTGAGTTGTGGTGTAGGTCACAGACGCAGCTCGGATCCCATGTTGCTGTGGCTCTGGTGTAGGCTGGTAGCAGCAGCTCCGATTAGACCCCTAGGCTGGGCACCTCCATGTGCCGCGGGTGTGGCCCTACAAAGACAAAAGACAAAAAAAAATTAAAATAGGTATTATTTATTATTATCCTCATTGTATATTTGAGAAAACTGATGTCCAGGATAAGGGTTGATTGTCAAAGTCAGCCTGTGTTCTTTTTTTTTTTTTTTTGGCCACCCCGTAGCATATGGGGTCCATGGGTCAGGAATCAGATCCAAGCCACAGTTTTGACCTAAGGTGCAGCTGCAGCAACCTCGGATCCTTTATGCCAATGTGCAGGGCTGGGGGTTGAACCTGCATCCCAGCACTCCCAAGATTCTGTCAGTCCTGTTGTGCCAGAGGGGAATTCCCAGGCTATCTTCTTTTTGGCCACCCCGTGTCACATGGAGCTTCTGAGCCAGGCATCAGATCTGAGCCTGGAACTGAGCCGCAGCTGTGGCAATGCCAGATCCTTAGCCCACTGTGCTAGACCAGGGATTCAACCTGTGTCCTAGAGCTGCCAAGAGGCTGCTGATCTCGTTGTGCCACAGCAGGACCTCCCCCCAGTCTGGGTTCTTAACCTCTATGTGTACCGTGTGTGTGTGTGTGTGTGTGTACACACAATGTTTACATTAACAAGTTTGGAGAGACACACAGCATTTGTTATGGTACTTATTCCTGGGAAGGTAGAATTAGGGAAGGGGGCTTTAATTCTCAGCTCTTTAGGTTTCTGTATTGTTTGATAGTAAACATATGTGACTTTATAATCAGACAAAAATATTAAAAGAAAATTTCACGTTAAGGGAAAAAAGGTAGAGCTAGCGAGGCACCCCCCCCCCCCTTCCATGCCCTAATGATGGATCTGGGTTACGCTACAATAGTCACAACCTAATTCTGAAAGATAAAGCTTGGCAGGTGAGCCCCAAGCTTCTGTTAGGACATCCCCAGTTCCCTGCCCTATTTTGTGTTCATCTCTGACCATTCTGCTTCCTTTGGGTCCAGCCATCCCTCTAAACTTGCGTAGATCCTGAACTGTACCTGGGTGGGGCTGGTTGCAGAGGAAGGACACTCTTCCGCTTGGTCCCCGGCCCCACCCGGTGCAGCTGCCCCCTTAGTGACACCAGCACCAGCGATGTAGGGAGTGGCCTGGCTGTACCTGCTGCTTTCTCTGGGCTGACGAGTCTCAAAACAGACCCGTGCCTGTTTCCCATTGGTTAACTTTTATTGGAACAAGAACCTTCCCAAAAGAATGCTTCTAGAGCATCAGTAAAAATAGATGTTGAAAAAGTGATAATATTCACGCAGAACCTTGCTGCCAAATTCCAATTCTTTCCTGGGAACAGAGTTAATGTTAAAAGGTCATGAGACCATACATAGCATTAAATAAAGTTTGTCAGTTTTCTCCTTTAAATGAGAGACTTACTTCAACCAGAAGTTCAATTTCTCTAATGTAAAAATTAGAGGGAAATCAGCAATACTGTGATCTGGTCTGGATACAATTCACCTGAAGTCTTTGGAATGTGGTTTTTTTTTTTTTTGGCTTTTTAGGGCTGCCCCCATGGCACATGGAGGTTCCCAGGCTAGGGGTTGAATCAGAGCTACAGCTACCAGCCTATGCCACAGCCACTCAGGATCCAAGCCCCATCTTCGACCTACACCATAGCTCATGGCAATGCTAGATCCTTAATCCACTGAGCAAGGCCAGGAGTTGAACCTGCAACCTCATGGTTCCTAGTCAGATTCATTTCCACTGTGCCACCATGGGAACCCCTTACTTCATTTTCTTTACCCACTGAGAGGGAAGACAGCAAAAATATCCTTGAAATCAGTGGAGTTATTTAGGGAAGCCCATAGAAGAGAAAGAATTTTATTTTTTTATTTATTGTTATTTTTAATAGCAAAAGCAAATCATGCTTATTATTTTAAAATGTAAATAATATAGAGGAGTATGTAAAGCAAACGTGCAAATAACTTCTCTCATTTTTCTCATGCAATTCCCCAGGGATAGTTAACAACTACTGTCAAAATTTTGGTCTTGGGAGTTCCCTGATGGTCCAGTGGTTATAATTCAGTGCATTCACCACTGCAGCCCAGGTTCAATCCCTGGTCTGGGAACTGAGATCCCACATTAAGCTGCTGCTTACCTTGGTGGAAAAAAAAAAAAATTTGGTCTTCATCTGTTTAGATCTTTTTCCATGCACATTCTAACACACACACTCACACACCACCAGAATATCATGAAGATTGAAAAAAAAAACTTTCATTGGGTTATTACTTAGAATAAATTGTGCAAATATCAAGTGTAAACAGCATCATGAGTTTTATGTGTGTATATATCATTGAGACCTTTTGTAACCCACAAAAATGAAATTATATCAACTACAGTTTGCTACAGTTTTGTTTTTTTGGTTTTATTTTTCCCTGATCAGTGGCATGCATAATTTGTGGGGCCAGAAGATCGAACCTAAGAGACAGTGGCAACCTGAGCCATAGCAGTGACAATACCAGATCCCTAACCCACTAGGGAACTCTTATATATATACATATATATATATATAAATCTCAACAATATTGTGATAGTTCTTCCACAATGGGACATAGACAGCTAACATTCTTTTTATGGTGGCATAGTATTCTGTAGTGTGAATTTCAGTATAATCTTTCCTAGTTGATGAATAGTTTTTTGCTGTTACGTGTTATTAGATTGTAAAACTTTAAGGGGACTTTTTTTTCTTTATGAAAGAATAATATGGGCTTAACATAAAACATGGAACATTTCAGAAATGTATGGCTCAGGAAGCAGAAGTCCTCCATAATCCTCTCTGAGAAGCCATGAATGCAGGTGCTCTTCTCTGTGTCCCGCACATACATCCTCTATGTTGTGTCGTCTCTGTAAACTACTGGAGAAATAAATAAGGTTATACTATGTATCATGTTTGCTGCTGAGGCCATACTGGGTCCTAATTTCCTTTCCAGCAGTGAAGGGACTGGGCCCTTTTAAGCTATAGACTATGAGCACCACCAAGTCCTCAGGCATGGGGACTTCATTCAGCTGTCCACGTTGCCCTGTCTCATAGTCCTTAGACCCTCACCTGTTCCTCCAGGGCGATGGGGTGTGCTCTGAGCCTGCCGGAAGCCACCCACACTTTGCTGATAACACTGTCATCCTAGCCACAGCGTTCACGGCAAGAGCAGTGGTGGAGGACTCTTGGGAACCCATCTCAGCTTCACAGAAACTGAATTTGTAGACGTCTCTCAAGGGAAAAAGGATACCTGGGACCAGTTTTTTTTTTACAATACTGCTTTTCTCAGAAAAGTGATCATCATATCATAGCTAAATTTTTTTTTTTTTTTCTTTTTCGGCTGCCCTGCACCGTATGGAGTTCCTTGGCCAAGGATCAGATCCGAGCCCGTTTTGACCTACACCGCAGCTGCGGCAACACCGGATCCTTAACCCACTGCCTGACAAGGGATCTTGCTGTTTGTTTGTTTGTTTAAGGGCTCTTCTGTCTTCCCCCAAAACTTGTGAGTATAAAGAGGGTTTTCTTGAGCTGCTTTACTTGGCCAGTCATTCATGAATTCACTCAACAATTGTCTTTGATACGCCAGCCACTGAGGACTCAAAGAGGAACAAAAGAGACAATATCTCTGCTCTGCAGAAACTGACAGTCTATTGAATGACATAGTTGTCCAGCAAAGTGTGATTAATCTCTGATGGCAGGACTCTACTCCAAGGGCACCTAACCTAGTCTGGGGCGACTGGTCAGGAAAACTTCCCGAAAGATGATTTTTAGGCTGAACCAGTCTGCCGACAAACCTAAGAAAGTTATAGGAGTCAGGTGGCAAAGTTAGCATCATTTCTTTAGTTAGCAATTCTTCCAAAGTAAGGCATGAATATAGGGCCAGGTCCCAACAATATAATAAATGCTGGTAGGCAGGACACAGCCCAAATTATATATAACAAGAGAGAGTGGCTATGCAAAAAGAATGTAAAATCGAGTACAGTTCTTTGGGTAAACCACTGTTCTGATTGTTGATCATGAAAAAATGAGCTACTTCAAACTCACAAAGTCTAATTTTCCTAGGAAATAGTTTACTTCAAATAGCCTCGAACAGCGGTACTATCTTAGAGTCTGGAATGTTTGGGGATGTTCTTATGTTTTAAATCTACTCCTTAGAAAATATCACAAAAAGGCATCATACTGATGCAGCTAAAAAATCAATTCCTGATTTACCTAATACTCCTTACTCAGTTATTATGATCATTTTGTCTTTTTAGGGCCACACCCGCAGTATATGGAGGTTCCCAGGCTAGGGGTCAAATAGGAGCTGTAGCTGCCAGCCTACACCACAGCCACCGCAACGCCAGATACAAGCTGGGTCTGTAACCTACACTATCATAGCTCACTGCAAGGCGGGATCCTCAACCGACTAAGCAAGGCCAGGGATCGAACCAAAACCTTATGGTTCCTAGTTGATTCGTTTCCACTGCGCCATGATAGGAACTCCTCCTCAGTTATTCTAATGAGACACAAAGAACTCTCCTACAGGGTTGCCGAGATCCAAAAATAGGGAGTTCCCAAATTATTTGTGCTTACTCTTTACTCAGCCCACAGCAATCCTCTGCCTATTTATGTTAATGAGATTGTCCTCCTTATTTAATCACAGCTTTCAGCTCTGGAAACACCTTAGCCCAGGGAAAGCCTTTAAATACTATGGAGCTTGTAGTATTGGGTTAACAACCAAGAGTGGAAATCAAACTCCAAGACTCTTCCATGTGCTCACGATTTCAGCAGGACAATGGAAGGTAAACTGAGGCTCTAAGATCCATGTAGGGTAAGTGGGAGAAAAAAAATCACCGCAAGGAGAAATCTATCACATAGGAAGATCTAAAAATTCTGCCAACTCTTAACATTTTAATATTGTTTTATTTTATTTTATTTTGTTTATTTTGTCTTTTTGCTATTTCTTGGGCCGCTCCCATGGCATATGGAGGTTCCCAGGCTAGGGGTCCAATCGGCCTACGCCAGAGCCACAGCAATGCGGGATCCGAGCTGCATCTGCGACCTACACTACAGCTCACGGCAACGCTGGATCGTTAACCCACTGAGCAAGGGCAGGGACCAAACCCGAAACCTCATGGTTCCTAGTCGGATTCGTGAACCACTGTGCCACGACGGGAACTCCTTATTTTAAATACATACATTTGCATATAGTAAAATCCTGGACCTTTAATTTTTGAGGGTTTTTTTTTCTATTTTGTAATGATTTTTATTTGAGTTTTGACAACCGAATATACGTACTTGTATAACCTCCACCCAAAACAATACGTAGAACATTCTGTTATCCCAGAAAATATCTTCAGTCCCTTTCTTGTTAATTCGCCTCCTCAACAACAGCACTTTTTTGACTTCAGACACCAAAAATTAGTTTGTCTGTTTCTGGAATTCACATAAATGGAATTGTACTGTTCATATTCTTTTGTATCCCTTCTCTTTTGCTGAATTGCTTTAAGATTCATCTATGTTGTTGCATCAGTGGTTCATCCTTTTTTTTGTTCTTGTAGAATTCCATTGTATGACTTGCCATAATTTGCCTTCCCACTATCCTGTTGGTGGCTGTCTGGGCTGTCTCCACCTTGGGCTATAAATGAATAAGGCTATTATGAACATATGTGTACAAGCATTTTTGTGGACCTGTATTTTCTTTTTTCTTGAATAAATATTTAAGAGTAGAATTGCTGGGTCATATGGTAGATGTATGTTTAATTTTATAACAAATTACCAAAAAGTTGTCCAAACTGGTTGTGCCATTTTACCCTCTCATCTGCCATGTGTGACGCTGCTATTGCTATACTTCCTTATCTTCACTTTTGGTCACTTAACATCAATGTTTTTGATTTTACCCACTTAGCCAGGGTGTAAAATGGTACCTCATTATGAGTTTCATTTGCATTTCCCTGATGACCTATAAATTCCAAAGTATTTGAAAATAACCCTTGGTCAAAGAATATATCATAGGAGAAATTAGAAATTTTTTTTTTTTTTTTTTTTTTAGGGCTGCACCTGCAGCATATGGAAGTTCCTGGGCTAGGGGTCAAATCAGAACTGCTGAGCCACAATGAGAATTCCTAGAAACCATTTTAAACTGAAGTAAAATGCAAACAAAGTATTACAGAATTGTAAGATATAGCCCAAAAAAGGTGCACTTTAAATGCTTTATTAGACAGCGCTTATACTGGAAAAAAGAAAATGTTTAAACTTGGTTATCTAGGGGAGTAACTGTCCTGGCTCAGGGGAAACCAATCTGACTAGTATCCATGAGGACACAGGTTCCACCCCTGGCCTCAATCAGTGGGTTAAAGGATCTGGCGTTGCTGTGAGCTGTGGAATAGGTGGCAGACCCGGCTCAGATCCTGAGTTGCTATGGCTGTGGTGAAGGATGGCATCCAATGCAGTTCCCATTGGACCCCAGCCTGGGAACTTCCATATGCTTCGGGTGTGGCCCTAAAAATTAAAAAAAAAAAAAATTGTTGGATGATAGGAGTATGGTTGAGTTTTATTTCCTTCCTTTTGCCTTTTGCTTATCTGTATCTCTTGCAACAAATATATATTGCTTTTTAATACAAAAAATTTTTTTCTTTTTTGCTTTTTAGGGCCACACTCGCAGCATATAGACATTCCCAGAGGCTAGGGGTCGAATTGGAGCTTTAGCTGCCGGGCTTCACCACAGCCACAGCAACGCCAGATCCGAGCCACCTCTGTGACCTACATCACAGCTCACAACAACGCTAGATCCGTGACCCACTGATCAAGGCCAGGGATCGAAACTACACCCTCATGGATACTAGTCAGATTCGTTTCCGCTGTGCCACAATGGGAATTCCCAAGAAAATTATTGCTGAAAAAAAATTTTTTT
This sequence comes from Phacochoerus africanus, assembly GCF_016906955.1. Classification (NCBI taxonomy): domain Eukaryota; kingdom Metazoa; phylum Chordata; class Mammalia; order Artiodactyla; family Suidae; genus Phacochoerus; species Phacochoerus africanus. The sequence continues at coordinate 141,389,115 of NC_062547.1, forward strand.
AAATCTGACCAACAGGCTTTTTTTTTCTTTTTTTTCCCCGTCTTTTTTTGGGAAGTTCCCAGGCTAGGGGTCAAATCAGAACTGCAGCTCAGCCACAACACCAGATCTGAGCTGCGTCTCCCACCTACACCACAGCTCACGGCAGTGCCGGATCTTTAACCCACTGAGCAAGGCCAGGGATTGAACCCATGTCCTCATGGATACTAGTCAGGTTCATTACCACTGAGCCACAACAGGAACTCTGCAACAGGCCTTTTTATACCTTTTCCATCACAGTTCTTAGGAAGGAAAGATTTGGGACTGTGGTATATTTTTCTTCACCTCCAACCCAAAACATAACCCCCTGGGGCAACTGGATACAGCTTTTCCTTCCTTCAGCTCAGGAGTCCAGTGTGGCCCTGCCCAGTTGGGCCAGCCTCTACTTACCATACAAGGCGGTACAAGTTATGCTGCTGGCCTTTTGTGTGCCTTTTGGCCAGATCCTCTCCTTAGGGGCGCTCCAGTTTCTCCTCTCTCAGTTCAAGAGTTAGAATCAATGATATTCAAGGCCCCTTTCAGATAGAGGAAAGAACACAGATTTAATCAGAAAATCTTGAGGAGAACTTGAGAATGTGGGCATGACCTCCCAGGAAAATATTCCTTACTGTTTTTCCATGTGTCTCCAGCCAGATAAAAAGCACCTCCCACCACAGGCCCTTTAAAAGCAGCGAGCCTTGTAGTTTGCTGGTCCTGGTGCAGGGCTCCACACCCAATACACAGTGAACTTGCTTTCCGTCTCCATCCCTCCTAAAAACATCCCCAGAATAGGTTTTCTAAGTTTGCTTCTGATGGTGTTCTAAACACCAGGTTTTTGTTTTTTGAGTATAGTTGATTTATAACATGTTAATTTCTACTGTACGACAGTGATTGTTACACGTATGTACATTCTTTTTCATATTCTTTACCGCTTGGGTGCATCACAGGATAGTAAATATAGTTCCCTGTGCTTTAGAGTAGGGCCTTTTTTTCCTTTTCTTTACTTTCTTTTAATGGCTGCATCCAGGGCATATGGAAGTTCCCAGGCCAGGATTGAATGTGAGCCGTAGCTGCAACCTAACAGCAGCTGCGGTGAGGCGGGACCCTTTAACTCACCGTGCTGGGCTGGGGATAGAACGGCTCTTCCCCAGCAACCCCAGCCGCTGCAGTCGCGTTCTTCACCCAGTGCGCCACAATGGGAGCTCGGAACCTTATTGTTTATCCATCGTCTAAGTAATAGTTTGCATCTGCTAACCACAAACTCTCACTCCATCCCTCCCCCATTTCCCCTCCCACTTGACAACAAGGTTGGTTTTTAATTACTGGAGCACACACTGTGCAAGTTTTTTTCTGAGGTAACTGGTATATTGCTCATAACAATTCACCAAGCAGAGCACCTCTCCTAGGGCTGACAAGCCAGTGGCTGAGAGACATTCAAGTTTGTCACCCATGTCTTCCTTACAAAGACCATCTCGGTGCTGCCTGTGGCAGGTGCCCAGGATGTTACCACGCGGCTACTAGAGAGAGAATTCACGAGACTCTTGGCTTCAGGGAACTCCCAGCTTCGCCACCGTGGAGCTGTGTGACCTTGGACAAGTCCTTTCCTCCTTCTGGAAAGTTGTAATGGACCTAAGGGCTCTTCCTGGGTCAGCCTCCGCTATGTGGACGGCCAGGTGACCTAGAATACATTCGCCTTTAAAAAGCTTATTGATCTCAGATTACATATCTAAGAGGGAACCAGGGGCAAAGGACTCAGGGTTGCGGGGTACGAGCCTCGGCCGTCGAACGAGCCTCCACGACCCCGGCACAAATCTCGCGAGATCTTCTCCCGGCGTCGCGGCGTCATCCTCTCGGCGGCCGTGGCGGCGGCGGCGACAGCACGTAAGACACTCAGAGGGGCGGCCCGTATCCCTCCGCCGCCGGCGCGGCCCGGCCCTCCCTCCCCAGGCCCGCCAATCCCCGCTCTCCCGACCTGCCCCTCGGCCTGGGCCCACCCCGCACTCCTGCGGCCCCACCCCGGCAGCGTCACCCGCCCGCGCGTCCCTCGGTCCACCTGCGGCAGGCAGTCCCTCTGGCTGTCCGACCGGGAGGCGCCGGCCGAGCCCGAGGCTGGGCTCTTGCTTCCCGGCGGAGGGATCCGCGGCTGCTGAGGAGGCGGCGCTGAGCCTGGGAGGCAGAGGCAGCTACGGCGGCGGCGGTGGTGGTGGCGGCGGCGGCGGCGGTGGCGGCGGCGGCAGCGCATAAAGGGGCCGCCGCCGGGTGATGCGGTGACTGCTGCGGCAGGCTCAGGAGCCGAGTGGGCCCCGGCCCTAAGTCTGTCCCGCCGGACCCGCGCTTCGGAACTCCCCATCTTCTCCGGCCGGCCCGCGGTCACCGAGGCGGCCTCGCACCCCTCGCCCCTTCCCCGTCCCTCCCCTGCCCCCGTCCCCACCCCGGGGGCCGCCGCCACCCGCCTCCCACGATGGCTCTGAAGAGAATCCACAAGGTAAGCGGCCAGAGGTCGGCTGTGGGTTCGGGCCGCTGGGCCTGCCAGCTGAGCAGGCTGCGGCCTGCACTTCCCGCCGTCGTCTCCGCTGGGCTCGCGGCCTCTTCGGACCCGGCTGCCGGCGATGGCCCTGCCGGGCGGCCTTCCTACCCCACTCCCAGTGATGGCGCCGGCGGAGGCCCCGGCGCGCTGACCGCGCTTAGGCCGGAGGTATGCTCGCCGGCTCAGCGTTCCTTCCTGGCCTTCTTTCTAGGCCTCGCGTGCTGTGGAGTCCCAGGGCCTCTTCCCGGCCTGGGACTGCTGTGCTAGAGGGCCATTGTCCGGCTGTGCTGAGAGCGGGTGCTGGGACTGGGGCGTTGGGCGGCCCCGTCGACGGAGGTCGAAAGGGCTCCATGCCCCTTCCCTGCCGGGCACCTCGTACCCCCACCTCCGCAGAACCGCCTGAGCTTGGAGCCCGTGTCTCAGGCGGACTGAGGAAGCCTTTTTGTCCGATCCACGAGTATTTTTTGAGTTCACTTGCCTTTTAGCGGCCGCACTCTTCACGTCCACTCTGCTCGTCCAGACACTTAAGAGTAGGAAGTTCAGAAGGAAAGTAACGTGATTTTTATGAAGGAGGAGGGAAGTCGAGGGAGAAGCGTTTTTAATTCCTTGAGGTTACCAAATGTAAATGTAGAAACTACCACTTCCGTCGGCTGGAATGGATTTAACAGGAAAGCTGTTAAATTGTGAAGAGTAGAGGTAGAAACCTGAACGTTGGAAACCGCTGGAGAAAATGACACAAAGGTTGCTGTTATAGTCTCTTCGCAAGGTGGTTTTTAACGCTTAAATTAGGTGATATGTTCGGGGAGAGCCTTTTAATGTAGAAGGGATTTTGCTAGATTTTTCCCATAGAAAGTATTTATTTGCCCTTTAAGGTGACGAGTTATTCATTTAGGTGTCTTAACAGAGGTTTTCCTAATCCTGCTTCCAGAGTAACAGTGCTTCTGTGCTTGGCTTAAAGTTTAGGATTTTTTCCCCTTTCTCTCTAATATTGTAACCTGCTGGTAGCTCTCACTGTCTCCCCCCCCCCCCCTTAGAAGTGGGAAAGCGCTTTTTGTTTGGTGTTTCACTTGTTTACTTGGAGAAGGTGTATTAAACCTCTAGCAGTAAGAAGTAGATCCTGAGATTATCCATCCTGAAGGATGGGATGGAGTTGCAAGAGGAAGAGAACCAATTTTCATCTTGCCTTAAACTCAATGAAAATGCAGATTTGGACAATGTAAACACAGCTCAGCCGTTGATCCGTACTTCATTCTTGATCAAAACCCATTAATGTGGAATTAATCCCAGTGGTTTCTGTAAATTAGGTTAGATCCTCACCAATTTCTCTGGACTTTGGTTTTTATCAAGTGAAAAAGGGCAGACTTTAGACAGAGTACTTGTACTAAAATGAAGTGGGTTATTTGTTAAAACAAGCTTGAACCTTAAGCAACCATCTCTTAACCATTAAAGGGACCAGGAGCACACTGAGGACAGGTCATCCAAGTAAATACTGTATATGCATTTTTAAGGCTTTAAAGAGTTAATAGGTTCCTAAAGACTAATTGAGAAGTTATCAACTTGAGATTATACCTGTAAAAGATTGAAGAGGAGTGCGTATGACGTGTGATAGTCTACAGATCAAGAAATGTAGCCTTGAATCTCTACTCTGATTGGTATATATGTTATGAAGGTTTTTTCAGAGAAGGAAATAGCACTCAAAACATGGCATCTTAATCTTCTCATGTCCTTGCCTCCAGTAATACTTCTTTTGAGATACCACATATTCTCTAGATTTTTCTCGAAAAGGTGACCTTGTTAAAATTTTAGTAAAATTAAGTGCAGACAGTAATTTGAACTTTTAAAATTCAGTATTAACGTTTTTTCACCTAGTTTATAACCTAGAACACTCCTCCAAAGTATGACTCAACTTCTGAGACTACCATGGATTAGAAAAAAATAAATTTTTTTTTTGGTATACATACTAGTCAATAAGATTGTGAAAACAGAAATTAACCTGCTGCACCACAAGAGGACTTCCCAAACTGTTTGTATAACATGAATTTTAAATGGAATTTATAGACTTAACCTATGTGTGGATAACACCAGTCCTTTGTTACCCTCAGCCCTGGTAATGTGTCTGTGATGGAATCCCCACAAGACAGACTTGGCTTATATACTTGGTCTTGGCCTTGAACCTTCCCAGTTAGAATTCTCTGAAAAAATAGTTCTGCTTAATTACCTCCACTTCAAATATCATGGACTACTGCATCTGGGTTCTAATAAAATTTTTACCAAGAACAAATATTTTTGAAATGTGGCATCTTTAAGAATTCAGTATCTTTGACCAAGAGAAGTAGTGTTGTGTGAATCTGACTGTCCTTTAAATGCCATGACTTTTTTTTTTTTTTGTATGGAGGTCGGGTGTTGGGCTGTGCCCACAGCATGTGGACATTTCTAGGCTAGGGATCAAACCTGGGGCATAGTGACGCAGGCCGCTGCAGTGACAATGCCAGATCCTTAACCTGCTGTGCCACAAGGGAACTCCTAAATGCCATGACTTTTTTGGAAAAAGCTTTGATGGGTTTTATTTTCATATGTACTTTAAGGTCAGCTGTGCTATGTTTTAACAGAGTATATAGAAAATTCATTATAGTTCTATGCAGGGATGGAGGCTTTTGGGGATTGTATCTACACCAAATGGCCCCAGCCTACTAAGTTTTGAGGTTTTCTGCTGACATTATAGGTCTTTAGCTTTGGTTTTGATGCTTTGAGTGTCTGCCTCTAGCAGCACCACCCCCAGCCCTTTTACAGTTGGCTGCCTCTCATCTATTGTGGGCTGGGAAACCAGATCACTGAGCTTATTAAAATTATGTCTAAAATAAGATCCAGTAGGCTCTGAGTGAAGAGGGCTTCATGTGTTCTGTGAACTGTGGTCTATTTGACTGATCAGAGACCTTTTTTGCTTCCTGTTTTTCTTCTTTACTTTTGTTATACAGATGCAGGAGGCTTTTTGTTGCTCTTAGAGTGTCAGGATATTGAAATATAGGGTTCATTTCTTTATTTTGAGGAAGAGTAACGAATATCATGATTCTTTGAGGAGTCGAAGACAGAGCAAAGTTAGGATACTAAAAGCTCTTAACCATAACAGTGCCGTGTACATTTTAATGGTGTCCTGCTAGTTCCGGTTCATGTTTGGTATACATAGCTTTGGTGTTAGGACCATCACTTGCTTTATTGTATTTCTGTGATTACAGATTCTTAAGACCCCTGAAAAGACCAGTCAGTCAATTAATTTTCCAGTAAAATAAGTATTTCAAACTCTGATGACTCTAAAGACCAGGCAGGTAACCAAAGTGAGCAAGGAGAATTGGAGGGACCTAGATACTGCATGTGCTGTTAGAAGGGGGCAGCTGTTATTCAGCTATTCAGCTCCCTCCAAATGTTACTCTTGCCAGGATCTGTGCCCAAAGTTGCCAGATCTTCTTCTTTTTTTTTGGAAAGTCACAAATCCAGATTTTTGGCAGCCGATTCAAGTTAAAAACAACACCAGAGACACTGCTGCACTTTTTTTGGTAGATTGGTAGGCCTGTTTAATACATGAATTAAAAATAACAAAAGATTGAGGTTTAGCAAATAACCAGGAGTGTAAGGATTAAATCATTTAAGCCATACCTTCTGTCTTTTAAATGTTTCAGCAAATAAACAGCAGTGTAAGGATTAAATCACTTAAACCATACCCTCTCTCTTTTAGGTGTTTCAAGGTATTGCTTTATGTAGATGGGCATGATTAAGTAGTTTTTTGGAAACTTCTAATTCTTTGGTGAGTTTTTGTGTGGTTAGGTCGTAGAGAAAGCCAATTTAGTAGCTGCATTGATCCCATGGTAGAAGTTTATATCTTACATTTACCTTCATTACGATCTGTTTCATGTTATGAATCCTCTTTTTGTAGACTACATCCTTTCTTTAATGTCTTAGATTGGAAGTTACCAAAGGATGATTTTTAAGGGTATGGGAAAGGAGTTGTAACATTGTTAACAGAACTATTTTTTTAAAAAGATTACTTTAAAATACTGTACTAGGAGTTCCTGTCACGGCACAGTGGAAATGAATCTGACTAGGAACCATGAGGTTGTGGGTTTGATCCCTGGCCTCGCACAGTGGGTTAAGGATCTGGTGTTTCCGTGAATAGTGGTGTAGGTTGCAGACTCGGCTTGGATCCCGAGTTGCTGTGGCTGTGGCCTAAGCCGGCACCTGTAGCTCTGATTCGACCCCTAGCCTGGGAACCTCTATATGCCAGGGGTGTGGCCCTAAAAAGCGGAAGAAAAAAAAAGATAAGCTTCTTCAAATCTCTGGGAAGATTTTTTTTTTTTTCCCTTTAGAAAATGATTCTTTGCTTTGCAAGGGTTCGTTGAATTGGGAAACTCCGTTTGGCTCTTCTGGGTTACTAAAAAAAATTTTTTTTTTTGGCTGCACTGTGGCATGTGGAAGTTCCTGGGCCTGGGATTGAACTTGTGCCACAAGGGAACTTCGTAGGTTACTATTTAAATGTAATTTAAACAGCCGTCATTAATTTAATAAATCTAGGTTTTCTTTAAAGTCTTCTAGTGTGTATTATTGTACTGCTGACTGACAAAGTCCAATTCTGGATATTTTAGTCCAGAGAGAGGAACGCTAAAATATCCTAGGCAGTTCCCAGGATAGGAATACCTGACTCATGCCTGATGCTGCCAACAACCTCTGCAGCCTCATCCCAGAAATGAAGGAGCGCACTTACTTTTCTGTAGAAATAAATTTTGGTGGTTAGGTTCCCAGGCTACCCTTCAAAATCATGTTAAACTATGACATAGGAAAATAAAGTGTTCTTTTGTCTACACAGTCAAGTGAGATTTCAAGTATAGAATCATAAAATTTTAGCACTGCATCATCTCTACAGGGCTGCTGTCTAAAAAGGCCATATGACTTAATAGAGCTGGATAAACGACTTGGATTTCTTGACTGCCCAGTATCTTTTCTGGCAGATTCTGTACCTTCATATATTTGTTAGGTATGTAAATAAATCCAGAGGGTGGAATCTTTTTCTTTTGTTCAAACAATTGGGTATTTAAATTGTGTCCTGGAATCAGAAGATCTTTTCCTCAACACCTCTTTTTATTGTTGAAGAGGTTTCTATCAACTTTCTTAAAACTATGCACATTTTGGATGTTCCTCCTTCTGTATATCTTTCATCAGAGTCATATGGGTTTTTTAATCTCTCAAAAAGATTAAGAATCACTGTCCCACCTCCTTAAACACTCTTTTAATCTCAGTGGGTGACCCAATTACCTATTCTGTAGAGAAAATAGAAATATCCTGTGTGAGTTCTTTCAAATTTCCTTTGAGTCTTTTCAAAACAAAAATGAAAAACCAAACCCCACAGCTACTATCTTTAGAATACTCATTGCTTGTCAGAATGACTGAATCTTTGGAACAGCCCTTTAAGAATTCTGTTCTCCCCAAGTTAGATGAGCAAATGGAGACTTGGAGAAGTAAACCAACTTGCCTGTGATTATATGGCTTCGATAGGAGGAGCCAGGATTCAGATGCATGCAGCCTGGACTGTGGAGCCAGCCATTGCTCCAAGTATACTTTAGTCATCGCTCCTCTTCCTCCTTGTCTCTGGAGAAGCTGTGCTTTGTCACGCTAACTTTTGCTTTTCGTCCTCTTTTTTTCTGCCAGGTCCTTGCTCTCTAGTAATTGTTCCTGCTCTCCCATTCTCTTCTGACTCCCCTCAGCTTCTAAACTTACATAAGACTTTGCTCATCCAAAGGGGAAAAAAAAACCCAAAACTCTTTACCTCCCCTCCCCTACTAGAACTAATTTTTTCCTCTTTATTCCTCCATCTCTGGCATTTCAGTGCCAAAATTCTTGGCAGAATAGTCTATTCACTGTTCTGGGACTGTTCAGTAAGGTCACTGGTGATTACTTAATTGCCATATTCTGTGGATAACTCAGGTTTTTTTTTTTTTAACTTTTAAAACAGTTAATGTGATTGTTACTAATTTCCCTTAGCTTCTCACAGACTGTCTCCTCCTTCCTCATATCCAGTATTTCCTAACTTCATTAGAACACGTTTGGAGTTCCCATTGTGGCTCAGTGGTTAACAAATCTGACTAGGAACCATGAGGTTGCGGGTTCGATCCCTGGCCTCGCTCAGTGGGTTAAGGATCCGGCATTGCGTGAGCTGTGGTGTAGGTCGAAGATACTGCTTCGATCCCGTGTTGCTGTGGCCGTTGTATAGGCTGGCGGCTACAGCTCTGATTTGACCCTTAGCCCCTAGCCTGGGAACCTCCATATGCTGCGAGTTTGGCCCTAAAAAGCAAAAAAAAAAAAAAAAAAACACTTTTCAAACTAATATTATTGATGGATACAAACAAGAGGTCATGAAATAATGCACACTAGGACGGCAGAAATGGCCCCAGGTAAATTAATTAACATAAATAATCAAAATATAATATCACAAGCACAAAATTAGGTAAATTATGAGGAAATGTTATTCATTGTCATCTTGCTATAAAGCAATAAACACTTACAGTATTTTTTTTCCTTGTCTTTTATCTTTTTAGGGCCGCACGCATGGCTTATGGAGGTTCCCAGGCTAGGGGTCCAATTGGAGCTATAGCTGCCAGCCTACACCACAGCCACAGCAATGCCAGATCCGAGCCACGTCTGTGACCTACATCATAGCTCATGGCAGCACTGGATCCTTAACCCACTGAGTGAGGCCAGGGATCTAACCCGCAACCTCATGGTTCCTAGTTGGATTTGTTTCCAATGTGCCATGACAGGAACTGCAAGAATAGTATTTTAACAAAATAAAAAGGATCCTTATCAGGTGCTGCATTAAATGTGTTACTCTGTATTGTTTTCATTACAGTATAAGGCAAAATTTGTTTCAAAAAGGTGCCTTGTTGCAAAAGAATACAAACCGTGTTTTGCATTATTAATGCAATTAGGGTACTGCCAACATTATTAATTGTCTCATGGACAGGCACATCACCTAATTAAAAAAAAAAGTTGGAGTTCCCATTGTGGCTTAGAGGTAATGAATCCAACTAGCGTCCAAGAGGATGTGGGTTCTATCCCTGGCCTCGCTCAGTGGGTTAAGCATCCAGTGTTGCTGTGAACTGTGGTTTAGGTCACAGATGCAGCTGGGGTCCCATTTTGCTGTGGCGTAGGCCAGCACCTGCAGCTCTGATTCAGTCCCCAGCCTAGGAACTTTCATGTGCCGTGGGTACAGCCCTAAAAAGCAAAGTAATAATAATAATAGCACAATTTTTTAAAAAGTCTATGCTTCGTTTATGTTTATTTTAAAATAATCTGGTTTTTTTGGGGGTTTAAGAATCAAAGGACTCTGCATTTCATTTAAAACTTCCGTATTTCAGGGAAGTTCCATATTTCAGGGAGTTCCCATCATGGTGCAAATCTGACTAGGAGCCATGAGATTGCAGGTTCGATCCCTGGCCTTGCTCGGTGGGTTAAGGATCTGGCGTTGCCGTGAGCTGTGGTGCAGCTCACAGACGTGGCTCGGATCTGGTTTGGCTGTGGCTGTGGTGTAGACTGGCAGCTGTAGCCCTAATTAGACCCCTAGCCTGGGAACCTCCATGTGCCGCGAGTGCGGCCCTAAAAAGCCAAAAAAAAAAACAAAAAAAACCACTTCCATATTCCAGCTATAAGTCCATGGGGAATGTATTAGTATAGTAGAAATATTTAGTATTTAGTAGGTTTTGATTAAGTAACTTCTCATATTGAATTATGATAAGAAACAGGCTAGATCATTGAAGTCAGATAGATAGTATCTATGGTGAAATGCTGTTTGTGCATCAGAACACAGACATAATTTGCTTTGTGGTGTATGAGTTTCTTGAGGCAAGTTATTGCTTTAAGGAGTTCCCTTGTGGCTCAGTGGGTTAAGGATCTGGCATTACCATTGCCATGGCTTTGGTTACAGCTGTGGCATGGGTTTAATCCTTTGCCTGGAAACTTCTGCATGCCATGAGTGTGGCCAAAAAAAATATTGCTGTAAATTTGCGGAAATGTGTAGTGTTTCTTAAAAACATATGCTAAAAGTAGATAAAATTTAGGACAAAAATATTGCCACCTTTATTCCTATAATAACATGCTAGCATCTCATGAGGTATACCACTGTAATTGAAACAGTTCTAATCGATCTTTCTCAGAATTATTTTCTTTTAGTCTTTGTGCTTTTCCTTATACAGAGAATGTCTTCTCAACTCACCCCCTTTTTCTGAATTCTTTTTTCATTTTTGGAGATCCAGCAGCTTCTCTGGGCATGCAGGCAGTAGGGTTCACTGTAGAATTGTAGTATGTAGACATGATTGATGATGCCCCCCCTGAACTGAGCTCATCTGGGCAAAGTTCCTGTCTTATTCGTTGTATTCTCATTACCTGACACATTGTAGGCATTCAGTTTTTTGCCATTGTAGGCACTTAGTGAATGTCAGCAGCGAGTGGTGGTGGGAAAAAGTCATAGGCTTTGGAGCAACAGGCCTACTTAAGCAAGTCAGTTCACTGACTTTCTTTAGCCTCGGCTGGCTCCCTCCCTCCCTCCCTCCCTTTCTTGTCTTTTTAGGACCACACCTGTGGCATATGGAAGTTCCTGGGCTAGGGGTCAAATCAGAGCTGCAGCAGCCAGCCTACAGCACAACCATACATAGCAAGGCCAGATCTGAGCCGAACCTGTGACTTAGAGCGTGGTTTGTGGCAGCACTGGCTCCTTAAACCACTGAGTGAAGCCGGGGATCAAACCCGCTTCCTCATGGTTATTGGTTGGGTTCATTCTTAACCTGCTGGGTTTGCTCTTAATCCACTGATCCACAATGGGATCTCCCTAGCCTTTGCTTTCTTCCTTATAGAGTGGGAATAGTGTCACTGTGCAAGCCTGAAGGGGATGAGTGGAAAAAATATGTAGACTATATAAAAGATAGTTTTTAACATTAAATACTACTGGCTTAACTACCCAGTAATATTGACCCATAGAATTGGTAGAATCTTAAAATCTTAGGTGTCAGTGTTGTGTCTTTTTATTTTGTCTTTTTTTTTCTTCTATTTCTTTGGGCCGCTCCCGCAGCATATGGAGGTTCCCAGGCTAGGGGTCGAATCGGAGCTGTAGCCACTGGCCTACGCGAGTCACAGCAACTCGGGATCCGAGCCGTGTCTGCAACCTACACCACAGCTCATGGCAACGCCGGATCGTTAACCCACTGAGCAGGGGCAGGGACTGAACCCGCAACCTCATGGTTCCTAGTCGGATTCGTTAACCACTGCGCCACGACGGGAACTCCAGCGTTGCGTCTTTTTAGCATTTCACTTCATTGCCACCCCAAGCAAAAAAAGAAAAAAAATACACCCTCATGTTGTAAAAGTAAGGTTTTCTATTAGTTCTCAAGGGAAAAAGGGATAGAATTCCAAATTTTTTCAACAGACTTCAAACTATTGTTATCTTAATATGTTTCCAATGTATGTCATATTTTTCTAAGCCTAGATGTGAAAACAATTCTCTTAACGTTACCTTGTAATAGAAATATTTACTACTGTCCTCTGAGCACATCCCCCTGTCACTTGCAGAGCATCATGCTTCTGTAAGTGATACCACTCCTTTGCTAACTTTTTTTTATTTTTTATTTTTAATAGTTATTTCCCCAATATAATTTTTTTCCTACTGTACAGCATGGTGACCCAGTTATACATACATGTACACATTCTATTTTTGCACATTATCATGCTCTGTCATAAGTGACTAGACATAGTTCCCGGTGCTACACAGCAGGATTGCATGGGTAATCTGCCAACTTTTAAGGGTGTATATCAGATAAAAAATTTGAAATCAGAGCCAAAGTTCACAGAAGCCACAGTGATACCAGTTTAGAAATGTTTCTTAAAATAATACTATACTAATAGGAGTGTCTTTTGACTAAATGTTCTCATTTATACAATCTATATTAGTTTTATAGTGCTGCTGTAATGAATTACCAAAAACTAAGTGGCTTAAAACAACAGAAATCTCTTCTCCCAGTGCTGGAGGCCAAAAGGCATACTAGCAGGACCACACTCCCTCTGGAGGCTCTGTGCTAAAATCCTTCCTTGCCTCTCCCAGCTCCTCGTGGCTGTTAGCATTCCTTGGCTTGCTTAGCTTGTGGCCACATCACTTTAGTGTCTGCTTTCATCTTCACACTACCTTCTCTGTGTGCATCTTCTTTTTAGTAATTTATTTATTTTTGCTTTTTTTTTTGTCTTTTCTAGGGCCGCACCCTAGACAGGCACATGGAGCTTCCCAGGCTAGGGGTGTAATTGGAGCTGTAGCCGCCGGCCTTCGCCACAGCCACAGCAGCGAGGGATCCGAGCTACTATTGCGACCTACACCACAGCTCACAGCAACGCTGAATCCTTAACCCACTGAGCCCAGGTCAGGGATCCATCCCGCAACCTCATGGTTCCTATTTGAATTTGTTAACCACTGAGCCACAACGGGAACGCCTGCATCTTTTTAATCTCTTGTAAGGACACTTGATACTCTGTTTAGGGTCCACTCAGGTAATCCAGAATGATCTTACCTCAAGGTGCTTAATTACATTTACAAAGGCCTTTTTTCCAAATAAGGTAACATTTTTAAGTCCCAGGAATTAATATGTGCCACTTATCATTTTGGGGGTTGTTCAATCCAACATACCATCTAATCCCCAAATTCTAATAAAGAGACTGCTGTAATTGCTTTTGGGCTTTTTTGATTTTGTTTTTAACTTTCTAAAATTTTGAAACAATCCCAAACCTACAGGAAAGTTGCAAATACAATACCTAGAACATCTTTCAGACTAAGGTGTCAACATGATGATTCACCAGCCCCAAATACTTTAATGTGTATTTCTTAAAGCATGGGCATTCTGCCACATAATCGCAATATAACCATCAAAATTAGGAAATTTCCATTGCGATATTACTGCCATCTAATCCTCAGACCCAATTCAAGTTTTGTTATTTGTTTCAATAATGTCCTTTATAGGAAGGGATCCAGTCCATTTTTGCATTTAGCTATCTATCTTTAGCCTTTAATTCCTTAATCTTTGTTTCATGACCTTGACCCTTTTTTAAAAAAATTAAAGTATGGTTGATTATGACCTTGACACTTTTAAAGGTTAGAGTTTAGTTATTTTGCAGAATGTCCTTCAGTTTCTGTTCTTCTCATATTTCCTTGTGATGAGATTTAGGTCATGCATCTTTGGTAGGACTGTCACAGAAGCAATGCTCTGTCCCTCTCTGCAGCCTATCAAGTGGTGTGTGGTTTTAGTTGGATTCTTTTCATTCCATCCTGTCAGGTGGTAAGCAATTTCACTTTGACCCATCACTGAGAATTTTCACTTCCATTACTTGATTAAGGTGATGTCTACCAGGGTTTCATACCATCTGTAATGTTACTTTTTCCTTTATAATGAATAAATAATTTGTTGGGGTGCATTTTGAATAGATACACTTATCTTGTTTGTATTATCTATTTATTGCTGCATAAAAAATACCCTAAAACTTAGCTGCTTAAAACAATAAACACTTAATATCACAGTTTCTGAATATCTGGAAACTAAGAATGGCTTAGAGCTATGTGGTTCTGGCTCAGGGTCTTTTTTGAGGTTGGAGCCATGCTGTTGCTGGGGGTTGCAGTTCTTTAAAAGCTAGAGGATCTCCTTCCCAGCTCCCTCCTTTCCAAGGTTCCTCTTGTGGTTGTTGGCAAATCTCAGTTCCTTGTGGGTTGTTGGACTGAGGGGCTCATTTCCTCCCCACATGGATTTCTCCATAGGGCTGCCTGAGTGTGCCTAAGACATAGCAACTGGCTTCTCTCAGAGTGATCTGAGGGAGGAAGAGCAACCAAATGAAAGCCCATAGTATCTTTTATAATCTAATCGCAGAAGCACAGTACCATCACTTTCACCATATTTGTGCTGGCCTCATAGACTACCCCTGGTACAGTGTGGGAGAGAGGACCACACAGGGTGTGAATACTAGGAGTCAGGGATCATTAGGAACCAAGTTGGGGTCTGGGTACTACACTGTTACTCAAAAAAAGTTTTTTTAATTTTTTTATTTTTTGCTTTTTAGGACCGCACTTGTGGCATATGTAAGTTCTCAGGCTAGGGGTTGAATTGGAGCTGCAGCTGCCAGCCTATGCCACAGCCACAGCAGCACCAGATCTTAGTTGTGTCTGTGACCTGCACCACAGCTCATGGCAATCCCAGATCCTTAACCCACTAAACAAGGCCAGAGGTTGAACCCAAGGCCTCATGGATTCTAGTCGGGTTTGTAACTGTTGAGCCAAATGGGAACTTCCCTATTACTCAAAATTTTTAACTTATTAAAAAATTTTTTTTTGTTTGAACTCATGATTTCTTATTTTATTCATGTGGATTATAACAGTTTATTTTAGTACATTGTCCCCCAGTTTGCTTTTTTTTTTTTTTGCTTTTTAGGGCCGCATCTGCCTTAAAGGTTCCCAGGCTAGGGGTCTAATTGGAGCTACAGCTGCCGGCCCATACCACAGCCACAGCAGCACCAGATCCAAGCCTCGTCTGTGACCTACACCACAGCTCACAGCAATGCTGGATCATTAACCCACTGAGTGAGGGCAGGGATTGAACCTGCAATCTCATGGTTCCTAGTCGGCTTCGTTTCTGCTGCGCCATGATGGGACCACCCCCCCATCTTAAGTACTTTAAGAAGTACTTAAAGATGAGTACTTCTTTATGTTTTGGCACAAAAAGATGTTTTGTGCTTTTTGTTCTGCTTTCCCTTGTTCTTGTTGTTTTGTTTGTTTTTGTCATCTCACAGCTTGAGAAAGTTCTGGGTCCAGGGATCAAGCCCACGCCATAGCTGTGACCTGATCCTTAACTTGCTGCACCACCAGGGAACTTCATGGATCCCTTGTTCTTTTTAGTGGTGTATAATATTTAGAAACCAAGATATGGATGCTAGATATGCTCATCGGCTTTTGTAATCTTACTGTTTGGAGGCTTTCTCAGTATAATCAGTGGATATAGCTAAGGAATATGTGTATATGTAAATAAGTACACACATAGACATTTCCATATTTATTTTTATATCTGTATATCAGAAACTATGACTTCATACTGGTACCTTATTCCAATCTGGTACCATAGGGTCCACCCTATATTTTTTCCTTTTAGTATTGATACTCCTTTTCCCTTTTTTTGGCCACCCCCCAAAAAAGGGGAAAAGGAATATGTAAGTTCTTGGGCCAGGGATCGAATCCAAGCCATAGTTGCAACCTGTGCCACAGCTGCAGCAACACTGGGTCCTTAACCCACTTCACCAGATTGGGTGTTGAATCTGCACTGCTACAGGAACAATTCCAGATCCTTTACCCACTGTGCCATAGCAGGAACTCCATGAGCTCTTTTTAAAATTGTGAATTGCAAGGGGGAAGGAGAGGGAGTGGGATGGATTGGGAATTTGGGGTGAATACATGCAAACTATTGCCTTTGGAATAGATAAGCAATGAGATCCTGCTGTATAGTACTGGGAACTATGTCTAGTCATTTATAAGGGAGCACGATAATGTGAGACAAAAGAATGTATACATGTATGTGTGACTGGGTCACCATGCTGTACAGTAGAAAATGGACAGAACACTGTAAACCAGCTATAATGGAAAAAATAAAAATCATTATTAAAAAAAGTTGTGGCTCAGATCCTGAGTTGCTGTGTCTCTGGCATAGGCTGGCGGCTACATCTCTGATTCGACCCCTAGCCTGGGAACCTCCATATGCCGTAGGAAGTGGCTCTAGAAAAGGCAAGAAGACAAAAAAAAAAGTTGTGAATTGCTGTGATGTTTATATCCATTTCAAAGTTGATTTGAATACATTTACCACATGTTTAAAACACTGATTGGGAGTTCCCTGGGCGCTCAGCAGGTTAAGGATACGGTGTTGTCACTGCTGTGGCTCAGGTTTCTGCTGTGGCGCAGGTTTGATCCCTGGCTCAGAAACTTCCACATGCAGTGGTTGCAGCCAGTAAACAAACAATCTAATAAATAAAACACTGATTAAATTGGTTTAAAACAAAAATTTAGGGAACTTGCCCTGTGGCGCAACAGCTTAAAGATCTGGTGTTGCTACAGCTGTGGCACAGGTTGCAGTTGCGGTTTGGGTTCAATCTCTGGCCCAGGAACTTCCACATGCTGAGGGTGTGTCCTCCCCCCCAGTTTGAATTTCTTTTGAAAGAGAAATAGTTATACCCTTTATTTTTGTCATTAGAGATTTGTCTAATGAAAATCTCTAATAAATAAAAAATCTGTTTTAATTTAGAGTAGCAATCCCAAAACATGCTTATGCGGTAATTTTTTTGGTGTATGTAACCTCTGTTGTTGAACCTGTAGCTCGTTATGGAAATTAAATTGTATAAGGTCATATGCCACATTAATACAAGGTTAAGAAGATAGTTCAGACTTTGAGGAACAACTTGAAGCTAGCAGTGAATTGGCATTTGGATCATGAACAGGGTTTTTCTAATCTCAGATCTGAGGTAGGACCACCATTGTGGCAGTCTTTTTACTTTCATGGTATTTTCATTGTCTTCCAGCTTCCAACATTGCTCTTAAGTCAGAAACTGTTCTAATTCCTGATCCTGTGTATGTGACCAATTCCCTTTCTGGAAGCTTATGGTTTTCTTTGTTCCCAGTGTTGTGAAATCTCATGATGTTTGGTGGTGTGGATTTATTTTACTTGACGGTCAGTTGGTCTTGTTGAATCTTCTATGTGGATTTGCTTACTCTGGATATTTCATATAAATGGAAACATATGGAGTTCCTGTCTTGGCGTAGTGGAAATGAATCCAACTAGGAACCATGAGGTTGTGGGTTCAATCCCTGGCCTCACTCAGTGGGTTAAGGATCCAGCATTGCTGTGAGCTGTGGTGTAGGTTGCAGATGCATCTCAGATCTGGTGTTGAACTTCTTTAATTCCTTTTTATAGCTGAATAATATTCCATTGTATGAATAAATCACATTTTCTTTTTCCCTTCATCAGTTGATGGATATTTGGGTCATTTCTGTTTTTAATTGTTAAGAATAATACTGCTATGAACATTTTCTTTTCTTTCTTTCTTTTTTTTTTTTTTTTTGCTTTTTAGGGCCACACCTGAGGCACATAGACATTCCCAGGCTAGGGGTCTAGGAGTCAAATCGGAGCCACAGCTGCTGGCCTAGGTCACAGCCACAGCAACACAGGATCCGAGCTGCATCTGCGATCTATACTGCAGCCCATGGCACCCCTGCCCACTGAGCTAGACCAGGGATCGAACCCACATCTTCATGGATACTAGTCAGATTTGTTTCCGCTGTGCCACAATAGGAACTATATGTTTTCATTCCTCTTGGATATATACCTAGGAGTGGAATTGCTGGAACATGTGGTAGTTCTGTTTAACTTTTTGAGAACTGCCAGACTGTTCCAAACTGGCTGTACTATTTTGTATTCCTATCAGCAGTTTCTGATACTCACCAATGCTTGTTATTTTATTAATAGCTTTCCTAGTAGGTGTCAAATGATACGTCATAGTGTTGTGATTTGCATTTCTCTAAGGTCTAAATGATGTTGAACATCTCTTCATGTGATACATTGGCTTTCTCTACATATTCTCTTTGTAGTATATATATCCTTTGCCCGTTTTCAAATTGGATTGTGTTTTTATTGTTGAGCTGTAAGAATTCTTTTATATTTGGATACTTAATTTTTAACAGACAATGTGATTTCCAAAATTTTTCTCCCCTTTTGTAAGTTTGCCTTTTCACTTCATGGATGTACTAAAATTTTAAATTTGATAAAGTCCTGTTTACCCAGTTTTTCTTTTGTTGCTTGTGTATTTGGTATCATATCAAAAAAACTATTGCTGATCCAAGGATATGTAGATTTACACTTACGTTTTCTTCTAAGAATTTTACAATTTTTTTTTTTTTCTTTAGGGCTGCAGGTGCAGCATATGGAAGTTCCCAGTGTAGGGGTTGACTCGGAGCCACAGCTGCTGGCCTGTACCACAGCCTTCGTGACACCAGATCTGAGCTGCATTTGTGACTTACACCACAGCCCGAGGCAGTGCCAGATCCTTAACCCATTGAGGCCAGGGCTCAAACCTGCATCCTCATGGATACTAGTTGGGTTTGTTTCTGCTGAGCCACAAGAGGAACTCTGAGTTTTATAATTTCAACTCTTACATTTAGATCTTTGGTCTGTTTTTTCCAATTTTTACTTTAAAATTCATAAAAATTTTTTACCATTTTTGCCATTTTAAAATATACAGTTCAGTGGTATTAAGTACATGCATATTGTTAGGCAGCCATTGGTACTGTTCATCTACAGAACTCTTTTCATTTTTCAAAACTGAAAGTCTAGGAGTTCCCTGGTGGCTCAGCAGGTTAAGGATCTGGTGTTTTCACTGCTCTGGTGTAGGTTTGAACCCTGGCCCAGGAACTTGTGCATACCATGGCCATGGCCAAAAACAAAAAAAACAAACCAAAAAAACCCCTGAAAGTCTATACACATTAAACAGTGACTTCTCATCTTTCTCACTAGCCTTTAGCACTCACCTTTGTACTTTCTCTGATTTTGACTAGGTTCCTCATGTAAGTGGAATTGTACAATATTTATCTTTTTGTGACCGATTTATTTCACTTAGCACATTATCCTCAGGGTTCATCCATGGTTGTCAGAATTTCCTTCCTTTTTAAGTCTATTTACTCTTCCTTTATATGTGTCCTTTCATCTGCTGTTGGACACGTGGATTGTTTACATGTGTTAGTTATTGTGAATAATTCTGCAGTCAGCATGAGTGTATGTTTTCAAGATCCTGCTTTCAGTTATTTTGGGTGTATATCTAGAAGTAGAATTGCTGGATCATATGGTTATTTTGAATTTTTGAGGAACTGCCATACTGTTTTCCACAGTGACATACCATTTTACAAGTTAATTATTGTATATATTATGAGGTGGCTTACTGAGTTCATCTTTTGCATGTGACTATCTAGTTGTTCTAGCACCATTTGTTGAAAAGACTATTCTTTTTTTTTTTTTTTTTTTTTTGCTTTTCAGGGTCACACCCATGGCATATGGAGGTTCCCAGGCTAGGGGTCTAATCGGAGCTACAGCTGCAGGCCTGTGCCAGAGCCACAGCAGCACCAGATCCGGGCTGCGTCTGTGACCTACACCACAGCTCTCGATAATGCTGGATCCTTAACCCATTGAGTGAGCCATGGGTCGAACCCGCAACCTCGTGGTTCCTAGTCAGATTCGTTTCCACTGTGCCACAATGGGAACTCCGAAAAGACTATTCTTTTCCACATTTAATTATTGACAGCAGTGTCAAAAACCAACTGGCCATAGATGTATGGGTTTATTTCTGGATTCTCAGTTCTGTTCCATTGTTATGTATGTCTGTTTTTACGCCAGTACCATGCTGTCTTGAATACTGTAGCTTTGTATTAAAATTGTTTTGGCTTTTTGAATCCCTTGCATTCCCATGTGAATTTTAGCTTTAGGGTCACACTTGTGGCCAGCTGCAGCTGCCTGGCCTTTGCCATAGAGACACAGGATCCCGGCCGCATCTGCAACCTGCACCACAACTCAGCTCTTTAACCCACTGAGCAAGGCCAGGGATCAGAGCTTCGTCCTTATGCATACTAGTTGGGTTTGTAGCCTATTGAGCCACAACGGGAATTTTATTTTATTTTATTCTACTCTTTTTTTTTTTTTTTTTTTAGGGCCGCACCCACAACATATGGAGGTTCCCAGGGTAGGGATCAAACCAGAGCTACAGATGCTGGCCTACACCACAGCTACACTAACACTGGATCCAAGCCATGTCTGTGGCCTACACCACAGCTCACGGCAATGCTGGATCCTTAACCTCCTGAGTGAGGCCAGGGATCAAACCTGGGTCCTCATGGATGCTGTCAGATTCGTTTCCACTGAACCACAACGGGAACTCCCTCCATCTTTGTTTTTTATTTACTTTTTGAAAGATTTCCTTATTCCCAAAAGGTTTGCTTGCTTGTTTGTTTTGAGGATTTCGCTCTTGTTCCATAGAAGCAATAACTTCTCTTAGCTTTAAGGATATTCATTCTCTCGACTAAGCATATTCAGTTTTCTGTTTTGACGTTTTCTTCTTTCATGATCTTTGTTTTCTCCTATTTTTTTTCTTCAGTTTGTTTTGATCTTTATCTTGCCTGTTGAAAGCCACAGCAACACCAGATCCGAGCCTCATCTGCAGCGTACACCACAGCTGCTGGCAATGCCAGATCCTTAACTCACTGAGCAGGGCCAGGGATTGAACGCTCATCTTTATGGATACTAGTAGGGTTCCTTACTGCTGAGCCACAATGGGAACTCTAGTTTTAAGGTTTTTATCTTTATTAGTTTTAAGATTTGTACTCCCAAACAACATGTAATGATGTTTTGGATGTTGTTAGAATTTATGTAGATGTAGTGGATATATGTATGTATAACTGATTCACTTTGCTGTATACCTGAAAATAACACAACATTGTAAGTCAACTATACGCCAATCATATTTTTAAAATATACAAAAGCATTGACAGCTTTCATTAAAAAAATTTTTTTGCATGTATGTAATGGAAATGTATATACATTTTAAGTAACATGAATTTTCAATGAGCACAGATATGCCAATACATATTTTAAAATTTATTCCCCCCATAACAGACATTTCCAAGTTTTGCTGCTACAAATACTGAAGCATCAGTATCTGTATAGATGTCTCTTGGTGCATAGAAGAATTTCTCTTTACAGTCAGTAAAATTGGCTATAGAGCGTGAACCTTTTTATTTTTGTAAAGTATTGCTAGATTGTTTGGCAAAGTTTTTAGACACCCAACTACAGGATTTGAGCATTTCTAGTTAACTTTTCTTTAAAATTTTTCATTATTATGAATATAACATGTTATATAAAAGTGTACAAAAGAGATATCCAATAAACTTAAGTGGATATGTTCAGCATATCCAGACATTGAGTAATCTGTAACAAATTTCCATGTGCCCCATCACCCATTGTGTTTATTCTCAACTACTTCCACATTATTTTGAAGCCAATTCCAAATGTCGTATCATTTATCTCTAAATAAGTCAGGATATATTACTGAGAGGTAATGCAGTGGTTCTCAGTAGGGGCAGTTTTGACCACTGGATGAAATTTGGCACTGTAATCACTTTATTTGTCACAGCTGGGAGGCTACTAGGTACTACTGGCATCTGGTAGGTAGAGGCTAGGGAGCTATTGAACATCCAACTGTTCATGGGACAGCCCCTCAAAATGAATAATTATTCTACCCCAAATTGAGAAACCCTGACATAAGGACTTTTTTAAAAGTCTCACATACAACACAATAATACAGTTATCACATCTAAAAATATGAACATTAATTTCTTGATATCCATTTAAATTTTTTTCTTTCAAGTGAGGTTTTATTCTTTCTTACATTTGAATTGTTTGAATCAGTATTGTATAGTCAACTAATTGCATTTGGTTGATGTCTTTTAAGTCTTTGATAATATATAGGTATCCTTTTGTCTTACACTTTTGTTTTTATTTTTATTTATTTTTTAAAATGATTTTTATTTTTTCCATTATGGCTGGTTTACAGTGTTTTCTGTCAGTTTTCTACCGTGTAGCACAGTAACCCAGTCACACATACATATATATACACATTGTTTTTCTCACGTTATCCTCCATCATGCTCCATTGTAAGTGACTAGATGTTCCCAGTGCTATATGTCAAGCTTTCTTTTTTGTTGAATAAGACCGGTCTCATGTCCTGTTTAGTGTCCACAATCTCTAGATCTTACTGATTATATACTCGTCTACTTAAAAAGATTTGTAAGCAGTCCTGTTTTTAGTTCTACTTCCAGGAATTGCTTGTGCCATCAATTTCTGAGCCTTTGTAAATTTGGTTCCTTCTTAAGTTTTTCTCATGAATTAAGATTCACCTTGTTGGGACTGCTAAGTCACTGTCACTTATCAATCTGCTTTTTACCTTCCAGAAGTTTTGTCACTGTTGTCTCCTCTCCCGTTATTTGTATTTATGAGTTTGTCTTGAAAAAAATCTGTTGATTCTTAATTTCATAGAATTTTTTTCTCTTTTTAGGGCTACACCTGCAGCAGGTGGAAGATCCTTGGCTAGGGGTCAAGTTGGAGCTACAGTCATATTTTAATAGGACTTTGAGGGAGAGTAAAAGTTGTATGTTCATTCTGTCGCTTTGCCTGGAAGTTTGAGGTACTTTCAGTGGTTCTTCCTATGTATGTTTCTAAACACATGCTATTGTTGCATTATACCACAATTTATATTTGTAGGAATTATAAAAGAACTAGCACTTTAAAAAAAATTTTTTTTTTACTAGGTGCAGCCCTAAAAAGACAAAAAGACCAAAAAAAATAGTATTGGAGGAAAAAAAAAGATGGAGTTCCCATCATGGCTCAGTGGTGAGAAACCCTACTAGTATCCATGATGACTCAGGTTCAATCCCTGGCCTTACTCAGTGGGTTAAGGCTCTGGTGTTGCCGTGAGCTGTGGTGTAGGTTACAGATTAGACTTGGATCCCACATTGCTGTGGCTGTGGTGTAGACTGGCAGCTGCAGCTCTGATTTGACCCCTAGCCTGAACTTCCATATGAGGCAGGTGCAGCCCTAAAAAGACCAAAAAAAAAGTATTGGAATTTACTTATTTTAAAAATAGTTCATGAGTTCCCACTGTAGTGCAGTGGGTTAAGGATCCTGCATTGCCATAGCTGTGGCATAGGTTGCAGCTGCAGCTGGCATTTTATTCCTAGCCTGAAAACTTCCATATACTGCAGGTGTGGCCATAAAAAAAATTAAAAAGAATAAAAATAATTCATGATTTTCTCTCAGATTAATATGTAACCTTTAAAAATGGCTGCCATTGGAGTTCCCACTGTGGCATAGTAGTTTTAATGATCTGGCTTGTCTCTGTGTAGGCACCGGTTCCATCCCAGCCTGGGGGTTAAGGATCCGGCCTTGCTGCATCTGTGGTATAGGTCACAGCTCCAGCTCAGATTCAGTCCCTGGCCCAGGAACTTTCATGTGCTGTGGGGGTGGCCGAAAAAGAAAAAAAAAAATAGCTGCTATCTTTAAATTTAGCTAAGGCGGCTAGCCTATTATTTACTTCATTTGAGGTTTTAGGTAACTATTTATACCTGCTAAGATTAAGTATCATTTGGTGTTTTAAGGACCCTGGGCAATATACCAGGATGTCAAATCTGAAGAGATGTTGATCACCTGAAATAAAATACTTTTATCATGATCTTCCTCCCTTAATAGTATTTTTTTTTTTTTTTTTTTTGGCCACACCTGGGCATGTGGAAGTTCCCAGGCCAGGGATCGAACCCATGGTGCCTCAGTTGCAGCCTGTGCCACAGCTGCGGCAACCCCAGATCCTTAACCACAAGGGAACTTCCAATGGTATTTTAAAATACTAAAAATATTAAATATTAAAATATTTAAATTTAAATATTAAAAATATTTCTCTTGGGCTTTCAGTAACAGATAGTTTGAGGGGGGATTTTTTTGTGTGTTTGTTTTTATTTTTTTAGTGTTTTGTAGAATTAGACATTTGTTATTTTGCTGAAAAACTGCTATGGTTATAATTGTTGGAAGGCTCTGTTATTAAGTCCAATTCTGTTTAAACACTACATAGGGGTATTATAAGTTAGCTTTGCTACATAACAACCCAAAACTTAAAGCAACGTTTTTTTTCCCTTGGGATTCTGCAGGTTGACTTGGTTTTGTTTCATGTGTTATCAGCAGGGTTAATTCTATGGCTGTATTCAGCTGGCATCAGGGGTAGAAGGTCCAAGAAGACCTCTCTCACAGGCCTGGGACCTTGATGCTAACTATTGACTGGAATGTGTGCTTCTGCCCCTCAGATGGCCTTTCCAGCAAGATAGCCTGCACCTGCTATGTGGTGGCTTAGAGCTCTGAGAGCAGGAAGAAAAGCTGTCAAGCCTCTTAAATGCTAGACTTGTAACTTGACACAGTGTTATGTTTGCATAATTTTTTTTCGGTCAAGCAAGAGGCACACAAGACCAGCTGGGATTCAAGGGAAAAGGAAATCAACTACTTCTTGATAGAAGAGGTATGTTCTTACAGGGAGGGAGCGCTTCTTGGCCCCCATCTTTGGAGATTATTTACTGCAGGGGAAATTGTAGTAAGCATTGTTTTAGTAACATATTTACTTCTTGGGAGTTCCCGTCGTGGCGTAGTGGTTAACGAATCCGACTAGGAACCATGAGGTTGCGGGTTCGATCCCTGCCCTTGCTCAGTGGGTTAACTATCCGGCGTTGCCGTGAGCTGTGGTGTAGGTTGCAGACGCGGCTCGGATCCCACGCTGCTGTGGTTCTGGCGTAGGCCAGTGGCTACAGCTCTGATTGGACCCCTAGCCTGGGAACCTCCATATGCCGTGGGAGCGGCCCAAAGAAATAGCAAAAAGACAAAAAAAAAAAACAAAACATATTTACTTCTTGGATAAGATCATATATTATAAATTTAATTCTGTAGTAGAATTTTGCTTCTTTGGATTCATTAAAAACTATTCTAGGAGTTCCCGTCGTGGTGCAGCGGTTAACGAATCCGACTAGGAACCATGAGGTTGCGGGTTCGGTCCCTGCCCTTGCTCAGTGGGTTAACCATCCAGTGTTGCCGTGAGCTGTGGTGTAGCTCGCAGACGTGGCTTGGATCCCGCGTTGCTGTGGCTGTGGCGTAGGCCGGCAGCTACAGCTCCGATTCGACCCCTAGCCTGGGAACCTCCATATGCTGAGGGAGCGGCCCAAGAAATAGCAAAAAGACAAAAAAAAAAAAAGCTATTCTAATGGTTGGGTAATAATTAAGTTAATATTTTCTCCCAAATGTTAATTGAAAGAAATTTTTTCTGAGGACTTTTTTTGGTCAGTCAATAGGGAAGAAGAGTGGAGGATAAGGGGAAGGCTTGTTGGATGTAAAATCTGAAAATATGTTTGTTTTGGAGTTCCTGCTATGGTGCAGTGGGTTAAGAATCAGACTGCAGCAGTTCAGGTTGCTGCAGAGGCTCCATTTCAGTCCCCAGTCCAGTGCGGTGAGTTAAAGGATCTGGAATTGCTGCAGCTGTGTCTTGGATTCATTCCTTGGCCCAGGAATTTCTGTATGCCACGAATGCAGCCATGAAAAATAAAATAAATAATGTGATTGTTTTGAGAAGAAGTGTAGCTATTTTCTTGAACATTGTCTTTATCTTTTTTTTTTTTTTTTTGGTCTTTTTAGGGCCACACTTGCGGCCTATGGAGGTTCCCAGGCTAGGGGTCCAATCATAGCTGAAACCACTGGCCTACACCACAGCCACAGCAACGTAGGATCCTTAACCTGCTGAGTGAGGCCAGAGGTCAAACACGCAACCTTATGGTTCCTAGTCACATTCATTTCTCCTGTGCCAGGATCCTGTCTTGTCTTTTTTATTTGTATCTTTTCTTTTTTACCCCAACTGTATGGAGATATAATTGACATATAACATTGTGTAAGTTTATACAGTGTTGCTTTGATACTTAGATATTGCAAAGTGTTTACCGCCATAATGTTTGCTAACTCCTCCATCATGTCCTGTAATTGGTATTTCTTGGATACTAGTTGGGTTCCTTACTGCTGAGTCATGATGGGAACTCCATAATTAGTATTTCTTTTTTGTAGTGGTAGCATTTTAAGATCTTCTTGCTTAGCTACCTGCTTAGCAAGTTTCAAATAAATAATGCGGTATTACTAACCGCAGTCACCATGCTGTACGTTAGATCTTGCAACTTATCTAATAACCGGAAGTGTGTAGTCTTTGATCTACATCTCCCCATTTCTCCTATTCCCCACTCATCCCCAAGTTGCTTTGTTCAGCATAGTGCTAGAGACTAAGAAAAAGGAATTAAAAAGATAGGATATAGTGTTCAAAAAAATCCATGTATGTACTGAGATTGAACAGTTTCGTTCTTAGAGTTCCCTAGTAGCTCAGTAGATTAAGAGTTCGACATTATCACTGCTTTGGCTCTGGTTACAGCTTTGACATAGGTTTGCTCCCTGGCCTGGTAACTTGTGCATGCCATGACCTAAGGGGCTCCCCCCCCCAAAAAAAGAAAAAGCAACCCCCCCAAAGAACTCTTTCTTGTAGCATTAAAATATAATTACTGGGTTCTTTTATCTTGTTTTGTTGTTGTTGTTGTTGTTTTCTCTTTTACCTTCTATTTTTTAAATTTTACCTATAAGAATTTAAAAACCTGAAGACCAGAGAGGTGGCTCTTTTCTTGGTTCCCTATCAGTTCTGGAAAGTGTTGGGTGAAATTGAGTCATAGGAAGAATTTTATGCTGCTAGCCTTCTTCCCGAGACCCTCATATAAGTCATGGTCTTGATAACACACATGAGGCTGACTAGGCTGTGGTTTTTTCACTTGATTCATAATGTTTTCATACTTTTCCTACTACCATACCAAAAAACAGCTTCTTTGCCTGCCACCTCTTTGTTAATCTCAAAAGTACTCTCAGGAGTTCCCTGGTGGCTTTGCGGGTTAAGGATCTGGCATTGTCACTGCTGTAGCTCTGGTTACTGCTGTAGCAAGGGTTTGATCCCTGGCCTGGGAACTTCTACATGCTGCGCAAGTGTGTGCCCCCTCCTCCCTGCAGAGTGCTCTTGGAATCCTCAAGTAGCACCCTGTTATGATATATAGGTGTTATAATTGGTCAGATCTGCCGTATCAAAAACTGCTTACGGAGTTCCCGTCGTGGCGCAGTGGTTAACGAATCCGACTAGGAACCATGAGGTTGCAGGTTCGGTCCCTGCCCTTGCTCAGTGGGTTAACGATCCGGCGTTGCCGTGAGCTGTGGTGTAGGTTGCAGACGCGGCTCGGATCCCGCGTTGCTGTGGCTCTGGCGTAGGCCGGTGGCTACAGCTCCGATTCAACCCCTAGCCTGGGAACCTCCATATGCTGCGGGAGCGGCCCAAAGAAATAGCAAAAAGACAAAAAAAAAAAAAAACTGCTTACAAGAACTATGATTTGTTCTTAATATTGGGAAGTATAAAGTGTTTCTGAAACATGTAATACCAAACCTTTCTCCAGCCTAACTATGGACTTGTATTTTCTGTCTGGCCCTCCCCCAGCCTTTGCTGCAGATGAAATGGATATCCTTTTAGATTGTGAATTTCATCATAGGAAAATAGAGACTGTTCATTTGTCTTCTTGTCATGGTACTGTAATATCTTGCCCCAAGACAGTAGTATATGTTTCTATTACTGTATAGAAGATACTTGATTAAATGGCATCTTAAGTGATGTCACTGTGAAGAAAGAACTATCTCTAAGCTTTCTTAAAGTAACTTTGAAAAAACATGTCTTCAGATGTACCTATTCACGTTTTTGTTAATACCGTTTAGTGTCTCATTTCGGAGGTTGAACTGTTCCAGGGCAATTGAAAAATCTATCAGTGGGTATTTTGAATAGTCCTTCTAAAAATATAATCTCAGGCTTGAGAATTGGCTCTTAAAAAAAAAAACTTGTTTTTTCTGGGAGTTCCTGTCGTGGCTTATCGGGTTATGAACCTGACTAGTATCCATGGGGATACAGGTTCGATCCCTGTCCTTGCTCAGTGAGTTAAGGATCTGGCATGGCCGTGAGCTGTGGTGTAGGTTGCAGATGTGGCTCGGATTTGGCATTGTTGTGGCTGGCATAGGCCGTCAGCTGCAGCTCCAGTTCGATCCCTAACCTGGGAACTTTCGTATGCTGCAGGCACAGCCTTAAAAAGCAAAAAATAAATAAATAAAAAACTTGTATTTTCTGTGCTTTGACTCATTACGTGAGACAGCTTTGCCAAGTATGTAGCAAGTCTTCTTGCATAGTAAAATTTAACACTTAACTCTTGGGCACTTAGAGAGATTGTCCATAGGAAGACTGGTTTTAACTGCGAGCAGATTCATCGTCTTGAACTCCTTAGATTAGTGTTGGAGAACTTGAAAAACAGAAACTGTGCTTTGGGAAAATGAAGAATAAAGTTCACGATACGTGTTATTTTTAAGTTTCAAGGATTTACAGTTTTTATACATTTCAAAACATGAGAGTACAAAAATGTAAACATATGCTATTTACTAAAAATATTATATATGTGTGGGGGGTTTTGAGGGGGGCATAGTTTTATAGGATATAATGGGAAAAGGATGTCATTTTTATCTTTTTTTGAGGTCCTCATTGTCCTGCTGCTTTAAGTAGCCCAGAAGCACACCAAGATAATGGTAGCACTAGTTCCGCATTTTCTCAATCCTGGGCCTGTGGTACCTGGTGATTGATGCCATAGAAGAGTTCTTTCGGTTTACTAGTTTTAAGAGTTTACTCGTTTTCTATGTAGTTGTTAACTGAGATAGAATCAGCTGGTGTAGATCCTGCTGAGATAGAATCAGCTGGTGTAGATCCTGGTTATTCAAATACCAGGAAGGGAGCTGTTTTCTCAGCATTTCAGTATTTTCTTCAGATCTTAGTGAGTGGTGGAAACTTTTGGCATGGATACTCCACCATCTTCCTTTTAGCGCATAGACTCTTCCCATCTCCCTGGCTATTTTTACCCTCATTTTGGAAATAGTGTTGAAGAGCACTGACCACTGCCTTAGTAACTGAAAGGAGAGGTAATTTCAGATTCTGTTAGAGCTTCTCTGTGGAGTCTCACTTGCCCTGACAGCTTAGCTACCACTGACAGCCGACTCTGGGAGTTGTTAGCAAGGAACAGCTCTTTGCCTGTTTTGCTTTTGGTACCATGTGTCCCTCTCTCATGTTTTTGTCCCCTTACTTTCTGTAGAAGTAGTTTTGTAGAAGTTGTGATTTTCCTATCCTAACTCTGTCATTTACTTAGTCATTTTCTACTTTGGCCTTGGTTGCCAAAATTCTAAGCTTGTTCTTTGTTAAGTATATGATCCTGTGCTGCAGTATCAGACTATTAGTGCCTTTCCAAGTGCCATACTCATTGAATCCAAGATATTGTCAGTTGGAAGATGTACTACTAAGAAAAAAAAGATTGCCAGTTAAGCTGACATACCATTGATTATAATATGCAGTTTGATTTCAGGAATTTTTTTTAATTTTTTTAAAGTTTTATCATCAGTGAAAGATGGTATTATCTTTCTCTAGATACTTAAAATTACTGTGTGTAATTGTAACAATCTGTTCTTGAACGTATGTTTACTAGGTACACATACGTTGGAGGTCAGGTTCCTATTTGTCATTGAGTCAAAAGACTAAATAATTACACGTTATAATAATATAAACCATGCTGAGTTGCTAAAGCAACTTAGACTTTTCCATCATAGTATTTAACAGGAAATGGAATGGAAATGGGAGAGAAGGTCCTCTAAGAAATTTGTCTCTAAGGACATTTAACTGAAGGCTAAAGGTGCCAGCGTATTCCAGGCAAATGGTTCCTAGTCTTGGGCTGGTTGAAATTTAAAAGCTCACTAATTAAGAAAAAAGAGTTCAGGAGTTCCCGTTGTTGCTCAGTGGTTAACGAATCCGACTAGGAACCATGAGGTTGCAGGTTCGATCAATCCCTGGCCTCGCTCAGTGGGTTAAAGATCTGGTGTTGCTGTGAGCCGTGGTGTAGATTGCAGATGTGGCTCGGATCCTGTGTTGCTGTGGCTCTGGCATAGGCTGGTGGCTACAGCTCCTATTGGACCCCTAGCCTGGGAACCTCCATATGCTGCAGGTACGGCCCTAGAAATGGCAAAAAGACAAAGAAAAAAAAAAAAAAAAAGAGTTCGGGTTAAGGATCCAGTGTCACTGCGGCAGCACCAGTTGCTGTTGTGGCAAGGGTTTGATCCCTGGCCCAGGAACTTCCACATGCTGTGGCGTGGTCAAAGAAAAAGAAAAGGTTTTGAAATGAGTAAAAGTTAGTTCATGTAGGTAAAATAAGGTCTAGGAAAGGTTTTTGATCTTCAGTAATGAACAAAGACTATTGTTTTTAACAGAACATTTCCCTCTAAGTGATTGCTGCTGAAGTACTTAGAGAAATGAACTCCATGTTCTCTGGTGCTATCCACCCTTACCCCAAAACACCTGTTCTATTTGCATTCAGTAATTAAATCTTTTTTTTTTTTTTTTTTGGTGTTTTTTGCCGTTTCTTGGGCCGCTTCTGAAGCATGTGAAGGCTCCCAGGCTAGGGGTGGAATCGGAGCTGTAGCCGATGGCCTATGGCAGAGCTACAGCAACTCGGGATCCGAGCCGTGTCTGCAAGCTACACCACAGCTCACGGCAACGCTGGGTCCTTAACCCACTGAGCAAGGCCAGGGATCAAACCCACAGCCTCATGGTCCTTAGTCGGATTTGTTAACCACTGAGCCACGACGGGAACTCCCAGTAATTAAATCTTAATATACTCTGTATGTCACTATAGACTTTCTCTTTCCTATAATGTAGGTGATGAGGCCCAACTGGACTGAACTTCCCCTTGGAAGTTGTTTATGTGCTTTTGTTTATTATCTTATTTGCAGGTGTTTGAGCACCAGTTCTCTTTGATACAGTGGTAGGCATTCATTCAGACATTTGAGTGTCTAATATGTTCTAATCTGGAAAATTCAGTAAAGAATATGATATACCTTGTCTCTAACTTAGGGAATTTAGAATTAAGCTTTCAAGGGGTAGAGATAAGGGTAACAAGTTAACTTTTGATAGTTGTAGATAAAAAAAATTGATGGTAAAATATTACTGTAAAGAACCATATGTGATACTAGATTTGTATAATAGTTAATAAATAAGCTGCTTGGAGAAAGAAGGAAATCCTTGGGGAATAAGAAAGATTTTTTTTTTCCATCTTAAAAAAAACAGTATGTGAACAGCAGTCTTTTTCATTGGAAGGTGTTTAGGGTGGGTATGTTTTTTTTTTGTTGTTTTGTTTTGTTTTGTTTTGTATTGGTCCAGAAAGGTTGTAAGAGTTTTGGTTGTTTTTTTGTTTGTTTGTTTGTTTGTTTTTAATTACTCAAATGAATTTATCTCATCTGTAGTTGTATAATGATCATAACAATCTGATTTCACAGGATTTCCATCCCACAGCCCAAACACATCCCTCCACCCCCCAAACTGTCTCCTCCGGAGACCATAAGTTTTTCGAAGTCTGTGAGTTAGCATCTGTTCTGCAAAGTTCAGTCTGTCCTTTTTTCAGATTCCACATGAGATTCACATGTCAGTGAAAGCATTTGATGTTGGTGTCTCATTGTATGGCTGACTACACTTAGCATGATAATTTCTGGGTCCATCCATGTTGCTAAAAATGCCAGCATTTCGTTCATTTTAATGGCTAAGTAATATTCCATTGTGTGTATATGTACCACATCTTCTTGATCCACTCCTCTGTCGATGGACATTTAGGTTGTTTCCATGTCTTGGCTATTGAAAATAGTGGTGCAGTGAACACTGGAGTACATGCGTCTTTGTGAGTCGTGGTTTTCTCTGGATAGATGCCCAGGAGTGGGATTGCTGGATCAAATGGTAGTTCTATTTTTCATTTTCTGAGGGTTCTCCATCCTGTTTTCCACAGTGGTTGCACCAATTTACAATCCCACCAACAGTGTACTAGTGTTCCTTTTCCTCCACACCCTCTCCAGCACTTATTGTTTGTAGACTTCTTGATGATGGCCATTCTGGCTGGTGTAAGGTGGTACCTCATAGTGGTTTTGATTTGCATTTCTCTAATAATGAGTGATGTTGAATGGATATGGTTTTTGTGTGTGTGTGGTTTTTTGTTTTTGTTTGTTTGTTTTGCTTTTTAGGGCTGCACCTGTGGCATATGGAAGTTCCCAGGCTAGGGGTTGAATTGGAGCTACAGCTGCAGGCCTGCGCCACAGCCCCAGCAGTTAGGGATCCAAGCTGGTCTGCACTCTACACCACAGCTCACGGCAATGCCAGATCCCTGAGCCACTGAGCAAAGCCAAGAATGAACCCTCATCCTCATGTATACTAGCTGGATTCGTTTCCACTGGGCCACAGCGGGAACTCCACGTGGATGTGTTTCAACAGCATGAATGTGCTATTGTGAAGAAAGTTGAAAGTCAACTGTAGTCTAGCTTTTGTCAAACAATTTTTAACCTCAGGTTCATAATTCGGTTAATAATATGCATTGTCAGAATTTCATGTTGGTTTCTTCTTTGTGAAACTTTAAGCATGCCAAGCAATATGAATGCCTTATAGCTCAACTGTAATTTATTTTATGGAAATATAAGTCATATAAGTCTGAACTCACTTTTATTTAAAACTTCTTTCCTGTAGTTGAGTTTTCCCACTTTCTGAATATAGACTGCGTTATTCTCTTGACTTCCTGATTC
Organism: Phacochoerus africanus; assembly: GCF_016906955.1. Taxonomy (NCBI): domain Eukaryota; kingdom Metazoa; phylum Chordata; class Mammalia; order Artiodactyla; family Suidae; genus Phacochoerus; species Phacochoerus africanus. Next base: position 141,422,073 of record NC_062547.1, read on the forward strand.
CAGCCCCCTTGTCTTCCCTCCCTGTGCCCCTTTATTAACATGTAGCCTAGTTGCATAATTAGTCAGTATTGAGTCTAAAGAATTCATTCATTCATTTATTTATTTAAATTTTATGACTGCACCAACCTGAGCCTCTGCAGGATCCTGAGCCACTGCAGTCAGATTAAGAGAGATTCTTTTCCCCCATTAAAGTATGGTTGATGTACAGTGTTTCTTCCATTTCTGTTGTACAGCAGAAGGACACAGTCACACACAATTTCCTGTGCTATACAATGGAGCCCATTGCCTATCCATTTCAAATGTTACAGTTTATATCCACCAACCCCAAACTTGATGGTCTTCCTACTCCCACCCCGTTCCCCCCTGGCAACCACAAGTCCCTTTACCATGCCCATAATCTGTTGCTGTTTTGTAGATAGGATCATCTGTGCCATAGTTTAGATTCCACATCCAGGAAATAACCTATAGTATTTGTCTTTCTCTTTCTGATTTCACTTAGTATGAGAATCTCTAGTTCTATCCTTGTTGCCACAAACAACATTATCTTAGTCTTTTTATGGCTGAGTAGTATTCCATTGTATATATGTACCACATCTTTTTTTTTTTTTTTTTGTCTTTTTGCCATTTTCTTGGGCCGCTCTTGTGGCATATGGAGGTTCCCAGGCTAGGGATCGAATCAGAGTTGTAGCCGCCGGCCTACACCAGAGCCACAGCAACATGGGATCTGAGCCGCGTCTGCGACCCACACCACAGCTCACGGCAACGCTGGATCCTTAACCCACAGAGCAAGGCCAGGGATCAGACCCACAACCTCAAGGTTCCTAGTCGGATTCGTTAACCACTGTGCCACAATGGGAACTCCAGTAACACATCTTCTTAATCCATTCATCTGTCAGTGGACATTTAGGTTGTTTCCATGTCTTGACTATTGTGAATAGTGCTGCAATGAACTGAACACAGGGGTGCATTTATCTTTTTCAATGAAAGTTTTGTCTGTATATATACCCAGGAATAGGATTGCTGGATCATGTGGTAGTTCTATATTTAGTTTTCTGAAGTACCTTAATACTGTTTTCCATAGTGATTGTACCAATTTTACATTCCCACCAACACTAAAGGAGCATACCCCTTTCTCCACACTCTCTCCAGCATTTATTTGTTGACTTGTTAATCATGGCCATTCTGACCATTGTGAGGTGGAATCTCATAGTAGTTTGGTTTGCATTTCTCTTATAATGATATTGAGTATTTTTTCATGTGCCTATTAGCCATCCATGGAAAGAATTTTCTTTAAAATTTTTAAATTCTTTGATTTCCTTATTTTACTTTAGGATAATTAGGATTTCCTTTGTTACATGGAATTTTAGATCATATGTATTTATTTTTTATTTTTTATTTATTTTTTAGCATTTTCCAGGGCTGCTCCTGTGGCATATGGAGGTTCCCAGGCTAAGGGTCGAATCGGAGCGGTAGCTGCCGGCCTACGCCAGAGCCACAGCAACGTGGGATCCGAGCCATGTCTTCAACCTACACCACAGCTCAGGGCAAACTGTGGCAGTGACCCAAGCCACAGGGACCGAACCCTCAACCTCATAGTTCCTAGTCAGATTCGTTAACCACTGAGCCATGACAGGAACTCCCTTGATCATATGTAGTTTATAAATATAAGTACCTTGCTTAGCTTTACTTTCTAGGTTGTGGTATAAATATAAGCTTTCAGTGTTTGAAATTTTACAGTACAACAGATAGGATTATATAAATGACAAATTTTGCTAATATCTTTATATAGCATATAATTTCCCTTTTAAAAGATACCTGTTTTGGAGTTCCCGTCGTGGCGCAGTGGTTAACGAATCCGACTAGGAACCATGAGGTTGCAGGTTCGGTCCCTGCCCTTGCTCAGTGGGTTAACGATCCAGCGTTGCCGAGCTGTGGTGTAGGTTGCAGATGCGGCTCGGATCCCGCGTTGCTGTGGCTCTGGTGTAGGCCGGTGGCTACAGCTCCGATTCAACCCCTAGCCTGGGAACTTCCATATGCCGCGGAAGCGGCCCAAGAAATAGCTAAAAAGACCAAAAAAAAAAAAGATACCTGTTTCATGAGAAAAGTGGTTTTTTCCCCTTTTTAATCTTGAGAAACTGTTTTAAGCCAGAAACATATCAGCTATATATTCGATCACTGCTGAAAGCTATCAGCATTGTCACACAAATAGTGCTTGTAAGGATTTCCTGGAACTTGGCAAACGTAACTTTAAAAAAAAAAAAAAAAAACTGTCTCTGAAAATTAATAGAAACATGTTGTGGAAACCATATCTGAAAAGCTGCTCATACATGGGCTTTCTCTTGATGTAAACATTCTTTTAAAACACTTTGAACACAACATTATGAATGTATTTGATACCACTGAACTGTATTACATACTTAAAAATAGGTGAGATGGTACATTTTATGTTATGTGTCCTTTACCACATAAAGAAAAAAAAAATACTGAAATAATTTATAGTCCAGATAGACAACATATAGGTAAAAGAAATAACTTAGGACAATATTAGCCATGTTGTGTAGATTTCTCTGTCATGCTTAAAAATGCTTTATTTAAAAAAATTTTTTTCGGGCTGCCCCCACAAAATGCACAAGTTCCCTGGCCAGGGATTGAACCCAAACTGTGGCAGTGACCCAAGCCACAGCAGTGACAACACTGGATCCTTAACCTGCTAGACCACCAGAGAACTCCCCAAAATCTTTTATTCTAAATCAGTAATGTTTCTTTGGGATAAAAGAATGTTCTTGGTTCCTTCAGATTTACTTCTGACTTTTCCCACAGACATTAGGCGTTTTGTGAGAATAAACTCTTGGTTGAGGAATGTAGCATTGGTTGAATGGGCTGAGAAAAGAGCAGAGCCTGGTTTTGTGTCCAAATAGTAGTGTTTTCTTTATGCAGGAATTCTTTAGAACCTTGAATTTTTTTTTTTGGGGGGGGGTCTTTTTAGGCCTCATCCTTTGCATATGGAAGTTCCCAGACTAGGGGTCAAATCAGAGCTGTAACCAAATCATGCTGTTTAGTTTAACTTCCTTGTTTTATAGATGTGAATGTTCTGATCTGAAGAAAGTGAGTGACTTGCTTCAAGTTACGTAAGAGCAGAATAATGAGAAAACATCAAATGATATTAAGACTTGGAAGAACTGGATTTGGCCTATTGCTCCTGCTCATATCAGCAAGAACATATTATGGAATAATCTTAACAATTCTTGTGGAAACTTATTTTCATTAACATAATTACACATGAAAATGGTTAGTTTCCAAAATTTACAGTATAAAAACCTCTGCAGTTTTTTGGTAGGACCAGCTAGTAAAGGACACTTAGTTCCCACTGTGGTACAGTGGGATCAGCGGTGTCTTGGGAGCGCTGGGAAGCAGGTTCTATCCCTGGCCCAGCACAGTGGTTTAAGGATCCTGTGTTGCCATAGCTGCAGCTTTGGTCACAACTGCAGCTGGGGTCTCATCCCTGGCCAGACACTCCATATGCTGAGGGATAGCCAAAACAGGAAAAAAAACCCTCACGGGGTTTGTTCGTTTGTTTTATAAACTTAGAAAAGAGCCATCCATTTCTACATTCTAAAGACGTTTCCTCTTTGATCATTGAAACACAACAGTTTAATAAATAGCAAATAAGTTGTATGAAACATTAACTATAGAGTTAGTGATAAAATTATAATTAAAAAGGGATTCCCTTCAAGCACCAACATATTTCTCTGGTGATAGCGAAGGAACTTATAATATCCCAGATTTCTGTAGCAGATGATAGTGAGGAAAGTCTTCTTGGACATTTAGTGATTCTGGCAAGAAACGTGCTGCTGATCTGGGCCCAAAGAAGGGTTGTCGAATGGCAGTAAATGAAGATTCACATGGAGGATAGTGTCTGTCACGTTCATTTTCATGTTCTTGGAGGTTGGTAGATGAATTGGCCTCCTGATGAAGCATGTTCTAGAAATAATTTTCCCTTCTCTAGGCAGTCATCAGGTTTTCAAGTTCCAGTGTTGAGCAGTACACTTATTTTTGCCTATATATATGGGTTGAGGAAATAATTTTTGAAACCCATACGTAATAAAAGGCATCAGTGTGTGGTTAAAAAAGGAGAGAGGGTACTTGTTAAATTGGGGAAGTGTTTTATCTAGAAAAACACAGGGGTATACAAGAATGTGTGTATAACCAATATTTACCATTATAATAGTGAAATACAGGAAATAAAATTTCAGTCACCTAAAGAAGGCAAACATTGTTTAAACATCCACTAGCAAAAAATGGAGTTCCCGTCGTGGCGCAGTGGTTGACAAATCCGACTAGGAACCATGAGGTTGGGGGTTCGGTCCCTGCCCTTGCTCAGTGGGTTAACGATCCGGCGTTGCCGCGAGCTGTGGTGTAGGTTGCAGACGCAGCTGGGATCCCGCGTTGCTGTGGCTCTGGCGTAAGCCAGTGGCTACGGCTCCAATTCGACCCCTAGCCTGGGAACCTCCATATGCCGCGGGAGCGGTCCAAAGAAATGGCAAAAAGACCCCAAAAAAAAAAAAATCCACTAGCAAAATGAACAGTAGTAAAAAGGGAAAAACTAGATCTTGGTGGAAAAACGTCTTAATATGTTGAGGGAAAAGCGAAGTATACAATGTAACGCTTTTTGAATAAAAGTTTAAAAGCATGATAGGAGTTCCCCTGTAACGCTGCAGGAAACAAACTCAACCTAGTATTCATGAGGACTTGGGTTTGATCCCTGACTTCACTCCGTGGCTTGAGGGTCAGGCGTGGCTGCGGCTGTGGTGTAGGCTGGCAGCTATAGCTCCGATTTGACTCCTAACCTGGGAACTAAATAGGCTTTGGGTGAGGCCCTAAAAAGACAACAATAACAAAAAAGACTGTTAAGAGAATAATAAACACTGTCTTTGCAGAACAGATGCTGACTCACAGACACTGAAAAACATGGTCTCCGGAGGAGACAGTTTGGGGGGTGGGGGGATGTGCTTGGGCTGTGGGATGGAAATCGTATGAAATCAGACTGTTACAATCATTATACAAGTACAGATGAGATCAAATCATTTGAGTAATAAAAAAAAAAATTTCTACCAAGCAAAACAAAGAATAAATAAATAAATAAAAATTAAAAAATAAAAATATAGCACAGAAACCACACTGTATGAAATTGGAATGGTGAATCCAATTGAATAAACATTTGTCAAGTCTATCCAGTGTACAAAAGAATGAGTGAAGCTTAATGTGAACTTGGAATTTGGTTAATTATAATATACCTGTATTGTTTCATCAGTTGTAACAAATGGACCACACCAATGCAAGCATAAAAATAGAGTATGGTATATATGTGGCATGTGTGTGTGTGTGTAATTGAATATATATGTTAACATATATGTGTAATAAGAGAATTATAATGAATAACTCCTCTAGAAACCTCAATTTTTAAGTTACTTGAATTATTCTGCATTTGAAGATTAAAGCTTACTCTGCAAATAAATTAGAAAAATCTGAGTGAATAATGTCTTAGATGGAACTTTTAAGTAAGTATAAGTAAGCTTTTAAGTATAAGAATAGGCTTTTTCTGTTAAAAGTTTTATCATATTCTTTAAGAAATAGTGTGTTTAGTGGTGGTGGCTGCTTTTAAAAATGTAACAACACAGAATATAACAAAACCTCAGTTTTAATGGACTATATGTGGTTTTGTCTGCTGACTGTTTTATCTTTAGATGATAGTAAAAATTGTAAAATCTTTATGATTTACATTACATATAATTTAAAGATTAAAAATGTTTAGCTAGTTTTTTTTAAAAAAGGGAATAATAAACACTAAATTCAAGGTAATCATTACTTTGGAGAGAATGCACAGGAGACTTCTTAAAGATCCAGAGTTGAAGTTTCTGTTGTGGCCCAGCTGGGGTGCAGGTTTGATGCCCAGCACAGTGGGTTAAGAATCGGGTATTGGAGTTCCCATCGTGGCGCAGTGGTTAACTAACCTGACTAGCAACCATGAGGTTGCGGGTTCGATCCCTGCCCTTGTTCAGCAGGTTAAGGATCCGGCGTTGCCCTGAGCTGTGGTGTAGGTTGAAGACGCAGCTTGGATCCCGCGTTGCTGTGGCTGTGGTGTAGGCCAGTGGCCACGGCTTCGATTCGACCCCTAGCCTGGGAACCTCCATATGCTGCAGGAGCGGCCCTCAAAAGGCAAATAAAGACAAAATTTTAAAAAGAATCAGGTATTAAAACGTAGGTCATGGGAGTTCCTGTCTTGGCTCAGCGGAAACGAATCTGACTAGTTTCCATGAGGATGTGGGTTCAGTCCCCGGCCTCACTTGGTGAGTTGGGGATCCGGCATTGCTGTGAGCTTTGGTGTAGATTGCAGACACGGTTCAGATCCTGCATTGCTGTGGCTGTGGTATAGCTGGCAGCTGCAGCTCCAATTCGACTCTTAGCCTGGGAACTTCTTTATGCTGCGTGTGTGGCCCTAAAAAGAAAGGGAAAAAAAGTATGTCAGTTCTGCGGCTCGGATTCAGTCCCTGATCTGGGAACTCTATGCCAAGGTATGACCAAAAAAGATTCAGAATATAGCAGTGTTTGTTTGTTTTTACCACACCCATGGCAGGGGAAGTTCCTAAGCCAGGGATCCAAGCTGTGCCATAGTAGTGACCTGAGCCATGGCAGTGACATGTTGTTAACCCACTGAGCCACCAGGGAATTCACTGTTTAGATTGGCCAGAGCTAGGCGATAGGTTTGGGTTTGTGGTAGGTATTTTCTATACTTTCAGTTGACTTGAGTTTTTTTTTTTTCTCCTTTTTTTGGTCTTTTTAAGGCTGCACTGGCGGCATATAGAGGTTCCCAGGCTCAGGGTCAAATCAGAGCTACAGCTGCTGGCCTACACCACAGCCACAGCAATGCAGAATCCCAGCCATGTCTGTGACCTACACCACAGCTCACGACAACGCCGGATCCTTAACCTACTGAGCAAGGCCAGGGATCAAACCCACAGCCTCATGGTTCCTAGTCAGATTCGTTAACCACTGTGCCACAACAGGAACTCCTCCATCAATTTGTCTTTAAAATAGAAGGCAGTGTTATTGAAAGGTAAATAGAAAATATTTGAGGAGTTCCCGTCGTGGCGCAGTGGTTAACGAATCCAACTAGGAACCATGAGGTTGCGGGTTCGGTCCCTGCCCTTGCTCAGTGGGTTAAGGATCCGGCGTTGCCGTGAGCTGTGGTGTAGGTTGCAGACGCGGTGCGGATCCCGCGTTGCTGTGGCTCTGGCGTAGGCCGGTGGCTACAGCTCCGATTCAACCCCTAGCCTGGGAACCTCCATATGCCGCGGGAGCGGCCCAAGAAATAGCAACAACAACAACAATAACAACAACAACAACAACAAAAAAGACAAAAAAAAAAAAAAGAAAATATTTGAGGAGTTCCCACTGTGGCTCAGTGGCAGTGAACTAGACTAGTATCCTTAAGGATGTGAGTTCAGTCCCTGTCCTCGCTCAGTGGATTAAGGATTTGGTATAGATTGCACATGTGGCTTGGATCCTGTGTGACTGCTGTGGCTGTGGAACAGGCCGGCAGCTATAGCTGTGATTCAGCCCCTAGTCTGGGAACTTCCATATGCCATGGGTGTGGCCCTAAAAAGACTAAAAAAGAAATTTTTTTTGAGTGTGCAAAGGGATTAAGTCTATCAGCACCTGATAATTTGAGATTCTTTAATTTTATACTGTCAGAAATTATAGATAACTGAGTTACTATATTTACTGTTTTAAAAATTTGTAATTTTAAATGCCCTAGCACTTATTTTTATTTACTTTAATTAATTAATTAATTAATTAATTAATTAATTTTGCTTTTTAAGGCTGCACCCACTGCGTATGGAAGTTCCCAGGCTAGGATTGAATTGCAGCTGCAGCTGCTGACCTACGCCACAACCACAGCAACCTGGGATCTGAGCCGCATCTACGACCTACACCACAGCTAGGGGCAACACCATACCTTGACCCACTGAGTGAGGCCAGGGACTGAACCCACATCCTCGTGGATACTAGTTGGGTTCGTTTCCACTGAGCCACAGCAGGTACTGCTAAATACCCTAGCAGTTATTTTAAAATACTAGCTTCAAGTATTTGGACACATAAGTTAACATTTCTGTTGCAACTCTGGTAAGATAGGAGTGGGGCAAGGAGAATTCAATACTGTGGTAGTGACAGACTGCTTCCCTTCAGTGTGTCTTGAAAACAAGGAGCACACCTTATCTTTCTAAGTCTCACCCTTTTCTTGATTTCATTTTGTGCTTCCTTTTGCCCTTCACCTTCCCTACACTTTGTCTTTCCGGTAGTCAGTTTTCTAGCATTATCTTTTGTGTCTGATGCTTAATTTTGTCAGATATAAAGGCAGTCAGAATTTCTTATACATCAAAATTTACTGGGGTGCTTGTTAAAATTCATATTGTTAGGCTATTCTGTAGTTTCTGATTCAGTAGATGTGGTTAGAGCCTGAGAATCTGCATTTCTAATAAGTTTTCTTGTGATAATGATGATGCTTTGCCAGGACCTCATTTTTGAGAACTACTCCTGGTTTAGCTGTTCTTTCTTTGCAGTTCATTCCTTTTTTGGGCGTATGGTGTGCAGTAGCTTGATGTGGGAATCTGAATTCCCAGACCAGGGCTTGAACCTGGGCCACAGTGGTGAAAGCTCCAAGTCCTGACCACTGGACCACCAGGGAACTCTCTGCAGGTCATTCTTCTTAAAGGAAGTTAAGCTTAATTTCCTGGGCAATATTTAGATTCTCAAACATTCTCACTTGTACATTTTTAATATTTTTAGATTCATACTAAAAGCATGATATAGTAGAACATATAAAACACTCTAATTACTAATTACATATTTTCCTTGTTTTAGATACTTCGTGTCTTTTTTTATAAAAAATTAATTTTATTGAAATTATGATTGGTGGACTAATGCTGTGAATCATAATCTCTGCTTAAATCTTCTCATCCTGATTATTACTACCAAAGATCCTTGATCTATATGGCAAAATTCAGAACTATTAAAACTTGTCTTGGGGAGTTCCTGTTGTGGCACAGTGAAAACTCATCTGACTAGGAACCATAAAGTTGCAGGTTTGATCAAATGCGGATCGGATCCGCAGATGCGGCTCGGATCCCATGTTGCTGTGGCTGTGGTGTAGGCCAGCAGCTGTAGCTCTGATTGGACCCCTAGCTTGGGGACCTCCATATGTCCCAGGCACGGGCCTAAAAAGACAAAAGACCACAAAAACAAAAACTCTTGACTTTGGAGTTCCCTGGTGGCTCAGTGGGTTAAGGATCTGGTGTTGTCACTGCTCTGGTGCAGATTCTGTCCCAGGCCTGGGAACTTCCATATGCCGCATGCACAGCCAAACAAAACAGAACAGGACTTTATTTTTCTATTTTATGCTTTGCCCTCCAGGCTTACAGACAGGATAAAACGGAGTAATTGATGTACCCAAATGACTGGTTGAATAAGTTAACTCAGAAGAAGGGGCTTACAGAAATATCTATATGCTGCAAATTAAGTATATTTATGTAACTCATTAATGAGATTTGAAATAGTTCCTTGTTGTTGTTGATTTTTGCTTTTTAGGGCCCCACTCACCGCATATGGAGGTTACCAGGCTAGGGGGTCGAATCCGAGCTACAGCTGCCAGCCTACAGCACAGCTACAGCAACGCAGGATCTGAGCCATGTCTGTGACCTACACCACAGCTCACGGCAACGAAGGATCCTTAACCCACTGAACGAGGCCAGGGATCGAACCCGAAACCTCATGGTTCCTAGTCGGATTGTTTCCTCTGCACCAAAATGGGAACTCCTGAAATAGTTTTTATTGTGCTTTTAAAATAATGGATTTTTACTCTTTATACTGTTGTAGTCTTAAAATGCAATTAAAACTAGTCTTTCCTCAGAACTTGTTTTTATCTCAAATGCCAAGCCAAGGGGAAAGGGAATATAGTATGATTTCTTGCTTTGTGGCTTTTTGGGCATCCCCACCCAATAACAGATCTCAAGTTTGTGGGGTTCGTGTGTTAAAATAGCAAAGAAGCTGGCAGCTAGTTGTAGAGCATTACTCCAAGTAGATCTGTCTCTGATTACAAAACTGATGGGTTATATTCAGCCAGTCTTTGTAATATATCCCTTTTTAAATTTTTTCTACTACTTTTGAAGCTCTGGTGGTTGGATATGAGCTGAAAACATATCAGCATCTTGTCAGGTGGTCTCATATAGATTGGAACATCTGTGACTTCAAGTGCTTGTCTCAAGTGTAAACTAATAGTTCTGAGGTACAAAAGCTGGCTATGGATCTAAAAACTAGTAAACGAAGGTTACCTTAAAACAGTTTCTGTGTTTTGCTGTACAGCAAAAATTGACATAGCATTGTAAATGAACGATAGTTTAATTTAAAAAAAATTTTTTAAAGAAGACAGGAATTCACTTTGTGACACAGTGAAATGAATCCGACTAATATCCATAAAGATACGGGTTTGATCCCTGCCCTTGCTCAGTGGGTTAAGGATCTGGCATTGCCATGAGCTGTGGTATAGGTTGCAGACGTGGCTCAGATCCCACGTGGCTGTGGCTGTGGCTGTGGCCGTGGCATAGACTAGCAGCTGTAGCTCAGATTCGACTCCTTGCCTGGGAACCTCCTTGTGCCCCAGGTGGGCCCTAAAAAGCCAAAAACTAAAAATAAATAAATAAAACAACATATATATTAAAAAAAAATAAAAATAAAACAATTTGTGATACTTTAGTACATTATACCTGTTTACCTTTCTTATATTTAATACCCCCTAAGCTCTGAACATTTGAAGCAAAAGTTGTCCACTTTTTTAAAACATGCATTTGCATTCAAGAATACTTTAAATATTTCATCAGGCTACCTCTCTCTGACTTGAAAAGGTGCTCCTTAAGTTAAAAACAAAGGAGCTTTACTGGTGGGACAGAGAATATTATTGGTTATTGGTAATAGAAACAGTTTTATTAATGCTTAAAAGTTACACTTATGTTGAATACATTTCTTTTTTCTCTCCTTAAGGAATTGAACGACCTGGCACGGGACCCCCCAGCACAGTGTTCAGCAGGTCCCGTTGGAGATGATAGTAAGTATCTAAAAGGAAGGCTAGAATAAAAGATTAAATGGTATAACAGTCTACCTCTGGGCGCTCAAGGTTATTTTGTATGAGGAGATAATTATGCAGTAGAAAAGAGGCAGTAGTTACCCTTACTTGCCCATGAAAGGTGCACTTTTATGTGTATCCCATCATCTTCTGTACTATTTATTACATCTTGAACCTCTTCCGTCAGACATTGTCTGTGTCGTTACCTTGGCTCCTTCTTACTTATCCGTTGTTCCTTCTGGGTATTTCCCTGGGTCAGAATATTTGAACTTTAATCTACAACAAGCTATGGCTTTTTTTTTTTTTTTTTTTAGTGCCACACCCACAGCATATGGAAATTCCCAGGTTCGAGGTTGAATGGGAGCTGCAGCTACCAGCCTACACCACAACTGCAGCAACTCAGGGTCCAAGCTGTGTCTGTGACTTATACCACAGCTCACAGCAAATGTTGGATCCTTAACCTAGTGAGTGAGGCCAGGGATTGAACTCATATCCTTAGAGATACTAGTCAGGTTCATTACCACTGAGCCATGACGGGAACTCCTTCTTTAATTTTTATTTATTTATTTATCTTTGCTACTGTTCTCGAAGTAAGATAATCCTTTGTTTCCTGACCTTGGAACTTTAATATGCTGCAAGTATGGTCATGTAAAAATCCAAACCAAACCAAAACAAAAAAACCTTATGCTAGGAGTTCCTTTGTGGTCTAGTAGTGACTTGGCATTGTCACTGCTGTGGCTTGGGTTTCTGCTGTGGCTCAGGTTTGACCCCTGGCCAGGGAACTTCTGCTGTAGGCACTGCAAAACAACAAAACAAAACAAAATTAAAACATTAGGCTGAAAGACCTGTACTGTGAAATAACTATAAGATGCTGATGAAAGAAACTGAAGATTGCACAGGTACCCTTAAAATGATCATACTATTCAAGGCAGTCTACAGATTTACTTCAATCCCTGTCAAATTACCAGTGGCATTTTCCACAGAACTAGAACAAAAAATTTCAGAATTTGAATGGAAACTTCGAAGACCCCAAATAGCTAAAGCAATTTCGAGAAAAAAGAATGGAGCTGGAGGAATCACAGTTCTTGACATCAGACCATACTATAAAACTATAGTCATCAAAACAGTATGGTGCTGGCATAAAAACAGATATATAGATCAATGGAATAGCATAGAAAACCCAGAAACAAACTTACTCACTCTGGTCAGTTTACAGTGGGGGAGGCAAGAGTATACAATGGACAGTCTCTTAAATGAGCGATGGCGGGAAAACTGGAGAGCTAAAAGAATCAAATTAGAACATTCTTTAATACCATATACAAAAATAAGCTCACAGTGGGTTAAAGATGTAAGACTAGACACCATAAAATTTCTAGAGGAAGACATAGGCAGAGCACACTTTGACATAAATTGCAGCAATATCTTTTTAGATCCACCTCTTAGAGTAATGGAAATAAAGATAAAAATAAACAAATGGGACTTAAAATCTTCTGCATAGCGAAGGAAACCATAAACAGAATGAAAAGACAGCCTATGGAGTGGGAGGAGATATTTCCAAAGAATGCAACCGACAGAGAATTAATTTTCAAGATGTATCATCGGCTTAATATTTTTTAAAAAGGTTACCGGAAGACCTAGACACACCTTTCTCCAAAGAAAACATACAGATTGCCAATAGGCACGTGAAAAGATGCTTAATATTGCTAATAATTAGAGAAATGTAAAACAAAACTATGGTGAGGTATCACCTCACACTAGTCAGAATGGCCATTATTAAAAAGTCTACAAATAATAAATGCTGGAAAGAGTGTGGAGAAGAGTGAACACTGTTGGTGGGAATATAAATTGGTGAAGCCACTGTGGAAAGCAGTATGGAGAGTCCTTAAAAAAAAAAAAAGAAAACTGGAGTTCTCATCGTGGCGCAGTGGTTAACGAATCCAACTAGGAACCATGAGGTTGCAGGTTCGATCCCTGCCCTTGCTCAGTGAGCTAGGGATCCGGCATTGCCGTGAGCTGTGGTGCAGGTTGCAGATGCAGCTCGGATCCCGAGTTGCTGTGGCTCTGGCGTAGGCTGGCAGCTACAGCTCCGATTGGACCCCTAGCCTGGGAACCTCCATATGCTGCGGGAGCGGCCCAAGAAATGGCAAAAAGACAAAAAAAAAGAAAAAGAAAAGAAAAGAAAACCAACTGAAAATAGAGCTAACCATATGATCCAGTAATCCCACTCTTGGGCATAGATCTAGAGAAATCTCTAATTCAAAAAGATACATGCAGGGAGTTCCACTGTGGCCCAACAGGGTTGGCAGCATCTTGGGATTGCTGGGACACAGGTTTGATCCCCGGCCTGACACAGTGGGTTGGGGATCCGGTTGCTGCAGTTGCCGCTTGGATCTGATCCCTGGCCCAGGAACTCCATGTGCCAAGGAGTGGCCAAAAAAGGAAAAAAAAAAAAAAGATGTATGCAGGGAGTTCCCTCTCCACAGTGGATTTAATGATCTGGCTTGTCTCTGTGGTATTGCCAATACCATCCCCAGCCTGGCACAGTGTTGATGCAGCTGTGATGTAGGTCACAGATGTGACTCAGGTTGAATTCCTGGACTGAGAACTTCCATATGTCACAGGTACAGCTGAAAAAAGGGAAAAAAAAGATACATGTACCCCAGTGTTCATAGCAGCACTATTTAATAGCTAAGATACAGAAGCGATCTAAATGTCCATCAGCAGATGTATGGATAAAGAAGATGTATGTATACACACACACACACCCTGGAATATTAGTCATAAAAAAGAATGAAATATTGCTATTTGCAGCAACATGGAACCTAGAGATTGTTATACTAAGTGAAATAAATCAGATAGACTAATATCATATGATGTCACTTATATGTGGAATCTGAAAAAATGATACAAATGAATTTATTTACAAAACAGCAGTGGACTAACAGAAAACAAACTTACAGTTTCCAAAGAGGAAAGGGAGGGGCAGGTAAATTAGGAGTTTGGGATTAATGTATATACATTACTATATAGAAAATAGGTAAACAACAAGGTCCTACTGTATAGCACAGGGAACCATATTCAGTATATCATAATGATCTATAATGGAAAAGAATCTGAAAACTGTAAAACTGAGTCACCTAAAGCTGACACAACATTGTAAATCAACTATAATTTTTAAAAATTAAAAAAAATGCGAAACATAGAGAAGTCAGATATATAAGGCCACCTATTGCATGATTCCATTTATAATGAAATAGCCAGAGTAGGCGGATTCATAGAGACAGATAATAGATAATGGTTGGCTTGGACTGGAGATTTGGGGGGAACAGGTAATAACTGCTAATAGATATGGGGTTTCTTTTTGGAGTGATGAAAATCTTCTAAAATTGTGATGGTTGCACACCTCTGAATATACTAAACACTGTTGAATTAAAACACTTTCATTGGGTGAGTTGTATGTGGAGTATCTCCTACCTTCTAAAAAAAATAAGGAAAAAACTCCTCCTTAGAGACAGAACAACTTCCTTAACTTCCTTATCTAGATAATGTTTGCTGATGTTATACTTTAAAATGTTCTGAGTATTTGAAAACATTTGAGGATAAACTGCCATCAGAAAGTCTTGATCAGGTCTTCTTGATGAGTTACATTAGGACAAAACAAAGTGTAACTGGCTAGCTAATGGTCACCTTTTATTAAAAGACAGAATTTAATCTTAGGCAGAATAGAGAGACTGTTAGCCAACTTGTAACTTTTGGAGCTCCTTTTCACTATCTGAGCTTTCAGATCCTCAGCACTACATGTTGTTATTGATGCTTAGTTTAAGAATAAAGTGGGACTGGAGTTCCCATCATGGCTCAGTGGTTAATGAATGCCAATAGGAACCATGAGGTTGCGGTTCGTTCCCTGGCCTTGATCAGTGGGTTAACGATCCGGCGTTGCCGTGAGCTGAGGTGTAGGTCGAAGACGTTGGTTAGATCCCAAGTTGCTGTGGCTCTGGCGTAGGCCGGCGGCTACAGCTCTGATTTGACCCCTAGCTTGGGAACCTCCATATGCCGCAGGAGCTGCCCAAGAAAAGGCAAAAAGATCAAAAAAAAAAAAAAGAATAAAGTGGGACACTACTTGTGCTTGTTTTTTAAAATATGCAGATTTTAACATACCACTGAATTTTTCCCCACTTTTCTGCAAAGCTGTGTCAAGCAGGAAAAAAGTGTGCTTGCCTCTTGGAAGAAGTAAACTGAAGATTTATTAGTTGTATAATTTGTTTTATTTTGAACACTTACTGAATGCTACTCTCGAGATCTCCTTGAATTCAAGTGTAGTTCTCTCTCTCTCTCTCTTTTTTTTTTTTTTTTCTTTTTTGGCCACTCCTAGGCATATGGAGTTCCCAAGCCAGGGATCAGATCTGAGCCATAGTACAACCCAAGCTGCAGCTGCGGCAACACCAGATCCCCAACCCACTGTGTCAGGCTGGGGATCAAACCAGTGTCCCAGAGGTCCCAAGACACTGCTGATCCCATCGCTCCACTGAAGGAACTCCCAAATGTAGGTCTCTTAAAAGTCTCAAACTGTGCACAAAATTTTGTGTAGTCTCAAACTATAACAAATATTCCTTTTTTTTTTTTTTTCTTTGTCCATGCCTGCAGAAGTTCCCAGGCCAGGGACTGAAGCTGCACCACAGCAGTGACAACATTGGATCCTTAACCTCCTTGGCCACCAGTGAACTCCCCCACTATTCTGTTTAACCTCAAAGCTTTATCGTTAAGGATGCTAGAGTAACCATTGAACTGTACACTTCTCATTTAAATGCTCATTAAAGAGGAGGTTGCAGCAGGTTAGGGATCTGGCATTGCCACAGCTATGGTGCAGGCTGCGACTCTGGTGTGGGTTCCATCCCTGGCCCAGGAACTTCCACATGTCACCATAGCAGCCAAAAATAAATAAAAATAAACTCTCATAAAAGGGGTTTGTAGCTTTCAGTTTGTGTAACAGTATCAAATGTAAGGTGGTTGGTGGGAGGTTTTTTGGTTACTGTTTTTTACTCTTTTTTTTTCTTTTTTTGCTTTTTTAGGGCCGTACCTGCAGCATGTGGAGGTTCCCAGGCTAGGGTTTGAATCAGAGCTGCAGCTCCCACTCGGCACCATAGTCACAGCAGCAGGGGATCTGAGCCGTGTCTGCAGCTTACACCACAGCTCACGCCATAGTTCTCGTCATGGCTCAGCAGTAGTGAACTCAGCTAGCATCTGTGAGGGCTCAGGTTCGATCCCTGGCACCGCTTGGTGGGTTAAAGATCTAGCGTTGCCATGAGTTTTGGTGTCGATCAAAGACATGGCTTAGGTCTGATACTGCTGTGGCTGTGGTGTAGACTGGCACCTGCAGCTCAGATTCTGCCCCTAGCCTGGGAACCTCCATATGGATTGGGTATGGCCCTAAAAAGAAACACACACAAAAACAAAAACTTGAGTGAATTTTTATTTTCAAAAAGTTCCTAAGACTGATCCTTAAATGCTTTTTCTTTTTTTTAAATAGATGTTCTTTTAAAATATAGCAGTGTTGGAGTTTCCTTTGTGGCTCAGCAGGTTAAGAACCCAACATAGTCTCTGTGAGGATGCAAGATTGATCCCTGGCCTCAATTCAGTGGGTTAGCGATCTGGGCATTGCCACAGGCTGTGGCATAGGTCACAGATGTGGCTTGGATCCAGCCTACCTGTGGCTGTGCTGTAGACATGCAGCTGCAGCTCCAGTTCAACCCCTAGCCTGGAAACTTTCATATGCCACGGGTGCTGCCGTAATGTCTATGCTTATGGCCAAATATTTTACCCTGTAACTGTTTCTGGAGTTCTTTCCACTTGGAACCTGTAGGGGTTGGACTATATACAAAACTTTGTAATTTGATGCAAGTAAGATATTCTCTCAGTAACTTTTTTACTTTATTTTTTTATTATTTATTTATTTATTTATTTATTTTTGGCCGCACTCATGGCATGCAGAGGTCTGGGCCGGGGGTTAAACATGAGCCACAGCAGTGACGACACCAAGGTCTTAACCACTAGGCCACCAGGGAACTCCCTTTTTTACTTTTTAAAAAGCGCTTCCAGAGTTCCCATCATGGCGCAGCGGAAGCAAATCTGACTAGGAACCATGAGGTTGCGGGTTCCACTCCTGGCCTCGCTCAGTGGCTTAAGGATCTGGCGTTGCTGTGAGCTGTGGTGGAGGCCGAGGACTTGGCTCGAATCTGGCATTGCTGGGGCTCTGGCGTAGGCCGGCGGCTACAGCTCAGATTAGACCCCCAGCCTGGGAACCTCCATATGCCTCGGTATGGCCCTCAAACGACAAAAGACTAAATTTAACAAACACTTACTTCCACTTAAGAGAGCTAGGAGTCTAGGAGAGCTCCAGAGGAAGACCTAAGTCAGTGATTCTAATGAGTATTGTATTTAACCAGTGTGATGGAAGATTTAAATGGTAGGTCTTGAGACATTTTCACTAATTAAGTTAATGTATTTTTATTTTGTCTTTCTCACCTTTTGTTGGTATTGAACAGTCTAGATCATTTTAACAAGAGACGTAGTGATCTCAGTTGCTATATTAGCAGTTTCATTCTTCCTTTTCCCTCTTACTTTTTTTAGTTTATTAAAGTGTAGTTGATTTACAGTGTTAATTTCTGCTGTATAGCAAAGTGATTCAGTAATGTACATACATTCTTTCCTTTTTTTTTTTTTTTTTGCCTATGCCCTTGCCATACAGAAGTTCCCAAGTCAGATTGAACCACATGATAGTGGTGACAATGCTGAATCCTTAACCCACTGAGCCACCAGCAGACTCCCATACAATCTTTTCTACATTGTTTTCCCTTATGGTTTATTACAGAATATCAAATATAGTTCCCTGTGCTATACAGTAGTACCTTGTTGTTTATCCATTCTGTATATAATAGTTTGCATCTGTTGATTCCTAACTCCCAATTCATCCCTCCCCCTTGACAACCACAAGTCTGTTCTCTGTGTCTGCCTCTCACTCTTATTTTACTTGTTTTGGCCATACCCAAGGTGTGTGGAAGTTCCCTGGGCAGGGATTGAACCAGTTACATAACAGTGACAACACTGGATCCTTAACCATTAAACCAACAGGGAACTCCTTTCACTCTTACTTTAAAGACAGCCCTATGTGAGTTCTCTTGTGGCGCTGCAGGTTAAGGATCTGGCATTGTTACTGCAGTGACTCGGGTCACTGCTGTGGTATGGGTTTGATCTCTGGCCAGAGAACTTGCATGTGTCAAGGGCGAGGCCAAAAAATGACAGCCCTGTGAATATCCTCTTGCTCATTTTTTTTCAGGGACAGTATTTGACCCTTTATAAAGGTGAAGACAAATAGTAAATAAAAGCTGGCATTTGAGTGTTAATTGGTTTTTATTTAGAACTTTGAATGCTAATGCTTTATATAAGTTTAATTGTATTGGGGAATATTAGGCAAATATGATTTACTAACCTAGAGATGAGCTACAGCTGAATGCAGTAGTCTGTTGATGTTGCTTATAGAGTTCTCAACAACAAGAGTCTTGTCCAAATACACTAGATTATCTTGAACTTTCTGGAGTGCCAGATAATGAAAGAGATTACATTATTACTTATTGATCTTTTCACATCTTCTTTTAGGAAGGGTGTCCTTTCTATAATTGTAAATGTTCTAGTTACTAGCTTGTCAGATAAAATTAGGACTTAGAAAAAAGCTAATGATTAACAAATCCGACTAGGAACCATGTGGTTGTGGGCTCTATCCCTGGCCTTGCTCAGTGGGTTAAAGATCAGGCGTTGCCGTGAGCTGTGGTGTAGGTTGCAGACGAGGCTCAGATCTGGTGTTTCTGTGGCTCTGGAGTAGGCTGGCAGCTACAGCTCCAGTTAGACTCCTAGCCTGGGAACCTCCATATGGTGCGGGTGCAGCCCTAAAAAAGGCCTAATAAATAAATAAATAAATAAAAATAGTTAATGAAAATTTTAACGTAGGGTTTTTTTTTTAAATACACTTCAATATTTGTGTATTTTTATTATCTAAGTGCTTTAGTCCTCTTTTTTAATTCCTTAATTGGTTCTTAACAACCCTTAAGAAGAATGCAGGTATAGGAATTCCTGCTGCCAGTTAAGGATCCTGCATTGTCACAGCTGGGTCATAGGTCACAGCTGTAGTTCAGATTTGATCCTTAGCCCAGGAACTTCTGTGCTACAGGTGTGGCAAAACAAACAAACAAACAACATTTCCTTATTAAATGAGTTTATAATTTATTTGGATTATCCCTAGAGTTTGTAATCTTTGTCTACCTTGAGACTTTCAGATGATGTTTTCTTTTCTTTTTTTGTCTTTTTAGGGCCACACCCACGCATATGGAAATTCCCATTCTAGGGGTGGAATCGGAGCTACAGCTGCTGGCCTACGCCACAGCCACAGCAGCTCAGGATCCCACAGCAATGCCAGATTCTTAACCCACTGAGCAAGGCCAGGGATCAAATCCCTGTCCTCATGGATACTAGTCCAGTTCATTACCACTGAGCCACCGCAGGACCTCTGATGTTTTCTTTATTTCATTATTATTGTAGTGGTAATTCTAAAGACTTACACAGGAGAAGTGTTGAAAATTTACTGTTCTGCTCTATACCAGTATTATAAAAGGAGTGTATTAAATTTAAGTGTGTTGAGGAAATGATAAAACACGTCAAAGAGTTGAATCTTGTGGGGTTTTTTTTTACCCTTTGAGGTAAGGAAATGCTGATTTAAAAGTGAAACTTCAGGAGTTCCCGTTGTGGCGATGTGGTTAATGAATCCGACTAGGACCCATGAGATTGCGGGTTCAATCCCTGGCCTTGCTCAGTGGGTTAAGGATCTGGCATTGCCATGAGCTGTGGTATAGGTCGCAGATGTGGCTGGGATCCCGAGTTGCTGTGGCTCTGGCGTAGGCTGGCAACTACAGCTCCAATTAGAGCCCTAGCCTGGGAACCTCCATATACCACAGGTTCGGCCCTAGAAAAGGCAAAAAGACCAAAAAAAAAAGTGAGACTTCAGATGTCAAGAATTTTGTCTCCCTGACATGAATTTCTGTTTTCTCTGTTCAGACTTCAGCTTGATTTAGATTCCTCACCCTGCCCAGCACTCATCCTATTGGTTATAAGTGAACTGAGAGTAGATGGGAAATGACAAATTATTATGGTGTAGATACACTTGTGGATATTGCTTCATGGTGGTGTTTTGTTTTCTTTTTCAGTGTTCCATTGGCAAGCTACAATAATGGGGCCAGTAAGTATTCAGATTAATTTCAGAATAAGTAGTTTATGTAATTTGCTCATTTTAATCCATCTTTTCTTATTATCAACAGAATGACAGTCCCTATCAGGGTGGAGTATTTTTCTTGACAATTCATTTCCCAACAGATTACCCCTTCAAACCACCTAAGGTAATTGGGATATGGCAATTGTTTTTTCATTTGCTTTCTACAATACTAATGAAACAGTTTACCAAAAGTTTTCCTTGTTTTGATAGGTCGCATTTACAACAAGAATTTATCATCCAAATATTAACAGTAATGGCAGCATTTGTCTTGATATTCTACGGTCACAGTGGTCTCCAGCACTAACTATTTCAAAAGGTAATGGAATAGTATTTGATGTCAAGATAAAGCAATGGTGATTTTTGTCTTTTTAAGATTATTTATTTTTGGAGTTCCCTGGTGGCCTAGTGGTTAAGGATCCGGCATTGTCACTGCTGTGGCTCAGGTCACTGCTGTGGTGCAGGTTCAGTCCTTGGCCTTGGAACTTCTGCATGCTATAGGTGTGGCTAAAAAAAAAAAAAGTTTACTTTTGAAAAGATTACTCGGGTATTCCTTTTACGAGGAGGTAGTAATTACCCTTATTCGTGGGTAGGCCTTTAGGCCACTGGTGAGAGGTGGATATTCAAGCCTAGGTATTCCTTGGTGTCGTGACTGCTCTGTCCGTTGTTTTTGCTTTTCAGGCATAGGTTGGAATATAGCCATTTGGTATGAGTGTTTCTTCAGAGCATAAAGTGGAAAAGAAGTAATCTCTCTTACAATCTTGAGATTCATGAATGTTCCAGAGTTGGAAATAACAGCTCTTGTAGAGGAATGCTTGTGCTATAAACATTTGAAGAATAAAGTATAGGTGAATTCATATTCACTCTTTATGGTTTCTGTCAGGACCAGAATCATCTTCTAAGATAATCAATTTAATATAAA
The DNA here is from genome assembly GCF_016906955.1 of Phacochoerus africanus. Taxonomy (NCBI): domain Eukaryota; kingdom Metazoa; phylum Chordata; class Mammalia; order Artiodactyla; family Suidae; genus Phacochoerus; species Phacochoerus africanus. The sequence goes on from NC_062547.1 coordinate 141,443,484, forward strand.
TTTTTGTTTGCTTATTTTAATCTTTAGTATATTGTCCTCTGTGTATGTGTTTTTGAAAACATGTAAAGTTTCTGACTTTGTGATGAAAGATCCAGTAGTTATTCTAAATAAGACCTGTTTATATGAATAGGTTGGGCATTTTTTTATATCCCTGAACTAAACATTATCTTATTTGTTGATTTGAGATTGTGCAACCACTCAACATCATATCCAAATGAAATCACAAGTGGATTAAATGTTGTCAAAATACAAATACAAGAAATAGGTGCAAATATGATAATGGGCTAATATATTTAAAAGTTGTGAAGAACAGGAGTTCCCATTGTGGCGCAGTGAAAACGAATCTGTGTAGGAACCATGAGGTGATTCCTGGCCTCACTCAGTGGGTTAATGATCTGGCATAGCCATGAGCTGTGCTGTAGGTTGCAGATGCGGCTTGGATCTGGCATTGTTGTGGCTCTGGCGTAGGCCGGCAGCTACAGCTCTGATTAGATCCCTAGCCTGGGAACCTGCATGTGCTGCCAGCCCTAAAAAATAAAAATAAAAAAGTAAAAGTCATGAAGAACATTTAAATTAGTAAGCGGAAAAACCTAGATCCCAGTGGATGAACGGCCAGAAAGGAACAAAATAATCAAGGAAATGAAAATTAAAATAAGTTCTCATTCTTCATCTTTTAAATTAACAAATATTGGATATTAAAGATATTAATCCATCAAAGATAAATGTTTATGAAGTATTTTAAAATGAATGCTTATATAGATAGAAGTATAGATTTGTATAGTCCAGTTTGCCAGTTAAAGATAGTAAGAGACTTAATCATTTAATACCCTTTGACCCATATGTACTAAGAAAACAAGCCCAAATGCTAAAAGCACTTTTCTGTGCAAGTGCATTTGCTTTTGTTTTTTGTTTTTTGTTTTTTTGTTTTTTTGCTATTTCTTGGGCCGCTCCCGCAGCATATGGAGGTTCCCAGGCTAGGGGTCCAATCGGAGCTATAGCCACCGACCAATGCCAGAGCCACAGCAACGCAGGATCCGAGCCGAGTCTGCAACCTACACCACAGCTCACAGCAACGCCGGATCGTTAACCCACTGAGCAAGGGCAGGTACCGAACCCGCAACCTCATGGTTCCTAGTCGGATTCGTTAACCACTGCGCCACGACGGGAACTCCTGCGTTTGTGACATTATTTCTGAAAATTAGAAATTATGTATAGGTTCAACAGTAGAGGAAAAAAAATGTATTGGTTCTGGCATATGCATTCAAGAGTATTATTCATCCTCATAAATATTGTGGAAAATCGGAAGGTATAGTGAAAATAGCATAAAAGTGACAAAACATTATCCATTGTAATTTGAGTTGTATAGGAAGTACATTAAGTAGCTAGAAAGAAATAGTTTAGAGAGTTCCTGTTGTGGCTCAGCAGTAACAAACCCAGCTAGTATCTGTGAGGACATGACTTTGAGCCCTGGCCACTGCTCAGTGTGTTAAGGACCCAGAGTTGCTACGGGCTGTGGTATCGGTTGCAGATGCAGTTTGGATCTGGCTTTGAAAGCAAAAATGCATAGTTAAGTTCCTTGTAAGCACCTAAATAATTGGAATAAAGGCATTTTTGTAAAAAATTTTAGATATTTGCCATGTTATAATCATGTCAAGGCTTGTATACACTAGCAAGTTAATTTTGTGAAGGAAACAAAAACTCTGGGGCATTAAATTTAAATTTCTGGGGCCCTCAGAGTTCCTGTCGTGGCTCAGCAGTTTAAAGACCTTACATAGTCTCTGTGAGGATGCAGGATTGATCCCTGGCCTCACTCAGTGGGTTAAGGATCTGGCGTTGCCATGAGTTAGTGTGTAGGACCCTGACATGGCTCAGATCCCACGTTGTTATAGCTGTGCTGTAGGCTGGCAGCTGTAGCTCTGATTCTACTGCTAGCCTGGGACTTCCATATGCCGCAGGTGTGGCCCTAAAATTAATTAATTAATTTCTGGGGTCTTGAGCAAAAATACAAACAAAAAAATCAGGGGACCACATTTTTTAAAATTGTGACTTAAAGGCGTTCCCATCGTGGCTCAGTGGTTAACGAACCCAACTAGTATCCATGAGGACACGGATTTGATCCCTGGCCTCGTTCAGTGGGTTAAGGATCCAGTGTTGCTGTGAGCTGTGCTGTAGGTTGCAGATGTGGCTTGGATCTGGTGTGGCTGTGGCTTTGTTGTAGGCTGGCAGCTACAGCTCCAATTTTACCCCTAGCCTGGGACCCTCCATATGCCTCAGGTGTGGCCCTAAAAAGACAAAAGACAAAAAAAAATTGTGACTAAAATAATTTTCTAGGTAAGTGGCCCCTTTTCTTTTTGTAGGCCTCTTTGCAATTCAGTCTGCTTGTGGAAGTTTCATATGACTGTTGTGATTCCCTGGCCTGGTCACTCTTCTTTTATTTACTAAATAGCAGTGGCGATATTAATCTAGATATAAATGGGGCCAAGAGATGTGGGGTTGTGTGTGTGTGTGTTGGGGAGTGGGGGGGAGGTCTAGATAGCTGAAATTGTTAACATAGCTTTTTTTCCTTCCCCTTTTGTACCTGGTGTTGACTTTTCAGTTATTCTGAATCATAAGGGCTGTTAATTTATTCGACTTGATTAGCTATCTTTTTTTTTTTTTTTTTTCCTGAATAGCTATCTTTGAAAATAACTGCAGTGCCATTTTGTTGAATTTGGTTATATCAAGATACTTAGATTTAGTGTTTTAAGGACTCTTATGTAAATTAAATGTATGGGTAAGCAGGCCTGAATCCTTTGTGTGATATTAATTATCCCTCTTACATAGTCTGTTTTTGAGGGTAATGATCTTGACCTTAAATTTGCTCCACTTTGATTGTATATAGGTAAGGGACCTAAATACACAAAAAACTTGGAAGCAGATAAGTACACTATAAAGCCACTTGATGTTACTTCTTAGAACTGGAAGTGACTGTGGGTTACGACACTAATGAAAATGTGTGTGTACTGGTGTAGAATGTATGTATCGGTGAAAATACAGTCACTTCCGTGAGGACTCTCTGCAGGCTGTACATATAGAAATTATTCTCTTTATAGAGAAAAGCATAATGCATTGTGAGCCAAAATCAATATTCTACTAATTAAAGGAACAAAAAAGGAATTCCTATCGTGGCTCAGATGTAACAGATCTGACTAGTATCCATGAGGATGTACGTTCTATCCCTGGCCTCGATCAGTGGGTTAAAGGATCCAACGTCCGAGTGTAGGTCACACTCGGCTCAGATCCGGTGTTGCTATGGCTGTGGTGTAGGCCAGCAGCTGCAGCGCTGAATTAACCCCTAGCCTGGGAACTTCCATATGCCATAGGTGCGGCCCTAAAAAATAAAAAAAAAAAGAAAGAAAGAAAGAAAGGAAGAATCCTTTCACTAGATCCAGATAACCACCGTCTTACCTTCCTTTTCTGGAAAGAAAGTGAGAAAAGTTATTTATTTAAAATTTGTCTTTTTAGGCGTTCCCGACTTAGCAGTGGTTAACAATTCTGACTAGGAACCATGAGGTTTCGGGTTCGATCCCTGACCTCGCTCAGTGGGTTAAAGATCCGGCGTTGCCGTGAGCTGTGGTGTAGGTTGCAGGTGCAGCTTGGATCCTGCGTTGCTGTGGCTCTGGCGTAGGCCGGCGGCTACAGCTCCAATTAGAGCCCTAGCCCGGGAACCTCCATATGCCAAGGGTGTGGCCCTAGAAAAGACAAAAAAAAATAAAAATAAAAATTTTAAAAAAAGTAAAATTTGTCTTTTTAAAATGGTACAAATGAACTTATTTACAGAGCAGAAATAGACTCACAGACATAGAAAACAAACTTATGGTTAGGTGAGAGGGGTGAGAGGGCAGGGAGAGGTAAACTAGGAGTGTGGGATTAACAGGTACCTACTACTATATATGAAACATATAAACAACAAGGTGCTACTGTATAGCACAAGGACCTATATTCAGTATCTTATAATAAACTACAATGCAAAGAATATGTACATATATAATTGAATCACTTTGCTGTATGCCTGAACTAACACAACATTGTAAATCCACTATAGTTTAATTAAAATTTTTTTTTGTCTTTTAAAAATTGCGTTATTAAAGTAGTTGGAAGAGTAATAAGTAAAGGGAATTTATAACACATACTAATTTGGTAATGTGTCTAATTTTGGGTGAAGAATCAGTTCTGTTCTTGCCAACTAAATAGGCAAGACAAGTTTCTTCTTTAGTCAATAATTTTCATGAACATTCAAAAATCTATAATCCCTGTTGTCATTTCCAGGAAATACATGAAATCTTTCCTAATTGCTGTTAGAATGTTCTGTGCTTGAAGAGGGCATCAGGTGATACACCTGACAATGGGAAGAGAAGATGTTTTGGGAATGCCATCTGCCAGAATTGTGGGCAACAGGAATGAAGAGTCAGAAAACATCTTTCCTGATGTTTTTTATTTTCCGTATACTCTTAAGGCAAGGAAATAGCTTTTTTGTTAACAACTGAATGATAAAGGGCATGTAAACTTTCTTTATCTCTCAGAAGCCCTTGATCTCTGTAGAATAGATTGGATAGGAAAATGAATAAATCTTTGTCGTGCTGAATTTGATATTTTGAGAGTAAAGTAGCTTCTGAATCGTCTCTTGCCACAGAACATTAGAGAGAAGTAAGATAGCTGAGTTCTGTTAGCATCAGAATAGAAGTATTGGAATTTATTTCAGCATATCAGAGGCCACTGGATTTAATGCAGTAAGTGGCCTTGGCCTCCTCTTTGCTTTCAATAAGGAGTATATAGAAGAAGCTAATTGGGGAGTTCCCGTTGTGGCTCAGTGGTTAATGAATCCGACTAGGAACCATGAGGTTGAGGGTTTGATCCCTGGCCTCGCTCAGTGGGTTAAAGATCCAGCGTTGCTGTGGCTCTGGTATAGGCCAGTGGCTACAGCTCCGATTCAACCCCTAGCCTGGGAACCTCCATGTGCCATGAGAACGGCCCTAGAAAAGGCAAAAAAACAATAATAATAAGTAAATGAATTGGTATATATGTATATGTGACTGGGTCACCCTGCTGTACAGTAGAAAATAGAACACTGTAAACCAGCTATGAATGGAAAAAATGAAAAGCATTTAAAAAATAATTTAACAAATTGGAACAGAGGTCGAGATCTACGACTGAGATTTGTCTTCTACATTCCAGGTTGTTGCTAAAAAAGTGGCTTAGATTCTAACTCATTACTGAAATTAATTTGAGACTTTAGTTAGAGATATGTTGTATCCTTTGTGCTAAGTGTGACCAGCCCTATTTGGGGGCCAAGTACTGGCCTTTAGGTTCTTAAACTAAATTGTTTTCATCTAAAAATGAAACAGATCCATTGCATCTGAGTATAATACCTGCCATTGAGAAAGCAGTGATTGTTGCATTTCTGACTAAAAGCATTCAGAGTGTGGTTGTCTTTGGAATTTTGAAAGCCATTTATCCTAGGATTTGAAAGACCTGGATTCTAATTCCACTCTTAATTATTCACTCACCAGGGACATTGGTCAAGACACTTCACCAGCCTGGGCCAGCTTCCTTAGAGGTTTAAGCATAAAGAAATCTTAGAATCTTTGTTGATTACTGTTACTGGAAAGCTAGCTAGAGCTTACAGAGCTGCTGGGCACTACAGTATAAAATAGGTTCTTAGAGTTTTCTCTTGTGTTGGCATCTCATGTTTCTTTCAGCCTTTTTGCTTTTATTCACTGCTAATTTATACTTTTTTTTTTTTTTTCATTCTAGTACTCTTGTCCATCTGTTCTCTGTTGTGTGATCCCAATCCAGATGATCCTTTAGTGCCTGAGATTGCTCGGATCTACAAAACAGATAGAGAAAAGTAAGTATAGTCTCCATTCAGAAGAGCATCTGTGGTAGGGTAGAGGTGTTTGAGCCTGAGGGCTGCGTATGGATCAGATACTTAAAATGGAGCCCTAATATACTCACCTGGAGACAGAAGAGAGGAGTATTTGCATTGAGTATCATCATAAGTAGATGATTTTATCTCTGATCGTTTCATATAATTCCTACTGTCTTGAAAAACTTTTCTACAGTATATTTTCTAACAGCTTTATGTCTTCTGCTTGGCTTTTGATATGTAAAGCATTTTGCTTCAAGAGCCCATTTGTCTTAGGTGAGTATCTGTAAATTAATGGGAAAAGGGAATTGATCTTCTACCTTTTGGAATAACCTAAAAAATAAGGTGAATAAATGCTACAGATATGACAGCCCCAAATTTCCTTTAAAACAAAACTTGGTATAAAATTGACATAATTTAAAATTATATTGTGAATTACTGAAGAGTGGTCAGGGTATCAGAAGAGAGAGTCACTGAAAGTTGTATCTTTTGTGTATTACTCAATAAGATTGAGGGAGGAAATAGTGGGGTAATTTTCTAAAGTTAAAATATAGTAAATAATAATTTGAATTATTTGTTAGGCATATAGATAAAATAGTTTTAAAGGGAACTACACTGAGAATGCAGAACACTACCAGCCGTTGTTTCTTAGTTTAGTTTTTTCTGTATTTAGGTCTGAATAGTATCTATAGCTGTGTATTCCTGGCAGCATTTAGAATAAAATTAGATCATCCTTTTTCTATTTGTGACCTTACAAATAAAATTTTTTGGTTAGAGAACCATTTTGTCCAATATCCACAATTATGAGAGTTTTTCTCAAGTCATTGTGGTCGTGGTCAGCAGAGTCTTTTTATTTTATTTTTGTCTCTTTGCCATTTCTTGGGCCACTCCCGCGGCATATGGAGGTTCCCAGGCTAGGGGTCGAATCGGAGCTGTTGCTGCCCGCCTACACCAGAGCCACAGCAACGCGGGATCTGAGCCACATCTGCAACCTACACCACAGGTCACGGCAACACCGGATCCTTAACCCACTGAGCGAGGCCAGGGACCGATCGAACCCGCAACCTCATCGTTCCTAGTCGGATTCATTAACCACTGAGCCACAACGGGAACTCCCCAGCAGAGTATTTTTAATCAAAGAATTAAAAGAACCTTTTGCCCTGCTTATTTTACTACTAGAATTTCTTCTGGAGCGATAAACCCATTTATTTTAGCAACCAAATTGTTAAAATAAAATCTGCCAGAACCTATAGTTTAATTGATACCGGGGAAAGTATTATGTCAGTTTAATCATTATTATATGATTTTAAGAACCATATAATGTAGAATTATATTGTTTCAAGGGCTCCAAATAAATGAATCAGGGCTTGAAGATCTTCTCCTAGAAATGCATCGATCAGGTTTAGACTAAGGGGAATGCTAGAAAATGTAAAATTTAATTAGAGTCCTGTTTTAGTAGCATTTACAGGACATTTCCCACTGTTATTGAATAAATGCTTGTAGGAAATTTGGAGTAGGAAGATGTCTTAGCCTGAATGTGTACTATAAGTTATTCTCCTCAAGTTACTAGATGGGATGATGAATTAATTCTGTTGCTTTCGAACTAACTCCTCACCTGTGTTAAGCCAAGCTTCTTTTTGTGTGTACAGGTACAACAGAATAGCTCGGGAATGGACTCAGAAGTATGCGATGTAATTAAAGAAATTATTGGATAACCTCTACAAATAAAGATAGGGGAACTCTGAAAGAGAAAGTCCTTTTGATTTCCATTTGACTGCTTTCTATGAGCCCACGCCTCATCTTCCCCTGTGCACATGTTTACCTGATACAGCAGTGCTGCGTGTTGTACATACTTGGAACCACAAACTAGAAATACTGTACTTCTGTACCAACATTGCCTCCTAGCAGAGAAGTGTGTGTGTGACAAGCCAGTTCTCCAGGCATAACCTAGGTGTGAGACTAAAAGCTTTCCTTATTGACTTAATTTGGATAACGGCAAGGTGAGGGTTGGTGGGTATGGTGTGTGCTTGGATGGGGAAGAAAAGCTCCACTGACCTGTAGGAGATTGTTTTTTAAGTGAAATCCTATTAAACTCAAAACAGTTATGAAAAGCAAGGTGAAGAACACAAAGCTGTTTCTGTATTCCTTTTATTCCGAAGGACCTACGTACGTCTTAGGTGACAGTTATGACCAACCAGCTTAAACTCTACCCACGTCCTGTATTTGAAGGTCTAAGTTTAACTGGTCAACATTGAAATGGATCGGAGCTATTAGTACAGAAAGTGTGATGGGCTTTGTTCCCAGCTCTTTTACATCTCCCCCTCTCACCCTTCCTCCCTCAGCCCCTCTTTCTCTCGTCCATATTCTTTGGTTTGTATGTGGTTTCTCAGTTAATACATAGCTAATAGCTCTTATTTTTCTTATGTTTTTAACTGCTTAGGTCTATCTGGATGTAAGGGTGAAAATTCACTTGATGGAAATACTTGTGTATATTTAAAGACCCAACTGCTCCTCTGGAGCTTGTACGTTCAAGAATGATTAATCTGTGTAATAAACTGATTACTACAGTCATTACATATAATTTTGTGTGAATAGGCTTTTTGATTTTTTAAGAATTTTGTTTAGCTGAGTGTAGTGGTGGATTTTTTCCCACCTCTGAAATGTTTTCATTTATATTGGTTGCATTTCAAAATCATGAAACAGTTCCAGCTTACATAGTAAAAAGGTTATCTTGAAAGTAATTTTACTGAGCAAGATAAGAACATAAGCTTAAAGGCATTTCCGTGAGACCTATATGTGCAGTATTCCAGGAACATGACTACTGAACTAAATAAGAAATTTGCGTTATTATTGAAACTCAGCTGCATTTCACTAAAACCTTGTGATATTCCTTTGGTACATAGGACATGAAACGAAAGCCTTGCTGTGTGGTAAGTTGAGCTTCTGTGATCGTGAGTAGAAAAGAGCAACATTGACCAAACCTGGGAAACATGAACGCAGTCTCGTATTGGAGGGTCTCTATAATTACTTTGCACACACATTGCAGGATGTTCATCCAGTTCTAAATTGTACCGTCTGTGGCTTTTTGAAGTCTTCCCTTGACTCTAGTAAAATGTAGTTTGAAACTTGTAAACAACTGTGTTTGCCAGAAACATCGTTCATGTGAACTAGGCAAGTTTCCTTTTTTCCCCTACTTCACCTAATCTAAATGTAAACCATCAGCGTCTTTGAAATGCATCTTTACACTCTTGCACCAAAATTGAGGAATAAATGTCCGCTGCTTTTGGTTTTAAACTTAATTTGTCTTATCTCTAGTGTTACTGCCCCATCTCAGAACCAGAGTGTGATACCTGAAACCTTTTAAAGTGCTGTTTTAACTGCTGGCTACTTAGTATTAGCATCTGTAGCATCTTTGCCCTTGCAAAGGTTTGACTGTTAATAGTTGAAGGAGAAGGAGTTAGAATTGAGCTCTAACCTGAATTTACTCTGAATTCTCAGTGTCATAGGTAAGTGGGGATAAATCAGTTTTTCACTGTTGACCATGGATTAGTTGCACAGATCCTGAAAGCCCCATTCTTTGTCATCCTAGAGAGCTGCCAGCTCGTTACCGTATATTAGGTCGTAATGTAGGTATTTTCACAAGATTGCCTTTAAGTATTTTTAAGTGCTGCATAAAAATCATCATCCTGATGTGCAGGTGCCAAATGAAAGGGTTTCGCTGATGACACATAATATTGGGCCTTGGAATGCAGTTGAGTCTTGCTCATTTGAGTTTGGAGCATATTTAATCCAATCTGTGTACCTTGGGCAGAATGAGGCTCGGTGAGGGAGGCCACCTTCCCCAGTCGCACACCAGGATGGTTCTCATCTGGGATCACGTTGCTTTTCACAGGAGTGTCTCTGGCTCTATCACATGTGAGATCTTGTTTGCAGTAGCCTTGATTATCTTGGTGAGGCAGTGATTTCAAGGCAATGTCAAGTGCATGGGTTCCCTTTGCTTTGATTCATGAATGCTTGATCAAGTTATAGTTGGTGTAGTCTCTTTTGGTAAAACTACATGATTTCAGATACTTGTGTGCTCAGTTATTGGCCAGTGGGCAAAGGTAGCATTGTCCTGCTGGATTCTCCCCTTTGGGTAATACAGAGACTTGGCTGTTAGGGTGGGCAGCAGCAGGGAGGTCTCTAGAGAGGATGTGATCAGAGAGGGTGGCCCGTGTCCTCGGCACTGACCTAGCAATTGAGGCATTCGTCTGCTTCCAGTTGCTACAGTATTCCACTTTTTGAGTCACTCCTTTTATCTCAAGTTATTTTGAGCCCTTGGTAGATTATCAGGAGAAATAAGTTATTTCTAAACTGGCTGGATTGCCTATAAACTGCATCTTATCTGCAGTTAAGGTGAAACTGTAGCTTTTGTTTCAGTCTGCTGTCCATACCCCTTAACACCCAGTGGCTGGGTTTTAATGGAAGAGCTTTCTTCAGTTCCTAGGTTTTCTGAATTATGAACACCTTTCCTTCCTACTGAGGCATAGCATCCTTTATTACCCCTGCAGGAAGTGGTCACTCATGGTAGGGACCCATCTCCTTTTGATTCCCATTTTGAAACAGTATTTCAAATGGTGGGTTATTTTGGTGAGTGTGATGTTTTGTATAAGAGAAAGCAGTTTTTTGTTTTTGTTTTTCTCCTTCATTTAATGATGCAAAACATAAGTGCTAAGTCAACATATATTCACCTAAAACTTTTTCTCTCACATTTACAACTCCTGAGGAACCTTTTTTTTTTTTTTTTTTTTTTTTAGGGGCACACCTGTAGCATGTGGGAGTTCCCAGGCTAGGAGTCGAATCAGAGCTGCAGCTGCCAGCCTACACCACAGCCAGGGCAATGCAGGATCTGAGCTGCGTCTGCAACCTACACCACAGCTCATAGCAATGCTGTATCCTTTAACCCACTGATCGAGGCTGGAGATTGAACCTGCATCCTCATGAATACTGGGGGGTTCAATAGTGCTGAGCCATGATGGGAACTCCAGAGGAACTTTTATAATCACTACATGGAGCATATTTTATTAGTATTTCAAAAGTTTATTGAGGGAGTTCTCTTGTGGCACAGTAGGTTAAGGGTCCAGTGTTGTCACTGCAGGGGCTTGGGTCACTCCTGTGGTGTGGTTTTCATCCCTGGCCTGGGGACTTCCACATGCTGTGGATGCAGCTGAAAATAAAAAAGTTTATTCCCACCCCTCTCTTGTTTTATACTCTAAAACGTCTTCATTATGTTGTTTGATGAGATAGACCAGGAAGATGGAGGTGCCCGAGGTCAGTCCAACTTTCAGCCAGTCAAGTTTGTCATGTGGTGGATCCTGAACACAGAGCTTTGAAAACACTAAAAAGCCACTCCAGGAGTTCCCTTGGGTTAAGGGTCTGGAGTTTTCACTTCAGTGGCTTGGGTCGCTACTGTGGCACAGGTTAGATCCCTGGCCCAGGAACTTCCACATGCCATGAGTATGGCCAAAAAAATTAAAATTCCTTGAGAATTAATTGATTCTACTAACTAATAGCAAATTATCAATAAACAGTCATATCCACGCAAGAAGAGAAAATAGACTTCCTTTGGGACACTCCTGGAGCCTGTTCCCTGTTTCTTTTTATTTTATTTTTCCTTTTTAGGGCCACACCTACAGCCTATGGAAGTTCCCAGGCCAAATGTCAAATTGGAGCTACAACTACTGACCTATACCACAGCCACAACAACATGGTACCTGAGCCGCATCTGTTACGCGCCTGCGACCTATACTGCAGCTTGTGGCAATGCCGCATCATTAACCCATGTGTAAGGCCAGGGATCAAACCCACATCTTCACTGACACCGTCAGGTTCTTAACCCACTGAGCTACAAAGGGAACTCCTATTTAATTTTTTCTTAAGTTGTATGTGCACTTAGATGAAAAGTGGCTCTGAGTTCTCTGTACCCACCAATAGCCTTTTTCTAGCCTTAGCCTCAGCTGGTATGCATGGTTGGTATTCAGGCCCCTCTGAATATTTTCATTCCAATTCCTGGGATGAGCTTCTTGAAAACTGGCCAGGGGATTGCTTTGTCAGGGTGAACCTAAAACAAGTACAGTCCTCCATTCTTGCTGCATTTTACCTTACTCTTTAAGTGGGAAAGTTCAAGGGTTGGGACCGACTAAAGCCTTTAAGACTTTTGGCCTCGGTGGCTGTATGTGTAACGTAATCACCCGCCAGCTTTGACCTTTCTGACTACCTGCTCCTGGCTGGTTAAGGAAGAGGGAGAGAAGTTCCTCTGCGTTGCTCTGGCTCCGGTGTTGTCACTGCACCACTGTGGCATAGGTTCCATCCCTGGCCTGAGAACTTCCACAGGCCATGGGCGTAGCAAAAAAAAAAAAAAAAAAAAAGACAGTCAGACTGATTACTTTTCATTGAATTTTTGGTGGAGTTACACCTTAACCAGTGGCAAAATGTAATCTGCCTTTTATCAGATGAAGAATTGTACCAGGATAGCCGATTCATAGTTTTCAGCTGAGTGGCAGGGGCAGGGGTGGTTTGCAGGTTGTTTGCTTTTAACCTCCCATATGAGTTGGCATTAGTAGAATGGTCTTTTTCAGGGCTGGGGCTCCTGATAGCTCTGCTGTGTACACTGAAAGCAAATGGTTGATCTTTTAGAAAGGCCAAGAAAAAGTTAGCAAGTAGCCCAGGCCAAGCCTCCCATGACTGCCGTCCAGAGAAGAGCAGCGCCAGCCTTGGTGAGTGCGCTGTGTTCCTTTTCAGACATCTAAGGAAATGAGGGGTCCTAGGCACCTCTCTGCCCTCAGCACTTGTTCTCCTATTGGAATTTCTTCCTAAGTACTTAAAAATCTTGACTCTTAAAGGGTATTCCCCTGCCCTAAATTGTAGGGCCTCTAGAGAATGAGAGTGAGTAGGAAGGGTTTGGTCTGCTTTCTTACCTCTGAAGCTTTCCATAGGAAATGAGGGTAGCTTTGGAAGCTCCCAAGCTTCTGCTGATGCCATCTGACTTAGATAGAGGTTTCCAGAAACAGTTCACAAATAGAGCCTGACATTTGGGCTTCAGAGTCTACTTAGTGATGAGATGTTCCATGCTTGAGGCAGCTGGCAAATCTAGGCTACCCTACCTGACATCAGGGCATCTGGTGCTGCTTCCCCTGGCTAATGAAGGAGCAATACTGGTGAGGTCCTTCTTCCCTCTTCCGCCAGTCCACAGCAACTGCCATCTGTGAAAGGTATGGCTGCTCTGCTTGCAGGGTGTTGCACTAAGAGTTGGGGGGAGCCGGCCTTGTTTCAGAGGGCACCTAGGGCCTTTAGCACCTGCTGCAGTGTAACAGAAGGAACCAGGGGAAGAAAGTCTTTCTCAGACCTGCCAGAGGAGTTGTGCTTTTTCAAAGGATGATTCCCAGTCATCTAAGCCTGGCCCTTGTTTGGAGGGGACAGAGGGCATAAGACCAGGGGTGAGGAGAGGGGTTCTGGTGCCTTGTAACAGATTATGGGCTGGGTACTGTTTCCATGAGTATAGGTGTACTCTCTAAGCTGGATGGAAAGGACATTTTCTTTTGACGATTTGGATGTAAATTTTGGGAAGAGGGGCGAATTTCCTTATATTTTCTCTTCTGAGATACTTTTTCCCTGAGGTCCTCCCTGCTTTTCCTGCTCCCTGACTTAAGTAGCAGTTGGACGGGTTTAAGTTTCTTTGGCCACAGATGGAGGAGGCATTTGCTTGTGTAGCAAGTCAGCTAGTATTTGAGTTGGATGCTAGTGCCTGAGTGGCCGGCAGAGGGCAGTGGTGACCTGTAGCTGTCACAGCCATGAGGTGGGTGGTCAGTAAATCTGCTTGGACAGAACCTGGGAGGGGCTTTTGTAGGGGTGGAGAGGCCTGTTTGGGTTTGGCTTTGTTTACTGTTTATCCAGAACTGGATGGCCCGGTGCCTAGCTCAGTCAGGACTCCATCATAGCCTTAATCACAGTGAGGGAACAGGTTGGGATTTTTGCCCAAGGCCTGCCAGAAGTGTCAAGGCACCAGCTCCCCTTTCCCCTCTCCACTGGTAGAGTAGTCATATGCCTGTGTGTGGACAGGTTAGTAGGGACCAGGCCAGGGCGTTTGCCCACCTAGCTGCAGGTTGCACAGGGACAAAGATCTGTCTGTTGCTTCGTGTGAACAAGGCAGCTGTCTCTGTGTTGCCCACTGTTGCCTTTCCCCAAAGGCAGGCAGTCCCTGTGACTCTAGCCAGCTAGCCCAGCCTCATTTGTCTGCCTACCTATTCTGGGCAACCAGAATGTGACTTTTCAAACCTGAAGACAGAAGGAACAGAGTTAGGGACTGGTGGTAGGGCCTGGAAAATGTTCTTCCTCTGTCCTCTTCAATCTTATCTTGTGTTTTGGGGCCCCAGACGCCCCAGTCTTCAGCCCAACAGCTGTGAGCCTCCAGGGCCACTACCCGGAAGCCACCTGCCTCTTCTTGGGGAATTCTTTGAAATTCCAGGCTTGGCCATCTGGGTATGCAAATATCTCCAGATTTGCTGAGCCAGCCAAGTGGCTGCACCGCAGGCAGAGCTGTGAGAATTAACCGCCACTACCCCCAGACAGGGACAACTGCCTGGGGGCTGCCGGTGTTTGAAATCCAGATTTCACCTGCTGAGAGGCTCAGAGTGTGGGAGAGAGGAGTCCTGGAGGCTCCCCAGGTCCTGCTCAGGTTACTAACTATATAAAGGATTTTGCATCCAAAGGGTGAGTTGGGACACCCTTGAGGGCCCTTCTTGGACTGTGAAGCTCTGAGCCTAAGAAAGTCCCTGGAGTAAGGAGGGAAGCCTGGGGTCTAGCCTGGCTAGAGGGGTGGGGGCTCTCTGCAGGGAAAGCTGACTTCCAGGCAATAACACAGGGCTTAGGCAGCCCAGGGTAGGGCCAGCATCTGGCCCCCAGAATGCCTTGCTTTCTCTCAGGCCTCCCCCTGGGGCTGGTTATCTGGCTGTTGCAGGAGGAATGTACGTTCTGAGTGGGAAATAGAGGGGGTCAGGGTCAGGGCAGAACCTGGGAATGTGGACTCCCTGCCTGCTCCTGTCCCTGTTGCAGGGAGGGAGCCATGGAGAATGTGGCTGACAGGCCGCAGGCGTGGGAGAGTGTGTGTCTGCTTGTGTGTGTGAGTTTGTGCGGGAAAGGGCTCCTATGTGTGCAGGAACTTGTGAGCGGATGAGAGAATCGTGAGCGTGAACATTCCTTAGTGCTTATGCATACGGGTGTGAGCCTAAGCTGTGTAGCCTTTTGGAGAAGCAGAAGTCAAACAGATTTGAATCACAGGCCCATGACTTTTCAGTGTGTGTGTGTGTGTGTGTGTGTGTGTGTGTACTTTTAGGGCTCAGTTGTGTATTCTAATTTATCTTTACTTTGCATGGTTTTCTCATCTGTTAAATGGGTAGGTGGCCCACAGCCTGGTCCATAGTCAATGCGTGCTGGAAAATGGGCTTATCAAATTAAAGGGTTGTGGCTGCGGGTACTTATGCATTCAAGGAAGTAGCATGGGTAGTGGGACATTGAGCCAGAGGATTTTGAGCAGGACCGGCTCCTGGGACACTCAGGGACTTGGCGACAGGCTGTCTTGGGCCCCTTTGGGGCCTATGCCTTACATACCACCTGGGCACAAGGCCTGCGAAAATGTGCCCCAAAACAGAATGGGTAGGTAGATGGACCTGCCTGGCCAGCCTGTGTGTCCCTGCACAACGAGGTTTGTGTCCCTCTACTTCTTTGGGGGGGACAGAAGGGAAACCCAGCTACCATTTCTGGTAAATAAAAGCCTGGAAGGGGGCTGCTGGGAAGAGCTGCCTCCAGCCAGCTGGGAATGGGGCTGATGTGGAGGGGGCCAGACCTCACCCAGCTATTTCCTGGCCCTGCCTAAGGGAAGAGACCTGAGTGGTGGTAGCACTGCCCACAGACCAGGATCCTTGCTTTCCCCGTACCAGTTCACAGGCTCTCCTAAAGAGTGTCTCTGTGCATGTGTGAGCTTGCACGAGGTCTGGAAAGGAGGGAGGTGTTGGACTCTTGGATCAGCAGGTAGGTTTTGCAATCTAGGCACAGAGAGGTTGGGGAATTAGCCAGTGTTACACAGCCAGGCAAAATGAGGGAATGTTTGAAGTCTTTCTGAGGGACCCTCAGAAAGTGGGATAGTGGGGAGCCCCCCGGATGCAAGGGAGTCCTAGAAGCTTCTAGGAGGGCCCAGACCTTAACAGGAGGAAATGAGGGGTCAAGGTGCTGCTGGCCCTATGCTGGAACCATACGAGTGCCCTAGAGGGGTGTGTTGAAGGAATGAGGGCTCTTAGCCTTGTTCCCACACACATGCACCTCTAGGAGACGGAGTGGAGGCAGCGGTTGAGGTCAGGGGCCAGCCCTCTTTCCTGCTTTAGATTTGGACTAGGGTGGGCTTCTCTGAGGGTTTCAGAACTGATGCCTCAGTTTCTCCACAAGAAATGGAGGGATGGAGAGAGAGAGACTGGTTAGAGATGGTCCTTAGGGAGCTTATGTGGAAGGTTCTGGGACCCTGTTATAACTGAGCCAATCTCTGCTGAGTGGGTGGTTCTACAACTTTGTGAGGGTGGCAGGAACTGGGGCCGGTAGCTCTGTACCAGGTCAGTTGCACCTGATGGATCCTGGGGGTGGTTTCCCCACCAGGGTCCCAGAGCATGTGGCCGGTGTGGCAGTGTACCAGGGGTAGTAATGTCTGTGACCACTCTGAGTGAGTGCAGCAGTGTGAGTTGTTTGTGACACTTGTGTTTCCCAGGTGTGTGTAATGGCAGAGCTAGTTTTACTGCTGGGATGAATCAGGTTCCTGGAGAGGAATGGACCTATCTGGAGAGAGTGCTGCTATTAAGTAGTTACAACCATTATATTGATATGACCTAACTAGTATACAGACATTAAAAGTGATGCCAGTACCCTCTGTATTCTGGGTGCTTACCATGTGTCTGGCCCTGTGCCAAGTGCCTAACCTGCAGTAGCTCCTTTGGCTCTGTTAGAACCCCGAGATTTGCCTGTGCCACTGTGTTTATTGTGCCATGTTATATTCATGTTGGGGGATGTGATCCAGCTGCATCCGTGTCTTAGTTGCTCAAGTTGAGCTTGTGGCGGTGTGGGGCCTGCTGTATACCTGGGCTCGCTACCCTGTTGTGTTGCCAATATGGGGCACCATTGCGGTGTTAAGAGTTTCAGAACTGATGCCTCAGTTTGCAATCTAGGCACAGAGAGGTTGGGGAATTAGCCAGTGTTACACAGCCAGGCAAAATGAGGGAATGTTTGAAGTCTTTCTGAGGGACCCTCAGAAAGTGGGATAGTGGGAGCCCCCCGGATGCAAGGGAGTCCTAGAAGCTTAGACCCACCTTGACAATGTTCTTTGCATTGATGGGGCTGATAGATCATTTGGCGGTGTGACTTTTTGGCTTTGTTTTGCAGCCAGAGTATGTAACCCCCTTCTGTTGTGTAGTTGAGACCCGCTAGTGGAGTTTATGACTCATTTTTGTGTCTTGGTGATTTTGTGGGTATCTAGTGTAAGATCTTTGGTTGTGGTGCAGACTGGTTGTGTGATAGTGTGACTGTATTGTTATGTGACTGACCCTATTGTGTGTGTCCGTTGGAACCATTTGTTTGACCCCTTGACCTCGTGTCATAACTGTGTCAGCCTGGTGGTGTGCTATAACTTTGGTGAGTGTGCGTCCTTGGTGGGGACAGTGGCCCATCCTTGTACAGATTGTGTGTCCGTGTGACCCCACTGGGCCGCTGTGTCCCTCTTCGGGTCTGCGTGTTGTTTGACCTCAGTGGCGGATGCCCCCCCCCACCCCCCACCCCCGCCCCGCTCCTGCCCCGCGGCCCCTCCCCCCGCGCCGCCCGCCCGCCAGCCCGCCCGCCCGCGCCGTGCAGCGATCGATCGCCATTGATTGTCCCTGACGAGCTGCTCCACTTTCCAGCCAATGTCAGGAGGGGGGATCTCCGCCGCCCTGGCGGTGTCATTTCCACACACTCCCTGGGCTGCCGCCAGCGCGGACGCCACCAAAAGCCGGCCTGGATCGCCCGGAGCGCGGACCGGACCGCCCGCACCGCACCAGGACGCCCGACGGCGAGGCCTGACCCCCCGCCGGCCGGGCTTGCAGCCCTGCACCCAGGCCCCCCCTTCCCTGGGTGGGTGGATATTGTCGCTATACCAGTTTGAGCTGGCCGTGGAGGTGGGGGGCAGGTCGGTGCGCCTCTGCGCTCGGGTGGGGGCGTGGGGGCTGTTTCCGGCGGGCGGAGGCGCCTGCGGGCCAACTTTGCCTTGGCCCAAACAGATGCTAATGATTTTCCGGGAGGCGCCGGTTATCTCTGGCCCCAGCCAGCCAGTGCGCTGGCCTGAGCCCGGCACAGACACCTCCCCACCCTCTCTCGCCCCACTCTGAGTCCCGCTGCAAGACCACCTCGCCCAGAATGGACCTCAGAGGTCGCAGAACGCCTGGGGTGGCCCCAGAACTCTGGCTGCAAGGGAATGTTTGCCCCTGTCCCCCCAAGATGCTGCTGCATCCTCCTCTGAGCACCTTCTCAACCCACCCCCCAACATCTGAACAGGGGAAACTGAGGCTCAGAGAGGCCCAACCCAAGGTCATGCTGACCCAGTGCCTGCCCAGATGAGTGGGTCACCCTCTGTCAATGCCACCTTGTTGGGGACTCACGTCCCTCCTGGCCCCCCTTGGTCCAGGGGCCAGAGCCAGTTTCCAGGCTCCCCAGTGGAAGTGCTGACGTGGCTTTGGGCAGCTGTCTGGGGCTGGCCGGGAAGCAGGGCAGATGTCACAGAGCCCAGGGGAGGAGGCGGCTCCATGGGGAGGACGGGCAGGGCCTCTTGCCTGGTGAGACACGCCTCCTCCCCCTCAGCCTGGCGGTGTCTGGGGCTGGGGCACAGCCGCTGGCCAGGCTGACCCGCCTCCAAGCCTCTCCCCAGTTCCTCTGTGTGGCTGCTGACAAGTGCTATAACCTCTCTGGTCCTCTTCCTCCCCTGTAGAGAAATATTACAGCACCTGCTTTGGATGAGTGTGAGCCTCAGATGAAAGCAGAGGTGTGCACAGCCCCAGTCCAGTACTGGACACGCAGTTCTCGCTCAACATGTGTCAGCTCTTACTGTTGTTGTCTTTGTAAGTGGGGATTTGGTGTGTCCAAAAGCAGAACTGACTCTGAGAGTGGCAGCAGGCTTCAGAGGTCACTCCAGCCAGCCTCCTGCCTTGGTGCCCCTGGCCCTCTACATTTCTCATGCCTGTCTAGCTTTGTTTCTTCTCTCTGCCTGCTGCCAACCTGCCCCCACCCCCTCTTAGCAGTGTGGTTCCCTCCTATCTGGCGGCCCCATTGGGTCCCTCAAGCAGCACAGCCCCCTGGGAACAGCAATCGATGGGGCGGAACAGCCTCCCTGACAGATGGACCCACGGAGGCTGGGCTGCTTCAGCAGAGCTCCCTAGGAAACCAGAGACAGGAGCTGAGCCATCATGGCTGCCTCCTAAATAGCAATGAGAGGGGGTGGAGAGATGAGGAGGAGGAGGCCAGAGCTTCCAGCCAGCCCAAGGGGATGGGCCCGGAAGGCCAGGGCAGCCCCTGCCTTTTCCATAGACTCAGAAGCCTCTTGGGGGGAGGGTTCAGTAGAGCTTACTTGGTAGGTAGGGTATGTCTAAGTTCCCCTCCAGGGTAGGTGACTCTGGCCACCGCCCACTCCATGGGGGCTTTTTCTAACAAGCCCGGAGGCAGGGGGTAGGTGGGTGGGCAGGTTGGCAGGCAGGGCCTTACCACATTCCTCAGGCCACAAGGGGCCTTTGAAGCCAGAATGGCACAAGGACCTTCTCTGCCTGTAGGTGTGGGAGACGATGAGCCTTGGCCCCTATGTGTACACGTGAAGAACGCCTCCTGCGTCTTACCAGGCTCCCAGATTAGTCAGAGACTTCCTCCCAGGATTTCTCAACCTCGGTACTCTTGAGATTTGGAGCCATGCATTCCCTTGTCCGGGACACTGTGAGATGCTGAGCATCTTCCCTCGTCTCTCCCCATTAGATGCTAGTAGCAGCAGTTGTGACATGACACCCAAAAAGGTCTTCAGGCATTGCCCAGTGTCCCCTGGGAGGCCAAATCGACCCTACTTGAGAACCACTGGTCTGACCTCAGGAGCAGCCCCCTGGGTTGGATTGGGGGGGGCTAGGACCCTGCGGGGATGCCAGAGATCCTCTTCAGTAGCGGAAAGGGAGGTTGCCAAAACGGCTCTGTCCCCAGCTGGTCTCAGGCCCAGGAGGGTAGGCGACACCCTCCCCATGGCCCCAACTGCTAGGTTGGGGGGAACCATGCTTGCCCGAGATGGCAGGGCTTTTGGCCTCACTGCTCAGCTGCACCAGGCTTGGTGCCAAAACCTTACCGCTGAGGCCACACGGCATGGGAAGGGGGTGGGGTGAGGGCAGTCGAAGCGGTGCTCGGGCTGCCCGGGCAGCCTTCTGTCCAGCCAGCTTGAGGTGGGGGGAGCCAGCATGAATGATCAGCCTCCTCCCTTCTGTTGGTGCCCCTCTCTGGGCCAGTGCTGGGCCGGGAGTGGGTCCACCAACTGGGGACTACAGCCTGGGGTAGGAGATTGTGGACACAAGTCCCATGGGTCCAGCCAGCTGACAGCTGGGCCACCTAAGTGCCGAGCTCTCCCAGGAAGAGGGAAGGGCGGAAGACACTGGGCGCTCGCTACATGGTCCTAAGACCCCCCCCCCCCGCCCCCCCGCTCCACCCAACAAGCCCTTGAGCCAGAGAACTGGGGAGGGGACTCCCCTAGGATTCATCTCCCTCTTCCTGCCCAAGCAGGCAGCAGGCCTCGAGGCAAGGGAAAGTTTTCTAGGGCACAGTCTCACTGCCGGGAAGTCCCTACTTATGTCTAACCTACTTCCTTTCTTCCTGTAGCATCTGCCCTATCCTGGCCTACACGCTCTGGCCCCTGTAAAGTCAGGGACCAACATTTCAGATGCTCTGGCCAGGGCGTGCCCTTGGTCCCCGGGGCAATTTTCAGAGTACAGGTCACTGGTCCTTGTGTGCATGGAGGGATGAGGCTGCCTAAGTGGGCACATCTAGGGTTTTCAGAGGGGCATCAGTGCCCTCTGACAGACCAAGGCCTGCGGAGAGCAGGTTGCCCCAAGACACCCTGAACCCGGCAGTGGCCTAGGGGGTCCCAGGGTGGAGAGGTGGAAGTGACTTTGTAACCAGAGATGGGCCAAGTGGTCTGAGGCAGCAGCTTGGAGCTGGGGTTTAAAATAGCGCCTCTGCCTGGCCAGGATCGGGTTCGGGTCACCCACAAGGCATTGTGGCCACCACCGTCCAGCTCAGGTTTCGTGGCTGCCTTGATGATTTGATAGAGGAGGGGGTTACCCAGGCAGATGGGCCTAAGGAAAGGGCTCCAGGCCCACTATAGTCCCCTGATGAGGCCCTTGGCTGTCTCCTTTCTCCACACCCATCCCCAGGGGACAGAGTGCCCCAGCTGCATCCTGATGTCCTCCCTGCTCTTCAGTAAGTACTTGACACCAACTAGGGACCAGGAACTTGACAGCATGGAGATGAGTAAGGCCTTGACCCTATTCGAAGCCCAGAAGTCCTGGCCCCGGTGGAGTACAGAGGGGGAGGGAGATGAGTGTTCTGCAGAGACCCTCCACCGATGGTGTCCTGGCCTCATCCCAAAGATCCTAGGCATGAGGAAAGCAAGCGTCAGGAGAGGCCTCAGAGAAGCCTCCCTCCTGCGCAGAAATGGCTGTGGCTGCGATGGGGAGCGGAGAGGCTCTTCTCCAAGGCCCGCTGCCCCACCGCAAAGCCCTCAGACATAGGTCTGGGAGTGCATTCTGGTCCCTCTGTGTCCAGGTAGACTGACCCGAGCAATAGGGCGAGGGGCAAAGGGATATGAAGGAGGGGTCTGTCCCCTCTTGAGGTTTTCGAGAGAAGTAGGTAGTTCTAGGCTGCCACGTGCCATTATGCGGTTGGAACGTGGGGAAAAGCTACTTCAATCAGGAAGAAGCTCTAACCATAATTCCTCTCTTCCACTCCCTGGCCAGAGTCTCTGGGCCCCTAGGGGCCGTGGCAGCCTCTGGGCAGTGGCCCTTGGAGCCTGGCAGGTAGGGTTTCTCCTTTCCTCTCCTTCCCCAGCCGTGGATCTGAGGAGGTGGCACCGCAGGCCGAGCCAGCTCAAGGCCAGTTCTCTCTCTAACTGGAGCGATGGCCGGCCCTCCTGACGGAGTTCGCATACATCTAAAAAAGTGTCTTGTGTATCTTAATGATTTCTCCACAGCCTCTGATTGAAGCATGCTCAATTTAGCCGTGCCGTAAGTAACTTTTTATATTTCCTCGGGGAATCATTTCACTTATGAATCTTTTCTGAATCTGCAATCTCGATTAAAAGTTGATTTCTTTTTTTTCTTTTTCTTTTTTTCTTTCTTTTCTTTTTTTTTTTTTTTGTCTCCGTCTCTTCGGCTTCTGAGATGCCTCCCCAGTGAAAAGGGTGTTGCACCATCAGTCCTCCCTCCTTAGCCTGTCTGGGTCGGGAGAATTCTTCCTGGGGGTTGTGGGGAGGAGAAGCCAAGCCTCCCCTGTGGCAGCACCTGGGGCGTCTTGACCTGAAGGGGAGCTCCCCTGGAGGAGGTTGGGAGGCCATGGCCAGTCTCCTGCCCACAAACACTTGCCTACCTGCCTTATGTCCGCCCCCACACCAGGTTACACTGCTGCGATGATCCAGCCCATCCTGCCTGGAGGGTGTTTCCTCACCTGTAGCTTAGGAACTTGAGGAGGAGACCGAACCTTGCAAGGGTTCAGCTTGAGAGCCCAAAACTGGTTCCAGTCCTGGCCCTGCTCCTACATGGCGGCCACAGCCTGGGTCCGTCACCTCTCCTCTTAGAGACTCCGCCTCTTATTTGCACAATAAGAATGGGATCGCTCAGGCGATTTCCCAGGAGGTAAAGGGTTTGACAGGGTATCTTGAGAAAGGCAGACTTTATTATTTCCCTTGGGGGACCCAATGCCGAGGTTCCCATCCCAGTTCTGAACCGGATCTGATGCTTCCTCAACCCATTCATTATCTAGTCCTGGTGACCCCCCTCGCAGTGAGGTGGGTGGAACTGGCATAATTATCTCCCTGAGGGTAAGGGGCTGCGGGGGCTGGGGCTTGCCCAGCGGCTGCCCCAGGAGGCCCCCTGGAGCTCCTGACTCTGTCCCCAAGAGGCAAAGGTCAGGGCTGCAGTAGGAAGGCCGGAGGGCAAACGAGGCTGAGAAGCTCTGAACTTAGAGACAGGCCCTTCCCCAGAGACACCCTCCCCCTCCCCACCCCTCTGAGGTGGAGGAGAGATCTGTCCAGGTGCTGGGACCTCTGGCTCTGACCTCTAACCTCTGACTCTGATCTAGGGTGGGCTCTCTAAGTGCCAGAGTCACGACTGGGGGTGGGGCTGCGGGGACGCTAGGCTGCTCAGGGAGGCAGCTCTGGGAGTTAAAGATTTACGAGGGGCCCCTTCCTGAGGCCTCCCTCCTCACAGACCCGGCAAGGCAAGCAACCCGTGACTGCCCGCCCGGGCGGCTAGACGCAGAACCAGTCCCGCCAGTTCAAAGAGCAGTTCGTCCTGGGCCTACCCCCGGGCAACTGCCTGAGCACCCCATTTTCCGGAGGCTGAAGGGGAAGGCAAAGCAGGGCTTGGGGGGGGGGGTCCTGTCTTCAAGTGTCAGTGCGAGGGGCGTTAAGACCGACGTGCTCTGCCTCCTTGGGCTCCATCTGTGAGAGAAAGGCCGAAGCCCAGCCCGCCATGGCCAGCAAGTTGTCTCCGTATCACCCCAGCCTAGCCTGCAGGTCTTGGGTGGCACACTTTCAAGAGCCCCGCTCCCTCTGGGCCAGGCTGGGGCCTCCCCTCCCCCAAGGCTCCATTCGGGGCCCCTCCTCCCTCTTGCTGACCCTGGAGGCCATGAAAGGCCCAGCTTCAGCCTCTGGGAGCACACAGCCCACCTCCCACGGGGGAAGCAGGTGAAGCGTGATCGTGCCCGAAAAAGTCAAGAGCTGCTGCCAGGGGGCATGACACCCCCGACTGTGCCCACTTCCCTTTCCCCTCCGCACGTGGGCTGAGTTTTCCATGCCCGGCCCAGGGTGGGGCTACATCTGGTTATCTGTGGCACGAGTGTGGCTGCACCTGGGCGAGGGGGGATACAAAGCGCGAGCGGCTGTATTGGCCCGTCTCTGCTCCCTCCCAGCCTCACCCCAGAGCTCCTTCTGGGACCGCAGGCCCCTTTCTGCCCTCTGCCCTTCCCCCCTGTTTACGCAGCTCAGCACCAGGCTGGGCCACCAAACTGGCTTCTCAGGGACAGGCAGACCTTGGTCTACTCAGAAACAGACCTGGCTTTTTGAAATTCCCTTGTAGTTTCACAGTTCTCTTGGCCCTTTGGCGGTGGTGGGGGCAGGGCTGGGACCCCAAAGGCTTAGGCCCACGCCCGGCAGGCAAGCTTCCCCTGCCCGTGTTTGCACCCCCAGTCCTGCTCTGTGAGTGTGGCCGAGGTCACAGTCCAGGGTGACCCCACTGAAAACTATCCCGCACCCTGCCCTGAGGCAGGGCTCCAAATGCCCTGGCTCCCGTTTTCTGTGATACAGATCAGGGAACTGGGGTCTGGGTAGAGGGGAGACCATGTTAGGCCAGGCTCTGGCTGGGCCGTCGCCCCTGGAGACCCTGACTTGTGCCCTCCTCTCCGGGTGGCCATTCCCAGTCATTGGGTATTTAATCAACGACCGACCTTAGCAGATAAATACATGGTGGTCCCTCAGACAAGGCATGGATTTAAATCCTGGTTTTGCTACTTTATAACATTAAGCAGTTGTCTGAGTCCCAGGATTTTAAATAAGCATATTCACAGAAAGCAATTAATGTGATGCCAGCCCCATAGAAAGTTCTCAGAAAAAAGTTGCTCACAGGCCTTGTTACTGGTACCAATGCAGTACCAGGCTTCCAGCCCAAGGCAGGTGGGAGACTTGCCCTTACCCTCAAAATTCTTTCATAGGCAGTAGTAGTGAGGGGACAGGGAGACAAATGAGCTAATTCTGGGCAGTGTGGTCAGTGTGGCCCTCGGAGGGGACAGATGAGAGGCCCCCAAATCAGGTCTCAGAGCACAATCGTCCAGAGCATACACTGCAGAAAAGGCACCTGGCCAAGGGAACTAGGGAGACTGACAGTTCATGCCCGGCTGCCAAAAGGGGGTACCTAGATCTGCCCAAAGGTACCCCTGCTAGCTTTTTCTTCCTTTCTTTCACCTTCTCTTTTGTTCCTTCTATCGTTCCAACCCCCAGACGAGACATAAGGCGTTCCTGGGCCAGGGGTCAGTTCCTGGGCTAGGGGATCACATCCGAGCTGCAGTTGTGACCTACCCCAAATACTGCAGCACCTGATCCTGTAACCCACTGTGCCGGGCCGGAGATGGAACCTGTGTCCTGGCACTGCAGAGAGGCAGCTGAGCCGGTTGCTCCACAGCGGGAACTCCGGGGGTGGCTTTTTCTAATTTGCGCAAAGGCTAGTGCCGGCTCTGTAGTTAGGAGCCAAACTGAGGCAGGGAACTAAACGGCAGAGAAAGTTCCAGGCGGAGGGATACGCCCTCCTGGTCTTCCGTGAGGCCTTCAGGCGGTGAGCTTTTCAAGAGGTGAACTCGGAGTTCCCATCGTGGCTCAGTGGTTAACGAATCGACTAGGAACCTTGAGGTTGCGGGTCTGATCCCTGGCCTTGCTCAGTGGGTTAAAGGATCCGGCGTTGCTGTGAGCTGTGGTGTAGGTTGCAGACGCGGCTCGGATCCCGTGTGGCTGTGGCTGTGGTGTAGGCCAGCGGCTACAGCTCCGATTGGACCCCTAGCCTGGGAACCTCCACATGCCGAGGGAGTAGCCCTAGAAAAGACAAAAAAAAAAAAAAAAAAGGTAAGCTCGATGGAGGCCCTCTGGGCGGAGGGAACAGTGCCTGCAAAGCCAGAGAAACGCCAAGGGGATTTGTGGGGCGCGGGAGGGAAGCGCCAGTGATGTTGAGCGGTGTTGATCCGCAGAGGTTGGGGACTGCAGGGAGGCACAGGCCGCTTGGAAAGCCGGGCCACGCTGGGCATGGGGCCGGACTTGAGCCCTGTGGGCCCTTAGGAGTCACTTCATGATGAGACACAAGTGACGCACGGGCACGTCCTACGTGAGAAGCCTCACTAGATCAGCAACACTTCTCAGGGGTCAGGAGAACGATTTTGGTGCTCATCTCACTTCAATTTCTTCATCTAAAAAATGGGAGTGAGGAATTCCGTTGTGGCTCAACAGTTAGCGAAACCAACTAGCATCCAAGAGGATGCGGGTTCAATCCCTGGCCTTGCTCAGTGGGTTAAGGATCTGGCGTTGCCGTGAGCTGGGGTGTAGATCGCAGATGCGACTCAGTTCCTGAGTGGCTGTGGCTGTGGCATTGGTCAACGGCTACAGCTCCGATTGGACCCCTAGCCTGGGAACCTCCATATGCCACGGGTGTGGCCCTAAAAGAAAGAAAGACCAAAAAAAATTTTTTTAATTAAAAAAAATAAAAAAGGGGGATGATAGTACTCCTGGGGCCGATGCGAGGATGAAATGAGATAAGGCACCTTAACTATTTAGCTCAATGCCCTGCTTAGGGTAAGAGCTTTGTAAATGCCAACCCTGGAGAATAGAGCCAGGATCCATCCGGAGAGCAGGACCTAGGGTGCTGGACAGACACGGCCTGCCCAGAAGGCAGGGCAGGTGGGGGCCCGCCCTTCTCCCCTGGATGGGGCCTGGACACTCACCGAACTTGCTTCCTGAATCTAGGCTGACGGGTTGAATAGCAATGTGAAACTCAACACTGCTCCTTTTTGGAGGGAGTGGTGGACCCGGATCCCTTCAGTTCTCATGGAAGGGGGCTGGGGAGGGGATGGTCTCCCCCAAGGCCAGAGATCTCCCGCCTAATGCTTCCTGGGTGTCTCCCCTTCTCTCACTTGTTGTGGTGGAGAGTTCCGTGTGGATGATTTGCAGGACATTTCCTGTTCTACTGCATTTTCCGTGTGGACGGTTCTGCCACTCTCCTCTGTGGTTCCGACCTGGAGTGGAGTGAGGGTCCGGGTCTCTTTCCACTTCTGAAGTTCCAGGAGAAGCCGAAGACTCCAAGAGCTGCCCTCCAACCCGGGCCAGGCGCCTGTCAACACCCCTTCCCTGAGAACGTCGCCCCTGGGATCCCCTGACTCATGTCCATGGCCGCCTGCAGAACCTTGGCCTTTGCCCTCTGACCTGGGGAGGTGGGCAGAGGTCTGGGAGGAAAATGTGGACTTGTAATTCCCTAGGGGGGAGGAACCACACACACACACACACACACACACAAACCCATGGATCTCACCATGAAGCTTTTTTTCAGGGTGCAGGGCCTGATCCTGCCCTCGCCCTAGGCTTCAGCAGCCCTGCAGGACTCTTTCATCTCTTGGGGCCTAATCCTCTGAGGCCTGCTACTGACTCCTGGGGGACAGGTCACAGTCTGGGCCTCAGCTTCCCCAGAAAAAGCAGATGGTGGCAGGCCAAGAGTTTGGAGATCCTGGAGCTTCTAGGCCTGGGATCCTGTCTCCTTTTCCTCGTATGGTCAGCGCCCAACACAGTCCCTAACACTTGGGCTGGGCCCCAGAATATCTGCCTTTAAGCAGTTTGAGGCCAATAGCCTGGAGGTGTTTCTTTGTCTTAAAACTGTGTTCCCAGAGAAGGTAACTTGCTTCACTCGCATGGTATGTCTGTTTGGGGTGGCTCTGAGGAAGGCTGCTGGTGAGGAGAAGGAGAGGCTTGGGGCCTCCCCTAGGAAGCCATTCCTGGGCACACAGTGAGGGGAGGACCCTTCTCGGCATTTGTGGAAGGGGCAGAGTGTCCACGAGAGGCTCGTTCCCTGTGGCCTGGGAGGTCAGGGGAGCCATCTGACACCTGCCTCACAACCTTATCCCCTGGCTGGGTCAAGGTCCCAAAAGCCACCTTTAGATGGCTCGGAAGGTGGGCACCACGGGCTGCTCCTGGGAGACGCAGGCCTCAGGCCCTCCACTCCCCAGGCAGGCCACCCAGAGGAGAGGAAGCAGAGAGGTGGCAGCTTGTTTCACTTCTTTCACAGAGGCGACTCCTGTGGCACCCAGGTCTCTGCAGCAAACTCCCTGTTATCAAGTGTATCCCCAGGCAGACTTCCTGCACGGTCCTTCCCCTCTTCCACTAGGGTCTCCGGTTGGTCTGGGGGCTGTGTTGTCTCTGCATAGCAGAGGAAGACAAACCCACCCCCACGAATTCCACAGAAGGGAAGGAAACGTTCCACGCTGGCATTATTGGCAGTTTGGGATTATATGAGTGGGCCTGGGGCTGGCACTGTGGGTCACTGAAGAGATGAGAAGAGGACATCTGCAGCCTTAGGATTAGCCCAAGCTGGGCAGATGGAGGGGCACCGAGTGGTGCTCAGGATATGCGGGCCCAAATCTATACCCACTGGGCTTTTGTTCTCTTTCAGCCGGTATCTGTCTGTCGAGCAATGCTCTGTGCTGGGCACTGTCTCAGGCTGAGTTTACACTTCGCGGTCCCGTCTCAGGGCCACAATGCAGTCGCTTTAGCTCCAGGACTCAGGGCTTGGGGTGGCGCCGGCACAGGAAACAAAATGCCCTTCCTCGGCTCGGTTTCCTCATCTGTGAAATGGGGACAGGAACCTCGGCTCCCTTTCTCCCGGAGAACTAGAGCCCACCGAGTTCGGGAAGGCGCCCTGGGAAGGGAGGAGTCCTTGAACACGCGTCTAATTCCGAGAGTGCTCGGCTAGGAGTTCCCGACCCTACGCGCCGCTGAGCCGCGGGGCGCGGCCAAACCCTCAGCACCACCGGTCCTTGCAGCTTGGCGGCCGGCCGAACAGAGGGGACAGAGGGGCGGCGGATTTCCTCGTCAGGTGCGTCGCCGAGCGCATGCCCTCCTCACAAAACGAGAGAGGTCCTCTTATGTATTTATTTATTTATTTTTGTAAAGTTGCGGAAAAAGAGGTTAAGACGGGGCGCGCCGGGGAGCTGAGCCAGGGCCGACCAGGTCAGGGCGCGGAGAGCTGGAGGCGCAGTGGCTGCAGCTCCAGCCTCAGAGCCTGCGGCGTCCAAGTGGCCAGGGCTGCGTCGGGAGGGAGGCGGAGGGAGGAGGGAGGGGAGCTGGGGGGGGAGGGAGGGAGCGTCGAGTCCGGTCCGGGTTTTGCCGGCAGCCCCCGGGCAGCGTTCAGAGCTCCTGCCCCGGCGGGCGCGCGGCGGCGGCGGCGGCGGCAGAGGCGGCGGAGCCTGAGCGGGGATGTAGAGGCGGCGGCACTGGCGGCAGCAGAGGCGGCGGCGGCGGCGAGAGCAGGCGCCGGAGCCGAGCGAGAAGAGCGGCAGGACCTTGTTCCCCGAAGCCGGGCCCCGCGTCCCAGCCCTGCCCAGCCCGCGCCCAGCCATGCGCGCCGCCTGCTGAGTCCGGGCGCCTCACGCTGCGCCCTCCGCCAGCCGCGCCGCGCTGCGCTCGGGGGTGATTAGTTGCTTTTTGTTGTTTTTTAATTTGGGCCGCGGGGAGGGGGAGGAGGGGCAGGTGCTGCAGGCTCCCCCCCCCTCCCCGCCTCCGGCCAGCCGCGGCGGCGTGACTCCGGCTCCGGCCCCGGGCACGGCGGGCGGCGCGGCTGGAGCGGAGCGCACCGCGGCGGCTGTGCCCAGAGAGGAGCGCAGCTCTCCGCCCCGCCCCTCCCCCTCGGCCTCGCGGCGGCGGCGGCGGCGGCGGCGGCGGTGGCGGCTTGGACGACTCTGAGAGCCGGTAGGTGTCGGGCCACGGCCCTCCCCCGACCCCCCCGGAGGCCGGCCCCCTCCCCTTCCCCGCCTACCTCCCTCTCCTCCCCCGGGGCCCGGTGCGCGGCCGGGGCCGGAGTTCGCTGCAAGTCGGCGGAAAGTTTGGCGGCGCGGGCTCCCCCGAAGTTCAGGTGCGGAGAGCCAGGGACGGGGAAGGAGGGGTCCGGGTTTGGGTGGGGCAGGGGGCGCCGGTGGCCTGAGCCCGGGAGCCCCGGCGGCTGGGAGCCCGAGCTCCGGGGATCGCTCGGTGGCCTCTGCTATACTCCAGCCTCCCCAAGCCGCAGTCAGCTCGGTCGCAGATCACTGAGTTCAGACAAAAAGAGGGGTTTTAGGGCCGGGGACGGCGGCTTGGGCGCCATGGATTGGGGCTGGGGCTCCTGTCCCCTCCCCAGGTCCTCGAGCCTGAGGGCTCAGGGGCGGCGGGAGCCCGGGTCCTCACCTCTCGGTGTTGGGCGGGCGCTCCGCCTGCGGGGGCGGCTGATTGGAGCTCTCCGGCGCGCACTCCCCCCACCATGCCCCATTCGCAGCCTGGTGTTTGGGGGGCGACGGTAACTGCTCTTAATGCCCTGGACCACGCGTGGCTGAGTCTCCCCCTCCACTTGAGGGGGCGGTGGCCACTTCTACATTTCCCCTCCGGCTCCTCGCCCCCGCTGCCCGCGGGGTGCCTGGCGGGCTGATCAAGTTTGACCTTCTTTTTCCGTTAAAGGATCACCCCCCACCACCGCTGCTCCCCGCGGCCTCGTTCTCCCATCCTCCCCAGCCCTGGGGAGTCTTTCAGGCTGGCTCTCGAGCCCCGCGTGGCCAAACAGCAGGCAAAGCCAGGGTGGGAGACTGGGGGTGTTCCTCTCGCTGCGGAGCTGTGGGAGGCGGGTGTCCCAGGCGCCTGCCTCGCTGCTCTGGCTCCAAATTTACCCGTGAAGTTTGGGCCCCAGCCCCCCTCCCCTTTGCTTCCCCGGAGCGAGGGGCTGCACCGCCTCGGGAAGAATGTGTTAATTTTCTTGCCGGGGGAAGTTGTCCTCGCCCGGAATGGGCTGCTTCCCGGCGGGGAGCGCGGGGTGCGCCAGGCTTTGTTTATTTGTAGGATCAACAGAAAGTGAGTGACCCCGGTTTTTAAATGGGGGGCTGCCCCTGGGACCTGTCAGGAGAGCCGAAGCGCCCAAGGAGGGACTAGGATCGCTTTTTGCTACCTCCCTTCCCCCCCACCCCTCCCCGCTTTAGGAATCGGAAAAGGTGCGCGGAGTTGGGCTGGTGCCACGGGCTGCGAGGAGGCAGCCGCAGATTTGGGGGGTTCTGTAGGGACCCATCCGGAAAGACTCGCGCCCTCCCCTTGTCTCCTGCGACGGGGGGGGGAGGGTGCTGAAGGGTTGGCAGCCGCACCCTCCTTGGCCCCCCTTGACCCTGGGTGGTCTGAGAGTCGCTTCTTGGGATGGAAGGGGCGGGGGCGGGGGTGGGGGGGCGGCCCCGGCGAGGCAGCCTCTGGCCCTCCGCCTCCCCTGCGCCGCGGGCGCTGTTCCGAGCCCTGGGTTTTGTGGCGGGCCCGCTGTCCCCTCCCCGCGTTGGCGCAGGAAGCACTGGGGAGGGGGCGTGTGCGGTCGTTCGGCCCTCGCCCCCGCCGGAGCCGCCCCAGGGCGACCGGCAAACAGAGTCCCTTTCAAGTTTTCCGCTGGGGCCGCCTGGCGGGGGCTGCGTGCGCGGTGGCTGCGGACTTGTTTGGAGCGCTATTTGAACGCCCGGCGCCACCTCAGCTGCCCCGGCTCGCGGGGGCGGGCGGGCGCGGGGGGGGGGGGGGCTGTCCCTGCAGCTGAGAGCGTTTAAATGAGACGTCCTTAGGGGGTGGCCGGAACGCGCCCTGATCCCGCTCCCGAAGGACCCCCGTAGCTTGGGTGCCAACCGAGGAAACCCGGGAGCTGCGCCCCGAAGCCTCCTCCTCCACAGCCCTTTGGAGAGCGATTCGAGGCGACTGAGGCCCGCGCTACCTACTACTTCGTAGTGTTGATTTAGCAGTTTCCCTGGATGAGGCTCAAGTAAGAGCTGCGGGGGGGGGGGGGGGAGTGGCCCGCTCTGCAGCTGTCACCCCCTTCCCAGAACTCACCCCCTTCTCAGAACGGAAATTGTCCTCTCTCCTTGGGGAGGAGGTGATTTTTGCCCTGGGAAGGGGTGGGAACAGCTGAGGGAGGTTGGCCTCTGAGCGCTCAGTGAGTCCTGGGGATCCTGGTGGAAGCCCCCCTCCAACCCCGGTAGGAGCCCCGCGCTACCAGGAGGGCAGGAGCTGGGCTTGCCCCTCCCTCTCCCGTGCCACCTCCCTTTCCTGGGTGGGGGCAGAGGTTCCTCCGCCGCCGAAGGCAGACCCTCGACTGACTTGCTGTCCTTTGGTGCCTTATTTATGTGTGTATTTGGGCCCGGCTGCCCCCCCCCCCCCCCCCCGCTCAGCAGGTGACCCTGGCCAGGGCCTCCTATCTCTCCCCCGACAGAGCCTGTTGACTTACCCGTGGGCCAGCGGCCTCGTCTTTATCACGTGAGGCCTGGAATGTCCACCCGGCAGGGCTGGGCTAGGTGGGGGGAGGGGAGGGGAGGGGAGCCTTCTGCATCCAGGGCCCAGGCCAGCTCAGGCCTGTGTTCTCTGGGTTCCCACTGTGACCCCCACCGCTTTCTGGCTCTTTCCAGCTTTGTGCCTACCTTCTACCCATTTGGCAAGTGTGAAACTGAGGCTCATAGGAGTGTGAGAGGCAGGCTGGCATCTCGCTCGAGGACCAAGTCTCTGGGAATCAGATACCTTCTTTAGCGCTCCACCTGTTTAGGGAAGAATGGGATAGAAGTGGGGGCCCTCTCTGGAAGGGAGGCGTGTGGGCTGGCCTGAGGTCCACTGACTTTCCAGGGTGTGGGATAGGGTGGGGGCATGGCAGGATCTCCATGAGCCAGACCCGGGCCTGCTCTCCTAGAGCGCCTGTCTGGACCCTGAAGTCTGGACGAGCTCCCCCAGCACTGTGCTTTGAAGCCTGCTTTAATGCGCCAAGAATGGGGGGGGAACCTTCCCGTTGGTATTATTATTGCCCCCTCTTTATGTCTAATTCCCTTATTCCTCGGCCCAGTGTGTATTTATTGAGCCCCTACTGTGTGTCAAGCCCCACCCTACTGGGGGTGCCGGCTCCAATCGCTGACTCTGTTCCTGCTTTGGAGGCAGGCCCAGGGTAGAAGCTCCGCCCTCTGTCTCCACCCCCTGGGGCCCTGAATGGGGCTTTCCCATTTTTTTTTCTGGGGCTCTCCCTTTCTTACCCCCACCACCTGATCCTGTCCTAGCCTGTGTATGCAGTGGTTGTGTGTGTGTGTGTGTGTGTGTGTGTGTGTGTGTGTGTGTGGAGTGTCCTTGATTAAGTGTATTAATAGTTAAACTCTCACTCATAGCTGGAACTCACCAGACCACAAAAAGCCTCCCCGGTTACTCACGCGCTACTGCCCAACAAGAATATCCCACTCAAGTTTTTTTTTTTTTTTTGTATTCTCTTACTTCTCCCTTTATTCCCCCCAACTCTGAACCCACCTCCCAGGCTGCGGGCACTGAGAAAGGACTGCCCCCTCAGAGACCCAGGCATCTCCAACCATTCCACCTGCCCTCTAAAGCCCAGGGCAGTGTCAGCTGCTAGATGTGGCTGGCTGTGCGGGTCTATTCTGTTGGTTTGGGATGTGGGCATCTGGGCGGTGTGTGTGCGAATGACTCAAGACCTGCGTATCTGTGCGTCTGTGTGTTGAGTGTGTGTGTCTATCCTAGGGAGTGGGAGTCTGCGCATGTGTGTATTTGTGAATCAGGACATGTGTGTCTGTGGATCTAGGAGTTGCGTGTGTCTACATGTGTGTTTGTGATCCTGAGCGTATATGTCTGAAAGCTGGATTTGTCTCTCAGTCTAGGAATGTGTGTATTCTGCGTTGTGTGTGCTTAGAATTTTGGAGAGGGTATGTTGATGATTTGTGGGTGTCTGTGTGTTTTATGTAAGCTTATGACTCTGGAAGTGGGCCTATCTGAGCTGTGCGGGCAGGGGTCTCTGTCTGTCTTTGATGGCTGGTGGCCGTGTTCCTTTCTTTTTCTGTGTCTCTGTCTGCAAGTCTCTTTCAGAGTCTCTCTCTCCCCGGTGGAGGCCGAGTGTGTGAGCGTGTGTAGCGTTGATCCTCTCCCACCGGGCCCTTCCCTGCCCTGCCCTCCCCGGCAGAAACTGGGCAGCCTCCCCGTCTGCCTGCCTGCTGGGAGTTTTGGAAGCCGTGGAGGGAGACAGGCTGGGGCCGGGGTGACAGCGCGTATCCACGGCGATGGCAGCCTGTGATTACGGGAATAAAAGGATTTTAAGGTCATGGGTGTATTTTTTTGTTTTGTTTTGTACTTTGTCCCCCTTTGGTGGAGCCATTGGCAGCAGAGGGCCAGAGCTGTGTGTCTGCAGGTTGGGAGTCTGTCCCCATGCGGCCGAAGGCGTCTGTGGGGCTTTGCTGGGAACATGCACACACGTGTGTACATGCGTGAGTGGCGCCTGTGAGGGCGTGTGTTCCTCTCTGCCTGCACCCTATGGGAGAGTCCACAGGCCTGTTCCCTGGGGGAGAAGTCTCAGGAAAACTTCTTGCTTCTGGGTGTTGCATGGAGCTGGAACCCTGCAGTCCTGTGTGTGCTGAAGCGCCGTCTGGCCCCTCTCCTCCGTGCCTACCTGTCACCCCCCACCCCATCCACCCACCCCCCGCCCCCAGTAGGGTGTCTCACCAGAGACTGGCTAGGCCCAGTCACCTGGGCTAGGCCACATCCCGGGGTGTCAGTGCCCCTGGCTCTACTCCAGCCCCTGTAATTGCATTCTGCCGCCTAATCCCCCGCCAGCTCAATTAGATCGCAAATTCTTCTTCATTTCCTGCCTCTGATGCTGGCCTCCCTCTGGGCTTACAGGGCCTGGGAGGGAGGGAGAGGATCTAGCCCCCCCTTCCGCCAGCACTGGGGACTCTGGGGGTGGGGGCTGGTTAGTTCCTGGCACCTCTGGGGTGCCAGCTGCAGCCCTAGGGGACAGTAGGCCAGGGCTCTGCTGACCTTTTTTGGACCAGCCTCAGTATCCCCGTGCTGGGGAAGGGGCTCGTGTCATCTGGCACGTGGGCTCTGGGTAGACTGTAGGCAGATCATCTGGCCCAGCCCCTGGGCAGTGACCCCACAGGCTCTGCCCACCTCCTGTCCCCAGAGCACTTGCTGCCCACCCCCCTGGCATGGCAGTTGTGACCTTGTTTTTGACCTTTTCCTAGTGTCTGTACCAGGGACCAATTGGGTCACTGAGCTCCCTTCTCCTGGGTCCTCCTGACCTGCCCTGAGCTCACCCAACAAGTGTATGTGACGTCTGTCTCGCCAGTCAGACCGGGCTCAGATCCCGGCCGGGTTGCTGCCTCGCTGGATGGAGGACTTTTGGTCAGTGCTCTTGCTGGGAGCCTCCGTTCCCTTGTCCCTGAAATGAAGTCATAGAGCGCCTGGCTCCCAGGGCCATTTTCAGATCGACACGGGGAGACT
The DNA here is from genome assembly GCF_016906955.1 of Phacochoerus africanus. Taxonomy (NCBI): domain Eukaryota; kingdom Metazoa; phylum Chordata; class Mammalia; order Artiodactyla; family Suidae; genus Phacochoerus; species Phacochoerus africanus. Next base: position 141,478,763 of record NC_062547.1, read on the forward strand.
GTGCCGGGCCCGGCTCGGGTGGCCACCCCGCAGCCTGCAGTCAATCAAAGTTGGCTTGAGTGGTGACGAGGATTTCCTGTCCCACTGCCCCCGCCCACCCGGCCCCCCAGGGAAGAGCAAGAGAAGAACACGTGGCTCCGGTTAGCATTTCTAGGTCCCTTCTGCTGACTGCCAGGTGTGTGACCTTGGCTACGTCCCTTGGCTTCTCTGGGTTTCTCTTCCCCATCTGTAAAATGGAACCAACCCTGGGCCTGACCCGTGCCCGGTTATCTGCTTGCAGAGGCTCCGCCCCAGCCTCCCCTGCAGGTTTTCGAGGCATTACCTGCCCTTATCTTTCCTTCCTCACACCAGGCCTGGGATGGGGGGGGGGCTGGGGAAGACCTGGGCTGGCGGGGGGGGGGGGGCAGAGGACTGGCCAAGGTCATGAGGCCGCTCGTGGGGCCCGGGTGGGGTGGGAGGGCCAGGCGATGGCCTGCTGGCTCACTGGCTCGCCCGATGACTCGCTGGCTCAGCTGAGCTGTGAGGCATGGCCTGCCCTCCCTGCTGGTCTGGGTGGAAAGTGGTGGCTTGGCTGCTTGTTTTCTGCAAAGGGGAAGCTGGATGTCTACCCCCTTCTTCCCCAGGAGGCGCCTGTGGCAGCGGCTGTGCTGACAGGCCTCCTGGCCTTCTTGCTAGGGTGGCTGGCAGCTCTGGAAGGCCGGCTGTGCACAGATCAGCCAGAGGGAAGAGGAACTGCAGAGTCCCCTGCCATCACTAATCCCCGCGGCCCCTCCCACCCTCAGCCCATCCTCCGTCTGGATGGAAAGCAGCCTCAGCAGGAGCAGAGCTGGGGTAGACCGGCTCTGCTGGAGGTGGCCGAGGGGGACGCAGCCGCGGGTGGGGAGGGGGCGCTGCTTCAGGGTCCCTGTACCTCCCTGGCTTGTCGTCTTACTTCTGTGACCTCTGTCACGCATTGGCCTCGGCTCTTTAATATTTCATGGCCTTTGGAGCCAGCCCCCTGCCCCAGCCTACAGGCCCCCTTTGTCTGCCAGCTGCCCCCCCCCCCGCCAGGGGGGGCATCCCTGTCCCTGGATTGCTGCTTTACGGACCCCGAGGCTGCCTCTGGCTTCCCCCAGCCGGCCCTGACGCTGTCCCTGTCCCTCCTGACCTGCCTCCCCCGCACCCCTGCCTGTCACAGCCTCCGTCTCTGGCACGTCCTCTCCCGTCTCTCTCATCTCTGACAATCTCCCTGCCCTTTCCCTCCATTTTCCTCTTTTGTTGGCCTCCTGCTTCCCAGCAGAACAGAAACCGCGGCCACTGGTGCGCCGGCTGCGCCCCTCCTGGGTCCACCCCTTCCTGCCCCCTCCCCCAGCTGTGCCGCCGTGAGAGCTGGTTTTATTTATTTTGCTGTTTGTTTGGGAAGAGGGCAGCGGCGATTCTGGGCCCTGGCTGCTGCGCTCTGCCTGGAGCAGCGGGCGGGCGGCCGTGCTGGCCTCCCAGGAATGTGGCCGGGACGCCCCGCGCTATATTTACTTCCCTCCAGCTGCTGGCCCAGCAGGGCAGAGCCAGGCCTGCCCGGTGGCCCCGGGGGAGCCCTGTGCCCACCCTCCCCCGTCCAGCAGACCCCACATGGCCCTTGGGCCCACCCATCCCTCCCTTCCCCGTGACCTCCCCTGACCTCCGCGGCCTTACCCTGCCTGCCAGCAGGAACCCGCGTGTGCCCTGCCAGGACAGGCAGCAAGTGCCCCGATACGTGTGGGACAGCACCTGGCAGCCCCCACCCCCCCACCCAGGGGCCTGGCCTAGGCTTGTGATCTGATGGCCAGAACGATGCAAAGCAGCTTTCCGGGCCTGGCCCTTGCTCCTGCCACAGTCCCCTCCCGTCTGTCGTGATCACAGGCAGGAGTGGTGGGGGTAGGGGGGCTGAGCCACGCCGTGTACTGCTGCCCCGCTTCCCGCGTACTTGCACGACCCTCCCAGGTTTCCCACATTGACACGTTCACGTGCATTGCTAATGCTTGCACATGCATACCTGTGCAGCCCACGTGAACACGCGGCGTGTGCCTTACTTTAGGCAGGGCCATACCTCCCGACACGGAGTCCCTCACTCATCAGACGCTTCGGGGAGTTTTGAAGCTGCTCCTTGCCAGCCTTGCCCTGGGATGTGACGGTGATTCCTTCCCGTACCCCCAGTGCCTGGCACCAGCTAAGTGTTTGAAGAGCTTTAGCTGCTGCTCGAATCAATTGCTGTCCCCCAGTTATTACTATTGTAATGTGTTGTAACAACGGTAATGACAACAGCTAACTCATCCTAAGGCACTGAGTGAACAGCTTGCTAGCCTTTGCTTTTTTTAATCCTCCCTGATTCGAGGGCTCTTAGCATCCCCATATACAGATGAGAAAACCGAGGCTGGAGAGCTTGTGACTTGCCACTGACAAGTGGGATCGGGTCCCGGCAGAGCCCTTGTCTGGCTGTGAACACCATGCGGATGGCCAAGGTTGCTGTTGCTGGGGTGGTCCATGCTGCCTGGCAAGCAGCAGGCCCTCTGTAAAGGACTGCGGAGTGTGGGCCTTGCTCTCTTTCCTTCTCGAGGCCCCATACCCCTGGCACAGGGCCTGGCATTTGGTGGGGCGATGGGCTGGTTGGCCAGTCGGGTGAATGAAAGAATGAATTAATGAGTGACCAGGTCATTAGCTGTGGACATGAGCGCTCTCAGGGGACACCAGGATGGGGCATGTGCTTGTGTCGGTGTTCAGACTGGTCTGTGGAGGATTCTGGGCAGTGAGGTGGAGGGGGCAGGGCTGAGAGATGCCGCCAGAGACCAGTCGGCTGCTGAGGCTGAGCCCTTGGGGCCGGCCATGTCTTCTCCCTGGACCTTGGTTTTTCCATCTGTCAGATGGGCTTGGGGGGGCTGGCCTGGGAGCCTGCGGGGGAGGGGGGTCGTGGTGGGAAGGGGGAAGCAGTGGGTGGTGGAGGCAGGAAGATGAAGCGTGAAGCTTGGCTTGGAACCCGAGAAGCAGCGAGACCGGCCCTGACCTGACGCCCGTCCTCGCCCTGAGCCGCAGGGTGGGGACGCAGGCTTATAAAGCCTTCCTCCCCTCTTGTGCTGCTGAGGGCTGGGCTTCCTGACAGCTGCAGCCTCGGTGGCCGTGCCTGTCACGACATGGTGGCCTGGCCTCCAGGACTAGACCAGCTCCTATGCCAGGCCCACAGGCCTCCTGTCCTGTTCCTGTTGACCCAGATGGGAGACCCAGCCCCTCTGCTTCCTGACTTGCTCCCCCCAGGCTGGGTGGGAACTGGGTGAGCTGGGCCTCCTTTCTTCCAGGCAGTGTCTGTCTGGTCTTGGCAGTCTGGCATTTGTAGTCACAGGAGCGTAGAATCCTAGACTCCGTAGAGCTGAGGGCTTCCTGTCGTGTTGGGAGTCTAGAATCACACCACTGTGGGTTTTACTGCTGCGAGGAGGCCTGAATGGTCCCGTTTCTATCTCATTTGATGCTGGGAGACATTGAAGACCTGGGGGGAGGGGCTTCCCTCTGGTGCCCTCGAGTGACATGAGCACCTTAGGCACAAAGAAGCCTAGTTCGGCCTCTGGTCTGCCCTTCTTCGGAGAGCGAGCTGGCCTGGGGAGTGGGCCGCGTGGGCCCAGGCAGGCAGCGAGGGGATGCGGCTGGCCCGCAGGCACAGGAGGGGTCCTGCCGGCGGTGCCCGCCCGCCCGCCCGCTGCCCACGCTTCCCGAGGCACCAGTGTGAGGAGGAAATGCAGGCTGTTGCTTCCAGCGACAGCCGGCAGGGCCGGGCGGCTTCCCAGCTCCCCCTCTGATTCACGGCCGCCTGCAGCTCCCCCCTCCCCTGGGGGCCTCAGCAGCCCCATCTGTGCAATGGGGAGAGGAGGCTCTACCCCGCAGTCTAGCGTCACAAAGACAGTACAGTTGGGATTCTTCTCGAGGCCACCGTTACGCTGTGGGAGAGTGGGGCCAGCGGCCCTGACCAGCCGGCTGGGTGTCTGGACCCAGAGCCCTGAGAAGTTCTGCTTGGAGCCACCCCAGTGCCTCCAGGAGCCTGGGTTCCTGGGGCAGAAAGTGTGGCTGGCGAGTGGAAATTGATAGAGAAGGGCCCCCTGCAGTCAGAGTCTCCTTCCGGCAGAGCCTGGATGGGGTGCTGGCCTCAGCATACCCATCTGCAAAGTGGGGAATGTCGCACCATGAGGTCATCCATTCATTGTCTGCTCTGTGCTGGGGTGTGTGCCGGGCGCTGGGGGTGCTGAGGCCAGTGGGGAGGGGAGGGGGTGCTTGGCTTCAGGGCGGGGAGTGTGATTTGGCCCAAGGGGTGACTCTGGGAGAAGGAATGAGGGTGGGGGTGGCAGATAAGGAGCCGGCCAGCGAGGCCGTGTCCAGCGGAAAATCCCAGCTGTTCTCAGGAAGCGTTTCCTCCACTGGTCTCCTGGGAGGGAGGCGAGGCGAGCAGGAAAGCAGGGAGCCGGGGGCAGACGAGGCCCCCCAGCCGGTCCGAGTGGCCACGTCCCCGGCCCGGGTGGCAGCCCGGCGGGTGTGCCCCTCACCCGGCAGGAGGGCCGGGACGCACCCCCGCGCTGGGGGCCGGGCCACAGTCCAGATTTCAGAGCCCTCCCCAGGGGCCTGGCGGTGCCCTCCGCCCCGTCCTGGGCTGTCGCCGCCGCGGGGGTGGCAGATGCTGTTTCATCGGCCGAGGCGAGTGGGAGGCCTCCGGAAGGTCCTCCTGGGAGGTTCCGGGGGGCAGCGGGGGTGTCAGCAGCTGCCGCCCCACCAGGGCCGGCTCGGGTGGCCTCCCGGGTCGGCCTCCCGGCTCCCTCGGTCCCCCAGGCCAGGCTGGCGCTTTGGCATTGCGACTGGTTCCTCCTGCCTTCGCTTCCCGCCCCCACCCCCACCCCCGCTGCCCACCAAGCGTCTTGGCTCTGGCCCCCCTCCCGTCCCTGGCTGCGTCTGCAGAGCCCCCCGGGGAAGGCAGGGGAGGAGGCGAAGCGGGCTCAGAACAGCGGGTGCCCGCGCAGCCAAGTATTTGCGCGAGCTGTCAGAGACAGACAGGCATGTGGGGAATTTGGTGCGTGTGAGGCTGGGGGAGCAGCCGGGTGGGCAGGCAGCAGGCAGGAGGGGGAGCTGGGGCTGCCTCCCCCGCCTGTTGAGCCCTGCGGAGACCACCATTCTCCCCAGCCCGGGGCCAGAAGGTGCATCCGGCACCTTCTTCCTGCCGCCCCCCCCCCCCAGCACCAGTGAAGTGGGGGGAGTGGGACTGAGACTCTGGCTGCTGGCGGTGCCCACACTGGGGAAGGGGTGCCCTGCGGAGGGCCGGAGCCGCGGAGAGGCTGGCTGGTGGAGTGTGGAGCCAGGCAGGAACCCGGGTTGTGCCCAACCGTGGCCTCCAGGAAATAGCAGCTGTCATGCTTCTGCGTCTCCCCCCGCCCCAAGCCTGGCACCACTTGTTTCCTGGCCAGGGTCCGGCTGGGGCAGATTGGAGGAGCCTGGTATTGCCCAGCCTGGGCAAGGGACAGGCAGGGTGCAGGGGGCCATGTTTATGAGCTTACAAATACTTGGGGTGCTGGGGAAGGGGTCCCCCAGCCATTCTTTTGCTGAAACAGGTTGGAGTCATTCTGGAGGAGGGGACCTCACCTGCCTCCTTGGACAAAGACCCCTGTTTAGTCACCTTCATCTTCTCTCTGATGGTGCCTGTGAGGCAGGTCAGGGCCTGGAGCCGAGTCATTCTTGAGGTCTCATACCTGAGAGCCCAGAGACGGGGAGACACTGGCCCAGGGTCACACAGTGGGCTCCCCAGCCTTCTCCCTACCCTCCTGTGGGTGGGGTCAGTGGGAAGAGGTGACCATGGGGGGTTTGCTGGGGTGGGGGGGGCTATATTTAGTCAGTCCTGCAGAGCCAGGGGGCCCCTGGGAGCAGCTGTTGGTGGGGGGGGGGGGCAGACAGAGGCCTAGAGCTGCATTTAGTCTGGACAGAAATATCCTCCCCCCACCCACCCACCCACCCACCCACTGGCTGGGCGGCCAGGCTGCGGGCTTGTCCCCTGAGGGGCAGCTTGCCTGGGCCTGGCGGCCGGCGGGACAGGCAAGATGACCCGATAGGCTTTTCCCAGCTCAGGTTTCGATGAAACAGGAACCGGAGCCGCAGCCTGGGCCGTGGGGGCCAGGACAGCCAGAGCCTGGGGGGGGGGCCAGGGCCGCCCCCTCCCCCCCTCACAGGGTGCAGCCTCCCTTTCTCAGAGGCCTGGGGAAGCAGCAGGTTATTTATCAAGCCGGCCTCCCCGCCGCATCTGCCTGCGCCTCCCCCCCCCCAGCCCGGCACTGGCGGCCCTGAGCCCAGCAGAGCCGGGTGAGCTGGGCGGGCTGGCGGCGGCGGGATGAGCTCAGGAGACGTGAGTCACCCCATCCCCAGCAGCCCCGCGAGGCCCCGCGGCCTGGCAGGCGGCGCGTACGCACGCACGCCCCACGCGGCACCCCCGGGGGCACAGGCTGGGGACAGACCGCCCCCTGGCACAC